>NC_034175.2:5504077-6109077 GCF_002021735.2 Oncorhynchus kisutch | reverse complement strand
TGTACATACACCTTAGCCAAATACATTTAAACTCCGTTTTTCACAATTCCTGACATTTAATCCTAGTAAAAATTCCCTGTTTTAGGTCAGTTAGGATCACCACTTTATTTTAAGAATGTGAAATGTCAGAATAATAGTAGAGAGACTGATTTATTTCAGCTTTAATTTCTTTCATCACATTCCCAGTGGGTCAGAAGTTTACATACACTCAATTAGAATTTGGTAGCATTGCCTTTAAATTGTTAACTTGGGTCAAATGTGTCGGGTAGCCTTCCACAAGCTTCCCACAATAAGTTGGGTGAATTTTAGCCCATTCCTCCTGACAGAACTGGTGTAACTGAGTCAGGTTTGTAAACCTCCTTGCGCGCACACGCTTTGTCAGTTTTGCCCACAAATTGTCTGTAGGATTGAGGTCAGGGCTTTGCGATGGCCACTCCAATACCTTGACTTTGTTGTCCTTAAGCCATTTTGCCACAACTTTGGAAGTATGCTTGGGGTCATTGTCCATTTGGAAGACCCATTTGTGACCAAGCTTTAACTTCCTGACTGATGTCTTGAGATGTTGCTTCAATTTATTCACATAATTTCCCTCCCTCATGATGCCATCTAGTTTGTGAAGTGCACCAGTCCCCTCTGCAGCAAAGAACCCCCACAACATGATGCTGCCACCCCCATGCTTCACGGTTGGGATGTGGTTCTTCTGCTTGCAAGCCTCCACCTTTTTCCTCCAAACATAACGATGGTCATTAGGGCCAAACAGTTCTATTTTTGTTTCATCAGACCAGAGGACATTTCTCCAAGTACAATATTTGTCCCCATGTGCAGTTGGAAACCGTAGTCTGGATTTTTATGGCGGTTTTGGAGCAGTGGCTTCTTCCTTGCTGAGCAACCTTTCAATATAGGACTCAGTGGATATAGATACTTTTGTACCTATTTCCTCCAGCATCTTCACAAGGTCCTTTGCTGTTGTTCTGGGATTGATTTGCACTTATCGCACCAAAGTACGTTCATCTCTAGGAGACAGAAGGCGTCTCCTTCCTGAGCGGTATGATGGCTACGTGGTCCTATTATTTGTACAGATGAACGTGGTACCTTCAGGTGTATGGAAATTGCTCCCAAGGATGAACCTGTCACGACTTCTGCCGAAGTTGTCTCCCCTGCCTGTTCGGGCGGTGCTCGGCGGTCGTCGTCACCGTCCTACTAGAAGTTGTCTCCCCTGCCTGTTCGGGCGGTGCTCGGCAGTCGTCGTCACCGTCCTACTAGAAGTTGTCTCCCCTGCCTGTTCGGGCGGTGCTCGGCGGTCGTCGCCACCGTCCTACTAGAAGTTGTCTCCCCTGCCTGTTCGGGCGGTGCTCGGCGGTCGTCGTCACCGTCCTACTAGAAGTTGTCTCCCCTGCCTGTTCGGGTGGTGCTCGGCGGTCGTCGCCGTCCTACTAGAAGTTGTCTCCCCTGCCTGTTCGGGCGGTGCTCGGCGGTCGTCGTCACCGTCCTACTAGAAGTTGTCTCCCCTGCCTGTTCGGGTGGTGCTCGGCGGTCGCCGTCACCGTCCTACTAGAAGTTGTCTCCCCTGCCTGTTCGGGCGGTGCTCGGCGGTCGTCGTCACCGTCCTACTAGAAGTTGTCTCCCCTGCCTGTTCGGGCGGTGCTCGGCGGTCGTCGTCGTCCTACTAGCCGCTACCGATCCCTTTTTTGTTTGTCTGTTGGTTTTGACTTATTAGTTTCACCTGTGTGTATTTTGGTTTAATTAGCTTCCCTATATGTAGTAGTTTGACCCGCCCTTGTTTTGTGTGGGATTATCTTTATGTTACGTGTGTGCATGTTAGGTCATGGTGTATTTTATTTTCTATACTGGACACCCTGTGGTTTTGGGTTGTCTGGTATAGTGTCCTGCGCCCTGTATTTTGTTGGGCTTATTATTTTGGTGTGCAAGAGTAAAGCACTTCAACTCAGTTACTCTCTGCGTCTGATTCCTGCACCCACCTAGTCCCACGTGACAGAACCAGACTTGTGGAGGACTACAATTATTTTTCTTGGCTAATTTCCCATGATGTCAAGCAAAGAGGCACTGAGTTTGAAGGTATGCCTTGAAATACATCCACAGGTACACCTCCAATTGACTCAAATTATGTCAATTAGCCTATCAGAAGCTTCTAAAGCCATGAAATAATTTCCTGGAATTTCCCAAGCTGTTTAAAGGCACAGTCAACTTAGTGTTGTAACCTTCTGACCCACTGGAATTGTGATACAGTGAATTATAAGTGAAATAATCTGTTAATCTGTTAATAATCTGTTAATAATCTGTAAACAATTGTTGGAAAAATGACGTGTGTCATGCACAAAGTAGATGTCCTAACCAACTTGCCAAAACTATAGTTTGTTAACAAGAAATTTGTGGAGTGGTTGAAAAACAAGTTTTAATGACTCCAACCTAAGTGTATGTAAACGTATGTGTGATTCTATTTGCGGGTGTATGTTGAGTAGCAGTGTCCTGTGGTCAGTCAGTGAAGTGATGCTCTTCTCTCTAACACAGTTAGACAGTAATGATTAGCCTACTGTTTTATGACTGTTTAGTGTTACAGCCAAAGTCACACCTTATCTCCCTAACCATGCTTCTCCCTCTCTCTCTATTGGCAGTGTGACGGAACTTGTATTTACATTGCCAAATCAAATTCAAACGACGTATCTCTCTTCTTGTTGTTCTTCTTCTTCTTCTCTCTCTCCTCATTTATTCTTCTCTCTCTCTCTCTCTCTCTCTCTCTCTCTCTCTCTCTCTCTCTCTGTCTCTCTCTCTCTCTCTCTGTCTCTCTGTCTCTCTGTGTGTGCGTTTTAGCGGCAGATGGAGTGCCAGTAAAGGATGGGGAACAGGTAAGCCTGACATTCAGGACTTTAACTATCACTCTTAATTCACACAGCTCAGCCACCCTGTTACACCCAATGGCTCCAGCAGTGGGGTGCTCACTATTCCACGAATGGGGATCTTGATCCAAGATGGTGACCAACATCAACTTTAGCTCTCTACTACTGAAGCCATGAGTGCTACTGCATCTGCTTATAGAGTAGCTAGCTAGCGCACATGTTGCTGTTGGTTTGCTAACTTCCTCTACACTCAAAATGGCGGCTGTAGCTGGAAGGAGAACCAACCTCTGTGGTTGGCTCGTTGCTGTTGCTATGACGTCTGCTGCTTCTCTGTCACGCCTCAGTGCTGGCTCACTGTAGAACAGTAGGGGCATCACCCACCTCTCCTCCTCTCACTCGATCCCTCACTCCTCTCCTCTCAGATCCTTTCCTCTCCACTTCTCCTTTCAAGTCCTCTCTCCTCTCCTTCCTTTTGAGATACTGTTACTAAAATGATCTTCAGCACTTCTTGGATGATTTTCTGGCAGGAGAAAGAGGACCATTTAAATTGAAACCGAATGTACTGTACTGTGGATCGATGATGTGTTTCTCTTGCCAAACTTGCCCTTCAAAAATGTAATAAAAAAAGAGAGCGAGAGAGAGGAGAGAAAGAGACACAGACAGACCGACAGACAGACATGTGTGTGTGTGCAAGCGTGTAGGCGTGTGTGTGAATGTGCGTGTGTGTGAATGTGCGTGTGTGTGAATGTGTGTGTGAATGCGTGCACATGTGTTTATGTGTGCGCGTGTGTGTGTGCAATCTGTGTGTGTGGGGGCGTGTGTGTGTGGGCGTGCTTGTGTTATAACTGATGTAAGCTGGCTGATGGTAGCGGTGTCAGTGTCCTCTCTGGTGAGATCTGTGTCTGCAGAGACAGACAGACAGACAGACTGTAACAATAAGAGAGAGAACATGAGAGCTAGGTTTTCTGGAGACTGAACACATCTGTAAGGGGACATGGCACCATGCCGTCCTGCTGGTTCTAAGGCCCCGGCTCTTGTATTGTCAGGAACAATTCAGCTGATACAGGACTCAGAGGTGGTGTGACAGACGCTGGTGCTTATCTAGACTGTCACCATCCCCCTTCTGTTAGACAGAGGGTTGAGGAGCAGGCTGTCTGTCTGTCTGTCTGTACGTACACAGATCTCACCAGTCTGTCTGTCTGTCTGTCTGTCTGTCTGTCTGTCTGTCTGTCTGTCTGTCTGTCTGTCTGTCTGTCTGTCTGTCTGTCTGTCTGTCTGTCTGTCTGTCTGTCTGTCTGTCTGTCTGTCTGTCTGTCTGTCTGTCTGTCTGTCTGTCTGTCTGTCTGTCTGTCTGTCTGTCTGTCTGTCTGTCTGTCTGTCTGTCTGTCTGTCTGTCTGTCTGTCTGTCTGTCTGTCTGTCTGTCTGTCTGTCTGTCTGTCTGTCTGTCTGTCTGTCTGTCTGTCTGTCTGTCTGTCTGTCTGTCTGTCTGTCTGTCTGTCTGTCTGTCTGTCTGTCTGTCTGTCTGTCTGTCTGTCTGTCTGTCTGTCTGTCTGTCTGTCTGTCTGTCTGTCTGTCTGTCTGTCTGTCTGTCTGTCTGTCTGTCTGTCTGTCTGTCTGTCTGTCTGTCTGTCTGTCTGTCTGTCTGTCTGTCTGTCTGTACACAGATCTCACCCGTCTGTCTGTCTGTCTGTACACAGATCTCACCAGTCTGTCTGTCTGTCTGTCTGTCTGTCTGTCTGTCTGTCTGTCTGTCTGTCTGTCTGTCTGTCTGTCTGTCTGTCTGTCTGTCTGTCTGTCTGTCTGTCTGTCTGTACACAGATCTCACCAGTCTGTCTGTCTGTCTGTCTGTACACAGATCTCACCAGTCTGTCTGTCTGTACACAGATCTCACCAGTCTGTCTGTCTGGACACAGATCTCACCAGTCTGTCTGTCTGGACACAGATCTCACCAGTCTGTCTGTGCAGACACAGATCTCACCAGAGAGGACACTGACACCGCTACCATCAGCCAGCTTACATCATTTATAACACAAGCACGCACACACACACACATAGATTGCACACACACACGCGCACACATAAACACACGCGCACGCATTCACACACACGCACATTCACACACACGCCTACACGCTTGCACACACACACACATTCACACACAAGCCTACACGCTTGCACACAGACACTTCTGTATCAGCCACCCCACTGGCTTGGATGTGTGTTTGGCTCAGTGCTTGGTGTGGCAGACGTAACCAGAGGAGGAAATGAGAGGAGAGAGAGAATCATTCAGTCATAACATATTCACTCTGCTGTACTATGGAACTGATCAGCCTTTCAACCCCTCCCTTCTCTCTGTCGCTCTGGACCTTGAATCTACTCCTCCTCTGTCTTTCTGGTCTTTGACTCTTCTCCTCCTCTGTCTCTCTGGTCTTTGTCTCTCCTCCTCTGTCTTTCTGGTCTTTGTCTCTCCTCCTCTGTCTTTCTGGTCTTTGACTCATCACCTCCTCTGTCTTTCTGGTCTTTGTCTCTCCTCCTCTGTCTTTCTGGTCTGACACTTCTCCACCTCTGTCTTTCTGGTCTTTGTCTCTCCTCCTCTGTCTTTCTGGTCTTTGACTCTTCACCTCCTCGGTCTTTCTGGTCTTTGTCTCTCCTCCTCTGTCTTTCTGGTCTTTGACTCTTCACCTCCTCTGTCTTTCTGGTCTTTGTCTCTCCTCCTCTGTCTTTCTGGTCTTTGACTCTTCTCCACCTCTATCTTTCTGGTCTTTGTCACCTCTCCTCTATCTTTCTGGTCTTTGTCTCATCTCCTCTATCCTTCTGGTCTTTGTCGCTCATCCTCGATCTTTCTGGTCTTTGTCTCCTCTCCACCTCTGTCTTTCTGGTCTTTGACCCTTCTCCACCTCTGTCTTTCTGGTCTTTGACTCTTCTCCACCTCCATCTTTCTGGTCTTTGACCCTTCTCCACCTCTGTCTTTCTGGTCTTTGACTCTTCTCCACCTCTGTCTTTCTGGTCTTTGACCCTTCTCCACCTCTGTCTTTCTGGTCTTTGACTCTTCTCCACCTCCATCTTTCTGGTCTTTGACTCTTCTCCACCTCCATCTTTCTGGTTTTTGACCCTTCTCCTCCTCTGTCTCTCTGGTCTTTGTCTCTCCTCCTCTGTCTTTCTGGTCTTTGTCTCTCCTCCTCTGTCTTTCTGGTCTTTGACTCTTCACCTCCTCTGTCTTTCTGGTCTTTGTCTCTCCTCCTCTGTCTTTCTGGTCTTTGACTCTTCTCCACCTCTATCTTTCTGGTCTTTGTCTCCTCTCCTCTGTCTTCCTGGTCTTTGTCTCTCCTCCTCTGTCTTTCTGGTCTTTGTCTCATCTCCTCTATCCTTCTGGTCTTTGTCGCTCATCCTCGATCTTTCTGGTCTTTGTCTCCTCTCCACCTCTGTCTTTCTGGTCTTTGACCCTTCTCCACCTCTGTCTTTCTGGTCTTTGACTCATCTCCACCTCTGTCTTTCTGGTCTTTGACCCTTCTCCACCTCCATCTTTCTGGTCTTTGACCCTTCTCCACCTCTGTCTTTCTGGTCTTTGAACCTTCTCCACCTCTGTCTTTCTGGTCTTTGACTCTTCTCCACCTCTGTCTTTCTGGTCTTTGACTCTTCTCCACCTCCATCTTTCTGTTTTTTTACCCTTCTCCACCTCTGTCTTTCTGGTCTTTGACTCTCCTCATCATCTATCTTTCTGGTCTTTGTCTCCTCTCTTCTGTCTTTCTGGTCTTTGTCTCTCCTCCTCTGTCTTTCTGGTTTTTGTCTCATCTCCTCTATCTTTCTGGTCTTTGTCTCTCCTCCTCTGTCTTTCTGGTTTTTGTCTCATCTCCTCTATCTTTCTGGTCTTTGTCGCATCTCCTCTGTCTTTCTGGTCTTTGTCGCATCTCCTCTGTCTTTCTGGTCTTTGTCTCCTCTCCTCTATCTTTCTGGTCTTTGTCTCCTCTCCTCTATCTTTCTGGTCTTTGTCTCCTCTCCTCTATCCTTCTGGTCTTTGTCTCCTCTCCTCTGTCTTTCTGGTCTTTGTCTCTCCTCCCCTGTCTTTCTGGTCTTTGTCTCTCCTCTCTCTTTCTGGTCTTTGACTCTTCTCCACCTCTGTCTTTCTGGTCTTTGACTCCTCTCCTCTAAAACCCTATATTTGTCTCTCGGCGTTCTTCTCCCTCTTTCCCTCTCCTATTCTTCTTTCTATTTCTGCATTTTGGTTATACTACTCTACCCCTGTCACTATCACTACTCTCGTCCTCCTCTTTGTCTCCTCCCATTTCTTCCATGCATGTGTACGTCTTTCTCTCCTTCCCTCTTGTTCCTACTCTCTTCCTCTCTCCTGCTCCTTCTTTCCCCATCCCTCTCTCCTCCTATTTTTCTCCTTCAGCATGGATGTTCAGACTTTTCATGGGAAGGAATCAATGTAAGTGTTGTGACATCATTCCTTCATCTACCTTTATTTCTCTATCTTATCTTTCTCTATTTGTTTTGATTTACTTGATTTAACTCACCTTAGGTAACCTACTACTTCGTCCCCTCACTCCCCCTCCCATCTAACTCTCTCTATACTGTATCGTTAACTCTCGCAACACTTCTCATAATGCACTTCAGCACTGTCAAGCAGGAAGTTGTTCGAACAACGACCTTGGGAAATGTTGATTTTTTTTTGTCAAATGATGACATTGTTTCTTTTTGACGCTGTTTTAACCCAATATCTACCTAACTTCTCCTCTCACATACCCTCTGAAATCTGTGTGCTTCTGTGGCACACATCTCTTCCTCCATCTCTCTGTCATCTTCTTCCCTCGCTCCTCTAGCTGTCTATGGAAGACACCACGTCCATCCTGCCTCGTCTGAAGAGGAACAACTCCAATAACTATGGGATCGGTGCTCTGGCTAAGTCCTCACTGACAGGTGTGTCAGGTGTGTGTCTGTCCTGTAACTGGTAAACTGACCCCATGTCAGCTCCCGCCTGGACAGGCGCTGGAGCCAACATGGCCCCAGAGTGGGTTCCCCTGATTCACTTCCTCTCTCCATAATGATAATACTCGTCAATGGCTGACCCCCCAGTCATTGGTGGAATAGCACTTAAACCTAACGATAACCCTATAAAAAAATACACTACCCACAGTACATTGTTATTGTTATGTGGCTTGTTGAGTTAACAAGAGGTGAGTGGGAGGTGTAGTTGTTTGTCTGTTAAGTGGTTGTGAAGCCGCGTTGAACTACTCTAGTGTCTGTGTGATGTGTCTACTGTCTCTGAGTGTAGTCTGAGTTTGTGTCTGTGTGTTACAGTGTGTATAACTGTGTAATGTGCATTGTGCACTGGGCAGTGTGGTGCAGTTGTAATGTGCAGTGAAGTGTATTGGAATGTAGTGAACTGCTAACTCATCATATATTGACTTGGACACATTAATTACTGAGCAAAGCCATAATGTAACCAGCAGACAGAATACAGACCGTCATGGCGGGACATGATTTCTAAAGTAGAGTGTCTTCCGCAGTGCACTGCATGCATCAGCTGAGGATGTCTTAACAGACACTGCAGGGGGAGTGGGGTTTCTGCTTAGCCAGCGCAGGCAGCTTAGCAGAGGTGTGAAAGCTATCATGTCAACAAGCCAACCTCTCATTACTGACACCCCTCTGGCCATCTCACCCCAATTAACCTCCTCTGTCCCATGATGCACCTCTCCCAGAGTAGACGTATCCATTTGCTCCTCCCTCTCCCCCATCATCCTCCTCGGTTCCACGCGTCATCTCATCTACATTATAAGCATCTCCTCCCTATTAATTTAGCCATGAATCTAAAGCATATTCATTAAGCCGCTCATTTAACCACTCATCCAGAGGCCCTTATCAGCACCAGCTAAATACTGACAGGATCAGACAGACCTAAATGTGGAATAATAACATAATATCTCATCTGTTTCCTTCCCCCTCTCTCTCCAACCTGATGCCTGTCTCCTAACTCCCCCAAACTCCACATTCACCCCTTCTCTAAACCCCTTAATATCCCTCCAACCCTCCCTTAATCCACTGTCACCCTTCTAACCCTCCCCAATACCCGCATCAATCCCTACATCCCTCTTCACTTCTCCTCCCTCCCCAGGTGTGAATCGCTCCATGAAGGACAAGGTGACCAAGCCTACATCCATGGCCCAAGGCCGGATGGCACACATGATCGAGTGGCAGAACTGGGACATGTCTGTGGTGGGCCCGGGGGGTGTCTCCGTCCCACGCAAGTCCACGGCAGAGCAGGAGATGGAGAGACGGTTGGAGAGCGACGCCTACAGCGACCTCAGCGACGGGGAGAAAGAGGCTCGCTTCGCCGCAGGTCAGAGGGGGAGGGGAATTTGTCACTGTGAGAGGAGACAGAAGCAATAGGAGTGGTTGATGCTGATTTATACCCCCAGGGTGGTGTTCAGAGGAAACCCTCACAAAATGAAGCCTTTAGGAAAAAGGGTTCTCATGTGTTGAACGCCACATCATAACCAGACTGGTTATAGGTCAACTAATCAGCATGGCATAACACCAGCCAAATATATCAATATTGGCCTAGGCAAAGCATAACCATAGATATTAAATAGACTACATAATAAATATTTATTTAAATTAGCCATAGATATTAAGGCGCTGAGGGAAGGCAGCAGCCAACTGAGCCGTTACAATGACCCTGACTTACCCTCTGCACTCCAGGTATCCTGCAGCAGTTTGCCATCTCCCAGGCAACGCTCATGGCCTGGACCTCCATGGATGGAGAGAGCCTGAGGTCAGGGTCTAACCAGGGAAGTGTGGCCCACCTCAGCGAGGTTAACCAGGAGAGCATCACCAGCCGAGGTAAGGGACTACAAATATGGCCTCTAAACCAGCATGTATCAGCCGAGATAAGGGACTACAAATATGGCCTCTAAACCAGCATGTATCAGCCGAGATAAGGGACTACAAATATGACCTCTAAACAACCATATGTCAGTTGAGGTAAAGGACTATAAATATAGCCTCTAAACCAGCATGTCAGTTGAGGTAAAGGACTATAAATATAGCCTCTAAACCAGCATGTCAGTTGAGGTAAAGGACTATAAATATAGCCTCTAAACCAGCATGTCAGTTGAGGTAAAGGACTATAAATATAGCCTCTAAACCAGCATGTCAGTTGAGGTAAAGGACTATAAATATAGCTTCTAAACCAGCATGTATCAGCCGAGATAAGGGACTACAAATATGCTTGACAAACTTCAGTAGCACAAATCAACTAGGGCAACCAAGTTTAAGGGATAGTTTAAGGAGCTAAATAG
Source organism: Oncorhynchus kisutch (assembly GCF_002021735.2). Classification (NCBI taxonomy): domain Eukaryota; kingdom Metazoa; phylum Chordata; class Actinopteri; order Salmoniformes; family Salmonidae; genus Oncorhynchus; species Oncorhynchus kisutch. The sequence goes on along the minus strand of NC_034175.2, from coordinate 6,098,920 downwards.
GATCCTGCACTGCGGAACCTTGTCTAAAATGTACAGACAAACACGTTTATGCATAGGCTTGAGATCAGGCAAAGCTGGAGTGTAGTGTGTGGGCTACATTATGCATAATTTTGCTCAGTAACGAAGGCATCTTATTCCGTCTCAGCCTGGAGGGTTAACTCTGTGCTAATTTCAGATTCGCAAACACAGCCTGGGGGAATGCAAGACCAGGGATTTCAACTGTATAAATAGTCCACTTGGTCATTATTATTCCACATTGCTGTGCTGTCCGTTACAGTGCTCCTGTATTTCTCCTTCTTATGCAAAGAGGCGTTCAGACATGGAGACATGTTGAAATCATAATGTTTTTTTCTCCCTGTGGTTTGTTATTGAGAGATAACAAATGGCCTTGAGGCTGTGTGATGATCATTGGTTGAATCACAACTTCAGGCCAGTTATTTAATGTAATTATATTACTTGAAGTAAAATAACCATAGAATGTTCTAATTAAAAGGCTGTCTCTGGATGTATTTTGACAGTTTTGAGTCATCATTAAAGTGATGTCATGTGAGGTTGCCGGCATGATGCTTGCTAACTCTTAGCACCGCCATATCAACTCAGCACACCATGAGGCTCTTTTGTCAGATTATGTAAACTCAGCAGAAAAAGAAACGTCCTCTCACTGTCAACTGCATTTATTTTCAGCAAACTTAACGTGTATATTTGTATGAACAAATTCAACAACCGAGACATAAACTGAACAATGTGACTAACAGTGACTAACAGAAATGGAATAATGTGTCCCTGAACAAAGGGGGGTCAAAATCAAAAGTAACAGTGAGTATCTGGGGTGGCCACCAGCTGCATTAAGTATTGCAGTGCATCTCCTCCTCATGGACTGCATCAGATTTGTCAGTTCTTGTTGTGAGATGTTACCCCACTCTTCCACCAAGGCACCTGCAAGTTCCCAGACATTTCTGGGGGGGAATGGCCCTAGCCCTCACCTTCCAATCCAACAGGTCCCAGACGTGCTCAATGGGATTTAGATCAATCAAATCAAATCAAATGTATTTATATAGCCCTTCGTACATCAGCTGATATCTCAAAGTGCTGTACAGAAACCCAGCCTAAAACCCCAAACAGCAAGCAATGGAGATGGAGTGGAGATTATAACAGAACATGGCCAAGATGTTCAAATGTTCATAAATGACCAGCATGGTCAAAATAATAGGTCTGGGACAGGTAGCACGTCCGGAGAACAGGTCAGGATTCCATAGCCGCAGGCAGAACAGTTGAAACTGGAGCAGCAGCACGGCCAGGTGGACTGGGGACAGCAAGGAGTCATCATGCCAGGTAGTTCTGAGGCATGGTCCTAGGGCTCAGGTCCTCCGAGAGAGAGCAAGGAAGAGAGAATTAGAGAGAGCATACTTCAATTCACACAGGACACCGGACATCCAGGTATAACAAACTTACCCTAGCCCCCCGACACATAAACTACTGCAGCATAAATACTGGAGGCTGAGACAGGAGGGGTCAGGAGACACTGTGGCCCCACCCCGGACAGGGCCAAACAGGAAAGATATAACCCCACCCACTTTGCCAAAGCACAGCCCCCACACCACTAGAGGGATATCTTCAACCACCAACTTACCATCCTGAGACAAGGCCGAGTATAGCCCACAAAGATCTCTGCCACGGCACAACCCAAGGGGGGGCGCCAACCCAGAAAGGAAGATCACATCAGTGACTCAACCCACTCAAGTGACGCACCCCTCCTAGGGACGGCATGAAAGAGCACCAGTAAGCCAGTGACTCAGCCCCTGTAATAGGGTTAGAGGCAGAGAATCCCAGTGGAAAGAGGGGAACCGGCCAGGCAGAGACAGCAAGGGCTGTTCGTTGCTCCAGAGCCTTTCCGTTCACCTTCCCACTCCTGGGCCAGACTACACTCAATCATATGACCCACTGAAGAGATGAGTCTTCAGTAAAGACTTAAAGGTTGAGACCGAGTTTGCGTCTCACATGGGTAGGCAGACCATTCCATAAAAATGGAGCTCTATAGGAGAAAGCCCTGTTTCCAGCTGTTTGCTTAGAAATTCTAGGGACAATTAGGAGGCCTGCGTCTTGTGACCGTAGCGTACGTGTAGGTATGTACGACAGGACCAAATCAGAGAGATAGGTAGGAGCAAGCCCATGTAATGCTTTGTAGGTTAGCAGTAAAACCTTAATCAGCCCTTGCCTTGACAGGAAGCCAGTGTAGGGAGGCTAGCACTGGAGTAATATGATCACATTTTTTGGTTCTAGTCAGGATTCTAGCAGCTGTATTTAGCACTAACTAAAGTTTATTTAGAGCTTTATCCAGGTAGCCGGAAAGTAGAGCAGTGCAGTAGTCTAACGTAGAAGTAAAAAAAGCATGGATTAATGTTTCTGCATCATTTTTGGACAGAAAGTTTCTGATTTTTGCAATGTTACGTAGATGGAAAAAGCTGTCCTTGAAACAGTCTTGATATGTTCGTCAAAAGAGAGATCAGGGTCCAGAGTAACGCCGAGGTCCTTCACAGTTTTATTTGAGATGACTGTACAACCATTAAGATTAATTGTCAGATTCAACAGAAGATCTCTTTGTTTCTTGGGACCTAGAACAAGCATCTCTGTTTTGTCCGAGTTTAAAAGTAGAAGGTTTGCAGCCATCCACTTCCTTATGTCTGAAACACAGGCTTTTAGCGAGGTCAATTTTGGGACTTCACTATGTTTCATTGAAATGTACAGCTGTGTGTCATTCGCATAGCAGTGAAAGTTAACATTATGTTTTCGATTGATATCCCCAAGAGGTAAAATATATAGTGAAAACAAAAGTGGTCCAAAAACGGAACCTTGAGGAACGCCGAAATGTACAGTTGATTTGTCAGAGGACAAACTATTCACAGAGACAAACTGATATCTTTCTGACAGATAAGATCTAAACCAGACCGGATCCGGGCTCTTCGCTGGCCATGGCAGAACACTGACATTCTTGTCTTGCAGGAAATCACTCACAGAACGAGCAGTATGGCTGGTGGCATTGTCATGCTGGAGGGTCATGTCAGGATGAGCCTGCAGGAAGGGTACCACATGAGGGAGGAGGATGTCTGTAATGCACAGTGTTTAGATTGCCTGCAATGACAACAAGCTCAGTCTGATGATGCTGTGACACACCGCCCCAGAACATGACGGACCTTCCACCTCCAAATCGGTCCCGCTCCAGAGTACAGGCCTCGCTGTAATGCTCATTCCTTCAACAATAAGCGTGAATCCGACATCACCCCTGGTGAGACAAAACCTCGACTCGTCAGTGAAGAGCACTTTTTGTCTGGTCCAGCGACGGTGGGTTTGACCCATAGGTGACGTTGTTGCCAGTGATGCATACAAGCCCTCAGTCCAGCCTCTCTCAGCCTATTGCAGACAGTCTGAACACTGATGGAGGGATTGTGCGTTCCTGGTGTAACTCTGGCAGTTGTTGTTTCCATCCTGTAACTGTCTCTCTCAGGTGTGATGTTTGGATGTACCGATCCTGTCCAGGTGTTGTTACACGTGGTCTGCCACTGCGAGGATGATTAGCTGTCCATCCTGTCTCCCTGTAGTGCTGTCTTAGGCATCTCACAGTACGGACATTGCAATTTATTTCCCTGGCCACATCTGCAGTCCTTATGCCTCTTTGCAGCATGTCTAAGGCACGTTCACGCAGATGAGCAGGGACCCTGGGCATCTTTCTTTTGGTGTTTTTCAGTAGAAAGGCCTCTTTACTGTCCTAAGTTGGTAATTAACTGTGACCCTGCATACCGTCTATAAGCTGTTCCACAGGTGCATGTTCATTAATTGTTCATGGTTCATTGAACAAGCATGGGAAACAGTGTTTAAACCCTTTACAATGATGATCTGTGAAGTTATTTGGATTTTTACTAAATCTCTTTGAAAGACAGGTTCCTGAAAAATTGATGTTTCTTTTTTTGCTGAGTTTATATACACCATTCCTCTATCAGAAACTTGTTTGGCCAATGTCCCAAAGACATTTCTGTGAATAAGTGTGATTTACCTCATCCTTTTGTGTTTGACAGCCTTTTTGTATATAACGGCATTGGCAACACATAAACTGATATATTCTTCCATTTATTTTCCTCCTTCGCACAAAATGGCTACCATATTTCAAAAGTTTTAATGTTGTTATCAGTCAGTGGGGGATATTAGTCGCCTTGTTCATCCGTAACAAAACCAGATTGGAATATGAGATGGCAAAAACTACCATGACTTTCCCTTATTCATATCAGCCGTGCTATTGGCTGAATTATATGTCATTTTAATGCAGCGCAGACAGACTCCCCAATGGCTATACAGAGTCATAATGCTGATGTATTGGACTAGTCGGTGTAGCTGCACTTGGGGTCTGTCTGGGGATTGTTCAAGTAAAGTCATTTTCTCAAGGATATATTTGGGTCTGAGAGGGTTGGGGTGTCCCCCAGGGATATCACATGATTCCTCTTCAGGTTTCCTCTTTCGGGAAAAGGCTGATGTCAGCATTGTAGATTTATTTGCAGTTTGATGTCCATGAGGTCCAATGTAGTGCATCCGTCAAGGACAATCTACCACTTATCCCGCCTCTTCACTCTTCTGTTTTCTCGTTCTTTTCATCCTCTCAGACCAGATATTGCACCACTCCTCTGCGGACATGTGGCCCAACACCTATGTCGCCCAGGGCCTCTACTGCCTCTCCTCCTCTGACGCCTGGGAGCCAATCAGCAACGAGCCCTCCGGAGTGGCCTCTCCCGCTGCTGGCTCCTACGTGATGCAGCAGGGCGGGACTTCCTGTGATGGGTATGATGGGAACGCGTTGCAGCAGCAGCAGCAGCAGTTCAACCTACAGCAGCAGAGTCAGCTCCAGCAACTGCAGCAGCTACAACAGATACAGCACTACCAGCAACAGCAGCTCCTGTATCAGCAACAACAGGTGAGGGAAAATCAACAGTCTAATATGAGAGGGAAGTAATAACTATCTATTTCCATGGATAGACAATATTCATTCATGGCGTAGTCTGGCGGCTGACGTGGGTTTTTCTCTTTTTTCTCTGGGGTATTTTGAACGAGACAAGAATACTGATCAATACATTATTCATCAATACATTATTGTATCTCCCTTCTTAGACAACAAAATTACCCTGTCCCTTTCAATCCCTACATTACGCTTAAAGGAAGAAACATCCCTTATCCACAGATTTAGGATCATATTTCCAGATTCTTTACCATTAGGGGGATAAACAAATATCTGATCCTGTATCAGTGGTGAAGGGGAACCTCTACCTACCTAAGTCTCCTCATTGTCTCGTCCTTCTCTCAACAGTCTCTGGAGCAAAGGCTACACAGCGCCAACCACTCGTTGCAAGCCACGCCCAACAGCACCATCCATAGCCTGGCCCCTGCTACCCACGCCCCATTGGTGGACCTGTGGGGGGCGGGACAGACAGAGTCCTATCAAGCGGATATTGGAGGGTACAACATAGGCGTGGCAGCGGTGGTGGAGGCGGCTTTGAATGTTCCGTCTGGGGATGAGGGGGCGGGGACAGAACATTCCCCTCTGCTGGAGCAGCAAGAGGAGGAAGATGAACTGAAGGTGAGGTCATATCAGGTCACAGGGTCATCATGGCCCAGTTTTTCAAAAGTTATCTATCTGGATTTCGCCTATCGGATATGATTAAATGCATAGAAATAAAATGAATAGAACGGGAGTCCTCATTCAAGACAATGATTGATACATTCTATTCATTATATTTCTATGCATTTAATCCAGAGATTTCTTTTTTTTAAATGGGCGCTGAGGTCATATCAGTGCAGATAGGTACATCCTTGATGCTTTATATAAAAAAAAAACTATTTTCTACATTGTAGAATAATAGTGAGAGCATCAAAATGATGAAATAACACATATGGAATCATGTAGTTACCAAAAAGTGTTGAACAAATCAAAATATATTTTATATTTCAGATTCTTCAACGTAGCCACCCTTTGCCTTGATGACAGCTTTGCACACTCTTGTCATTCTCTCAATCAGCTTCATGAGGAATTCACCTGGAATGCCTTTCAATTAACAGGTGTGCCTTGTTGAAAGTTAATTTGTGGGAATTCTTTCCTTCTTAATGCGTTTGAGCCAGTTGTGACAAGGTAGGGTGGGTATACAGAAGATAGCCCTATTTGGTAAATGACTATGTCCTGCCGAGGCGGCAGGGTAGCCTAGTGGTTAGAGCGTTGGACTAGTAACTGGAAGGTTGCAAGTTCAAACCCCCGAGCTGACAAGGTACAAATCTGTCATTCTGCCCCTGAACAGGCAGTTAACCCATTGTTCCCAGGCCGTCATTGAAAATAAGAATTTGTTCTTAACTGACTTGCCTAGTTAAATAAAGGTCCAATAAAAATATATATTATGGCAAGAACAGCTCAAATAAGCAAAAAGAAACAACCGTCCATCTTTCCTTTAAGATATGAAGGTCAGTCAATCTGTAAAATTTCAAGATCTTTGAAAGTTTCTTCAATTGCAGTCGCAAAAACCAACAAGTGCTATGATGAAACTGGCTCTCATGAGGACCACCACAGGAAAGGAAGACCCAGAGTTACCTCTGCTGCAGAGGATAAGGTCATTAGAGTTACCAGCATCAGAAATTGCAGCCCAAATAAATGCTTCACAGAGTTCAAGTAACAGACACATCTCACCATCAACTATTCAGAGTAGACTGCGTGAATCAGGCCTTCAGTAGAAACACTAGTAAAGGACAACAATAAGAAGAAGAGACTTACTTGGACCAAGAAACATGAGCAATGGAAATTAGACTGGTGGAAATCTGTCCTTTGTTCTGATGAGTCAAAATTTGAGATTTTTGGTTCCAACCGCTGTGTCTTTGTGAGACGCAGAGTAGTTGAACGGATGATCTCTGCATGTGTGGTTCCCACCGTGAAGCATGGAGGAGGAGGTGTGATGGTGTGCTTTGCTGGTGACACTGTCAGTGATTTACTTGTAATAAAAGGCACACTTAACCAGCATGGCTACCACAGCATTCTGCAGCAATACACCACCCCATCTGGTTTGCATTTAGTGGGATTATCATTTGTTTTTCAACAGGACAATGACCCAACACACCTACAGGCTGTGTAAATGCTATTTAACCAAGGAGAGTGATGGAGTACTTCATCAGATGACCTGACCTCCACAATCACCAGACCTCAACCCAGTTGAGATGGTTTGGGATGAGTTGGACAGCAGAGTGAAGGAAAAGCAGCCAACAAGTACTCAGCATACGTGGCAGCTCCTTCAAGTCAGTTCGAAAAGCATTCCAGGTGAAGCTGGTTGAGAGAATGCCAAGAGTGTGCAAAGCTGTCATACTACATGATTCCATATGTTATTTCTTAGTTTTAATGTCTTCACTATTATTCTACAATGTAGAAAATAGTGAAAATTAAGAAAAACCCTTGAATGAGTAGGTGTGTCAACTTTTCACTGGTACTGTACAACAGGGAGACATTTTCATCTGAACTCATGAATAAACCCTTGCTTTCCCCTCTCCGCGGTCAGAGAATCATGTGGTATCTGTTATATTCTAAACATTTATATCTGAATGTTCTGTAAGTGTCACCCCCTGACCAAGCCCCTGCTCTGTCCCCTGAACAGGACGAGGAGGTGACACTCTGCATGGAGCCGGAGTCTGCCACTCTAACACAGAGAGATGAAGCCATCACCTCCGGGGGCAGTAGTCCTGGGCAACGTAGTCCGGGGCAACCACCAGCACAGCAAATCACAGAGCGGAAGGCCTCTGATGTCAGCTGTGGAGCCATCCAGATGCTGGAGGAGAAGGAAGAGAAGCAGGGGTCCACTGTTGCTGCTATGGCAACCAACTGATTGACAGATCGTTCTGAGAAACGTGACAGACTGACCCTCGGCGTCAGGAATGACTGAGCCTAATAATTAAATATTTATCAATAAATATGTTCCTTTTCAGGTATCAAACACATTTTTGATGGGATATAAACTCTTGTGACCACTGAAGAGCAGAGGAGGAAGATTTGGAAACAGAGTCACGTAGTGACATCAGCTGGTCCAACGGACAACTTTTTTTTGGAAGCCTTACATTCCCAGAGAGAAGGAGGAGGGAGGGCTGAATAGAGGGAGGGAGAAAAGACTGAGCGAGAAAAAGGAGGTATGAGGGGATGATAAGAAGAAGAGGAGCAGCTGAGATTGAGACATTTGTATCAGGAAGAGGAAACGGAGGAGGAGGGAATTGAAACATGCATGCTTTTTAAACAAACGACTTTATCCAGTCAAAGGTCAAGGTCAAATATGATAATGATCATTAAATCTATAGTAATAAAACGTTATCATGACAACAATGATTTTCTAACAAAGAAAACAATCATGACAACACAAAAATCTATGTATAAGTGTATGATAAAAGAATATATATCAAAATCACTGTTTTTACAACACTATCTCTCCATTGGAGAACTACTCTGTTTACAGCTTACACTCAACACATCATATAGAATAATATCAACCCCATAACTTGAAGAACAGAAACACTCACACGTTATACCCTCTCCTCTTATGTCATTCACATCTAGCATCCACAACACTTATAGAACTAACTGCACGAATACAGAGCAACTTTAGTAGGTTGAGTTCATCATAACCCCCTAAAAATTACACCTATTCGATTATCCTCAAAAATGATTTAAATCCAAATTGGCTCTCTGCAACCTAACCACTGCAGTGAAATCTACTTGAACCCTCCTAACACAGTTAGAAAGACAACAATGTTACTATGTTGCTGTGTTCTCCAGATGTCCAAGGCACATAAAGGCTGCAGGCCTGTTGGCCACACACACAGCACTGCACAGTTAAAGGAATGTACTATACAGTAAGATAGTGTGCTTCCTACTCTGTCTTTCCGTATGTTTCTTCAGAATATTATGGAGTACCTGTCCTATATTGAACTGTATAGACTTTGCACTGAACCTAGGACACGGCTGGTGCTGGGCCAGAGAAGACTCAGGGCATGGAGCTCCTTGTAGTCTGCTTGACTGTGCATCATGACTGACAGGTCCGTGTCATGGAGTGAATGGTGAAGAGACAGAGCTGTAGTAGTGAATCCCTTTGCACTGATGCCATCCAACAGATCAGAGGCTGCCTTTGGACTCTGTCACACTTCAATGTCCTTGATTACTGTTCAGAAAGAGCTCTTAGCATCACCAAGAACCAAAACAGAACCACTAGACAAGATGGATTCTGAGCTGTTGTTCCAGGTTCCAAACTAGAGATGGCTGGAGGAAGAGGGAGTGCTCTGGAATGTTTTGGTACCAACAGAAAGAGGATTTAGATGTGCTTCTGTTTTAACCCAGATTGTTGTTTTGATGTCAGCTCTTGGGGACAATACCAAGCTTTTCTTTGTGGAGAAAAGATGAGGAGCAAATGTTTCTCTGAAAGGTTAGAGCTGTTTGAATTGGGTGCTGATTCTTAGAAGGGAAAAAACACATCTTCAAAATTGTAACTAATTAATGAGGAGCCAAACACAGGTCTCCTAAACGGCTTGTGGCCACGACTGTCATATAGATGTAAATACTAATGAGAGAGGATATACACCATCTCTCACAGTCCCCACTGCAACAGTTTCTTTATTTTCTACACGTCTCAGTCCCAGCTCTTTCCTTTGGGAATCTTCCTGAGCTCCCAAATTCAGCGTATTGCGTTTAGATTTGTTTCTATCACCACACAAGTAAAAGGAAAAGGATAGTGGAATGTCAACATTGTAAATAGTGTGATCATTCAAATATCGGATATCGGAATACTGTTGTAAAATAATGCAAAGGACCTACTTTGACTGGGTTTAAGGAGAACATTGAAGTCAATCAGGGAATAGAACTGAATACTAGAACCAAACACTAGAACCGAACAGAACCGGTATCTTCCTGCTCATGGTGACTACAGCGATGGAGCAGAACTCTGCCTGAGTCAAGTGTGACGTTTGAGTTAGCGTGTGTATTTCCTGAAGAGGAAAGTGTGTATCCCAACGGAGGAATGGTAGTGAAGTTCAGAGACATGATAGAATAGTGGATTTTTGGAGATACTGGTCTGGAATATCTGTGCATGTGTCACTAATAAAAACAACAACAATAGCAGTTATTATTATTAGTATTCTTATTCATATCATTATGAATATTATTAGGAATATTTTTATTATGTGACGGAGAACAACCTCCTTTCACTCTGATGATTGTGTGAAAAAACTTTTAAGATAGAAAAAAGGTTTATTGACTTGAATTCATGAACTTATTGATTGATTATTTATGCAATGTTGGAACAATGTTTATTTTTCTACTGAATGATTGACACCCCCTCCAGTATAAGACAGAATATGTGTGGTTGATGTAGAGCAGTTTCCTGTTGGTTGGGGCTCTCTCTGATTGGACAAACAGACAGTGATAATAATACCCTAGGCCAGGGGTGGACACTTCTGGAGGGCTTCATTGTGGCCACAATTAATTGTAATCAGTTGTGTTAAAGCTGGGCTGGAACAAAACCCTGCACACACTGACTGCATCCCTCCAGGACAAGGGTTAGGGTTATGGTTACCCACCTCTTCCCTGGAGCTGTCCATCATGAAACACACAATGATGTCATTTATATAGTCATAACCAGTCATGAAGATTCATGTCACAGCTGCCATGATCACCCAGGCAATGACAACGCAACCTCAACCACACAACTTCCTTTAGGCTACTAGTCATAAGTGTCCATCAGCTGTCATGACACGTATGACGTGTCTGCAAGACAGGATGCATATTGGTGTTAGAACTAACCAAGGCTAGGAGTCTATCCTGACCACGTCACCTGACCAGGATAGACTCAGCGCCCCTACTTCTAACAGATGGTTCTGGTGAGCTGCAACCTTGTGGTGTTCTTCAGTTTGTGTTACGCATTAGCCTTCACCTGTCTGTCTCAGACTGGCTCTGAGAGCTACAACCTACAGGATGTCTTTACCCAACCACTCTTATTCATTTATTTATTTAATGATTATTTGGGGGGAGGAATAACATGACAGCCTGTACATAATTTATTATTTATTGTAGGTAAGTCTTTTTGAAGCAGTATTGTTCTGTGTGTTGTCCTTGGGACTTTCTGTAGTGATAGACCTTTGACCCCAGAGAGATTGTTCTGCTTCATTGAAAGCACCAACATGGACCCAGAGAATGATACTACTTCAACGAAGATATTTTATTGATTTTTGGATAATTAAGAACTTAATAATTGAATAAACTAATAACAAGAAGCCAAATGTATTTCCTTGATGTTCCTGTTTATTGATTGTCTTTGTTGATTGATTGACTGATTGATTTCCAGTTGATTTCTTATTATGTATGATTGTACTGCCATCTTTCAATACGTAACTTGTCTGCAGGCAGTCTTCTTGCCTTTCTACCTCTTGCTTTCTCACTTTGTACCTGTTCTGTATATTTGTGTCTGTCCATGTAGTTGTCTGTTTTATAGTTGGAAGAATCACTGCCAGAAAACATTGCTTAAAAGATCTGACAGATTGACCAAAGGTGGATTTGAGGCAAACAGACATTTAAAAAAAATGATGTAGTCAGTTGGAACTGTGTGGCACAGAACCCTGAGGTAAATACACTTGTATACAATTGGGTTGATTGAATGTTTTAATTTGAGATGATCAATGTAAACTGGCAAGACCAGTATATTAAAGCCCATACCTATGCATGCTTATGGGAAGGATGTGACAGGATGGTTCTTCCACGTGGTCTCCCCTCCCTTCCTCCTCGGCCGTAAACCTATATCTTTCTCTCTTCCTCCCCCTCTCTCTTTCCCCTGCACGAGCGAACACCCTCTTCCATCCCTTTCTCTTCTACTCCATTCTCTTTCTTCTCCCCCTCCTCCCCTCCTCCCCAAATAAAAGAAAAACAGCGGAGAAAGAGAAAATAAACTCACAAAGAGAATCCTGATGTGTATGTGTGTGGACGTCTTTGAACAGTGAGAAGGGACATTGTTTTTTATATTGTGAGGATGAGGAACGTCACCGAAAGCGTGCTTTTCTTTATGGTCAGTGAACACGGAGATGCAAAGCCTGCTGGGGCTTTGTGACGCAGTTCTGTTATCATGTTTCCATTCCCTCCCTGTCAACCCCAAACACACATTCTAGGTGTCTTTCATCCTGAATACATGACAGTGCATCCATCCTTCCTGCCTTCCTTCATGTATAGTAGTGTAGAAAACTTGCTGGTAGACATCAGGGATTACTTAAAGGAAGGATAGATGTTTTAAGTACTGATATAGGGCCCCAGCCTGGTAGCCAGATCTGTTTCTTGTTCAGCCAACTTCTTTGTCAAAGCCATGCCAAAGATGACAATCACTGAAACCGTCCTGCTGGGGACTGGCAACTATGGTTGAAGCCTGCAGTTAAACCTCCCTGTCTGTCTGCCGTTGTCAGCCATTATGATGTCAGGAGAATGTTAATGTCAAACAAATTCCCAGAGACTTGTTTCTCCTGGCTCCTCTGTGTGTGTGTGTGTGTGTGTGTGTGTGTGTGTGTGTGTGTGTGTGTGTGTGTGTGTGTGTGTGTGTGTGTGTGTGTGTGTGTGTGTGTGTGTGTGTGTGTGTGTGTGTGTGTGTGTGTGTGTGTGTGTGTGTGTGTGTGTGTGTGTGTGTGTGTGTGTGTGTGTGTACGTGTGTGTGTGTGGCGAGACTAAAATACACTGTTGACCTTCTCAGCTGGAAGTGTTTATACGTCCACAGCCTTTCTATAGACACACTTTTAAGAGACTGGAGTGAACAGCATCTCTGGTATTATGCTGATTATTATACACTTAAGAGACTGGAGTGAACAGCATCTCTGGTATTATGCTGGAGCTGATTATTGCCCTACTCCATTGCTGCTTATTTTAGAGCAAGTCCAATGAAATGTTACTGAAAACAATATTTATTGTATTCCATAAGAATAGTAGATAGGCAACGATATGAACAATTTCAATATATTAGTTACAGTAATAATTTAAAGCCTGTATATTCATTAATCAGTAAACGTTCAATCGATCTGATCAAATATAAATCAGTCCATTGACAGACATGGAGTCATGATTAATGATGTGATTTCATTATCAAACACTTAATTGCTGTCATATACAGTGTCATAAAGATACATGGAGTTCAGTGATACAGACATACACTACCATGTAGCTACAAACACATTCATACATTCAACAATACTGGGACAAGGAGACCAACAATGATAGGCACAGATGAAGAACTTAGAACATCTGTCCATTTTTGTAGTTTTAAAGACACGGAGAGAGACCTGAGAAACTGAAATAGTGAAAAGGAATAGGCTGTCTGTCTTGAGTAGAAAAAAATAATTAAAGATGATTGAGATCCACAGAAAAATAAGGAAAGAGGCTACCATGGTACAAAAAAGTATTATTAGCTACTAGAAATTCCAAAACTACAAGTCCCAGAAGCACTGTGTACACCTGTTCTTCCTGAAAGCTGAACATCTGCAGAGCCTCGAATGAGCCTGCACAGAACTCCATTACCCAGGATGCACCTTGACACCCTCTCACTGAATGAGGCCAGAGAGGTCTTCATTTAAGAAACAGAATCCACAGAATTCCCTCAGTCGCCATCTAAATCGGCTCTTCAGAATCTTTGTTCTCCCTATCTCCATCCGTATCCGGCACGGTAGGAAGGGATGACACAATGAAGACACGAGAGGAGGAGGAGGGTGGTGAGGTGAGGTGGGGGAGACGGGGGAGGAAGGCTCCTGAGGGAGACAGTCTGTCCCTTCGCTGTTGGGGGTGGAGATATCACACTCTGCACCTGCACTGGAGCCACCTGCTCCTCCTGTGTTCCCCCTGGGTTCCTCCTGAGCCTCATCCATGTCACCCTTTCCCTCTGTCCTAACCACCTCATCCTTCCACCGTTCCATCTCTTCCTCCCTCTTTTCTCCATCTCTACCCTTTTCTTCCTTAATCTCCCACCTAAACCCCTCGACCCCTTCCTTCCTACTACCCCCTCCCTCTCTCTTCCCCCCCCCTCACCCCACAGCTCCCTCTCCCTGGTGGGGGAGGAGGGGGTGGTGGGAGGAGCCTCGTGCTTCTTGGCTTTACGGTTGGCATCTCTGAAACTGGCCAGAGGGGGGCGCAATCTCACCCCACTAAGGGTGGAGCCATCGATGGCCTTCTGCAACTGTGAGAGGGAGAGATAGAGAAGGAGAGATTAAAGGGGAGTGATAAATATAGAGGGGGAGAAGAGAAAAGGGATGGCGAAGAGAAAAGGGATGGAGAAGAGAAAAGGGATGGCGAAGAGAAAAGGGATGGCGAAGAGAAAAGGGATGGAGAAGAGAAAAGGGATGGAGAAGAGAAAAGGGATGGCGAAGAGAAAAGGGATGGCGAAGAGAAAAGGGATGGCGAAGAGAAAAGGGGAGAGAGAGATAAAGAAAGAGGGGAGGGAAATAGAGATTGAGATGGAGGGTGAGAGAGGAAGGGAAAGAGAGTGAATAGAAGTGGTTAACATAGCATGTCATAACACAAGCAAAGCATGTTAATACAGGTTTACTGTGACGCTGTGATAAGTCAGAGACGAACACCGTTGGTGGTGTAATAGTGTGACTATTCGAGTACAACAGAACAGCAAAGCAACAGCCAACTGAACAGGCTCCATGTATTTGTATGTGTATTTATTATGGATCCTCATTTGTTCCTGCCAAGGCAGCAGCTACTCTTCCTGAGGTCCAAACAAGATTAAGGCGATTACATCACCTAAAAATGTAACAGTACATCATACAACACATTACTAGACCACTACTCTACCACTACATATCTACAATGTATATGTGTGTAAACTGTGTGTGTTAGCGTGTGTGTGCGTTTGCGTATGTGTCTCTTCACAGTCCACGTTGTTCCTTATGTAGTATTGCACGCGTCTGTTCTGGACTTGGGAACTGTGAAGAGACCCCTGGTGGACAGGCGTGTGGGGTATGAATGAGTGTCTGAGCTGTGTGCTAATTGTTTTAACAGACAGCTCAGTGATTTCAACACGTCAATACCTCTCACTAAGACATGTAGTGATGCAGTCAATCTCTCCTCTACTTTGAGCCAGTAGAGATTGACATGCATGTTAATGATGTTAGCTCTCCATGTACATATGTTCTTCTATGTGGCACTCGACCATATGACTGGGCAGTAGTCCAGGTGTGACACAACTAGGGCCTGTAGGACTTGTTTTGTTGATAGCGATGTCAAGAAAGCAGATCTTAGCTACCGTTGCATCAATATGTCTTGACCATGACAGTTTACAATCCAGGGTTACTCCAAGCAGTTTAGTCAAGCCCACTACTGTTGTGTCGTCTGCAAACTTGATGATTGAGTTGGAGGCGTGCATGGCCACGCAGTTGTGGGTGAACAGGGAGTACAGGAGAGGGCTGAGCACACACCCTTGTGGGGCCCCAGTGTTGAGGGTCAGTGAAGTGGAGATGTTGTTTCATAACTTCATTACCTGGGGGCGGCCCGTCAGAATGTCCAGGACCCAGTTGCACAGGGCAGGGTTGAGACCCAGGGCCTCCAGCTTGATGATGAGCTTGGAGGGTACTATGGTGTTGAATGCTGAGCTGTAGTCAATAAACAGCATTCTTTCATAGGTATTATTTTTGTCCAGATGGGATAGGGCAGTGTACAGTGTGATGGCGATTGCATCTGTGGACCTGTTGGGGCGGTAAGCAAACTGAAGTGGGTCTAGGGTGGCCGGTAAGGTAGCGGTGATATGATCCTTGACTTGCCTCTCAAAGCACTTCATGATGACAGAAGTGAGTGCTACGGGGCAGGAGTCATTTAGTTCAGTTATCTTTGCCTTCTTGGGTACAGGAACGATGGTAGCCATCTTTAAGC
Organism: Oncorhynchus kisutch; assembly: GCF_002021735.2. Classification (NCBI taxonomy): domain Eukaryota; kingdom Metazoa; phylum Chordata; class Actinopteri; order Salmoniformes; family Salmonidae; genus Oncorhynchus; species Oncorhynchus kisutch. The sequence goes on along the minus strand of NC_034175.2, from coordinate 6,082,983 downwards.
ATATGAGGACAGCAGACCGGGATAGGGAGAGATTGAAAATGTTCGTAAACCCACCAGCCAGCTGGTCCGTGCATGCTCTGTGGATGCGGCTAGGGATGCCATCTGGGCCTGCTGCCTTGAGAGGGTTAACACGGTTAAATGTTTTACTCACATCTGCCACTGAGAAGGAGAGGGGGGGGGGTGCAGTCTTTGTCAGCGAACCGCGACGGTTTCACTGTATTATCCTCAAAGCTGGCAAAGAAGGAGTTTTGTTTGTCTGGAAGCGTGACATCAGTATCCATGACGTTGCTGTTTTTGTTTTGTAGTCCGTGATTTCCTGTAGACCCTGCTACATATGTCTCGTGTCTGAGGCGTTTAATTGCGACTCCACCTTGTCCCTGTACCTGCATTTCACTTGTTTGATTGCCCTGTGGAGGGAATAACTACACTGTTTATATTCAGCCATATCACCAGACCTCTTTCCATGGTTAAATGCGGTGGTTCGCTCTTTCAGTTTTGTGCAAATGCCGCCATCCGTCCACGGTTTCTGGTTAGGGTAGGTTTTAATAGTCACCGTGGGTACGACATCTCCAATGCACTTATTTATACACGCACTCACCCAGTCAGCGCCAATGTCATTCTCTGAGGCTGACTGGAACATATTCCAGTCCGCATGATAAAAACAATATTGGAGCGTTGCTTATGATTGGTCAGACCAGCATTGAATGGTTCTCGTCATTGGTACAGGGCTTTGTTTGCATCGCAGAGTTTAGAGGAGCAGTGGTCGAGAGTATTAGCCCTACATGTTGTGCAATCAATATGCTGATAAGATTTAGAGACAGAGAGAGAGATAGAGAGAGAGCTTGTGTGATCTCACCTACGACTCCCACCAGTTTCCCAATGCTGGTAACATAGGCATGACTGAGACCCAGCAAGGAGAACAAAGTGTGGGTCTGTCAGAGAGAGAGAGAGAGGGAGGCATATTTGTCAATATCCTACAGCATGTCGTGTTTATAATGGCTTAAAGTGGCTACATAAGAGCACAAGGTGCTAGCTACAGTTGATACCTTGTGTAAGGAGGTTCTCTCCACCAGCTGAAAGGGGGAGGGATCAATCCGTATCTCCTCCATACTGATTGGCTTATCCAACTCTTCTTCTTCCCAGGCTTTGATCTGCATTAGCCAATCAGAGAGCAGAGAGGGTGATTGACAATATAAAGAGGGAGTAATAATTTATGATATTTGATTCTCCTCGTGGAATCCTTCTAGTGTTAGATGAAGTGCCCAGGTCAGGGTGTAGAGGTCAGGGATCAGGGGTTAAAGGTTGATCAGGGTGAGTGAGACACATTACCTCCTCTGAGGACATCATGTCAGTGAGTGGAGGTGGGGTGGATTCCTGGAGAGAGGAAAAGAGAGAGAGGAAGAGATAGAGAGGAAGAGAGAGAGAGAAAGAGAGAGAGAGAAAGAAAAGAAGGAGTGTGAGACAGAGGGGGGTGTTGGTTTAGAGATTTTAGTTATTTTCTCCCTCCAGGTTTACAAAGTGTCAGATCAGATGCCCCCTTGTGGTGCTATTTCTCCATCACACACAATGACAAACCTGCTCATTACATATCATATGATACATTATAGCAAGGTCATGCCTTTGACGTGAGCGTGTGTCCCCTACTGGACAGAATGTGATATTGCTCCTCTTTGAGCTACCAGAGGAATGCTTGATGTTGATGTTGGCCTTAACCAAAGATCCAGGATCAGGTTGCCCTAAACACCAATCCAAACCTCAACCATTATGGGAATGAAAAACATCTTCTAATATATCTGACCTTGTATCAGTGGTTACAGCCAACCTCTATCTTGATATGGAATGATACCTGAGCTTCAGCCTGGCTGGTTGAGGAAGAGGAAGAGGCGCTGAAATAGTCCCCTCACAGACTGGAGGGAACGCTTCTCTGAAAGACAGGACAGACATTTAGAAGTGAGTACATTGGGTAAACATTCTCACTCCAACACATTCTCACTCAAACACTTTTCTACAGAAGGTGCTGGTTAATTGTTGTAAACAAACCCCATGAGCAATCGATAGAACAGCAGGTCTAATATTGATTGCTTATAAAAATTTGAAGCGCTAACAGCAAACCAACAAGCCAACTACCATATGTACACAGAGATTGTACACAGAGTTTTTATTGTAGATACAGTATCTGGTTGTAGAGTAGTGGCCTAAGAGAACACACTTAATGTGTTGTGAAAAGTGTTATGTAATGTAATATTTTAAATTGTATATAACTGCCTTAATGTTGCTAGACCCCAGGAAGAGTAGCTGCTTCTTGGCAGCAGCTAATGGGGATCCATAATAAATATATACATGGATGCACTGGTAAGAAAATAGCAATAGTGGGTACATCCCAATTCTATGTCATATTCTGACATTTTGTGTGATTCATGTCACCTGAGCAAGTGTGATTGGTGGAGGGCTCCTGTGGTTTGGGGGATGGGAGTGGCCTATTCTGTTCATCTTGTACAGGAGAGGTCTAGAGAACAGACAAAAGGGCTAACCAGGTTGATAACCAAGTATTACATGATGGTGTGGATAATTATAATGCATTATAAATGTGATTATAAAGGCATTATAAGTATACTCATATTTATTCCTTTAATAAGTATAATAAATATGATGCTGTCGTTCAATCATTCCATCTATCCATCCATCTTTCCATCCTGTCACCTCTCCTCCCTCCTCGTCTACTAAAGTGAAGGACTCCCAGCCCTGATCCGGTGACCCCTGACCCCTCTCGAAGATACGTCTCTCGGCTGAAAGCCACCAATGAGAGATGGCCTGCAGCTCTGTCCTCTCTATAGACCCCAATAGGATCATAGACTCTGAGGAAAGACAGGAAACAGGGAGAGAAAGAGAGTAGAGAGAGAGAGAGAGAGAGAGAGAGCGAGAGAGAGAGAAGGAGAGAGAGAGACAAGAGAGGGATTTCAGTGGATGGATTTGTGTCATCTATGGTGCATGGCATCAAACTTTCTATAACATGTCTCACCTTTGGAGTCGACCAGAGGGATGGTTTTAAGGGAGGTGGAGTCTAGCAGATAGCCCAGCTCCCGATCGGTCAACAGGGAGGACAGGAAGTTCACCTTCCACACCATCATGTCCTCCACAAAGATGTTGTACTTACTGAGAGAGGAGAGAGGATATATGTGAACAGTGGCTGCTTGAATCTTAATAGCACACAAGGTTGCATGTACACTAGAACTGTTTGAGCCACAATGGCATACAGTTCTCTGCATTAACACTTATTAGAGCCGTAATGGCGACCGTTCCAGTACCTGATGTGTCCGAGGCTGAGCTCGGGGAGGTATGGCAGTTTCTTGACCTGGATGAAGGAGAGAGGGAGCGGAAGGAGAGAGGAAGGAGAGAAGGAGGGAAAGGAGAGAGGAAGAGAGAGTATAGAGGGAGGGAATGAGAGATCAGGAGTCACGACAAGGCAGAAAGGGAAGGAGAGATGGTGTTAAATGACATCATTGTGTATGACAGGGTAGTGGGCTGTCATTTTTGATACCGTTCAAAAGTTGGGGTCACTTAGTAATAATTTCCTTGTTTTTGAAAGAAAAGCAGTTTTTTTGTCCATTAAAATAACATCAAATTGATCAGAAATACAGAGTAGACATTGTTAAAGTTGTAAATGACTATTGTAGCAGGAAACGACAGATTTTTTATGGAATATCTACATAGGCGTATCGAGGCCCATTATCAGCAACCATCAATCCTGTGTACTAATGACACATTGTGTTAGTTAATACAAGTTTATCATTTTAAAAAGGCTAATTGATCATTATAAAACCCTTTTGCAATTATGTTAGCACAGCTCAAAACTGTTGTGCTGATTAAAGAAGCAATACAACTGGCCTTCTTTAGACTAGTTGAGTATCTGGAGCATCAGCATTTGTGGGTTTGAGTACAGAATCAAAATGGCCAGAAACAAAGTACTTTCTTCTGAAACTCGTCAGTCTATTCTTGTTCAGAGAAATGAAGGCTATCCCATGCAAGAAATTGCCAAGAAACAGAAGATCTCATACAACGCTGTGTACTACTCCCTTCACAGAACAGCGCAAACTGGCTCTAACCAGAATAGAAAGAGGAGTGGGAGGGCCATGTTTCTGGCCAGTTTAAGCCTGTAATTGAACCTCTAAATGCTGATGCTCCAGAAATAGTCTAAAGAAGGCCAGTTTTATTGCTTCTTTAATCAGAAATACAGTTTTCAGCGAACATAATAATAATTGCAAAAGGGTTTTCTAATGATCCATCACCTTTCCAGAAACAAGTCTCTCACTGTTTCCACTTGCTATAGACTTCCCTCTGCCCCCAGCTGTGCCCTCGATACCATATGTGAATTGATTGCCCCCCATCTATCTTCTGAGCTCGTGCTACTAGGTGACCTAAACTGGGACATGCTTAACACCCGGCCATCCTACAATTTAAACTTGATGCCCTCAATCTCACACAAATTATCAATGAACCTACCAGGTACAACCCCAAATGTGTAAACAAGGGCACCCTCATAGATGTCATACTAACTAACTCGCCCTCTAAATACACCTCTGCTGTTTTCAATCAAGATCTCAGCGATCACTGCCTCATTGCCTGCATCCGTAATGGGTCTGTGACCAAACGACCACCCTTCATCACTGTCAAACGCTCCCTAAAACACTTCTGCGAGCAGGCCTTTCTAATCGACCTGGCCGGGCTTTCCTGGAATGACATTGACCTCATCCTGTCAGTAGATGATGCCTGGCTATTCTTTAAAAGTGCCTTCCTCACCATCTTAAATACGCATGCCCCATTCAAAAAATGTAGAACTAGGAATAGATATAGTCATTGGTTCACTCCAGACCTGTCTGCCCTTGACCAGCACAAAAACATCCTATGGCGTTCTGCATTAGCATCGAACATATGCATATTTTCAGGGAAGTTAGAAACCAATATACACAGGCAGTTAGAAAAGCTAAGGCTAGCTTTTTCAAACAGAAATTTGCATCCTGTAGTACTAACTCAAAAAAGTTCTGGGACACTGTAAAGTCCATGGAGAATAAGAGCACCTCCTCCCAGCTGCCCACTGCTCTGAGGCTAGGAAACACTGTTACCACCGATAAATCCACTATAATTGAGAATTTCAATAAGCATTTCTCTACGGCTGGCCATGTTTTCCAACTGGCTACCCCTACCCGGCACCCTCCACAGCAACCCGCCAAAGCCCCCACCATTTCTCCTTCACCCAAATCCAAATAGCTGATGTTCTGAAAGAGAGGCAAATCTGGACCCAATCTGGACCCTCTCTTTCTAAAATTATCTGCCAAAATTGTTGCAACCCCTATTACTAGCCTGTTCAACCTCTCTTTCGTATCGTCTGAGATTCCCAAAGATTGGAAAGCTGCCTCGGTCATCCCTCTCTTCAAAGGGGGTGACACTCTAGACCCAAACTGCTACAGACCTATATCTATCCTACCCTGTCTTTCTAAGGTCTTCGAAAGCCAAGTTAACAGATTACTCACCGTTTCGAATCCCACCGTACCTTCTCTGCTATGCAATCTGATTTCAGAGCTGGTCATGGGTGCACCTCAGCCACGCTCAAGGTCCTAAACAACATCATAACCGCCATCGATAAGAGACATTACTGTGCAGCCGTATTCATCGACCTGGCCAAGGCTTTAGACTCTGTCAATCACCACATTCTTATTGGCAGACTCGGCAGCCTTGGTTTCTCAAATGATTGCCTCGCCTGGTTCACCAACTACTTCTCTGATAGAGTTCAGTGTGTCAAATCGGAGGGCCTGTTGTCCGGACCTCTGGCAGTCTCTATGGGTGTGCCACAGGGTTCAATTCTCGGGCCGACTCTCTTCTCTGTATACATCAATGATTGCTCTTGCTGCTGGTGATTCACTGATCCACCTCTATGCAGACGACACCATTCTGTATACTTCTGGCCCCTCTTTGGACACTGTTTTAACTAACCTCCAGACAAGCTTCAATGCCATACAACTCTCCTGCTGTGGCCTACAACTGCTCTTAAACACAAGTAAAACTAAATGCATGCTATTCAATTGATCACTACACGCACCTGCTTGCCTGTCCAGCATCACTACTCTGGACGGCTCTGACTACGTGGACAACTAAAAATACTGGGGTGTCTGGCTAGACTGTAAACTCTCCTTACAGACTCACATTAAGCATCTCCAATCCAAAATGTATCGGCTTCCTATATTGCAACAAAGCATCCTTCACTCATGCTGCCAAACATACCCTCGTAAAACTGACCATCCTACCGATCCTCGACTTCGGTGATGTCATCTATAAAATAGCCTCCAACACTCTGGAAACTGGATGCAGTCTATTACAGTGCCATCCGTTTTGTCACCAAAGACCCATACACTACCCGCCAAACCCACTGGCTAGAGGTTATCTACAAGTCTCTGCTAGGTAAAGCCCTGCCTTATCTCAGCTCACTGGTCACCATAGCAGCACCCACTCGTAGCACGCGCTCCAGCAGGTACAGTGGGGCAAAAAAGTATTTAGTCAGCCACCAATTGTGCACTCCCACTTAAAAAGATGAGAGAGGCCTGTAATGGCCCCATTCATGCAAATACATTCATTACAATTCCTACAATGTGATTTTCTGGATTTTTTTCTCATTTTGTCTGTCATAGTTGAAGTGTACCTATGATGAAAATTACAGGCCTCTCTCATCTTTTTAAGTGGGAGAACTTGCACAATTGGTGGCTGACTAAATACTTTTTTGCCCCACTGTATATCTCACTGGTCACCCCCAAAGCCAATTCCTCCTGGTCGTCTTTCCTCCCAGTTCTCTGCTGCCAATGACTGGAATGAACTGCAAAAATCTCTGAAGCTGGAGACTCACATCTCCCTCACTAACTTTAAGCACCAGCTGTCAGAGCAGCTCACAGATCACTGCACATAGCCTATCTGTAAACAGCCCATCTATCTACCTACCTCATCCCCATACTGTATTTATGTATTTATTTATCTTGCTCCTTTCTACCCCAGTATCATCTACTGCACATCTACAGCACCATTCCAGTGTTTAATTGCTATATTGTAATTACTTCGCCACCATGGCCTATTTATTGCCTTATCTTACCTCATTTGCACTCACTATACATAGACTTTTTGTTTCCTTTTGTTCTACTGTATTATACACTGTATGTTTGTTTATTCCATGTGTAACTCTGTGTTGTTGTATGTGTCAAATTGCTATGCTTTATCTTGGCCAGGTCACAGTTGCAAATGAGAACTTGTTCTCAACTAGCTTACCTGGTTAAATAAAGGTGAAATAAAATGTTTAAATAGCCTTTTAAAATGATAAACTTGGATTAGCTAACACAACGTACCATTGGAACACAGGAGTGGTGGTTGCTGATAATGGGCCTCTGTACGCCTATGTAGATATTCCATTAAAAATCTGCCGTTTCCAGCTGCAATAGTCATTTACAACATTAACAATGTCTACACTGTATTTCTGATAAATTTGATGTTATTTTAATGGACAAAAAATTTGCTTTTCTTTAAAAAACAAGGACATTTCTAAGTGACCCCAAACTTTTGAACGGTAGTGTGTATACTCGTAATAAGACTAAGCAATTGGCCTATTAAAATGTTTATCTGTCTCCATAAAGATAATTAGCAATATGCAAGAGACTATGGTTGAGTTACACTAATAGACAATGAATAATAAACATCTGAGTTGTTTGGACTCAAAATATGAGTTGTTGACCAATAGTATTACTGTAAAGTTAACCTCCAATCAGATGTCAGACCTACGTGATGTAACCTCTCAGAGGTGTGACAATGATAACACATAGCAAATTCTTGCATACAGCTGATAAGATGAGCCACTTCTGGGGCTGGGCTGCCCTGCAACAGCAGCAAGGCAAGATGAGACTTCAGAGGAGACTCACCAATGACAGCATAGCCCCCGGGGAGGATGCGATAAACTATCCCATCAAACAGGATACCGTTTGGGAAGAGAGTGGCCATAATCTCCCTACCAGACGCCCAAATGCTGCCCCTGGGGGAGAGGGGAGAGAGTGGCCATGATCTCCCCTACCAGATGCCCAAATGCTGCCCCTGGGGGAGAGGGATTTATAGGCAATACGGGGATTTATAAAAGGTTATTCTATAAGTCATGAACATAAACTCTAATAAGCTCAATAATGCTCTCTGACCTCTCCAGCCATGAACTGGCCGAATCCAGGAGGAAAGGTCAGGGTGGCGATGACAAACGTCACTGCACCTGAGTAGATCAACCGACTGAACACACACACACGCATGCGCACAAACACAAAGACAAACACACAACATACAATATTATTAAACAACTGGGATACTCAGCTGTTATAACAAACCACAATGCCATTACTTAAATGTGAAGCATTTTAGGGTAATGACATAAATTGTCAGGAATCTCATCCCAGTTCATTGTCTGGCTGTCAGGCTGTTGAGTTCATGGCAGGACACCTCTACTGCTCTGCCCCTCCTAATGTGTGAGCTCAATGTACCTTGACTGGTGAGTCAATGGCTAAGTGAATGTGTCTAACTGAGTGAATGGCTGGCTGTTAAGCCCTGCTTGTCTGGGTCAATGTCGTGTAACAGATTACTTTGGAAGAAGAGGCTACCCAAATGAAGCTCATCTGGAATGGAATGTGGAAAGTGTCAGGGATCTGGATAATAGTGTCTGCTAAGCATTACAATTGTGAAGCCACAAGTGAGTGTAACAGTGTGTGTGTACTGTGTGTATGTACTGTGTGTGTGTACTGTGTGTGTGTACTGTGTGTGTGTACTGTGTGTATGTACTGTGTGTGTGTACTGTGTGTATGTACTGTGTGTATGTACTGTTTGTGTGTACTGTGTGTGTGTACTGTGTGTGTGTACTGTGTGTGTGTACGTACTGTGTGTGTGTACTGTGTGTGTGTACGTACTGTGTGTGTGTACTGTGTGTATGTACTGTGTGTATGTACTGTGTGTATGTACTGTGTGTGTGAACTGTGTGTGTACTGTGTGTATGTACTGTGTATGTGTACTGTGTATATGTATCAGGAACCCACAGGAGATTCTACAACAGACAGACAGGGGACAGAGAGTCAGGAACCCACAGGAGATTCTACAACTGACAGACAGGGGACAGAGAGTCAGGAACCCACAGGAGATTCTACAACAGACAGACAGGGGACAGAGAGTCAGGAACCCACAGGAGATTCTACAACAGACAGACAGGGGACAGAGAGTCAGGAACCCACAGGAGACTCTACAACAGGGAGTCAGGAAGGGAGTCAGGAAGACACACACACAATCCCATTGATCCCCACACCATCACAAAGTGGGTGAAGTTCAGTTGAAGACTGTAGGGTCTAAAAGGGGTATGTAGAATGTTTACTAAGCGCTCTCACCCAATGATAGCGAAGGCTGGGAGCTCCTGCAGGTCAAAGGGAAAATCCATCCGGAAGTTGGTCCGGAAAAGAGCTGTAATGGTGACTGACAGGGACAGCGAGAGAGTGAAACTGATCCTATTCTAAAACACCTGGCATGAATAAACATATGACATCACCATGAGAGAAAAGGTGTACAGTGGGATTCAGTTGTTTTGCTTACCAGCAAAATAAACATCAGAGTGAATCAGAGACATGACTGTAGGCAACATGAATGGAGAATATAAAATACAGTATTTGAAAAGTAGAGAAATTATTTTAGCTGAGTGTTTCCATTCTATGCTGAGGCTACCAAAGCACTGTAGATTACTGTTACAGGAAGGGGAGAGCAGTGTGTGTGTGTGGGGGGGGGGGGGGGGGGGGGTTAGAGGGACAGAGAGGGACAGAGAGGGGTGTAGAGAGAGATAGAGGGGGTTAGAGGGAGAGAGAGAGGGGTGTAGAGAGAGATAGAGGGGGTTAGAGGGAGAGAGAGAGGGGTGTAGAGAGAGATAGAGGGGGTTAGAGGGAGAGAGAGGGATGTAGAGAGAGATAGAGGGGGTTAGAGGGACAGAGAGGGATGTAGAGAGAGATAGAGGGGGTTAGAGGGACAGAGAGGGATGTAGAGAGAGATAGAGGGGGTTAGAGGGACAGAGAGGGATGTAGAGAGAGATAGAGGGGGTTAGAGGGACAGAGAGGGATGTAGAGAGAGAGAGGGGGTTCGAGGGAGAGAGGATGTAGAGAGAGATATGGGGGGTTAGAGGGAGAGAGAGGGATGTAGAGAGAGGGATGTAGAGAGAGGGGGTTAGAGGGAGAGAGAGGGGTGTAGAGAGAGATATAGGGGGTAAGAGGGAGAGAGAGAGAGGGATGTAGAGAGAGATAGGGGGTTAGAGGGAGAGATGTAGAGAGAGATATAGGGGGTTAGAGGGTGAGAGAGAGGGGGATGTAGAGAAAGATAGGGGGTTGGAGGTGAGAAAGAGGGGGATGTAGAGAGATATATAGGGGGTTAGAGGGAGAGAGAGGGATGTAGAGAGAGATAGAGGGGGTTAGATGGAGAGAAAGGGATGTAGAGAGAGATAGAGGGGGTTAGATGGAGAGAGAGGGGGGGGTGTAGAGAGAGATAGAGGGGGTTAGAGGGATAGAGAGAGAGGGGGGGGGTGTAGAGAGAGATATAGGGGGTTATAGGCAGAGAGAGAGAGAGGGGGATGTAGAGAGAGATAGAGGGGGTTAGAGGGAGAGAGAGAGGGGGGTGTAGAGAGAGATATAGGGCGTTAGAGGGATAGAGAGAGAGAGAGGGGGGGTGTAGAGAGAGATATAGGGGGTTAGAGGCAGAGAGAGAGAGAGGGGGATGTAGAGAGAGATATGGGGGGTTAGAGGGAGAGTTAGGGATGTAGAGAGAGGGGGGGTTAGAGGGAGAGAGAGAGGGGGATGTAGAGAGAGAGGGATATAGAAAGAGATAGGGGGGGTTAGAGGGAGAGAGAGGGATGTAGAGAGAGAGGGGGTTAGAGGGAGAGAGAGAGGGGGATGTGAGAGAGATATAGGGGGTTGGAGGGAGAGAGAGAGGGGGATGTAGAGAGAGATAGGGGGTTGGAGGGAGAGAGAGGGATGTAGAGAGAGAGGGGGTTAGAGGGAGAGATGTAGAGAGAGATATAGGGCGTTAGAGGGTGAGAGAGAGGGGGATGTAGAGAGAGATATAGGGGTTAGAGCGAGAGAGAGGGATGTAGAGAGAGGGATGTAGAGAGAGGGGGGTTAGAGGGAGAGAGAGAGGGGGTGTAGAGAGAGATAGATGGGGTTATAGGGAGAGAGAGTGGGGGATGTAGAGAGAGGGGTTAGAGGGAGAGATAGGGATGTAGAGAGAGGGGGTTAGAGGGACATAGAGGGATGTAGAGAGAGATAGAGGGGGTTAGAGGGAGAGAGAGGGATGTAGAGAGAGATAGAGGGGGTTAGAGGGAGAGATAGGGATGTAGAGAGAGATAGAGGGGGTTAGATGGAGAGAGAGAGGGGGGGTGTAGAGAGAGATATAGGGGGTTAGAGGGATAGAGAGAGAGAGAGAGAGGGGGTGTAGAGAGAGATAGAGGGGGTTAGATGGAGAGAAAGGGATGTAGAGAGAGATAGAGGGGATTAGAGGGAGAGAGAGGGATGTAGAGAGAGATAGAGAGGGTTAGAGGGACAGAGAGGGATGTAGAGAGAGATAGAGGGGGTTAGAGGGAGAGAGAGAGGGGGGGGGTGTAGAGAGAGATATAGGGGGTTAGAGGGATAGAGAGAGAGAGAGAGAGAGAGGGGGTTTGTAGAGAGAGATATAGGGGGTTAGAGGCAGAGAGAGAGAGAGGGGGATGTAGAGAGAGATATGGGGGGTTAGAGGGAGAGTTAGGGATGTAGAGAGAGGGGGGTTAGAGGGAGAGAGAGGGGGATGTAGAGAGATATATAGGGGTTAGAGGGAGAGAGAGGGATGTATGTAGAGAGAGAGGGATGTAGAAAGAGATAGGGGGTTAGAGGGAGAGAGAGGGATGTAGAGAGAGATAGGGGGATGTGAGAGAGATATAGGGGGTTAGAGGGAGAGAGAGAGAGGGATGTAGAGAGATAGGGGGTTAGAGGGAGAGAGGGGGGTGTAGAGAGAGATATGGGGGTTGGAGGGAGAGAGAGAGGGGGATGTAAGAGAGAGAGGGGGTTAGAGGGAGAGATGTAGAGAGAGATAGAGGGGGTTAGAGGGAGAGATGTAGAGAGAGATAGAGGGGGTTAGAGGGAGAGATGTAGAGAGAGATAGAGGGGGTTAGAGGGAGAGATTGTAGAGAGAGATAGAGGGGGTTAGAGGGAGAGATGTAGAGAGAGATAGAGGGGGTTAGAGGGAGAGATGTAGAGAGAGATAGAGGGGGTTAGAGGGAGAGATGTAGAGAGAGATAGAGGGGGTTAGAGGGAGAGATGTAGAGAGAGATAGAGGGGGTTAGAGGGACAGATGTAGAGAGAGATAGAGGGGGTTAGAGGGACAGATGTAGAGAGAGATAGAGGGGGTTAGAGGGACAGATGTAGAGAGAGATAGAGGGGGTTAGAGGGACAGATGTAGAGAGAGATAGAGGGGTTAGAGGGACAGATGTAGAGAGAGATAGAGGGGGTTAGAGGGACAGGAGGGATGTAGAGAGAGATAGAGGGGGTTAGAGGGACAGAGAGGGATGTAGAGAGAGATAGAGGGGTTAGAGGGACAGAGAGGGATGTAGAGAGAGATAGAGGGGGTTAGAGGGACAGAGAGGGATGTAGAGAGAGATAGAGGGGGTTAGAGGGACAGAGAGGGATGTAGAGAGAGATAGAGGGGTTAGAGGGACAGAGAGGGATGTAGAGAGAGATAGAGGGGGTTAGAGGGACAGAGAGGGATGTAGAGAGAGATAGAGGGGGTTAGAGGGACAGAGAGGGATGTAGAGAGAGATAGAGGGGGTTAGAGGGACAGAGAGGAATGTAGAGAGAGATAGAGGGGTTAGAGGGACAGAGAGAGATGTAGAGAGAGATAGAGGGGGTTAGAGGGAGAGAGAGGGGTTGTAGAGAGAGATATGGGGGGCTAGAGGGACAGAGAGGGATGTAGAGAGAGATATGGGGGGTTAGAGGGACAGAGAGGGATGTAGAGAGAGATATGGGGGGTTAGAGGGACAGAGAGGGATGTAGAGAGAGATATGGGGGGTTAGAGGGAGAGAGAGGGATGTAGAGAGAGGGATGTAGAGAGAGGGGGTTAGAGGGAGAGAGGGGTGTAGAGAGAGATAGGGGGTTAGAGGGAGAGAGAGTGGGGGGGGATGTAGAGAGAGATAGGGGGTTACAGGGAGAGATGTAGAGAGAGATATAGGGGGTTAGAGGGTGAGAGAGAGGGGGATGTAGAGAAAGATAGGGGGTTGGAGGGTGAGAGAGAGGGGGATGTAGAGAGATATATAGGGGTTAGAGGGAGAGAGAGGGATGTAGAGAGATATATAGGGGTTAGAGGGAGAGAGAGGGATGTAGAGAGAGGGATGTAGAGAGAGGGGGTTAGAGGGAGAGAGAGGGGGGGGTGTAGAGAGAGATAGAGGGGGTTAGAGGGAGAGAGAGTGGGGGGGGATGTAGAGAGAGGGGGTTAGAGGGAGAAATAGGGATGTAGAGAGAGAGGGGGTTAGAAGGACATAGAGGGATGTAGAGAGAGATAGAGGGGGTTAGAGGGACAGAGAGGGATGTAGAGAGAGATAGAGGGGGTTAGAGGGAGAGAGAGGGATGTAGAGAGAGATAGAGGGGGTTAGATGGAGAGAAAGGGATGTAGAGAGAGATAGAGGGGGTTAGATGGAGAGAGGGGGGGGGGTGTAGAGAGAGATAGAGGGGGTTAGAGGGATAGAGAGAGAGAGAGGTGGTGTAGAGAGAGATATAGGGGGTTAGAGGCAGAGAGAGAGAGAGAGAGGGGGATGTAGAGAGAGATAGAGGGGGTTAGAGGGAGAGAGAGAGGGGGGGTGTAGAGAGAGATATAAGGGGTTAGAGGGATAGAGGGATAGAGAGAGAGAGAGGGGGGGGTAGAGAGAGATATAGGGGGTTAGAGGCAGAGAGAGAGAGAGGGGGATGTAGAGAGAGATATAGGGGGTTAGAGGCAGAGAGAGAGAGAGGGGGATGTAGAGAGAGATATGGGGGGTTAGAGGGAGAGTTAGGGATGTAGAGAGAGGGGGGGTTAGAGGGAGAGAGAGAGGGGGATGTGAGAGAGATATAGGGGGTTAGAGGGAGAGAGAGAGAGGGATGTAGAGAGATAGGGGGTTAGAGGGAGAGAGAGGGGGGTGTAGAGAGAGATAGGGGGTTGGACGGAGAGAGAGGGGGGTTGTAGAGAGAGATAGGGGGGTTGGAGGGAGAGAGAGAGGGGGATGTAGAGAGAGATAGGGGGTTGGAGGGAGAGAGAGGGATGTAGTGAGAGAGGGGGTTAGAGGGAGAGATGTAGAGAGAGATATAGGGCGTTAGAGGGTGAGAGAGAGGGGGATGTAGAGAAAGATAGGGGGTTGGAGGGTGAGAGAGAGGGGGATGTAGAGAGAGATATAGGGGTTAGAGCGAGAGAGAGGGATGTAGAGAGAGGGATGTAGAGAGAGGGGGTTAGAGGGAGAGAGAGAGGGGGTGTAGAGAGAGATAGATGGGGTTAGAGGGAGAGAGAGTGGGGGATGTAGAGAGAGGGGGTTAGAGGGAGAGATAGGGATGTAGAGAGAGGGGGTTAGAGGGAGAGATAGGGATGTAGAGAGAGGGGGTTAGAGGGAGAGAGAGGGATGTAGAGAGAGATAGGGGGATGTGAGAGAGATATAGGGGGTTAGAGGGAGAGAGAGGGGGGTGTAGAGAGAGATATGGGGGTTGGAGGGAGAGAGAGAGGGGATGTAGAGAGAGATAGAGGGGGTTAGAGGGAGAGAGAGGGATGTAGAGAGAGATAGAGGGGGTTAGATGGAGAGAAAGGGATGTAGAGAGAGATAGAGGGGATTAGATGGAGAGAGAGGGACATAGAGAGATATAGAGGGTTAGAGGGACAGAGAGGGATGTAGAGAGAGATAGAGGGGGTTAGAGGGAGAGAGAGGGGGGGGGGGTGTAGAGAGAGATATAGGGGGTTAGAGGGATAGAGAGAGAGAGAGAGAGAGAGAGAGAGAGAGAGAGAGAGAGAGAGAGAGAGAGAGAGGGGGTGTAGAGAGAGATATAGGGGGTTAGAGGCAGAGAGAGAGAGAGGGGGATGTAGAGAGAGATATAGGGGGTTAGAGGCAGAGAGAGAGAGAGGGGGATGTAGAGAGAGATATGGGGGGTTAGAGGGAGAGTTAGGGATGTAGAGAGAGATAGGGGGATGTGAGAGAGATATAGGGGGTTAGAGGGAGAGAGAGGGGATGTAGAGGGATATATAGGGGGTTAGAGGGAGAGAGAGGGGTGTATGTAGAGAGAGAGGGATGTAGAGAGAGATAGGGGGATGTGAGAGAGATATAGGGGGTTAGAGGGAGAGAGAGAGAGGGATGTAGAGAGAGGGGGTTAGAGGGAGAGCGAGGGGGGTGTAGAGAGAGATATGGGGGTTGGAGGGAGAGAGAGAGGGGATGTAAAGAGAGATAGGGGGTTGGAGGGAGAGAGAGGGATGTAGAGAGAGAGGGGGTTAGAGGGAGAGATGTAGAGAGAGATATAGGGGGTTAGAGGGTGAGAGAGAGGGGGATGTAGAGAAAGATAGGGGGTTGGAGGGTGAGAGAGAGGGGGATGTAGAGAGAGATATAGGGGTTAGAGGGAGAGAGAGGGATGTAGAGAGAGGGGGTTAGAGGGAGAGAGAGAGGGGTGTAGAGAGAGATATGGGGGTTGGAGGGTGAGAGAGAGGGGGATGTAGAGAGAGATATAGGGGTTAGAGGGAGAGAGAGGGATGTAGAGAGAGGGATGTAGAGAGAGGGGGTTAGAGGGAGAGAGAGAGGGGGTGTAGAGAGAGATAGATGTGGTTAGAGGGAGAGAGAGTGGGGGGATGTAGAGAGAGGGGGTTAGAGGGAGAGATAGGGATGTAGAGAGAGAGGGGGTTAGAGGGAGAGAGAGGGATGTAGAGAGAGGGATGTAGAGCGAGGGGGTTAGAGGGAGAGAGAGAGGGGTGTAGAGAGAGATATAGGGGGTAAGAGGGAGAGAGAGGGGGTTGGAGAGAGAGAGGGATGTAGAGAGAGATAGGGGTTAGAGGGAGAGATGTAGAGAGAGATATAGGGGTTAGAGGGAGAGAGAGGGATGTAGAGAGAGGGATGTAGAGAGGGGGGGTTAGAGGGAGAGAGAGAGGGGGTGTAAAGAGAGATAGATGGGGTTAGAGGGAGAGAGAGTGGGGGATGTAGAGAGAGGGGTTAGAGGGACAGAGAGATAGAGGGGGTTAGAGGGAGAGATAGGGATGTAGAGAGAGAGAGGGGGGGTTAGAGGGACATAGAGGGATGTAGAGAGAGATAGAGGGGGTTAGAGGGAGAGAAAGGGATGTAGAGAGAGATAGATGGGTTAGAGGGAGGGAGAGATGTAGATAGAGATATCGGGGGTTAGAGGGAGGAGAGATATAGGGGGATGTAGAGAGAGATAGATGGGGTTAGAGGGAGGGAGAGATGCAGAGAGAGATATCGGGGGTTAGAGGGAGGAGAGATATAGGGGGTTAGAGGGAGAGAGAGGGATGTAGAGAGAGATATCGGGGGTTAGAGGGAGGAGAAATATAGGGGGAAGTAGAGAGAGATATAGGGGGTTAGAGGGAGAGAGAGGGATGTAGAGAGAGATATCAGGGGTTAGAGGGAGGAGAAATATAGGGGGATGTAGAGAGAGATATAGGGGGTTAGAGGGAGGGAGAGAGAGGGATGTACAGAAAGATAGAGGGGGTTAGAGGGACAGAGAGAGAGGGATGTAGAGAGAGATAGAAGGGGTTAGAGGGAGAGAGAGGGAGAGGGATGTTGAGAGAGATAGAAGGGGTTAGAGGGAGAGAGAAGGAGAGGGATGTTGAGAGAGATAGAAAGTGGTGGGAATGACATGGAGAGGTATTTGAAAAGGTAGAGCAGAGATTAAAAAGGAGGATAGGATTGTGAGAGTGGTATAGAAAGAGGTGTAGTGAAGGAGTGATAGTGGTATAGAAAGAGGTGTAGTAAAGGAGTGATAGTGGTATAGAGAGAGGTGTAGTGAAGGAGTGATAGTGGTATAGAGAGAGGTGTAGTGAAGGAGTGATAGTGGTATAGAGAGAGGTGTAGTGAAGGAGTGATAGTGGTATAGAGAGAGGTGTAGTGAAGGAGTGATAGTGGTATAGAAAGAGGTGTAGTAAAGGAGTGATAGTGGTATAGAGAGAGGTGTAGTGAAGGAGTGATAGTGGTATAGAGAGAGGTGTAGTGAAGGAGTGATAGTGGTATAGAAAGAGGTGTAGTAAAGGAGTGATAGTGGTATAGAGAGAGGTGTAGTGAAGGAGTGATAGTGGTATAGAGAGAGGTGTAGTGAAGGAGTGATAGTGGTATAGAGAGAGGTGTAGTGAAGGAGTGATAGTGGTATAGAGGGAGGTGTAGTGAAGGAGTGATAGTGGTATACAGAGAGGTGTAGTGAAGGAGTGATAGTGGTATACAGAGAGGTGTAGTGAAGGAGTGATAGTGGTATAGAACGAGGTGTAGTGAAGGGGTGTTAGCGGTATACAGAGAGGTGTAGTGAAGTACAGCAGAGAGGGAGAGAGAGAGGGAGAGATGGCAGGAGAGAGGGAGATAGAGAGGGAAAGAGAGAGAGAGAGAGGGGAGAAAGAGAGGGAGAGAGAGAGCGAGAGAGATGGCAGAGGAGAGAGGGAGAGAGAGAGAGAGGGGAGAGAGAGAGGGGAGAGAGAGAGAGAGAGAGAGAGAGAAGAGAGAGAGTCATAACAGCAACAAGAACAAGAGTTGTGAAACTTAAAAAAGACACAATTAAGAGGTCAGACATGACAGAGCGACAGCCTCACAGCCACATTCCACATTACTGTTATTACTCAGGTCAAAGGTCATGCTAGTCAGAGTGGGGATTGCTGGGAGTTATAGTTTGTTTTGGTCAGGGCTTTGGCTTACCTCATACACTCCAGAGAAGATGGACATGATTTTACTCAGCACAGCAGCACAGATACTGGCAATGTGGACGAAGGGACCCTAGGAAGCACGGGAGGGAGGAGGACAGAGTCAGTCACACACTTGAGGTAGAAGTTGCCCTTCTCCAGTCCCCACAGATCTAGGATCAGATTACCCTTAATCCAAATTCTTAACCATTAGGGGGATGAGAAAATACCTGACCTTGTATCAGTGGTTGGGAAAATCCCCTGCTACTCACAGAGACAAAGAGCACAGAGCACAGAGGTAGATCCACCATACACATGGTCTGCGTAGACATGGACAATTTGCTCTGACTTGAATTCTCAAATGGGTCACATTGTATCAGCAAAGATGAATCATGTTATAATTGCTATGTTTGACAGTTGACCAGCCTCCATAAAGGGAAAATGTTGAGGAGTTGAGTACATTTGTCGAGGAGTTGAGTAAATTGTTTCTGTCCCACAGAGGGTGGAGGAAAAAACACGACAGAAGATGATTTATTATACTACTCACTGGGACAGAAGAAGACAGAAAGGAGGAGAGGGGGAGGGAAGATACAGTAAGGGACTAAAGTAAGGAAGGAGAGGAAGAGGAGGTGAAGAAGCAGAGAGATAAAAAGAGGATGAGAGAATAGATAGAGAGTTAGAGAAAGAGGTCAGAGGTCAGAGAGAGAGAGGGGTCAGAGAGAGAGTTAGAGAAAGAGGTCTTGGAGAGAGAGGTCAGAGAAAGATAATACTAATAATTGGAGGAGAGGAGTAGGTCCACCTCTTTCCCCACGGGCATGCTACTGCCCAGGCCGGCGGTCAGCCCGATGACTTTGGCCACAAAGGCTTTAAGAGTTAGATCCTCCTTCAACACAACCCCTCGCAGAATGGTCTTCAACTCAGGAATACCAGAACCTACATGAGACAGAACAACAGAGAGAATGTTGGAGAAAAGTTTGAATGATAGGTAGATCCTAGAAACAGAGCAGTTATATCCCACTTATGTACTTTTGGGCAACCGGATGGGGGAAATAGATGGAGATAAGGAGAGCAACACTATGTTCTGTACCTACCTATGGCCTGAGGGGCGACTATGTTGCAGAAGATGGAGGCGAATATGACGAGGACCATAGGGTAGACGACCCAGGCCAGGTACTGGATCAGGACATTCCCCCTCAGCTCCCAGTGCATCCACTTATACGCTGGGAGAGGGGAGAGAGGAGTAGGAGGAGGGGACAGAGTAGTAGGAGGAGGAGGAGTAAGAGGGGAGAGAGGAGGAAGAGGAGACATTGGAGGAGGAGGAAGAGGGGAGAGAGGAGTAGGAGGAGGGGAGAGAGGAGGAGGAGGAGGGGAGAGAGGAGGAGGAGGAGGAGGAAGAGGAGACATGGGAGGGGGAGGAAGAAGAGGGGAGAGAGGAGTAGGTGGAGGGGACAGAGGAGTAGGAGGATGGGGAGGAAGAGGGGAGAGAGGAGGAAGAGTGTAGAGCAGGGAAGAGCAGGGTAGAGTGTAAAGCAGGGAAGAGCAGGGTAGAGTGTAAAGCAGGGAAGAGTGTAGAGCAGGGAAGAGCAGGGAAGAGTGTAGAGCAGGGAAGAGTGTAGAGCAGGGTACAGCAGGAAAGAGTGTACAGTCATGGCCAAAAGTTGAGAATGACACAAATATTAATTTCCACAAAGTTTGCTGCTTCAGTGTCTTTAGATATTTTTGTCAGATGTCACTATGGAACACTAAAGTATAATTACAAGCATTTCATAAGTGTCAAAGGCATTTATTGACAATTACATGAAGTTGATGCAAATAGTATATATTTGCAGTGTTGACCCTTCTTTTTCAAGACCTCTGCAATCCGCCCTGGCATGCTGTCAATTCACTTCTGGCCACATCCTGACTGATGGCAGCCCAGTCTTGCGTAATCAATGCTTGGAGTTTGTCAGAATTTGTGGGTTTTTGTTTGTCCACCCGCCTCTTGAGGATTGACCACAAGATCTCAATGGAACAAAGGTCTGGGGGGTTTCCTGGCCATGGACCCAAAATATCGATGTTTTGTTCCCCGAGCCACTTAATTATCACCTTGGCTTATGGCAAAAGGTACTCCATCATGCTGAAAAAGGCATTGTTCGTCACCAAACCGTTCCTGGATGGTTGGGAGAAGTTGCTCTCTGAGGATGTGTTGGTGCCATTCTTTATTCAGTACTCTGTTCTTAGGCAAAACCCCACACATGAATGGTCTCAGGATGCTTGACTTTTTCTGGCATGACACAGGATTGATGGTAGCACTCACCTTGTCTTCTCCGGACAAGCTTTTTTCTGGATGCCCCAAACAATCAGAAAGGGGATTCATCAGAGAAAATGACTTTACCCCAGTCCTCAGCAGTCCAATCCCTGTACATTTTGCAGAATATCAGTCTGTCCCTGATGTTTTTCCTGGAGAGAAGTGGCTTCTTTGCTGCCCTTCTTGACACCAGGCCATCCTCCAAAAGTCTTCGCCTCACTGTGCATGCAGTTTGCACTCACACCTGCCTGCTGCCATTCCTGAGCAAGCTCTGTACTGGTGGTGCCCCGATCCTGTAGCTGAATCAACTTTAAGAGACGGTCCTGGCACTTACTGGACTTTCTTGGGCGCCCTGAAGCCTTCTTCACAACAATTGAACCGCTCTCCTTGAAGTTCTTGATGAGCCGATAAATGGTTGATTTAGGTGCAATCATACTAGCAGCAATATCATTGCCTGTGAAGCCCTTTTTGTGCAAAGCAATGATGACGGCACGTGTTTCCTTGCAGGTAACCATGATTGACAGAGGAAGAACAATGATTCCAAGCACCACCCTCCTTTTGAAGCTTCCAGTCTGTTTTTCAAACTCAATCAGCATGACAGAGTGATCTCCAGCCTTGTCAACACTCACACCTGTGTTAACGAGAGAATCACTGACATGATGTTAGCTGGTCCTTTTGTGGCAGGGCTGAAATGCAGTGGAAATGTTTTTGGGGGATTCAGTTCATTTGCATGGCAAAGAGGGACTTTGCAATTAATTGCAATTCATCTGATCGCTCTTCATAACATTCATAACATTCTGTACATGCAAATTGCCATCATACAAACTGATGCAGCAGACTTTGTGAACATCTATATTTGTGTCATTCTCAAAACTTTTGGCCACGACTGTAGATCAGGGAAGAGTGTAGAGCAGGGAAGGTCAACATCTGTACATCTATACATTTCAACATCATCCCCACAGTATCCGCACATACTTATCCCAACCAGAAGCCATGGATTACAGGCAACATCCTCACTGAGCTAAAGGCTAGAGCTGCTGCTTTCAAGGAGCGGGACACTAGTCCAGAAGAAATGCCACTACGTCCTCCGACGAACCATCAAACAAATAATACAGGACTAAGATCAAATCCTACTACACTGGCTCTGACACTCGTCGGATGTGGCAGGGATTGCAAACTATCACGGATTACAAAGGTAAACCCTGCCGAGAGCTGCCCAGTGACGCAGGCAAGGGTAGGCAGAGGGTAGGCAACAACACATGCGCCACGCTGTCCCTCAACATGGGGGCCCCTCAGGGGTGTGTGTTCAGTCCCCTCCTGTACTCCCTGCTCACCCACGACTGAGTGACCACGCATGACTACAACACCCTCATTAAGTTTGCCGATAACACGATGGTGGTAGGCCTGATCACTGACGACGATGAGACAGCCTAAGGGAGGAGGTCAGAGACCTGGCAGAACAACCCCTCCCTCAATGTGGCCAAGATGAAGGACCTTATCGTGGACTACAGGAAACAGAGGGCAGAACATGCACTCATTCACATCGACAGGACTATAGTGGAGCAGGTCAAGAGCTTCAAGTTCCTCAGTGTACAAATCACTAAGGACCTATCATGGTCCAAATGCACCTACACAGTCATGAAGAGGGCACGACAACGCCTCTTCCCCCTCAGGAGACTGAAAAGATTTGGCATGGGCCCTCAGTTCCTCAAACAATTACCACTTGGTATGGCAACTGCTCAGCATCTGACCGCAAGGCACTACAGAGGGTAATGCATACGGCCCAGTACATTACTGGCGACGAACTCCCTGCCATCCAGAACCTCTATGCAAGACGGTGTCAGAGGAAGGCCCCAAAAATTGTCAAAGACTCCAGTCACCAAGTCATAGACTGTTCTCTCTGCTACCGCACTGCAAGCAGTACCGGAGCGCCAAGTCTGGGACCAAAAGGCTCCTGAACAGCTTCTAACCCGAAAGTCATAAGACTGCTGAAGAGTTAATCAAATGGCTTCCCAGAAGATTTACATGGACCCCTTTATTATTTATTTACACTGTTTCTTTTACAATGACTCTTGCACTGGCTAAATGTACACTCACTAGACTCTACCCACACACACCACACTGACACTCCAACACAGGCACACACACACGCTACATAAGCCCACACATACAAACATATTGACACCACACACACACACTCACACATAGATGCACTTTCACACACTTCACATACGCTGCTGCTACTCTGTTAATTATATATCCTGATTGCCTAGTGACGTTAGCCTCGTTATTGTTCTCATTGTCTTATTATTTCCTTTTTTATTCAGCAAATATGTGTCTTACTTTTTAACTCTGTATTGTTGGGAATGGGCTCGTAGGTAAGCATTACACTGTGAAGTCTTCATCTGTGGTATTCTGCGCATCTGACTAATAACATTGTATTTGACTTTATTTGACCTACCTAGGGGTTAGGGGAGGGGGCTGACTTGGAATTGGGTAGTAGGCCTAAATTGATGTCAAATACCTCATGATATTGCTCATCTGTTTTTATCCTGTCTTGTATGGCCATCTAGTGAGGGAACCTGGTCTGCTACAGCCACAGTGGATTATGGGGACTGTAGTCATGTACCTTGTAAGCTCTTGGCACTGGTGTAGTCCATGCTCCAGCTGACCAGGGCCATGGTGAGGCCCAGCAGCACCAGGAAGATCCAGTCCTCCCCCAGCTTGGTCACGATGTACCACTGTATACGAGCCACACAGTCTGGACCAACACAATAAGTTATATTACTGTATGTGTTTAGGCCTCAAAATAACTTTTACCGGGGGTTATTTACACTGATGTAGCTAGAACTAGTCCTTGTCTCTCACCTTGGCATTTGGAGTAGGGGCGGGGCTTCTTTGTGGAGGAGGTGTGGCTGAGATATGACTCCATGGTGAATGTGTTGTTGGCCACGCCCCTGTCAGGCATTGACCATGTTGTTTTCTGCTTTCTGCTTCCTCCATTGTCTCTCTGTCAGCAGCCGTGTGGCTGGGAACAACCGAGTTGTTCCCTGTACTCCCCGTAGAGCTGGACAGAGGAAAGACTACATTACCCAGGAAGCAATGTTGAATCTACATTAAATTACCCAGCTGTCCCATGGACCTGGACAGAGCAGGATACTACATATATTTACCAAGATCAATAGAGATAGAGCAAAGACTATATAGTATTACCCAGAAACCCACAGAGCAGACTTCATTACCCAGAAAGCCTTCTAGAGAGAGACAGAGACAGAGACAGAGACAGAGACAGACAGACAGACAGACAGACAGACAGACAGACAGACAGACAGACAGACAGACAGACAGACAGACAGACAGACAGACAGACAGACAGACAGACAGACAGACAGACAGACAGACAGACAGACAGACAGACAGACAGACAGACAGACAGACAGACAGACAGAGAGAGGGGTAGAGAGAGACTCACAGAGTGAGTGAGAGCTGCTAACAGATTCAGAGAGTGAAGGGCAGGGTAACATTCAGAGTTAATAAAAAAATACTAATAACCACAGATTCCTGGGTCCCTGGTGAGTGTGTGTCTGTGTGGTGCCCCATGTCCTAATCTCTGTATCTGTCCGTCAGTGACCGGGTCAGATTATATTATTAACCTTGTGTCCCAAGACAGGGCTATATTGTCAGGGCTGACCACACATACACACAACTAACTAGGGACACCTCGCAGGGAATGGAAGTAGTAGTGATTTAATATTATGAAATAATAATAATTAGTCATATTTCATATTGTACTTTGACGATGTCAGATATGGAAACTAATTTGTGACTGACAGTACTGGAAATATAATATATCAAATCAAATCAAATGTTATTTGTTACATATGCCGAATACAACAAGACCTTACCTTGAAGTGCTTACTAACAAGCCCTTAACCAACAATGCAGCTCAAGAAATAGAGTTACTAAATAAATGAAAGCAAAACAAATTCTAATCAATCAAAAAGTAACAAAATAAATGTACATAACAATAGTGAGGCTATATATAGTGGGTACCGGTCCGAGTCAATGTGCAGGGGTACAGGTGTGCCGAGGTAATTTGTAAAGTGACTATGCATTGATAATAAAAAGCGAGTAGCAGCAGTGTAAAAACAAACGGAGGGGGGAGGTCAATGTAAATAGTCCAGGTGGCTATTTGATTAGTTGTTCAGCAGTCTTATGGCTTGGGGATAGAAGCTGTTAATGAGCATTTTGGTGCTAGACTTAACGCTCCGGTACCACTTGGAACTCCAAGTGGTTCCTCTGGTTGCACATGTGACATGCTAGTAGAAATGAGGTCAAACGGATTTAAGTTTGCTTCTCTTAAAGTCCCTGCCACTAGCAGCACCTCTTCTGAGCATGTTCTTGTTGTATAAGGCTTATGGCCTTATACAGCTGGTTGAGTACGGTCTTAGAGCCAGCATCGATTTGTGGTGGTAAATAGACGGCTACGAAAAAAACAGATGAGATCTCTCTTGGTAGATAGTGTGGTCTACAGCTTATCATGATGTATTCTACCTCAGGCAAGAAATACTTTGAGATTTCTTTAATATTAGACATCACGCACCAGCAGTTATTGACAAATAGACACACACCCCCGCCCCTCCTCTTATCTCTCTCTAAGATCTGTGTAACAACCTAATTAGACCATTTGGTACAGATAGTAATATAGTATTTAACAAGATATTACATGGTGAAAAAGACAAAACAGGTGACCAAAACATTCCAAACGTTGGATGGATTCTCTCCCATGATGTGATGTCTTAAAACCAGGCTTCTCAAACTATAGCAAACTGACTGACTATAGCTTACTGACTGACAATAGCTTACTGACTGACTATAGCTTACTGACTTACAATAGCCTACCAACTGACTATAGCCTACTGACTGACTATAGCCTACTGACTGATCATAGTCTACTGACCCAGAGAATAGGCTACCGACTGAATATAGCCTACTGACTGACTACAGCCTACCTTCCCAGACTACAGCCCACTGACCCAGACTACAGACTACTGACTGACTACAGCCTACTGACCCAGACTATAACCCAATGACAGCCTACTGACTCAGACTATAGCATATTGACTGACTATAGTCTACTGACCAAGACCTTAGCCTACTGACTGACAATAGCCTACTGACTGACTATAGTCTACTGACTGACTACAGCCTACTGACTGACTATAGCCTACTGACTGACTACAGCCTACTGACTGACTATAGGCTACTGACCCAGAGTATAGGCTACTGAATGACTATAGGCTACTGACTGACTATAGTCTACTGACCAAGACCTTAGCCTACTGACTGACAATAGCCTACTGACTGACTACAGTCTACTGACTGACTACAGCCTACTGACTGACTACAGCCTACTGACTGACTATAGGCTACTGAATGACTATAGTCTACTGACTGACTATAGCCTACATACCCATACTATAGTCTACTGACCCAGACTACATCCTACTGACTGACTACAGCCTAATGACCTAGACTACAGTCTACTGACTGACTATAGCCCACTGACTGACTATAGCCTACTGACCCAGACCAAAACCTACCGACTCAGATGACAGCCTACTGACCCAGCCTACAGAATATTATAGTCTACTGATTGTCTATAGCCTACTGACTGACTACAGCCTATCTACCCAGACTACAGTCTACTGACCCAGACTACAGCCTACTGACTGACAATAGCCTACTGACTGACTATAGCCTACCGACTGACCAAAGCCTACTGACTGACTATAGCCTACTGACTGATCATAGTCTACTGACCAAGACAATAGGCTACCGACTGAATATAGCCTACTGACTCACTTGAATGTAGCCTACTGACCCAGACAATAGCCTACTGACTGACTATAGTCTACTGACTCAGACTATAGCATATTGACTGACTATAGTCTACTGACCAAGACCTTAGCCTACTGACCGAGACTATAGCCTACTGACTGGCAATAGTCTACTGACTGACTACAGGCTACTGACCCAGAGTATAGGCTACTGAATGACTATAGTCTACTGACCAAGACCATAGCCTACTGACTGACTACAGCCTAAGGACCCAGACTATAGCCTACTGACTAACTATAGTCTACTGACTGACTATAGGCTTTTGACCCAGAATACACCCTACTTGCTGACTATAGCCAACTGAATGTCTATAGTCTACTGACTGACTATAGCCTACATACCCATACTATAGTCTACTGACCCAGACTATAATAGCCTACTGACCCAGACTACAATCTACTGACTGACTATAGTCTACTGACCCAGACTATAGCCTACTGACCCAGACTACAGCCAAGGGACCCAGACAAAAGCCTACTGACTGACTACAGTTTACTGAGCCAGACTATAGCCCAAAGACCCAGACTATAGTATACAGACTGGCCCACTGACCAAGACCATAGTCTAGTGACTGACAATAGCCTACTGACTGACTATAGACTACTGACCCAGAACAAAACCTACTGACCAAGACCATAGCCCACTGACCGAGACTATAGCCTACTGACTGACTATAGACTACTGACTGACTATAGCCCACTGACTGACAATAGCCTACTGACTGACTATAGACTACTGACCCAGAACAAAATCTACTGACCAAGACCATAGCCCACTGACCCAGACTACAGCCTACTGACTATAGCATACTGACCCAGACCATATCCTACCGACCCAGATGACAGCATACTGACCCAGACTATAGCCTATTGACTGACTATAGGCTACTGACACAGACTATAGCCAACTGACTGACTATAGCCTACAGACTGACTACAGTGTACCTACCCAGACTACAGTCTACTGACCCAGACTACAGTCTACTTACTGACTATAGTCTACTGACTGACTATAGCCAACTGACCCGGACCAAAACCTACTGACCCAGATGACAGCCTACTCACCCAGCCTACAGAATATTATAGCCTACTGATTGTCTATAGCCTACTGACTGACTACAGCCTACCTACCCAGACTACAGTCTACTGACCCAGACTACAGCCTACTGACTGACTATAGCATACTGACCAAGACAATAGTCTACTGACTGGCTATAGCCTACTTACCCATACTATGGTCTACTGACCTAAACTACATCCTACTGACTGACTGCACAACAAGCTGCACAAGAACTCACTACTGTAATGGTCCAGGTTTCAAAGTGGCTCAGTGACTCGTGTTTGCATCTCAATGTGAAACAAACTGTTTGCATGTTCTTCACAAAGAGGGCAACAGATGCTACTGAGCCAGATGTCTATGTGTCAGGGGAGAAGCTCCAGGTGGTATCCGATTTTAAGTACCTTGGCATCATACTTGATTCCAACCTCTCTTTTAAAAAGCATGTGAAAAAGGTCATTCAAATAACCAAATTCAACCTAGCTAATTTCCGATTTATACGAAATTGTTTGACTACAGAGGTAGCAAAACTGTACTTCAAATCTATGATACTCCCCCACTTAACATACTGCTTGACTAGTTGGGCCCAAGCTTGCTGTACAACATTAAAACCTATTCAGTCTGTCTACAAACAGGCTCTCAAAGTGCTTGATAGGAAGCCCAATAGCCATCATCATTGTCACATCCTTAGAAAGCATGAGCTCTTGAGTTGGGAAAATCTTGTGCAATACACCGACGCATGTCTTGTATTCAAGATCCTCAATGGCCTGGCTCCCCCTCCACTCAATATTTTTGTTAAACAGAAAACCCAGACATATGGCAGCAGATCCACAAGGTCTGCCATGAGAGGTGACTGTATAGTTCCCCTAAGGAAAAGCACCTTTAGTAAATCTGCATTCTCTGTGAGAGCTTCCCATGTCTGGAATACACTGCCATCAGACACACATAACTGCACCACATATCACACTTTCACAAAATGCTTGAAGACATGGCTAAAGGTCAATCAGATTTGTGAACATGGTCCCTAGCTGTGTGTTGCCACTCCATGTTGTCTGTTGTCTGTAGCTTGTGAGGTGTGGAAACACTTTGTTGCTTTTATGAATTTTGTCTTGCTGCTTTTTGTTTTATTCTGCTCTGTCTGTATGCTACGTCTTGCTTGTCCTATGTTGCTCTGTCTGTATGCTATGTCTTGCTTGTTCT
Organism: Oncorhynchus kisutch; assembly: GCF_002021735.2. NCBI lineage: Eukaryota > Metazoa > Chordata > Actinopteri > Salmoniformes > Salmonidae > Oncorhynchus > Oncorhynchus kisutch. The sequence continues at coordinate 6,054,602 of NC_034175.2, read as the reverse complement.
ATGTTGCTATTGTCTATATTGTAATTGTTTTTAATAACCTGCCCAGGGACTGCGGTTGAAAATTAGCCGGTTGGCTAAAACCGGCACTTTTACTGAAATGTTGATTAATGTGCACTGTCCCTGTAAAAATAAAAATAAACTCAAACTCAGACTACAGCCCACTGACCCAGACTACAGCCTACTGACTGACTACAGCCTAAGGACCCAGACTATAGCCCACTGACTGACAATAGCCTACTGACTGACTACAGCCTAAGGACCCAGACTATAGCCCACTGACTGACAATAGCCTACTGATCCATACTACAGCCTACTGACTGACTACAGCCTAAGGACCCAGACTATAGCCTACTGACTGACAATAGCCTACTGACCCAGACTACAGCCTACTGACTGACTGTAGCCTACTGAATGTCTATAGTCTACTGACTGACTACTGCCTACCTACCCAGACAATAGCCTACTGACCCATACTACATCATAAGAACCCAGACTATAATATACTGATCAAGACTACAGCATACTGACCCAGACTATAGCCCACTGACCCAGACTATAGCCTACTGACTGACTATAGTCTACTGACTAAGACAACAGCTACTGACTGACTATGGCCTACTGACTGACAATAGGTTACGGACCCAGACTATAGGTTACTGTCCCAGCCTATAGCCTACTGACTGAATATAGGCTACTGACCCAGACTACAGCCTACTGACTGACAATAGCCTACTGACTGAATATAGCCTACTGACTGAATATAGCCTACTGACTGACTATCGCCTACCTTCCCAGACTACAGCCTACTTTCCCAGACAATAGTATACTGACCCACACTACAGTCTACTGACCCAGACAACAGCCTTCTGACTGATTATAGCATACTGACCCAGACTATAGCCCACTGACTGACAATAGTCTACTTACCCAGACTATCCTGTTTGGCCCTGTCCGGGGGTGTCCTCGGATGGGGCCACAGTGTCTCCTGACCCCTCCTGTCTCAGCCTCCAGTATTTATGCTGCAGTAGTTTATGTGTCGGGGGGCTGGGGTCAGTTTGTTATATCTGGAGTACTTCTCCTGTCCTATTCGGTGTCCTGTGTGAATCTAAGTGTGCGTTCTCTAATTCTCTCCTTCTCTCTTTCTTTCTCTCTCTCGGAGGACCTGAGCCCTAGGACCATGCCCCAGGACTACCTGACATGATGACTCCTTGCTTTCCCCAGTCCACCTGGCCATGCTGCTGTTCCAGTTTCAACTGACCTGAGCCCTATGACCATGCCCCAGGACTACCTGACATGATGACTCCTTGCTGTCCCCAGTCTACCTGGCCATGCTGCTGCTCCAGTTTCAACTTCCACCTGACTGTGCTGCTGCTCTAGTTTCAACTGTTCTGCCTTATTATTATTCGACCATGCTGGTCATTTATGAACATTGAACATCTTGGCCATGTTCTGTTATAATCTCCACCCGGCACAGCCAGAAGAGGACTGGCCACCCCACATAGCCTGGTTCCTCTCTAGGTTTCTTCCTAGGTATTGGCCTTTTCTAGGGAGTTTTTCCTAGCCACCGTGCTTCTACACCTGCATTGCTTGCTGTTTGGGGTTTTAGGCTGGGTTTCTGTACAGCACTTTGAGATATCAGCTGATGTACGAAGGGCTATATAAATAAATTTGATTTGATTTGAAATACATTTGATTTGATTTGATTTATAGCCAATTGGCTGATTATAGCCTACTAACCCAGAATATAGCTTACTGACTGACTGTAGCAAACTGACCCAGAATATAGCCTACTGACTGACTATTGCCTACTGGCCCAGACTATAGCCTTTTGACTGACTATAGCATAAGGACCCAGACTATAGTCTACTGACTGACTATATTCTACTGCATGACTATAGCCTACTGACCCAGATTATAGTCTACTGACTGACTATAACCTAAGGACCCAGAATATAGTCTACTGACTGACTATAGACTACTGACAGACCATAGCCTACTGACTGACTAACGTCTACTGACTGACTATAGCCTACTGACTGACTAAAGGCCTACTGACTGAGAATATAGGATACTGACCCAGACTACTGACCCAGACTTTAGCAAATTGACTGACTATAGTCTACTGACCCAGACTATAGCTTACTGACTGACTATAGCATACTGACTGACTGTAGCCTACTGACCCAGAATATAGCCTTCTGACTGACTATAACCTACTGACTGACAATAGCCTACTGACCCAGACTAAAGCCTGTGGACCCAGACTATAGCCTACTGACCCAGACCACAGCCTACTGACCAGGACCATAGCCTACTGACCCAGACTATCGTCTACTTACTGACGATAGGTTACTGTCACACACTATAGCCTACTAACTGACTGTAGCCTACTGACCCAGAATATAGTCTACTGACTGACTATAGCCTAATTACTGACTATAGCCTCAGGATCCAGACTACAGCCTACTGACTGATTATAGGCTACTGACACAGACTATAGCCTACTGACCCAGACTTTAGCCAATTGACTGACTATAGATTATTGACCCAGACTATAGCCTTCTGACCCAAACTATAGCCTACTGACTGACTATTGCCTACTGGCCCAGACTGTAGCCTTTTGACTGACTATAGCATAAGGACCCAGACTATAGTCTACTGACTGACTATATTCTACTGCATGACTATAGCCTACTGACCCAGATTATAGTCTACTGACTGACTATAACCTAAGGACCCAGAATATAGTCTACTGACTGACTATAGACTACTGACAGACCATAGCCTACTGACTGACTAACGTCTACTGACTGACTATAGCCTACTGACTGACTAAAGGCCTACTGACTGAGAATATAGGATACTGACCCAGACTACTGACCCAGACTTTAGCAAATTGACTGACTATAGTCTACTGACCCAGACTATAGCTTACTGACTGACTATAGCATACTGACTGACTGTAGCCTACTGACCCAGAATATAGCCTTCTGACTGACAATAGCCTACTGACCCAGACTAAAGCCTGTGGACCCAGACTATAGCCTACTGACCCAGACCACAGCCTACTGACCAGGACCATAGCCTACTGACCCAGACTATAGCCTACTGACTGACTGTAGCCTCAGGATCCAGACTACTGACTACTATAGACTGACTACGTCCGTCCGTCCATCCTACTGACCAGGACCATAGCCTACAGCCTACTGACTGACTGTAGCCTCAGGATCCAGACTACTGACTACTATAGACTGACTCCGTCCGTAGCCTACTGACCCAGACTATAGCCTACTGACTGACTGTAGCCTCAGGATCCAGACTACTGACTACTATAGACTGACTCCGTCCGTAGCCTACTGACCCAGACTATAGCCTACTGACTGACTGTAGCCTCAGGATCCAGACTACTGACTACTATAGACTGACTCCGTCCATCCATATATATATTTGTCATTTGAAAGTGAAAACCTGTATAGATATTCTGCTCCTCTGATATCCAAAAGTTATTACCGGCTGTATGTAATAACACAAAAAACGAAATACTGCAAAGTTGCTTAGGAGCTAGAAGCATAGCTGCCATGTCTGTCGGCGCCATCTTGCCACATCAGAGAAATAGAGGCTGTTCCAACCTTAATATTAGGATGGTGTTCCTAATGTTTGCTATACTCAGTGTATGGATGAGTGGTGGGCCATGCAATCTCGTATATGAAGAAGCAACGAGCATTCAGATTCTCTTGTTGAATAAAGGAGAGAACGAGGGAGTACTAGGTTCTCTACAGCGTCACATATTTATGTCATCACACCAGCAGGTCAGACAAGCACATAACACCTGAACACAGAACACTATTGAGGTTAGAGAGATAGAGAGGGAGGAAGGGACAGATGAAGAGACAGACAACGAGACGTACAGAGGAAAAAGACCAATTAGCTGAATGTGGACTACAGGGGAAAATGGGAGAGCATGCCCCCATCCACATTTACAGGGCTGTAGTGGAGCAGGTCGAGAGCTTCCTTGGCGCCCACATCACAGCCTCAGGAAAAGAGTGGTGCGGTCAGTCCAGTACATCATTGTGGCCGAGCTCCCTGCCATCCAGGATCTCTATATCAGGCGGTGTCAGCGGAAGAACTGAAACAATTCCACTGTTCACTCTGCTACCGTCCGGCAAATGGTACTGGAGCATTGGCTCCTGGGCCAATAGGCTTTGAGACAGCTTCTACCCGTGAGCCATAAGACTGCTAAATAGCCAGACTACTAAATAGTCAGTGAATAGTACCCAAACTACCTGCAATGACCCTACGCACACTCACTAGGTGATATACTGTATACAAAACATATGCACACACTAACTCACATTACATTGACACTCCCACACATACACGCAGACCAACACAACACAAAAACACATACATACACATTACACACACCGTTACACGGCATTTGCTGCTACTACTCTTTAGTTTACACTTAGTTTACACTTGTCACTTTACCCCCACCTTCATGTACATACAGTTGGACGTTTACATACCCTGAGGTTGGAGTCATTAAAACTTGTTTGTCAACAACTCCACAAATCTCTTGTTAACAAACTATAGATTTGGCAAGTCGGTTAGGACATCTACTTTGTGCATGACACAAGTAATTTTCCCAACAATTGTTTACAGATTATTTCACTTATAATTCACAGTATCACAATTCCAGTGGGTCAGAAGTTTACATACACTAAGTTGACTGTGCCTTTAAACAGCTTGGACAATTCCAGAAAATTATGTAATGGTTTTAGAAGCTCCTGATAAGCTAATTGACATAATTTGAGTCAATTGGAGGTGTATCTGTAGATGTATTTCAAGGCCTACCTTCAAACTCAGTGCCTCTTTGTTTGACATCATGGGAAAATCAAAAGAAATCATTCTCTCTACTGTTATTCTGACATTTCACATTCTTGAAACAGTGGTGATCCTAACTGACCTAAGAAAGGGAATTTTTATAAGGATTAAATGTCAGGAATTGTGTAAACTGAGTTTAAATGTATTTGGCTAAGGTGTATGTAAACTTCTGACTTCAACTGTATCTACCTCAAATACCTCGTACCACTGCACATTGATCTGGTACTGGTACTCCCTGGATATAGATCCATTCTTGTATTTTATTTGATTCCTTGTGTTACTATTATTCCGTTTTTTACTCTACATCGTTGGGAAGGGCTCATAAGCAGATTTCATGGTAAAGTCTACACCAGATGTATTCAGCGCATGTGACAAATAACATCTGATTTGAAAATGAGAGAAGTGGACGGGCAGAGAGTGAGAGGTGGACAGACGGGCAGAGAGTGAGAGGTGTACAGACGGGCAGAGACAGAGATGGACTGCGACGGACGGACACTCGGACAGGTAGAGAGTGAGAAGTGGACAGAATGATACCTACCAGGGTCTGTTGGTATCTCAGAGCCTTCCTTTGCCACGCATCTGCAGCCATTGACATGCTGACAGACCCAAAAATGGCCCTGATGGTCACTTCAGCATTTCCACCCGCACACTCTCAGCTAAACACACACATCAAGAGTGTACACACTTTCTTACATATGCATTCGAACACACAGCAGTTCAGTGCGCATACACACACTTGAGATTGATACTTGTTCAGATCCAATCTCGTCTGGTTGATCCAGAGGCGGTGTTCCCTCCACCTGTCCTGTAAGACAGTCAACAGAAAGACGTCTGTACAGAGACTCCTGTTAGTGATATGAGGCAGAGACAGACGCAGCGCTTTCCTTTATTAGAACAGCAGACACCTAATCACACACACAGCAGGGCTCACGTTAACGACACCGATACTGGCATACAAGCCTCTTGTCCCCGTGAGCAGGCCAGCCAGACCCGTGGGCCATTATATTTGTTTTTGGATGGAGTGTTCTTGTTTGGACAGTGAGCGTGATGCCACCCCCCACGGGGCTGCCTCTGCAACATGAAGGTGGGTGCACATAACACCCCCGTGACAGGTATCAACTCATCAGCCAATGATGCAAGGCTATCCCTTCGAACCCCTCACATGCTCCAAGCCCTCATTCCCCCTGCTGTATCAACATACCTCTTCCCTAGGCCAGATGTAGCAGTCACCATAACGCACATTGCCATCTATCCCATCTGATATAATGGTTTTCAGTCTGGGTTGTAGGCGTGCATCTCAAAAGTCTGAAGTGGTTCTCACTCAATCATGTTTACTGATCTGAAATCACCGGTTTCCATTTCAGCAAAAATGTGTCACTCCGACCGCAGGCGAGTGTGTGATGTGTGTCAGGGAGAATGATTATGGACAGCTGGCTGAGGCACTACCTGATACACAGAGAACATTATCACAGTGGTGGTGGTCAGTGTGTGACTCATGACGCATATCATACAGTCATCATACAGTCCTTACTACAGGGTTATGCGAGTTATACCATACCAGTACAGTGAGGGGGACTGGATGTACACTGTGATATAAACAAACAGCAACAAGGAGATCAAAATATAATATCATGCATAGTGTACATATGTACAGTGCTCTCTCACACACACACACACACACACAGCGCATGTTAACACAACTCATAGAAAGTAAATTCATAGAAAAAAACAAAAGGGTGTTTATTTTCTTGAACATTTGGCAGTCTTTGTTTTAGACATAAATACAGTCATCTTCTCCCCCCATCCCCAGCAGCTCCTTAGCTTATGGCAGTGAACCCCAGCCCTCAGTACTTCACTTTCAAGGGATAACCTACTTCACCACAAAATCCACCTTTGGAACATTTACAATTACAAAAACATATGACTTTCCACCACACCAGTTGTGTAGATGCTATATTGTACACATTAAGTTAGTTCAAACCGAACTAGAGGCTTCAAACCGAATGGAAAACGTCTAGCATCTGGCACTTTGATTTTGGGGTGAATTGTCCATAGAATTAGAATACTAATTTAACAGGATCTCTATAGAACTGTCCCTTATAAAGATGATCACTACACATTGTCTCTGTGATTGGTTGGTCAACAGCTCAATTCATACTGTTCCTGTCATATCACTCTTCCCTACAACACTGTTAGAACCAAACACATTGCTGCTCATTCTGAGAAACATCAATATTGCTGCTCATACACTTGAATGTGATGCATCGTCCTATGTAAATGATTAACCAAGTATTTTAAAGACAATACTTAACACATATTTCACATGGCACACATTGCTATGGAATATTGCATATCAAATTGTAAAGGAAAATAGTGTAGCTGCTTTAAAACCAATCCATACATCTTTAAAACATCCATGTACACCCATCTTGTGAACTGAAATCTTAATGGTCAAGGAAACGTTGACAGTAGGTAACTTAGGTCTCAAGTTGACCAGAGATAACAAGCAGTTACGTAGAATTCTAATTTAATTCCTTGGTGTAACATATAAATGTAATTAATTTAAATAAAATGTTGACATCTTTCATCACATCTAAGTAATAACAGTCTGGTTACCAGTGTAGTTACAACATTAATTAACCTAAATGTTTTATTTAACTAGGCAAGTCAGATAAGAACAAATTCTTATTTACAATGACGGCCTAACCTGGCCAAACCTGGATGACGCGACGCTGGACCAATTGTGCGCCGCCCTATGGGACTCCCAATCACAACCAGATGTGACACAGCCTGGATTCGAAACAGGGACTGTAGTGAGATGCAGTGAGATGCAGTGCCTTAGACCGTAACGCCCCCATGGAGGTAGAGATGGGAGGGGGAGGAGGACAGTTTGTGAGAGAAATGGTCATGACTCCATTCTATTCAAATGGAATGCAGTACACTTGTTGCCTCAATAACACATCAAATCATTGCTAACAAACATGAAACTCCCAATATCACATCTACTTGTCCCAGTATCCTTCAGTGGAAGACTCAGATTACTAGGAGGGTATTGAAATGCTGCTTCCTCCATGCTGCATCCTCAGCCTATAACTCTACACCACCACCTGTCTGCCCATCAGATGGACACAGATACATACCTTCATTTGGTCAGGGGGGATTTCCTATTCTAATGCTTATAATGGTATGCATTTTATAATAAACATTTTTTAATACAAAAAGGAGACGAGGGCTTTAAAATTCTTACAAAACAACAGCTTAAAAATGATTTGATACAAAATAAATTGATAAAAATAGATCTGCATACAAAATACATGTTTAAAAAAAGAATAAACTTGAAACCCAAAAGTTACTGTTTAGTAAGAAATTAAAAGCGATACATTTAAATATATTCTGGTGTGTTAGCGAGCTAAAATATTTTCCTGGAACATTTCAATCCCATTTCTAACTGGCACAGATACATACACATATAGCAAGCCTAGCTGACACACATCAGCTGCATACCAGTCATGTATACTTCATGCCCATTACCAAGCACATAGATTTACAACAACTCCTTTCATTTTTCTTTCCAAGAGTTTGTCTGTGAGAGAATTTGCACAGCAAATGTGAATTCATTAATCCTCGGTGAGTGTGTGTAACAGCATGTGTGTGTGTCAGTAGTGGGTGCGGTATGTGTGTGGTGCTGTAGGGGTGCAGAAATGTGTGCGTGTCAGTACTGAGGGTGGTACTTGGGGAACAGGTAGAGGTCTTTGCAGAGGGAGCTGGTGAATTCAGACATCTCCTTACAGCGATGGTGGGGGGTGCCAGGAGCATAGCCTTCTCTGTCTTTAATACGACCATTCACCTGAGGACAGAGGTTACAAAAGGTTACTAGCACTGAACTTGCTGATAACTACTTTATTGAGGGAAAATGTACTTACTTTGACTGTGATATGTGGTGTGTGTTTACCTGCACCAGTATGTCTGATAGGTGTGTGTCTCTGGCTCTGAAGCGGAGTGCTGAGTTGACCTCTTGGATGAACCAGGATCCTCTCTTGGTATTCCTCATGGCTGCAGTGCCTAGTAGGGCCCAACAGACACTACATTACCTAATAAGGCCCAACAGACACTACATTACCTAGTAGGGCCCAACAGACACTACATTACCTAGTAGGGCCCAACAGACACTACATTACCTAGTAGGGCCCAACAGACACTACATTACCTGGTAGGGCCCAACAGACACTACATTACCTGGTAGGGCCCAACAGACACTACATTACCTAGTAGGGCCCAACAGACACTACATTACCTAGTAGGGCCCAACAGACACTACATTACCTAGTAGGGCCCAACAGACACTACATTACCTAGTAGGGCCCAACAGACACTACATTACCTAGCAGGGCCCGACAGACACTACATTACCTAGCAGGGCCCGACAGACACTACATTACCTAGCAGGGCCCGACAGATACTACATTACCTAGCAGGGCCCGACAGATACTACATTACCTAGTAGGACCTGACAGACACTACATTACCTAGTAGGGCCCGACAGATACTACATTATCCTAGTAGGGCCCAACACACCACATTACCTAGCAGGGCCCAAGAGACACTACATTACGTAGTAGGGCCCAACACACCACATTACCTAGCAGGGCCCAAGAGACACTACATTACCTAGTCGGGCCCAACACACCACATTACCTAGCAGGGCCCAACAGACACTACATTACCTAGCAGGGCCCAACAGACACTACATGACCCAGTAGGGCCCAACAGACACTACATTACGTAGTAGGGCCCAACACACCACATTACCTAGCAGGGCCCAACAGACACTACATGACCCAGTAGGGCCCAACAGACACTACATTACGTAGTAGGGCCCAACACACCACATTACCTAGCAGGGCCCAACAGACACTACATGACCCAGTAGGGCCCAACAGACACTACATGACCCAGTAGGGCCCAACAGACACACTACATGACCCAGTAGGGCCCAACAGACACTACATGACCCAGTAGGGCCCAACAGACACTACATGGCCCAGTAGGGCCCAACAGACACTACATGACCCAGTAGGGCCCAACAGACACTACATGACCCAGTAGGGCCCAACAGACACTACATGACCCAGTAGGGCCCAACAGACACTACATGACCCAGTAGGGCCCAACAGACACTACATGACCCAGTAGGGCCCAACAGACACTACATGACCCAGTAGGGCCCAACAGACACCACATTACCTAGCAGGGCCCAAGAGACACTACATTACCTAGTCGGGCCCAACACACCACATTACCTAGCAGGGCCCAACAGACACTACATGACCCAGTAGGGCCCAACAGACACTACATGACCCAGTAGGGCCCAACAGACACTACATGACCCAGTAGGGCCCAACAAACACTACATGACCCAGTAGGGCCCAACAGACACTACATGACCCAGTAGGGCCCAACAGACACTGCATGACCCAGTAGGGCCCAACAGACACTACATGACCCAGTAGGGCCCAACAGACACTACATGACCCAGTAGGGCCCAACAGACACACAACAAAGAAATACCACCAAATACTCCAACATTCACATCATAAACCGACTCAGACATCACACATAACCTACACACACTCACACCTTTGAGGGAGGCGAAGCCGCAGATCATGTCAGAGCGCTGGGGCAGTTTGACTCTGAGCCTGTCTCTCTCCTCCATCTGCCTGGTGTCTCCATCTCCCTCTCCCTCCCTCCCTGCATCCCTCTGTTCACATCCAGGAGACTGGGTCCTCTCTGGCCCATCTGACTGCTCCACCCCACAGTCCATCTCCTCTGGAGGGAGACAGAGAGAAGACGGGTTAGAAGAAGAGAACATGGGAGGGAGGGTTAGGGAAAGGGAAGGAGGGAGAGTGAGGGCAGAGAGATTGTGTGTGAGCTCACCTCCTCTGCAGGCCTGGATGAAGAACATCTTGGGTTTATTCTGCAGTAGAGGACAGTGGGCGTTGTCAAATGCCTCAAACACCCAGTCCAACTGAGAGAGAGACAGAGATTTAAATTAATATGATTATTATCATCAGAAAGGGTTTCACTCTCAACTGAATGAGGTCACACACACCTCCAGCAGCTGTCCGTCTGTGCCGTAGATAGCCCCCTCTACTCCATGGGACAGCAGACACACCACACAGCTGGATACGGTCTGGTGCTGCTGCCGTCTGCCAAACTGCTCAATGCACTCCCGCATGCCCTGTCATAGAGAGAGATCAATCAAGTATTAAACTATATTCTAATTACATAGAACTTTTAGAATTATTTTGGTACATACAGAGAGGAAGTATAGAGCTGTAAATTCACCCTTTGTTCTTTGCATTAAACATGGCCATGGAAAGACCAATGCTACAGACAGCTGTCTCCACTAGCTAACACCATGACTCTAATAGCAACAGGTCTATGTGAAGATCAAGGCAAACAAATGCCTGAGTGCCACTGATTGAAGCCAGTGGGGGATCCACCGATACAGTCCATGTTGTTGAAGCACTGCTGTACCTTTGGCAACACTGTCTTACTCTCTGTGTCTGTGTACAGTTGAAGTCAGAAATGTACATACACTTAGGTTGGAGTCATTAAAACTTGTTTTTCAACCACTCCACAAATTTCTTGTTAACAAACTATAGTTTTGGCAAGTCGGTTAGGACATCTACTTGTGCATTTTCCAACAACTGTTTACAGACAGATTATTTCACTTAAAATTCACTGCAACACAATTCCAGTGGGTCAGAAGTTTACATACACTAAGTTGACTATGCCTTTAAACAGCTTGGAAAATCCAAGAAAGTATGTCACGCGAAGCACGGGGGTGGCAGCATCATGTTGTGGGGGTGCTTTGCTGCAGGGGGGACTGGTGCACTTCACAAAATAGATGGCGTCATGAGGATGGACAATTATGTGGATATATTGAAGCAACATCTCCAGACATCAGTCAGGAAGTCAAAGCTTGGTCACAAATGGGTCTTCCAAATGGACAATGACCCCAAGCACACTTCCAAAGTTGTGGCAAAGTGGCATAAGGACAACAAAGTCAAGGCATTGGAGTGGCCATCACAAAGCCCTGACCTCCTTCCTCTAGAAAATTTGTGGGCAGAACTGAAAAAGTGTGTGCGAGCAAGGAGGCCTACAAACCTGACTCAGTTACACCAGCTCTGTCAGGAGGAATGGGCTAAAATTCACCCAACTTATTGTGGGAAGCTTGTGGAAGGCTACCTGAGACGTTTGACCCAATTAAACAATTTAAAGACAATGCTACCAAATACTAATTGAGTGTATGTAAACTTCTGATCCACTGGAAATGTGATGAAAGAAATAAAAGCTGAAAGAAACCATTCTCTCTACTATTATTCTGACATTTCACATTCTTAAAATAAAGTGGTGATCCTAACTGACCTAAGACAGGGATTTTTTACTAGATTAAATGTCAGGAATTATGAAAAACTGAGTGTAAATGTATTTGGCTAAGGTGTATGTTAACTTCCGACTTCAACTGTATGTCTCTGTTACCGGAGCTGTGAGGTCTCTCCGGACGGTGACTATGTAGTCCAGCTCAGTGAACACCTTCCTGAGGACCTCCTCGTCCACCTCCCCTCCCTTCCTGGAGTCCAGGTCAGGAGCAGCACAGGGGTCAAAGGAGACATTACTGATCACCAAGGCCAGGCCACGAGGACTGGACACCATACTATAGGACTGAAGGGGAGAGAAAAGGGAGAAAGAGAGGAGAGGGGGAAGAGAGAAAGTGTGAGGGGAGGAGAGAGAGATGCAAAGGGAGGAAAGAAAGCGAGAAGAAAGGGAAAGGAGGAGAAAAGAGAGAGGGACAAGAGAGACAAAAAAGCAGCATGAGAAAATGACATGGTTTAACCGAAGGAAAATAATGTGCTTACGCTGCTGCTGTTCTCAGTAGTGTTTGTTGTGGTTTCTGTCCCTGTACTTCAATGACAGTTTTCCACCCCAGTGGAGCTCAGTGATGAATCATCCTCAACCTGAGCAGGTTTACAGAGACTTCAACACATGGGCTGGGGGAATTCTCCCCGTGTCTCTTTCCTGTCAAACTGACTGTGGTCTAGACAAACACTGTCTTCTACGGACCAGTGGGACTCGCCTGGTACTGTCTAAACTCTGTCTATACCGCAGAAGTCTAATAGCTGTCTGTTTAGAGCAGAGACACTTCAACAGCTGTTACAGGTTGAGGTGGTTGAATAGGAAGATCTGCTCTCCTGCTCCCTAGAAATACCTTGGGGAACAATGCAGCTAAACAACATCTGGAAACACATTCTGGACACAAGAAGTGCATGCATGTGTTCGTTGCAACGGTGCACGTTGCAGTGGGTGCTGCCTTGAAACTAACTTCCCTAGGGGACTGCATATAGTTGCATTGTATTATAACAGTTGTATTTGCAGTAACAAATATGAGAACCAAAAATACACCGCAGTTAACAACATTAATTGTCTCAGGTAAGAGATACCAGACAGAGACTGTGTTGTACCTGTTGGCACTGACATGGTACAGACAGGTGATTTACTGGTTTGTATTAACAGTGAGCGTTGTACCTGTTGGCAGTGACATGGTACAGACAGTGATTTACTGGTTTGTATTAACAGTGAGCGTTGTACCTGTTGTCAGTGACATGGTACAGACAGATGATTTACTGGTTTGTATTAACAGTGAGCGTTGTACCTGTTGGCAGTGACATGGTACAGACAGTGATTTACTGGTTTGTATTAACAGTGAGCGTTGTACCTGTTGGCAGTGTTTTAAGTAGAAGTCTGGTGTACAGGGAAGAACAGAGCTGGTGATGGGACTGTCTGCATCCAGACACATCTCCATTGACTCTGAAACACATATTAGGATGACATTACACCCTGCATGTATTTCATTCCAGAAATTACACCAGTGGAGACAAACAATTACAATAATGTCCATCAGAGCAGGGTTCCAGTCAAGGTCACGTTTCTGCCTTGAAAGGGAAGCTGTTAGCAACATATAATGGTGTTGTAACAACCTTTGTACTACAGCTATGTGAGCAAGTCACACGGGCGTGGTGCCTGCAGGTGGCGAGACTGGCTGGGCAGTGGCACTCCATACCAAGGCTACAGCACACTGCTTCCACACTGATCAAATTATACAACTGGACTCAATTGAGACATTTTCATTTACAGTTTAATTGGGTTTATTAAAAATAAGCTTTTTACCGAGTTGCAAGCCAACAAACAGAATGATTACATTTTATTTATTTTTTCTCTCCAAACAACCACACAAACGACCCCTCCCACGATCTCCTAGGAAACGTGCAAATATTGTGAATGAAACAGTTGTAAAACTGTGATCTTGAATGCACCCACCTCAGATGACTGCTCTACTCACCTTGTGTTCTGGCTCTCTTGGCTGGAACCATCCTCTCCTGGAAAGGTAGTGGGAGGGGAGAGTCCACATATCTCTGAATGACAAAGAAAATCGATAATTTAACCATCTTTTAACTTACCTTCGACGTCAATACAATCTAAACATTTATAGGTGAAACCAGTTCATTCCTGATTTTTTCTCTCTCGCCTGCAGTGTGAATACCAAAACATCCAGAGGAGGCTTGGGTTGGGAGTGATGGCTGACTCACCTCTCTCCCAATCTACATCTCTCCTCCTCTTTCTCCCTGTTACAGCAGTCTGTAGCTTGGGTTGGGAGTGATGGCTGACTCACCTCTCTCCCAATCTACATCTCTCCTCCTCTTTCTCCCTGTTACAGCAGTCTGTAGCTTGGGTTGGGAGTGATGCCTGACTCACCTCTCTCCCAATCTACATCTCTCCTCCTCTTTCTCCCTGTTACAGCAGTCTGTAGCTTGGGTTGGGAGTGATGGCTGACTCACCTCTCTCCCAATCTACATCACTCCTCCTCTTTCTCCCTGTTACAGCAGTCTGTAGCTTGGGTTGGGAGTGATGGCTGACTCACCTCTCTCCCAATCTACATCACTCCTCCTCTTTCTTCCTGTTACAGCAGTCTGTAGCTTGGGTTGAGAGTGTTGTGGTCACTTCTTTCTCTAGTGACTATCTGGGGACTCTGGGGGGGACAGTCTGTAGTAGGGTTGAATGGCAGGAACCCAGTTTCCGAGATTTACCGTCCAAAACCACTCCTCTTTCCCGGGATAAATAACTGCGAGAAACCAGTTAATTATAATAAATGATTTATATGAACAGCATGGCGTGAAATGGAACTGTTAAAATGATATGCGATGTCTAAATGTGGTTTCTCTATGGCCGCTGCATGATGAATCAATGGTCAGGAGCGAGACAGGCAGCCCATCTCAGTATGGAGCGCAGTTCACAATGCATACCCACTGTATTGGTATTTTATTAGGATCCCCATTAGCTGTTGCAAAAGCAGCAGCTACGCTCGTATCATCTCATCATGGTAACGTTTTTTTCTTGTGACAGGTAGGCCTACATTGACTGCAGCATAGCCTATGCAACAGTAATATAGACAGAATGCACGTCTAATTTACCCATCTCCATCTGGCATTCAGGGGTCAACTTTTAAATTTTTTGTTGTTGTAAATATATATATATATTTTTTATTGCAGCTCAAGAGTTTTAAAAACAGCCTATCCCTCTAACATCGTTGCTTTAAATCAGTGAACACACTATCAACCCCATTCAAATTGCATCTAAAATAGATAATCCTGTTCTAAATTGAGATATATAGATGTTCTAGCCTACCTCTTTCAGGTAATACATTATTAACCTTATATTAAGCTAATTAATGATGTATAATGCATAATAAGCATCTAACTTATAGCCTCTGTCTCTTGCACAATGCGCAAGCCACTGTGCTCCGCTGGCCTCTCTAAATAAACGCTCCTTAGCTCTGAATCCCATGCAGGAAAAGCTAGACAATCTTTTTTGCATTTCTTACACCAATAGACTATTCGAAGAGGGATGCAATTTTTTGTTGTTGTTGCTGAATGTTAAATACAGCAGCCAACAGAACTCTCAGGTAGTTTGAAAGAACAGTGAATGCGTGCTAAGGCAGCAGGCTAATGCAGTTATTTATTCAGACCCATAACCACTCTTCTGCTTTATCATGGTTTGAACGATCTGCGTAATTCCAGTTCATATAATACAGTATAATACAATACAGTAATACAGTTCACACTCAAAAAGATTAGTCTACTGGAGCTTGTTTCATTTATTTACCCAAGAGCATATAGCTAGCTACATCTATGGGTTGTAATGCTTCCCTGTCGTGCGTAATGTGCAGTAGTCTATATCCTATAGATAATGGAACAATTATTTGGGCTTTGGGCTCATTAAATGTCTTTAATGTAGGCCTCGTAAATGTATCAGACTCAGGTAGCATTAGGTTTGAATGTTTTCATTACATATGCTTTATAATGGTTTTGAATGACACTTCCAGTTTTGGAGGGAAATACAGGGTTACTCGGGAGAGAAGTTGTTTTATTCTTGGGATGGAACATTTGTAAAATGCCAGGAAAATATTCCAACTTAGTCTGTAGCTTGGGTTAGGTGTTGGGTAGAGCTCACCTCTTTCTCTTCACCCCCCTCTTCCTCACTGTCTTTGACTGGGGTCTTTGTGAATGGGGCGTTGCGGTCTGAAGCTTGGATTGGGTATGCTGTGGATATCACCTCCTCAGCCCTGTCTTTCGCCTTAGCTGTCTGGGGACACTGTGTAAGGGGCACAGTTTGAAGCTTAGGTTGGTTGTGGCGCTCACCCCTCTCCCTTTCTATCTTTGTCTTTCTGCTCATCTGTCTGGATCAACTGTGGCACCCAGTGCCCACTCACCTGTCTCTCTCCATCCCTCTCTGGTGACTCTGTGAGCAGGGCACATAGGTGCTGCTGCTCTGTGTCTCTCAGTGCTGAGCAGAAGCTGCTGAAGGCTCTGGGACCACGCTTGGGGAGCAGGGACAGCAGACGCCAGCTCCGCTTGTGAGAGGTCGGCTCCACCTGGGGAACAACGGATATCAACACAGATTACAAAAAATAGAAAGTGAAAGACATGGTAATCTACACCAGGGTTTCTGAAACCGGGTGCATATTTTGGTTTTTGCCCTAGCACTACACATTATTCAAATGATCAACTCATCATCAAGTTTGGATTATTTCAATCTGCTGTGTAGTGCTATGGCAAAACATTTGTAAACACGCACACAAGGGGCAAGGACGAGTTTCAAGGACCGAGTTTGGGAAACCCTGATCTACACTAACATTCATATTTGATTACATGATTGAAGTTAATGACATAAATCAACAATAAGACATTTGGGCCATGAATGCATGCATATTTTGGACATTGATAGTGTCATAAGTCACTTGACCTGGTAATAGTATCGAACTAAACTATTTAACATGGTGAACACAACATACCAGGATGCTTTCTGCCATGCTGTCGGTGAGAATGTCGTCTGTCTGCAGGGACTGAATGAACAGCTCGTCCACCACCATCTCTTTGCAGAGAGTCACAGAGCATTTCCGAAGCCCCCTTCTGTCTCGTTCCAGCATACCGCATTCCCCCAACATTCTGCTACGAGACAAGACACAGGAAAACGCTTCATTTACTGTCAACTTACATTCTTGCAAAACCGTGGCGCGGTATATAGGCCTAGCTTCTCAACAACAACGTATTAACGTTACTCATTGGCATTGTATCGAGCTATTATAATAGCTCAACATACCTTGTTTTCTAAATCGGAGTGGTAAGGATGCTGAATGTGTCTTTCTGTAAGACAACTAACATTATACTAGCTAGCTATAGTAGCTGTCTGGATGAATTCGAGAAAGTAATAGGTAGTTATATCTCCTATTCTTTCCCAAGTCTGGTAACACTCAGCAGCAGATACTTACAATGGCTGTCAGGTAACGTTAGCCAGCTGTCTCCAGCTAACGCGTTAGCTAGCTAATAATGAATGTGTCAAGGAAAAGTTGACATCACTTTGACGTCCGAACAATACTAAATTGTAAGCAAATGTCAGTCAGTATCGTTGCATTTCAGAAAACAATGTACACTGAACTTTAGATATGCAAATAACTAACGTTAGCCAGTCAGGTTCGCTTAACACATTGTTACATCGGCATGCTAACGTTGGGATGTTATTTTTTTTCGAGAATTTCAAACATTCAGAACACTTTCAATGCGTTCATCTGCTCCCAAACCACATGTCATGAAAAAACAGATTTAACTAACTGTATTTGAAGTTATTTCGCACAATATAACAACATAACGTACCCTACAAAACCAACTTCCGCGCCTCTGCAATGTGTGGAAATGGTAGTGGGAGTGGTCTAAATTCATTGTGTTGAATTACAGCCAATGCAGGTCGGAGAATTTGGATTGACGTTTTCCTGGGCGAATACAAGTCAGCTTTCCCATGAGGAGGGCGTGGTTGGAAACATATTAATCAAATGAATTTTGAATTTGTATCTGTTGTTACAGTAAATAATCAACCAATTGATAAGAAGATCATGGAAGACGAACATAAACAGCTATCTAATATTTAGACGAGGTAGAGGATGGCATGTCATTTGTAGGAAATAAGAGTGAGAGATTCAGAGATTCAGGAATGAACTGGAAACAGCTCACATCTGTCCACAAGGAATTTTTGATTGTGAAAAATCCATGTTTTCCCAAATAATGTTGATTGATGTGAGAAATTATACTTAAAATGGCACTACATCATTTACCTTATTGTGCAAATGGAGCCAAATATGTTGTATTTATAGATACACTATGAACATACTGTGCATTCGGAAAGTATTCATACCCCTTGATTTTTTCCACATTTTGTTACATTACAGCCTTATTCTAAAATGGATTAAATATATTTTTTCCTCATCGATCTACACACAATACCTCACAATGACAAAGCGGTAACAGGTTTTTCAAAATGTTTGCACATTTTATTTACATAAGTATTCAGACCCTTTGCTATGAGACTCGAAATTGAGCTCAGGAGTTTCGACAATTTGATTGGAGTCCACCTGTGGTAAATTCAATTGATTGGACATGATTTGGAAAGGCACACACCTGTCTATATAAAGTCCCACAGTTGACAGTGCATGTCAGAGCAAAAACCAAGCCATGAGGTCGAAAGATTTGTCCGTAGAGCTACGAGACAGGATTGTCGAGGCACAGATATGGGGAAGGGTACAAAAAAAATTCTGCAGCATCGAAGGTCCCTGTAACGATGTACGCTGAGAGTTGGGAATCAAGTTCAGGGAGTGAATACATTTAATTAATAAATGAACAAAACAGAATCACAAACAGCGCACCGACATGAAACAGCAGCAATGACGACTGGGAAAGAAACCAAAGGGAGTGACATATAAAGGGCAGGTAATCAAAGACTTGATGGAGTCCAGGTGAGTGTCATTATGCGTGTAACGCTGGTGAGAGGTGTGCACCCTAACGAGCAGCCTGGTGACATAGAGGTCGGAGGGGGATTACACGTGACAGTGACAGTACCCCCTCCCCGACGCGTGGCTCCATCTGCAGGACGCTGACCAAGATGACGATCCCGGGGATCAGGAGGGGACCGGTCACCTCTGCTAAGGTGCGGGAACCTGTAGATCCATAGAATAACGCCTCACCCAGGGAGTGTTTTTTTCCCGGTGGGAATGACGTTGGGTCTGGGAGCCGCTACAGCCTCTCATGCCTCAGACAGAACGCCAGGCTCCCCTGCTTCCGCCGGCTAGTCAGGCTCTCATGCTTTAGCCGGATCGCCAGGCTCCCTGCCTAAACCGGCTCGTCAGGCTTTTATGCCTTTTAGCAGGATCGCCAGGCTCCACTACTTCCACTGGCTCGTCAGGCTCTCATGCCTCAACTGGCTCCAGGCTCCCCTGCCTCAGCCGGTCTGTCAGGTTTCCGCGCTCCAGTCAACGGCACGGTGGTGGCTCATGATCCCCGAGATCGTCTCTTTGGTTGGTGTCTTGCAGCTGAAGCCGAACTCCCGGGGAGGGGTTACCGTCATGTATAATCTCTCCAGATTGACAGGTTTCCCGTGCCTCAGCAGAGGTGACTGGTCCGCTCCTGATCCCCGGGATCGTCATTTAGGTCAGTGTCCTGTGGCTGGAGCCGTGCGTTGGGGAGGGGGAACTGTCACGTGTGCTCCCTCTCCGGCCTCTAGGTCACCAGGCTGCTCATTATGGCGCACACCTGTCGCTACGCGCTCCTGCGCGTCATCAGACTCACCTGGACTCCATCACTTCCCTGATTACCTTCCCTAAATATGTCACTCTCTTTGGTTCCTTCCCCAGGCGTTATTGTTTCTGTTTCATGTCTGTGCGTTGTTCATGTTTCTTATTTTATATTATGTTGTGTTTATTTATTAAAACACTCACTCCCTGAACTTGCTTCCCGACTCTCAGCACACATTGTTACAGTCCCAACGAACACAATGGCCTCCGTCATTCTTAAATGGAAGAAGTTTGGAACCACCAAGACTCTTCCTAGAGCTGGCTGCCCGGATCAAACTGAGCAATCGGGAGAGAAGGGCCTTGTTCAGGGAGATGACCAAGAACCCAAGGGTCACTCTGACAGAGCTCAGAGATCCTCTTTGGAGGTGGAAGAACCTTCCAGAAGGACAACCATTTCTGCAGCACCACCAATTAGGCCTTTATGGTAGAGTGGCCAGATGAAAGACCCTCCTCAGTAAGGTACATGACAGCCAACTTGGAGTTTGCCAATAGGCACCTAAAGGACACTGACCATGAGAAACAAGGTTCTCTGGTTCTCTTTGGCCTGCATGCCAAGCGTCATATCTGGAGGAAACCTGGCACCATCCCTACGATGAAGCACGGTGGTGGCAGCATCATGCTGTGGGGATGTTTTTCAATGGCAGGGACTGGAAGACTAGTCAGGATCGAGGGAAAGATTAACAGAACAAAGAACAGAGCCCGGACTGTACTTCCAACAGGACAACGACCCTAAGCACACAGCCAGGAGTGGCTTCGGGACAAGTTTCTGACCGAACTTGAGTGGCCCAGCCAGAGCCCGGACTTGAACCCGATCGAACATCTCTGGAAAGACCTGAGAATGGCTGTGCACCAATGCTCCCCATCCACCCTGACATAGCTTGAGAGGATCTGCAGAGAAGAATGGGAGAAACTCCCCAAATACAAATGTGCCAAGCTTGTAGCATCATACGCAATACGACTCAAGGCTGTAATTACTGCCAAAGGTGCTTCAACAAAGTACTGAGTAAAGGGTCTGAATACTTATGTCAATGTAAAATGTGTAAAAACCTGTTTTTGCTTTGTCATTATGGGGTATTGTGTGTAGATTGATGAGGGGAAAATGAATCAATTTTAGAATAAGGCTGTAACATAACAAAATGTTGAAAAAGTAATGTGGTCTGAAAACGGTCCGAAGGCAATGTACAGTTGAAATGGAAAGTTTACATACACTTGGAGTTGGAGTCATTAAAACTAGTTTTTCAACCACTCCACAAATTTCTTGTTAACAAACTATAGTTTTGGCAAGTCGGTTAGGACATCTACTTTGTTCATGACACAAGTAATTTTTCCAACAATTGTTTACAGACAGATTATTTCACTTCTAATTCCCTGCATCACAATTCCAGTGGGTCAGAAGTGTACATACACTAAGTTGACTGTGCCTTTAAACAGCTTAGAAAAATCCAGAAAAGGATCTCATGGCTTTCGAAGCTTCTGATAATAATATAATTTGAGTCAATTGGAGGTGTACCTGTGGATGTATTTCAAGGCCTACCTTCAAACTCAGTGCCTCTTTGCTTGACATCATGGGAAAATCTAAAGAAATCAGCCAAGACCTCAGAAAAACAATTGTTAACCTCCACAAGTTTGCTTCATCCTTGGGAGCAATTTCCAAATGCCTGAAGGTACCACGTTTATCTGTACAAACAATAGTACGCAAGTATAAACACCATTGGACCACGCAGCCGTCATACCACTCAGGAAGGAAATGCGTTCTGTCTCCTAGAGATGAACGTACTTTGGGGCGAAAAGTGCAAATCAATCCCAGAACAACAGCAAAGGACCTTGTGAAGATGCTGGAGGAAACAGGTACAAAAGTATCTATATCCACAGTAAAATGAGTCCTATATTGACAAAACCTGAAAGGCCACTCAGCAAGGAAGAAGCCACTGCTCCAAAACCGCCATAAAAATGTCAGACTACGGTTTGCAACTGCACATGGGGACAAAGATCGTACTTTTTGGAAAAATGTCCTCTGGTCTGATGAAACAAAAATAGTAAAAATAGGGTTAAATGTCAGCAATTGCGAAAAACTGAGTTTAAATGTATTTGGCTAAGGTGTATGTAAACTTCCGACTTCAACTGTATATGGATCTGTGCCATGTACTTTGAACTGGACTGTGTTGATAGTGTCACAGCCGTTAAAAGAAGAGGACCAAGGTGCAGCGTGGGGAGCGTACATTCTCTCTTTATTTGGAAAAAAGACACAGAACAAAACAACAAACACTACAAAAACAAACCATGAAGCAAACAGCTATGTGCCCGAAACAAAAGTCAACTTCCCACGAACACAGGTGTGAAAAAGGGCAACCTAAGTATGGTTCTCAATCAGAGACAACGATAGACAGCTGTCCCTGATTGAGAACCCTACCCGGCCAAAACATAGAACTACACAACATAGAACATAGAATACCCACCCCAACTCACACCCTGACCAAACCAAAATAGAGACATAAAAAGGATCTCTAAGGTCAGGGCGTGACATATAGCATGAGTGGTCATGAGCAGTGTTGGTCAATTTCTTCAACAAATGATCAGGTCTATATAATTATCAAACATACATTAGTAACGGAAAGGAAACACAGACTCTTTAAGTTTTAAAATTCTCCTGTAGTAATAGAATTTTAGGCAGAAGTTGGTACAGAGTACAATATAACAGTATATGATAGTTCTCCCCAAGTTCTGCAAAATGTCTAAGACATCCTGTAACTCATATAGCCTCTCCCAGTCCTCCTTGCGTGAGTTTCCCTGGCAACAACATTTTAATAAATCTAACATCCTCCTGTCAGCAGAAACCATCTTATCAGCAATTAAAAGCTCAGAAGTGGGTTTGACCAAAACTTGACCTTTCATCACAAGTATAGAGTCATAACAATGTGAACAAGTGTAAGCATCTTCTGACAGGTGGCTGGTTTCATCAGGTCTGTGGCAGCCTTGTGTTCTCAGAAAACCAGATAACCACAGTGGGATCCAGACAGGAGGAGTCTGGATCCTTCTGATAGTGTCTGAAGGTCACAACACACAAAACAGGTTTTAACACACACACAGAGGTCTCCTGAAGAGGAAACCTTACAGTTTATCATAACATCCTTTATTAACCCTTTAAAAGGTATAAGGCCTTGGTTTAACCCTCTTCAGTGGATGAGATCAAAACAAGAGCTACATGTAGCCACGTGTGCACATTTAGTTCATATCCTTCTCTAGTTAGTGAGTTTTTATCCCTGTTAGATCATTTGTAGTCAGCAATAGGGGAGTGATTGCTTCCTACAAGAGGACAAATGTGCACATTCCTAGGCATCTTTGCAAAGCGAGTCAGGTAAAAAGCTATTTTTGTCTTAAAGGGCCAGTGTTGTGTTTTGAGACAGAGTTGAATAAGCTAAGTAGCCAATAGGCAGAGGGTAGCATAATTTGTCCGATTCTCTGTAATAATGGTATGGGAATAATAATGCATTTTATTTTGTAAAGTGCTTTCTTGCATCAAACAACACAACAACATAAGTCTCATGGAATGTAGGCCTACATTGAACACCACTCATTGGCTACTGCTGTAGGCTTAATGACAGAATAGCTATTTCTATGTAACAATGTTATGGGTTGCATTTTCTCCATTGTTTTTGATGGTAGCCCACTCTAGTAGGTCTACAAATAGCCACAGAAGCCTACTTGGCCACTGTTAAAACTGTAACTTAAAGCGTGTACAGCCTCTGTGTTCACAGAAAACGTGTGCTGGAAGTTGCACGAACCTTTCACTGACTTTTCAAGTTTGCACACTGCAGACCTGAAATTTGCTGTGCCCCAAAAAATGTGAGTGAACATTGCACATGGCTTTTATTGGATTTGCGCCACAAATGCTAACGTTTTCATGTGCAAACTGCTAGGAAAACTAAACCAAATCATGGATTGCTTTCATACCTTTCCCATAGACTGCTTACAGGATAAGTAAATCAATATGTCATTTTTTTATTAGGGTGAACTTTCCCTTTAACAACACGTGATGATCAATTCTGGTTCCAAAGGATAACCTACCCAGTGCAAGGTTTAGTCCCGGTGTACTGTACATTAGAGAACTTTGGTAATATACTGCTAAAACAGTGACGTAACTTTTAGGAAATCATAGAAGCAACTGGTATTGCCTATTTGTTAATAAACAGCTGCAGAAGTCAGGCTGGCACAATAAACATATAGCTGGCCGTATAACCGACAATTATAGACAAAATATTATACCATTTTGGCTAATCATGAACTACAAACAATAATAGTTATAATTGTTTTAGCTAATACATTTTGTACATAGTAGATATATTTTCAGGTATTGATGTATAGTTTACCCAAGTTTTTAATTTTTACATGAAGAGGATAAAGTTGGTATTCATTTTAGGAGAAGAATGCACTTAGCTTATAAATGAACTAGAGACAACATCCAAGATGGATGCCCGTTGTTTTCAAAATAAACTACTCACTTTTGCATGGTCGTTACTAGATGGGATACAGTTTATCAAATTGATGTCAAAAGATGAGACATTTTTCATTTTAGCTATCCCTAACCTTTTTCCCAAATCTAACCTAATTCTTCAAACATGCTACGTTTATTATCCGAGCCTGCAGTCTAAGTTCTCCTAACCTGCTACGAAATGTCATTTCTGACAAACTAACCATCTAGGCAAAACCTGTTTGCAAAACCTGTGTTTATTGCCCTCTTTTTAGATTTGGTTTAACAGAGCAGATAACACCTGCACACTAGCACAGCTCAATGTGCACTTGGATCTGTGCTATCCAAAATCCTTGGGACGTCCCTACCCCATTGAAGTTGACATTTCTGAAATTTAACATGGTTAATTAACAATTAACAGCCAAAGCATAGCTTCCACTGTCTTGATGGCCTTTCTCCCCTAGTAGTCATAATGCCCTGTAGAAGAATTGACCTACGAACCTTCTGCATCCCACTTCGACAGACTCAGACCTTGCTCTTCAGTACTGCTCCACCAGGTCCTCGTACTTCGGCCTATTTTCTTTCATTCCCCTCCTCAATGCGGTTCTCCCAAGGGATAGTGAGCTCTGTTAAGATGACCTGCTTGGAGGAAAACAGCACAATGTCTGGCCTCAGTGTTGTCGCTGTGATGATGTCTGGGAACTTGAACTGCTTTCGTAGGTCAACTTTCAGCCCCCAGTCTTGAGCTGTTGCGAAAAGACCTGTGGAGGTTCTGGTAGCTGGTGTTGGCTTTTCCCTGGCTCTGACGATTGCAATGGCCTACTTAGCTTGTCCGAGGCGCTTGCAGTGGCTGATCCCACTGATGATGTGTTTTTGTCTTAAACCATAATACCTGCATTCTGACAGATGATTTCCACAATGGCTTTAGGCACCAGGTTGTGGCACCAGCGGTAGTGACCCTCACCTTGGGCTTTTGAGCAGCAGTTGAGAATGGATGTACTCCTCTCTTTAGGCAGAGAGCATGATTGTGAATCGACCCTGCCACAGCAGAACAGGTTAGATGAGCTTGGTAAGACGTTGTAGACTATACCCTGATGAAGACAGCTTGGCTGTTTATTGAATTATTGCATCTGAGCTCCTAGAGTGTGTGGCTCTCCTTTTCTTTTTCAGGACATCGTAGACTACCTGGATCAAGAACTTGATGCGATGGTGCTCGGCCTTCCGCAGCTCGGAAAAGGGCTGGGCGATATGACGATGTATATCATGTGACGATAGAAAAACATCTATCGTTTCATATTATGCTCTATCATTTATTTTGTTATGTCGCAAATCACACTCTTTACGCCAATATTTTTTGTTAATTGGACGTCGCTTTGAGTTGTGTGGAAGAAAATGTGCAACACAAACAAACATGGAGGAGAGTGAACGTGACACAGAGCACGGAGACACAGAACTTGTACCTTAAAGAGGGGCTACTTTGGTCGCATGGACGTGGTTTGGGTATGAAAAGTCTGCCACCGACCAGAAAACCGGGCTGCGGCATATTTTGGTCCTCTGAAAAATATGCCGCAGGCCGGTCCCGACAACAGGCTTAAACACCACTAACCTCTTTTACCACCTGTGCAAGAATCATGTGAAACAGTACGAAGAGAGTCTACGGATGACACCCAAAAAAGTACAGTTGAGTGCTCAAAACAAACCCCCGACTCAGGCGTTGCAAGAGGCTTTTTCCCGCGGCACACCATATAACAAAAATCACGAAGATGGAAGGAGACAACAGTTGCCATTACAACTTACATCTGCAAAGACAAGGCCCCAATTTGCACGGTCGAGAAACGGGGGTTTCGTGAGTTGGTGCTAACACTCGACCCAAGGTATCAAATGCAAATTGGTACGTGACACGTATTAATACCAAAATAACATACAAACAGGCAAGCCCCCCCCCCCCAAAAAAATATATATTAGGCCTATATTTATTTTGTTTGCTACTATAGTTGAAGTGTTTTCTATTTACCTTTTTAGATTTTATACATTAATATTTTACATTTTGTTAAACGCTTAATTGAAAATTTGCACAAAGGTTCTAAATAAAATGAGAAATAATCAAATATGAGTAAGTACCTTTATTTGTTGAGTATAATTCAAAATGTAATAAGAAATAGGCCTTTACTTATGGTCATTTTATATAAACTATTTATTCATTGAATTTACAGAAAATGTGCTATATCGTTATATGTATCGTTATATGAAATTACCTTTATCGGGATATGAGATTTTGGCCATATCGCCCAGCCCTAGCTCGGACCATGTACTTTCCACCATTTTCTCCCATCTTGTTGCTGCATTCCTACCATCCTGCTGGCTCCCTCCTCCTCAACTGTTGCTCACACTTCCTCCTGCACCACCAGTAATGCTACCAAGGTCAGCTCTTCCCGGAGTCACATTACGGGATATGAGATTTTGGCCATATCGCCCAGCCCTAGCTCGGACCATGTACATTCCACCATTTTCTCCCATCTTGTTGCTGCATTCCTACCATCCTGCTGGCTCCCTCCTCCTCAACTGTTGCTCACACTTCCTCCTGCACCACCAGTAATGCTACCAAGGTCAGCTCTTCCCGGAGTCACATTACGGGATATGAGATTTTGGCCATATCGCCCAGCCCTAGCTCGGACCATGTACTTTCCACCATTTTCTCCCATCTTGTTGCTGCATTCCTACCATCCTGCTGGCTCCCTCCTCCTCAACTGTTGCTCACACTTCCTCCTGCACCACCAGTAATGCTACCAAGGTCAGCTCTTCCCGGAGTCACATTACCCACCAGCACACTGTGCCGTAGCCGTGACTCAGCATGCTCTACTGCATCCTGAGCCCTCCACTTCCTTCCTGTCCTCACCTCTATACCTGTCTAGGAGACTTTCGGGATGCTTGACTCCCTGTATTGCAGCACCTCCTTTGTACGAGTCACCATTAATTCCTCATTCATGCTGATGGGTAGTTTCAGTTTGTTCTTCTGACTGTACAGGGCAGTGCTGCTCAGGCTTCGTGGTAATCCCATCCATTAGCTCGACTATAGAAATTGGGACCTTGTATACCAGGAGGGGCCAGAGGTTCCGTGGGAGGACACCATGTTGGTATAT
The DNA here is from genome assembly GCF_002021735.2 of Oncorhynchus kisutch. Taxonomy (NCBI): domain Eukaryota; kingdom Metazoa; phylum Chordata; class Actinopteri; order Salmoniformes; family Salmonidae; genus Oncorhynchus; species Oncorhynchus kisutch. The sequence continues at coordinate 6,026,872 of NC_034175.2, read as the reverse complement.
CCAGGCCTTGAACTTGCCGGGTAAACCTGACATGTCCACTGTAGCCAATCACACTCCCAGCTCCTGGTTGGATGTCTTGATGGATGCTGTGTCCCTCAGGCTGCTGTCAAACATCTTGCCCAGACTCTTTACCGGTTTCTCTGTGTCTTGAATGGTGAAGCGGAACTTGTCCACAGTCTTCCCCCTTTTCAGCACCAGGTATCTAGACTTCGCTGGTTTGAAGTTCAAGTGGAAAACTTCCCCAACCTGTTACATGTGATTTTAAAATGTCTTTTTTTTTGTAAGGTCGATTCTTAGAAGGAGCTTCACAACAGCTCACTGATACGGATGATTCTGCAATGTTACCATGAGTTGTGTTTGATCTCTCGGAAGGAGCTGCCTGAAATCAATAAGAATGTTGCCACTATGGAACCAGTTGTGAACTTTGGTCTCCATCAAAATCAATATTTGTGGTGGATTAACAGAACTAGATTGAGCAAATTCAGACTTCTTCCCTTCGATGTTCATGAATACAATAACATGTATAATATGTTCCTGATACATTTGATTTATCTGTCAAACTTGGGGGATTGTCAGAGTATGTGCTACTGGTGTTGAAGTCAGGTGTAGGAGAGCAGAGAATTGTGATCTACTGGTGTTGAAGTCAGGTGCAGGAGAGCAGAGAGTTGTGCGCTACTGGTGTTGAAGTCAGGTGCAGGAGAGCAGAGAGTTGTGATCTGCTGGTGTTGAAGTCAGGTGCAGGAGAGCAGAGAGTTCTGATCTACTGGTGTTGAAGTCAGGTGCAGGAGAGCAGAGAGTTGTGATCTACTGGTGTTGAAGTCAGGTGCAAGGAGAGCAGAGAGTTGTGATCTACTGGTGTTGAAGTCAGGTGCAGGAGAGCAGAGAGTTGTGATCTACTGGTGTTGAAGTCAGATGCAGGAGGGCAGAGAGTTGTGATCTACTGGTGTTGAAGTCAGGTGCAGGAGAGCAGAGAGTTATGATCAGGCGCACACTTTATTCGGCAGAAGCAACAACACACGGATGCAACAGTGTCCAACAAACCTCCAGCCAAAGGCAAAAGTGCAAAGCGCGACAAAGTCACAAATAAGCAAAAATATTTAACAATTAAACATACTCCGGGTTGAAACATGGTATCCGGGGAAAAACCAGCTAGGCGCGTCAATACAAAACAAGTAACAAAACAATTCCACACAAAGACATGGGGGGAACAGAGGAATATATACTGTATATGCAGTTGATTAGGGAATGTTGGCGCCCCACCTTGGGTTGTGCCGTGGTGGAGATCTTTGTGGGCTATACTCAGCCTTGTCTCAGGATGGTAAGTTGGTAGTTGAAGATATCCCTCTAGTGGTGTGGGGGCTGTGCTTTGGCAAAGTGGGTGGGATTATATCCTTCCTGTTTGGCCCTGTCCGGGGGTGTCATCGGATGGGGCCACAGTGTCTCCTGACCCCTCCTGTCTCAGCCTCCAGTATTTATGCTGCAGTAGTTTATGTGTTGGGGGGCTAGGGTCAGTTTGTTATATCTGGAGTACTTCTCCTGTCCTATCCGGTGTCCTGTGTGAATTTAAGTATGCTCTCTCTTAATTCTCTCTTTCTCTCTTTCTTTCTCTCTCTCGGAGGACCTGAGCCCTAGGACCATGCCCCAGGACTACCTGACATGATGACTCCTTGCTGTCCCCAGTCCACCTGGCCGTGCTGCTGCTCCAGTTTCAACTGTTCTGCCTGTGATTATTATTATTTGACCATGCTGGTCATTTATGAACATTTGAACATCTTGGCCATGTTCTGTTAAAATCTCCACCCGGCACAGCCAGAAGAGGACTGGCCACCCCACATAGCTTGGTTCCTCTCTAGGTTTCTTCCTAGGTTTTGGCCTTTCTAGGGAGTTTTTCCTATCCATCGTGCTTCTACACCTGCATTGCTTGCTGTTTGGGGTTTTAGGCTGGGTTTCTGTACAGCACTTTGAGATATCAGCTGATGTACGAAGGGCTATATAAATACATTTGATTTGATTTGATGTAAACCAGGTGTGCGGGGAACAAGACAAAACAAACGGAACAATGAAAAATGGAGCGGAGATGGCTAGAAGGCCGGTGACGTCAAACGCCGCCCGAACAAGGAGGGGAGCCGACTTCGGCGGAAGTCGTGACAGAAATATCATGTTTATTGACTGCCATTCAGCATGCCAACTGAAGGGTTTTCATATAGAAGTATAGCAATCTGTTCATCCAACAGCTAAAACTAAATACCGCAAACGTTATCTCCATTTGAGAATCTTGAGTTTCATTGAGTTTCAGCCCGGCTCTATAGCCCGGCTCAAAAGCAAGTGGGGCTTCTATGGTCACAGCCAGAGGAATAGGTCCTTTGTCTGGATAGGACAAAAAATTTGACACGTCACTCGTATGCAAATGAGGTGCAAGATTACAAAGCCTACATCTCAGCTCCTTGCAAACGGTGCCATCTGAATGTGGAGAGCTGTTTTGCTGAATTTAAAGCAATTGACGTTGCACTGTTCATAGACGTTCTGTACACAAACATTTTGGTCACTCTGAACCAGTCCAGAACCGCTACTAGTCCCCTAGATAAGGGACTTTAAATCAGAGGTTAAACAACGTACCCTACTAACAAACAACTTCCCCACCTCTGCAGAATAAATGTAGGATTATAGCCAATGACAGTTCAGGGAATTTTGATTGACGTTTTGCTGGGCGAACACATTTTTGGTTTCTCATACACTTAAAATGTTTTGATTATTGCTTGAATAGTCGCAAAGATTATATTTGTTTGTGATCTTTAAAAAACATATTTTGGATGTAGCAGTTGTTAGCTAGAATGTGAAAATCCAATCATAATCCCTAAGTAATGTGAAATTAGGCGGTAACCGAACAAATGTACCATTCACAAATATGTATAACACACACTTGTACACACTTTACACTTGTAAATGTAAGCACCCACCGAATTATTATTATTATTATTATTATTATAAATCTACTCATAAGCAACATGTAAATGGAGGCTTTCTTAGCTGACCGTCTATGAGAACTTCCAATATTGCGCGCATCACCCCCCTGCGGAAATGTTTGCAAACACAGAAAAGGGTCTTTTGATTGATATGAAAAATCTTCCTTGATAACAAAGATTTGTTTAAATACTACCAATGCCACAACATAATTAACCTTATTGCACAAATGAAGCCTAATGTTGTGTTCATAGATACAGTATTTCTAACCTCCCTTCCTCTTTTGTATTCCCCCTTTAGCAGTGTGCCTCAACACCCTCCCCCCCTCCACTACCACCCCTCCCCATTCCCCTCCTCTCTCCTCTCCTCTCCCGCTGCCTTGCACCTCTCTCAGTATGTGCTGTCAATAATTGATGGTTCTACAGACTCAAAGGGTAACAGGTCTAAAGAGGCAATCGCTCATGCGTTTATTTATTTATTTACCATTCCTATCTTTACACACACCAAGTCAGTGAGACCACTATCTGTGTTTCTTAGAGCATGGCGATCGATACCCAGCGACTCCTCTGTCTCTATGTCCATACATGTACTGCATGTCAGGGCAGGGTCATGGGGGTTTGTTATCCATCAGTGCGTGTCCCTGCGGCCAAGATGGGGTTAATATTGCTCGTCTGGCTGACAGCAGGATATAGGGAAGGAAGTATAGAGATTAAATGAGTGAGAAGCAGGGGGCAGAGAGGAGAGAAAGAGAGAGAGAGAGAGGGAGGGGAGTGATTTAATTCATCCCTAGGCAGTACTGATTGACTATAGCTAGCACACTGGCACTCACAAGCACGAACACCCACACAGAACGATGGAGAGAGACAGCAGAAATGAGAAGTTCTTCTCCAGAAAGAGAAGTTTCACTTTTGGGGCATATGGAGGGTGAGTAACAGTCACAGTATTGAGAACAAATTAAAATGCTTTGGATCTAGTGTCAGAATCTGAATAAAATCTTCAAATAGTTGATAATAGAAGTAGTTCTTAATGTTATGTGGCACATTGTCTAAGGAGTTACCACTTTCCCTATTCACAGTGTGGACAAGTTCATATGTGAAAATGAGACTAGGTGAGAAAAACTTTAAAATACCTTTATTTACCTTTATCCACATTAGATGTAGTTTATTTCTCGCTGGTCATTTTATACTGGATTTAAAGCTTGATAAACTTGCAGTTGACGAATAGGAAAAGTGATGGGTTGCATTGCTTTGCTCTGTCATTCCACCTGTTGCAGCAGACCAGAACCTTTAGAACACAGCATTCTGGATATTTTGGACTCCCCTACCAGCGAGACCAAACCGTTCCTTTCTGCTGGCAGCAACCAGAAGGTAAAATGACTTAATTGTGATAATGTGTCTTTCATCATATCCTTTTTGCATTTGTTGATCACATCGTCACTAATTTAGTCTCCCTGCATTTCCCTGCATCTGTGTTTGTCTAATGTTGTTTCTCTTTCTCTTCCTGTTTCTCCCTCAACCTCACATGTGTCTGTCTGTCTGTCTGTCTGACTCTGTATGTTTGTCTGTCTGTCTGACTCTGTATGTTGGTCTGTCTGTCTGACTCTGTATGTTGGTCTGTCTGTCTGACCGTATGTTGGTCTGTCTGTCTGACTCTGTATGTTGGTCTGTCTGTCTGACTGTATGTTTGTCTGTCTGTCTGACTCTGTATGTTGGTCTGTCTGTCTGACTGTATGTTGTTCTGTCTGTCTGACTCTGTCTGACTGTCTGTGTTTTCCATGTAAGGTGACAGAGCTGTTTGAGATCATTGAGAAGTTGCAGGTGAGTGTACAGCATCATTCCCTCTCTGTTTTGTGTAGTCTCTGTGTGTACAACAGTTCTCTCCCCAGTTAGTCAATCAGTCAGTCACTGTTACCTTCACTCTCCTTCATCAGAGCAGCAGGCTAGATGAACAGCGCTGTGAATTCCCTCTGCCTTTGAGGGTGAGTCTTTCTCCTAAAATATAATGTCAAGATTTGTGTGCACACGTGTGTGTGTGTTGACATTGACCTATCAATATTCTCACTGATACAGACGTTTTTGTTCCCTAAAACACTGACATCACAATAGTTATAACACTCATACCAGCATACATAAAACTCATTATTAGGTTTGCTGATGTAACCATGAGCATGTCAGTTCAAACATCATCCTACGGCTACTGCTAGATCTACATTTAATTGGATACACCAGACGTTTAATTATCATCTCACCCTTTTGAAAGTCTCAGCTTTTGAAGATAGGTCGTGACCTTCCTCTGATCCTGCCTCCAAAGCTGGGTGGTTACTGGATAGACCCCCCACTACAGAAGTTTGCTGAGACCAGTCCGACATCCTCTCATTATGGCCTAGACCCAGAGACCTATGACATCATGGAGAGAGACAGCGAGGCCACATACTACCAGGAGTTCTTCCGCTCACGAGTTAGTAGAGTACCGCCCATAGGACTACTCTTATTCTGTTCCATTTGATGGTAGAGATGGACTATGATCCAAGATTATGAAATACATACATAGTAGCTGTGTGACTTTCTCTCCTATGTCAGTATCATCACTCGTTCACAGCAGTGGACCCCTCCCTGGGACCCCTCCTTCTCTCTGTCTGTTTGGAGGAAGAAGAGAAGAGGCTGAGAGTAATACTGAGGTTATATCAGAAATAATATAATTTATTCAATTCATGTAATGAAACACCCTGGTGAATTCCATGAGCAACAGTTATTACGTCTGTCTTTCCTTTCCAGGATGAGGGAATGCTCTATGCATGGGGTTTTCTCTGTGTCTCTGTTCCCAAACATCCCGTCTGCTGTGGAGCTGGCCAAGGTACCATTACTAGTCTCTCCAACAGACGTGTGTATTTTAGATGAACCTTTACTGTGCTTTTACTGAAAACATTTACCATCATTGAAAAAACCCAAACTGACCATGTCCTTTTCAGATGCTATGCGACAGTGTGACTGTGTCCAGATTTGATGTGGTCAGTTACCTCAAGGTACTTATTTTTCACTGTACACATTCCCAAATGCTTTAGGCCTTCATGTTACACAGAATGTACTCTTCAAATGACCTCTAAACCCTGAGACCATTTTGACAAAAAATGTGTGCTCTCTCCTTCCCCTTTATCTCTCTATCTCTCTCTCCCTCTCTTTGCTTCTTTCTTTCTTTCTCTCTTCCCCTCTCTGTCTTTCAGGCACCAGATCTTATAACAGCATTTGATGAACACAGAGTGTCTCCGAATTTCAAGTTTGGTGTCTTGTATCAGAGAGAGGGACAGGTAAATAACTGGAATGCAGGCAGAAGCTTGGAAGCATTAAATAGTAACACTTGTCTACTGTACATTACCTCTCATATTTTCTCTCTATCTTTTACAGTTGACAGAGGAGGACATACTCTGTAACAATGAGGAAAGTGAAGAGTTTCAAGAATTCCTCTCTATTTTGGGAGCTACAGTCGCACTTCAAGGGTTCACTGGGTAATGTACAGTAACCTACATGGTGACATGGCCTTATGGAGAAATTACAGAAATATGACATTATAACAGGAAGAGATGAATAAGAAGACATCAGCAGCTTACTGTCACTCCCTCTCTCCGACTGCCTCTTCCCTCTTTCTCTCCCTCCCTCTCTTCCAGGTTCCGAGGGGGTTTGGATGTGTATCACGGCCAGACAGGAAATGATGCGGTCTTCACTTCCTTCCACGGCAGAGAGATCATGTTCCATGTGTCCACCAAATTGCCCTTCACAGAGGGCGATACACAACAGGTTAGCCTGAATAACAACACCAAATCATCCTCACCCACAGTCAATCACTTCAACCCAGCTCCAGTGGCTCCCGCTTACCCTCTGCTCATTACTCCTTACAGCTACAGAGGAAGAGACACATAGGCAACGACATCGTTGCTGTTGTTTACCAGGAGGGCCACACCCCTTTTCTGTCTGATGTCATCGGCTCACACTTCCTGCACTGTTTCCTAGTGGTCAGGAGGGTGAGGAAGAGAGTGGGGGACGGGGGGGAGGGGGAGGAGGCAGGAGGAGGGGTGTTCCAGGTAAGAAGATAAAACAAAATGAGAGACACATTGATCTTTTATCACTGAATGGAAATACTTTTTCAAACCTGGAAGTGGTCTGTTTGCAGGTGTCAGTCACAGCCCGAGAGGATGTACCTCCCTTTGGTCCCTCCCTCCCTGATCCTCCCATATTCACAGAGGTGAGCAGAATTCACATCTGAACTTGGTTACATTGTAAAGGCCCTGATGCATTCTCAGTGTGTCTCTATTGGCCTATCTTCCAGAGCTCCCTGTTGAGAGAGTTCCTTCTGACCAAGCTTATCAATGCAGAGATCTCCTGTTATAAGGCTGAGAGGTTCAGTAGACTGGAGGTAACCACAGAAGAACAACACTAACACCATTATAAATGTATACAGTAATGCTTGAGGCATTACATTCACACAGGCAAAGACTTTCTAGATGCAAATCTGGTATCTTTTTAAGTGGAACAGAAACCTCTTCTGCTCCCCATTTCTTACTTAACTCCTCTATGCTGCCTCCTTCTCTCCTCCGTCTCTGCCTCCCTCTCTCCTCTCATCCTATCTTTTCAAGCTGCGCACTCGTTCGTCCCTCCTGGAGGGTCTGCAGGCGGAACTGTCCACCCGCTCCCAGTGCATGATGGGAGATTCGCCTGTGTCCACCCTCTCGACTTCTGAGGGGATGAGGGGTGTAACTGAGGGGAGTGGAGGGTTTATCGAAAACTTTAAGGTGAGGTCAGAAATCCTTGACTTTTCACTACAGTGTGGGGAAAGGGTGGGCTTTGGACTTGGCATCCATATTTCCTGTCTTTGTTGCAGAGAGCCATTAGGGTACGCAGTAATTCTTTTGACACTCTTGGGGGGCCTAGAAAGATGGGCGGGGTGCCACTCCCACAGAAGCCCAAGGTAACCCATACTGAAGATGGAAGCACTTTCTCTTTTATCAGTGAATATCTAATTGATATGTTTTTGGGAAATGCTGACCACCCCTGTTGGTTTTTGTCTCCCTCTCCAGGCTGCTACAGAGAGAGATGGAGAGAGGTAAGACACTACAGAGAACGGACAAATCAGACAGATGGATGGACAGACAGACAGACAGATGTTTTTTTTTTCTTTCAGTGAGTTGGCCTACAAGCCCCCTGAACCCAGCTTTCAGCCCACAGACAACCTGGGCTCCACAGAGGTCAAAGACCACTCCAGTCCCCAGGAGAATATGTAGACAGACAAAATTATGTGTATATTTGAGTAATAACCAAGTGGATACTTTGTATGTACAGTGCATTCGGAAAGTATTCAAACCCCTTGACTTTTTCCACGTTTTGTTACGTTACAGTCTTATTCTAAAATTGATTATTCTAAAATGGATGAAATAGTTTTTCCCCCTCATCAATCTACACACAGTACCCCATAATGACAAAGTAAAAACAGGTTTTTAGATATTTTTGCAAATTCAGGACTTTGTTGAAGCTCCTTTGACAGCCATTACAGCTGTTATTTTCAGGTCTCTGCAGAGATGTTCGATCGGGTTCAAGTCCGGGCTCTGGCTGGGCAACTCAAGGACATTCAGAGACTTGTCCTGAAGCCACTCCTGCTTTGTCTTGGCTGTGTGCTAAGGGTCATTGTCCTGTTAGAAGGTGAACCTTCACCCCAGTCTGAGGTCCTGAGCACTCTGGAGCAGGTTTTCATCAAGGATCTCTCTGTACTTTACTCTGTTCATCTTTCCCTCGATCCTGACTAGTCTCCCAGTCCCTGTCGCTGGAAAACATCCCCACAGCATGATGCTGGCACCACCATGCTTCACCGTAGGGAGGGTGCCAGGTTTCCTCCAGATGTGACGCTTGGCATACAGGCCAAATAGTTCAATCTTGGTTTCAGCAGACCAGAGAATCTTGTTTTTTCATGGTCTAAGAGTCCTTTAGGTGCCTTTTGGCAAACTCCAAGCGGGCTGTCATGTGCTTATTACTGAGGAGTTCTGTTTGGCCACTCTACCACAAAGGCCTTCTAGGTGGAGTATTGCAGAGACAGTTGTCCTTCTGGAAGGTTGTCCCATCTCCACAGAGGAACTCTGGAGCTCTGTCACAGAGGGACCATCGGGTTCAGGGTCACCTCCATGACCAAGGCCCTTCTCCCCTGATCGCTCAGTTTGGCCAGGCAGCCAGCTCTTGGAAGAGTCTTATTGGTTCCAAACTTCTTCCATTTGAGAAAGATGGAGGTCACTGTGTTCTTGGGGGACCTTCAATGCTGCAGAAATGTTTTGGTACCCTTCCCCAGATCTGTCCCTCGACACAATCCTGTCTCGGAGCTCTACGGACAATCACTTCGACCTCATGGCTTGGTTGAAGATGATCAATGGAAACAGGATGCACTTGAGCTCAATTTCACATCTCATAGCAAAGGGTCTGAATACAAATATAAATAAGGTATTTCTAAAAACCCGTTTTCACTTTACATCATGGGATATTGTGCTTAGATTGATGAGGAAAACAAATATTTAATCCATTTTAGAATAAGGCTGTAATATAACAAAATGTGAAAAAAGTCAAGGGGTATGAATACTTTCCAAATGCACTGTTAAAGCTGTAAAATGTTGAAATTGATGCTTTCATAGCAAGTAATACAGATATATTATTTTAGAATATTCTCAATGTTAATATGTGTACATCATTGTAGTAAATGTATGATAATGAAGTCATGCAATATATTATTACTATTTTACTATTTTAGAGCATTGTAACAATTCAGGGCTACCAACATTTGAAGAAAGTTTGGAGTGAGATTTGCTATGTAAATGTCATTGCCCCCTGGCCAATCCATAGACGAGGGACTGGGGGTTTACTGTTTTAAAGTGAATATCCTGAAATTCTATGTATTTTGACATGGCTTAGGCTTATTACCAGGGTGGACAATTAGGCTTATTACCAAGGTGGACAATTAGGCTTATTACCAAGGTGGACAATTAGGTTTATTCAGGATGCTTTGAACATTAAATGAACACTCCAAATTGGACTACTTTGTTACTTTTTGGGGTCGGTAATGTGAAGAATGCTAACATGTTTTCTTTGCTATTTTTTTTAGGTAGTTTGACACTTTGACACAGTAATTAAATGAGGTAGAGAGACAGGCAAATGCTAAAAACAGTGGGACGGTTAGAAGCTGGGATTGATCCATGTTATCAGGTGGAAAGTTGTATGAGACACATAGAGAGGAGTGTTAACACTACATCAAGGCTCTGCACAGGAAATGTTACTATTAATGGTTGATGGTAGTGGGTAACCAAATCATAGATTGGAATCTGCTTGTCCAAAGACTGCTTTGAAGGTAAGGACACAAACTTTTAATATTTTGTCATTTGTGATCAATCTCTTTAAAATAGGGATGGAAAGAAAATCCTGCTTTCTCTCCAGGAGACTTGGCCAACCAGATCTGTGCTGGATGGTTGGAAATGTTCTTGATATAAAAATACATTTTTAAAGATGACACAACCTTCAAGAAAAAACAAATTAAGATCAATATTAAGGTGGTTTGTGACAAATAGATGAAGATCAATATTCAGGTGGTTTATGACAACTAGTTGAAGATCATAATTCATTTAGTTTATGACAACTAGTTGAAGATCAATATTCAGGTGGTTTATGACAGCTAGTTGGGGGCGGAGTTGCAGTTTACTGCAGTTTACTGCAGAGATAGCCTGCAAAGTAATGTCATACTTTCCAGGTCCATACCCAAACAGTTCGAACTACTAATTTTGAAAATTACTCTCTCCAGAAATAAGTCTCTCGCGGTTGCCGCCTGCTACCGACCCCCCTCAGCTCCCAGCTGTGCCCTGGACACCATTTGTGAATTGATCGCCCCCCATCTAGCTTCAGAGTTTGTTCTGTTAGGTGACCTAAACTGGGATATGCTTAACACCTCGCCAGTCCTACAATCTAAGCTAGATGCCCTCAATCTCACACAAATCATCAAGGAACCCACCAGGTACAACCCTAACTCTGTAAACAAGGGCACCCTCATAGACGTCATCCTGACCAACTGGCCCTCCAAATACACCTCCGCTGTCTTCAACCAGGATCTCAGCGATCACTGCCTCATTGCCTGTATCCGCTACGGAGCCGCAGTCAAACGACCACCCCTCATCACTGTCAAACGCTCCCTAAAACACTTCTGTGAGCAGGCCTTTCTAATCGACCTGGCCCGGGTATCCTGGAAGGACATCGACCTCATCCCGTCAGTTGAGGATGCCTGGTCATTCTTTAAAAGTAACTTCCTCACCATTTTAGATAAGCATGCTCCGTTCAGAAAATGCAGAACTAAGAACAGATACAGCCCTTGGTTCACCCCAGACCTGACTGCCCTCGACCAGCACAAAAACATCCTGTGGCGGACTGCAATAGCATCGAATAGTCCCCGTGATATGCAACTGTTCAGGGAAGTCCGGAACCAATACACGCAGTCAGTCAGGAAAGCTAAGGCCAGCTTCTTCAGGCAGAAGTTTGCATCCTGTAGCTCCAACTCCAAAAAGTTCTGGGACACCGTGAAGTCCATGGAGAACAAGAGCACCTCCTCCCAGCTGCCCACTGCACTGAGGCTAGGTAACACGGTCACCACTGATAAATCCATGATTATCGAAAACTTCAATAAGCATTTCTCAACGGCTGGCCATGCCTTCCGCCTGGCTACTTCAACCTCGGCCAACAGCTCCGCCCCCCCCCGCAGCTCCTCGCCCAAGCCTCTCCAGGTTCTCCTTTAACCAAATCCAGATAGCAGATGTTCTGAAAGAGCTGCAAAACCTGGACCCGTACAAATCAGCTGGGCTTGACAATCTGGACCCTCTATTTCTGAAACTATCTGCCACCATTGTCGCAACCCCTATTACCAGCCTGTTCAACCTCTCTTTCATATCGTCTGAGATCCCCAAGGATTGGAAAGCTGCCGCAGTCATCCCCCTCTTCAAAGGGGGAGACACCCTGGACCCAAACTGTTACAGACCTATATCCATCCTGCCCTGCCTATCTAAGGTCTTCGAAAGCCAAGTCAACAAACAGGTCACTGACCATCTCGAATCCCACCGCACCTTCTCCGCTGTGCAATCTGGTTTCCGAGCCGGTCACGGGTGCACCTCAGCCACACTCAAGGTACTCAACGATATCATAACCGCCATCGATAAAAGACAGTACTGTGCAGCCGTCTTCATCGACCTTGCCAAGGCTTTCGACTCTGTCAATCACCATATTCTTATCGGCAGACTCAGGAGCCTCGGTTTTTCGGATGACTGCCTTGCCTGGTTCACCAATTACTTTGCAGACAGAGTTCAGTGCGTCAAATCGGAGGGCATGCTGTCTGGTCCTCTGGCAGTCTCTATGGGGGTGCCACAGGGTTCAATTCTCGGGCCGACTCTTTTCTCTGTGTATATCAATGATGTTGCTCTTTCTGCGGGCGATTCCCTGATCCACCTCTACGCAGACGACACCATTCTATATACCTTCGGCCCGTCTTTGGACACTGTGCTATCTAACCTCCAAACAAGCTTCAATGCCATACAACACTCCTTCCGTGGCCTCCAACTGCTCTTAAACGCTAGTAAAACCAAATGCATGCTTTTCAACCGGTCGCTGCCTGCACCCGCATGCCCGACTAGCATCACCACCCTGGATGGTTCCGACCTAGAATATGTGGACGTCTATAAGTACCTAGGTGTCTGGCTAGACTGCAAACTCTCCTTCCAGACTCATATCAAACATCTCCAATCGAAAATCAAATCAAGAGTCGGCTTTCTATTCCGCAACAAAGCCTCCTTCACTCATGCCGCCAAGCTTACCCTAGTAAAACTGACTATCCTACCGATCCTCGACTTCGGCGATGTCATCTACAAAATGGCTTCCAACACTCTACTCAGCAAACTGGATGCAGTCTATCACAGTGCCATCCGTTTCGTCACTAAAGCACCTTATACCACCCACCACTGCGACTTGTATGCTCTAGTCGGCTGGCCCTCGCTACATATTCGTCGCCAGACCCACTGCCTCCAGGTCATCTACAAGTCCATGCTAGGTAAAGCTCCGCCTTATCTCAGCTCACTGGTCACGATGGCAACACCCATCCGTAGCACGCGCTCCAGCAGGTGTATCTCACTGATCATCCCTAAAGCCAACACCTCATTTGGCCGCCTTTCGTTCCAGTACTCTGCTGCCTGTGACTGGAACGAATTGCAAAAATCGATGAAGTTGGAGACTTTTATCTCCCTCACCAACTTCAAACATCAGCTATCTGAGCGGCTAACCGATCGCTGCAGCTGTACATAGTCTATTGGTAAATAGCCCACCCTTTCTCACCTACCTCATCCCCATACTGTTTTTATTTATTTACTTTTCTGCTCTTTTGCACACCAATATCTCTACCTGTACATGACCATCTGATCATTCATCACTCCAGTGTTAATCTGCAAAATTGTAATTATTTGCCTACCTCCTCATGCCTTTTGCACACATTGTATATAGACTCCCCCTTTGGTTTCTACTGTGTTATTGACTTGTTAATTGTTTACTCCATGTGTAACTCTTTGTTGTCTGCTCACACTGCTATGCTTTATCTTGGCCAGGTCGCAGTTGCAAATGAGAACTTGTTCTCAACTAGCCTACCTGGTTAAATAAAGGTGAAATAAAAAATAAATAAAAATGACAACTAGTTGAAGATCAATATTCAGGTGGTTTATGACAACTAGTTGAAGATCATAATTCATTTAGTTTATGACAACTAGTTGAAGATCAGTTTTCAGGTGGTTTATGACAACTAGTTGAAGATCAGTTTTCAGGTGGTTTATGACAACTAGTTGAAGATCAGTTTTCAGGTGGTTTATGACACCTAGTTGAAGATCAATATTCAGGTGGTTTATGACAACTAGTTGAAGATCAGTATTCAGGTGGTTTATGACAACTAGTTGAAGATCAATATTCAGGTGGTTTATGACAACTAGTTGAAGATCAATATTCAGGTGGTTTATGACAACTAGTTGAAGATCAATATTCAGGTGGTTTATGACAACTCGTTGAAGATCAATATTCAGGTGGTTTATGACAACTAGTTGAAGATCAATATTCAGGTGGTTTATGACTACTAGTTGAAGATCAATATTCAGGTGGTTTATGACAACTAGTTGAAGATCAATATTCAGGTGGTTTATGACTACTAGTTTAAGATCAATATTCAGGTGGTTTATGACAACTAGTTGAAGATCAATATGTTGGAGTAAACACCGTACTCCTGGCGACCGTGTCAGCGTGGGCCAATTATGCGCCTCCCCATGGTCTCCCAGTAGCGACTGTCTGCGAAAGAGACTGGAATCGAACCAGGATCTCTAGTAGCACAGCTAGCAACTGCGAAAAGTGAAATGATTATCTTGACAAAGGGTAAAATACTCACTAACACAGCTCATGAAACATAGGACCAGCACTTAACATGCCGCGTTTATATTTTTTCGTGGATGGCTGCAAACTATTATTAGGTCAGTGTTTTTTAAATCAAAACAAGCAGAGCGGTAGAAGAATGTCTTGTGGTATAGGTACGGCGGGTCGTGACTGGCCTCACACTCCATCCAATACAGTAGGTGGCGTTGTATGCACCTATCATTCAAGAGTTAAGAAGAAGAATATAGAAAGTAAGCCTACACGGTTTTGACTAGATATAAAACAGTTTATGTCACAATTGACTAGAATTTACTTTTCGTAGCAGGGAAAGAGATCTTACGCAACAGGTTGGGAGAATTAGGTTAAAGTTAGGAAAAGGATTAAGATTAGCTATGGAAAAAACGACTTTAGATGTAATTTAACACAATGTATCCCTTCTAGCCATGACCCAGAAGCACTGGGACCTAGACTGCAAGTTATTATATCCGGGTTATTTAAATTAGCTCCAGTTGAGTGTCTTTATCGTTAGGTTACATGTACCCTTGAAATAATAAACGAAAGAACAAAGTTAACAACTGGTTTGACTTTTGCACGGGTAATTTCAATGGACTCTTGGTGCATATGTGCACATTTCTAAACTTGAAAACAATCCGAGTGTAAAGTGCATTTGATTTGTTGCCTGGTGTTCTATTATTATTATTATCATAATAATCTTCTATTTTTTTGAAGTAATAAAAAAATAAAATCCTTCAGATGGCAAGTTCCAGGAAAGTGATTGAACTGTTTTATGACGTGGTCTCTCCCTACTCATGGCTTGGCTTTGAGGTTAGTGTCTTTAGATTGTACATGTTTTCATTTCAGAGGTAGAGTTATATGCTTGATTAATCATTGTGCATGCATGTATCCGATCTTAAGGTCATGTGCCGTTACAGAAATGTGTGGAACATTGACCTTAAACTACGTCCTGCGTTCTTGGGTGGCATCATGCAAGGATCAGGTATGTAGCTAAGATCAACATTACACAAACCAGGCTTCACAATAGGCTATGGGCTATGGATGGATTGTTATGTTTACATTGCACATGTTGTCAGTCAGCCATTAAGTCATTATGGTGAGTCATCTGCATTGTGATGTAAAGTCTGTACTTTTATCCTGTATTCCAGGTAATAAGCCCCCAGGTCAGGTCCCAAACAAGTTCCTGTATATGACCACAGACCTGCACCGTCTAGCCCAGTACTTCCAGGTCCCCATCAGTCCCCCTGCTGACCCCTTTGAGGCCATGTTCGAAAAAGGTGCAACCCCCCTGCATCTTCTTTATATAAATATGCCAGTAGCCTATTTTGCCAAGCGCATAACAACGCTATTGGATATATGTTCACATAGGGTGGGAACAGCACTAATATGCCAGTACTGTTTCTTATATAGAATGTATCTTAACATATCTTAAAGATCAATGAAGGTTTCCTAATGTAGATCAAACAGCATCTTTAACAGGTCTTGGCCTCAGTGTAGTAGAGCAAGATTTGGTAGCTCATCCCTATGAACCTAATACACTGCTCTGTATGGTCTCTATTAACCTTTTTGTGCCTCGCCGTCAAGCAAAATAAACTCCTTGCTGACCTCACGGTCACCACATTATTCTCTTGCAACCATGTATTTGTCTGTCCCAGGCTCGCTGTCTGCCATGCGCTTTGTGGCGGCGGTACAGGAGAGGGAGGTGGGAGGAGATAAGCAGGTAGAGCAGGTGTCACGGGAGCTGTGGATGAGGATCTGGAGCCAAGACAAAGACATTACCCAGCCTGCATCACTCTCTGAGGTACCAGGATGTACTCAAGTCACTGTAGCTTGAATTCAAGGCTTCTCTCCATTCATCATCTGTCTAGTGTTTTTCCCATGTGCCTTTCACATAATATCTGAAAAATTTGCATTTTACTAAAGTGTTAAACATGTGTTATCTTCCAACACTAATGCCATTGTTCTCAAGATCACAATCCCTGAGTGCTGGAGGGCATAATCCTCCTAGAGCATTTTGAGATTGGGTCTGGGTAGATAGTGGCGTCGTGGATGTGAACATTGCAGGTTGTTTGTTTTTAATGTGATTCATGTTTTTTCCAGGCAGCCATGAAGGCAGGGCTCTCAGCCAGTGAGGTGGAAGAGCTGCTGAAACTGTCCACCTCTAAGGAAATCAAAGACAAGCTGAAGAGATCCACCCAGGAAGCACTGGACCATAGGGTCAGTGTCTCCCCCTCCTCTCCCTGTTCCCTCCCAACCTACCCCACCCCATACATGTAGATCGTTTAGATGGCTGTTAATGACAATAGCAGCCATCAGTGTGGGAGTGGACATCAGTATCAGTACATTCACTTCTTTCACTATCTCACCTTGTCTCTGTACTCTTTCATTCAGGCCTTTGGTTTTCCTCTGGCTGTGTGTCATGTGAATGGAAAGGCGGAGGTGTTCTTTGGCTCTGACCGGTTTGAGCTCATTGCCCACTGCATAGGTGAGCCCACACTTCCTCTGGCATCATAAGATGTCATGTTCCTGCATAAACTCCCACTTTGGATGCATCAGAATATTCACAAATAGCATATTATAGAATTTACTTTAACCAATATGACTTATCAATCCACCATCATACCAGGGCATGTAATGCTTAAAAAGAAATTGGATGAATACAATATTTAGCTACAGAAGTGCCATTGTTTACCGATCTCTATAGCTTCTGTCCAAAAATGAATCCTGTGATATTACGTCAACACATACTGGAGGAGTTACTGGCTAGCTACAGTGGCTAGCTTAGGTAACGAACTAGCCAAGTTGGTCGCAGGGCGCGCATGACCAGAATGACACATCGACGAACCACCAAAGTCACACCCCAAATTGAGAAAGGGGCGGAGTTCGACCATTTTGTGTCCAAAGTCAACCTTTAAGATGATAACAATTACCGTAGGCTATATACTTACAGCAATTTGGCATTTTACATCATTTAGCAGACGCTCTTATCCAGAGCAACTTACAGCAGTGAGTGCATACATTTTAATACTTTTTTTGTACTGGTCTCCTTGGGAATCGAACCCACAGTCCTGGCACCATTTTCTACCAACTGATCTACACGGGACTGCAATCAATACTGTACATCTTATTGTAATACGTCACATGTCATTGTACATGTTTTATGTCATGCACCTCACAACCTTTTGATAGATTTATCTAGGTATGTAATCACTCAACTCGAGACAGTTATCATTATTGCATTATTGCTTCCTGGTTGCTAGATATGGTAGATTCTATTGTTTAGAATATTGGTTCCTATATCATTACTGTCATCTCTTTGAGCCCATCAAGATTCACCTCAGTGCAGACCTTATCCAATCATATCCTTGTGTCTTCTAGGAGAGAAGTGGATGGGACCCCAGCCTGCTGCTGCCAAACTGTGACTTGAAACATGAAACTGGGACGTGACTGGGACTTGAAACCTGTCACATATGGAATTCATTAAGATGAATAAATATAATCGATATGATTTGAAGTTGTCTATTTTCTAAATTTTCTAAATCGGTCTGAAAATGATTATTTGAAATAGATAGATGACTGTCTTTTCACTAATATTTTTTACTGCCACAGAAAGAAACCTGACATTCATATTTAAGGACAAGCAAGGCTTTAGGAACATTAGTTGCCAGCTAGGGTGAGAGAAAATGCCTGATATGCGAAACAAAAGGAAGAGGACAGAAAATAGACTGGAAAGAAGTGGAAGAACCTGTTTCCCCAGGTCAAAAGAGAGATGGCGAAGGGTTAGCAAACACAACAAGAGTTTGACAGGTCAAGACAGAATGAGGGAAATAACTTCTACAGAGGGAGAGAAATAAATCCACTAAACTGGTGTAACAACATTACGATAGACTCCCTGGGTGAGGAAAAGGGGGAGAGGGGGAGGAAATGGAGTGAGAAACGATGGGAGAGAAAGATGGATGTAGTGCAGGTGAAGAGGGCGGAGTTGAGACAACACTGAATGTGTGACTTAGACAAACACAGAGCTACACAACACAGTTATCCCTGGAGCCTCACAAACCCCCTGAGAGGAGAGAGAATGGGAGAGAAACCACAACACTAACCCTGGACTACACAACAGTAATCCCTGGAGCCTCACAAACCCCCTGAGAGGAGAGAGAATGGGAGAGAAACCACGACACTAACCCTGGACTACACAACAGTAATCCCTGGAGCCTCACAAACCCCCAGAGAGGAGAGAGAATGGGAGAGAAACCACGACACTAACCCTGGACTACACACACAAACTGACACAACAGGGAAAATGTATGAAATGTGTTGGTTTCTGTGACGGAAAGGGCCAAGGATTATATTACTGGATTGTTAAGGTTTATTTCTCAAGATCTGAGGCACACACACACACACACACACACAGAGGGAGAGAGGTAAGATGACTACACTGTGTGTTTACTTTGTCTATGTGATTGTTTTATAATGATTTCTCTGAACTAGATATTGGTTCCATTACTGTATACTGTATATACGAGATAGAGGTTGTTTGTGTTCCTCTGCTGAGTGTGTTTTACCGGTTTGTCTATGGGTGTGTGTCATTGTGCTTTACCTGGTTGAAAAAAATGCAGCTGGACAAGTTAAATAATCACTGCACTGACACAAACATGTGATTAGGGAGATTTATTTTCCTTGTTCGTTTGTCTTTTGGAGGAGGTGTTGGGATAAAACAGAAGTCCAATTTCAGTCTTAATTCACATCACAGGATCTGATCTAGTTAGTCCACTATAAACAGAGGATCTGAAACTCACTATTACTGGCCATCATGTGAGGACGATGTTGTTCATCATTCATGTGATTCATCCGTTCTTGTGTTTTAATGTTAAAGCAGGTTATGTGTGTAAGTGTGACCTTTCCTCATGGGAAAAAAAGAAACAGAGGATGTGTTACGTGAATATTCCTCTCCCAGGCACTGAGCCACCTGCCATTGAAACCTTGTTTTAAACCTGATTGAACCAGTGATTCGTACAGGATTTCAGAAGCAACATGACTCGGTTGAAATGTGAAAGTTCAAGACAAAGTAAATGTGGGAAATCTCAGCAGAGTTCCCCTGGGAAGGTCTAAAAAAAGGACTCAATGTCAATCATTTCATCAATTACATTGGTTATGCACTGTGATCAAGAAATGTAATGTCACCTCTTGACATACGGTACCAGTTTGGACACGCCTACTCATTCAAGGGGTTTTCTTTATTTTGACTTTTTTCTACATTGTAAAATAATAGTGAAGACAAAAAAAGGTTGGAATCACACATGGAATCATGTAGTAACCAAAAAACTGTTAAACAAATCAAAATATATTTTATGTTTGAGATTCTTCAAAGTTGTCACCCTTTGCCTTGATGACAGCTTCGCACACTCTTGGCATTCTCACAACCAACTTCATGAGGAATGCTTTTCCAACAGTCTTGAAGGAGTTCCCACATGCTGAGCACTTGTTGGCTGCTTTTTCTTCACTCTGCAGTCCAACTCATTCCAAACCATCTCAATTGGGTTGTGGTCGGGTGATTGTGGAGGACAGGTTTTCGGATGTAGCACTCCATCACTCTCTTTCTTGGTCAAATAGCCCTTACACAGCCTGGTGGTGTGTTTTGGGTCATTGTCCTGTTCAAAAACAAATTATAGTCCCACTAAGCGCAAACCAGATGGGATGATGTATCGCTGCAGAATGCTGTGGTACACATACTGGTTAAGTGTGCCTTGAATTCTAAATAAATCACTGACAGTGTCACCAGCAAAGCACTATCACACCTCCTTCTCCATGCTTCATGGTGGGAACCACACATGCGGAGATCATCCGTTCACCTACTTTGCATTTCACAAAGATACGGCGGTTAGAACCAAAAATCTCAAATTTGGACTCATGAGACCACAGGACAGATTTCCACCAGTCTAATGTCCATTGCTCGTGATTCTTGGGCCAAGCAAGTCTCTTCTTCTTATTGGTGTTCTTTAGTAGTGGTTTAGTAGCAATTCAACTATGAAGGCCTGATTCACGCTGTCTCCTCTGAATAGTTGATGTTGAGATGTGTCTGTTACTTAAACTCTGTGAAGCATTTACTTGGGCTGCAATTTCTGAACTCTAATGAACTTATCCTCTGCAGCAGAGGTAACTCTGGGTCTTCCTTTCCTGCGGTGGTCCTCATGAGAGCCAGTTTCATCATAGCGCTAGATGGTTTTTGCAACTGCACTTGAAGAAACTTTCAATTTTCAGGATTGACTGACCTTCATGTCTTAAAGTAATGATGGACTGTTGTTCTTGAAGCTGGTTGAAAGAATGCCAAGGGTGTGCAAAGCTGTCCCCAAGGCAAAGGGTGGCTACATTGAAGAATCTCAAATGTAAAATATATTTTGATTTGTTTAACCCTTTTTTGGTTTCTACATGATTCCATATGTTATTTCATAGTTTTGAAGTCTTTGCTATTATTCTACAATGTAGAAAATAGTAAAATAAAGGAAAACCCTTGAATGAGAAGGTGTCCAAACCTTTGACCTGTACTGTACAATGTTGTAACCTACAAGGCTTCATGTTTTACCCACTTTGCCTTGCTTTGTTGTTAGAATGTCTTCAATATCAGAAGAAGACTCCCGCTGTCAACCAGGAGACACCATCTGTAGTAAGTGTTACACACACCACACACACACACTGCACACACACACACACACACACACACACACACACACACACACACACACACACACACACACACACACACACACACACACACACACACACACACACACACACACATACACACACACCACACACACCACACACACACACACTACACACACACACACACACACACACACACACACACACACACACACACCGCACACACACCGCACACACACCGCACACACCACACACACACACACACACACACACACACACACACACACACACACACACACACACACACACACACATACACACACACCACACACACCACACACACACACACTACACACACACACACACACACACACACACACCGCACACACACCGCACACACACCGCACACACCACACACACACACACCACACACCACACACACCGCACACACACCGCACACACCACACACACACACACCACACACCACACACACACACACCGCACACACCGCACACACCACACACACCACACACACACACTACACAGACACACACAGTTATCTTTCGTTGTCTTAATGCTCGCGTCTGTTCCTCAGATATCCGTGTGTACGAGCAAGAAGTGATCATCGTGCCTATCCTGCTATTGGCTAGCTTCCTGGTCGTGCTGGTCTTCATCATCCTGCTACGGTACTGTCCTGAGAAGGTGGACCGCATCCGACCACAGAACACTGTGGCCACGTCCAGATCACAGCGCTCCAGAAGACAACTGCACGGCATTGATGGTGAGTGTGTGTACATTTGTGCTCAAGGATGTGACTTTGAAAGACTGTTTTCATAGGGAAATACTGTAGGTAATTTGAGGTAATGCGTGTGTATGTTTCTGTCTCAGTCAACAACATAGGCTCTTATTCTATTTGCATAGGCTAGTAATGAACAGAATCAAACCTGTTATTATACTGTAGCTATCTACTTCTAAACTTCAGGCAATAACCTCTTCCTCTCTCTTCCCTCTCTGTCCTCTCCCCCTCCTCTCTCTATTCATCCTCCCCTCCCGCTCCGCAGCTCCCCTGGGTATCAACCCGCTGGAACATGAGACTATTGCTCTCGATACCCCCTCCTACTCTACCTTCTCATCAACTCACTCCCACCCCTCCTCCAACCGTCTCTCCTTCTCCATGAGGACTCCCTCTCTCCCCCCTATCCCCCCACCCAAGACCTTCATCCCATCCTCCCTGTCCAGCCCCCTGCCCCAGGCGTTGACACCTTCCTTCACCCCTATGGTCCAGCCCAGGGAGCTGCCTCGCCAGAGGCTGCCAGAGTCCTTCAACCTAGTGGCCTCGCTGCCCACAGCCTTCTCCCTGCGCTCTGACAAGGCTGTCTCTCTCTACAGGGCCCGCATGGACAACAGGAACGCTGTGCTCCGAGTGCTCAACGGTGAGAGGATGAAAAGCAGCTACTACTGAAACAAGCTATTTAATAATGGCTTATAAGCAGTGTATTAGCATACCAAAGTGATGATATAGTCAGAACTACTTAGGGTTAGGATAAGGGTTAAAATTAGGGTTGACATTAGTGTAAGGTAGAATTTGTGGTCAAAGCATGGTACTTCAATCTTTTCCAGCATGGTCAAGAAGTGAGGAAACAACCACCGTAAAGAGCCATTGAATGGGGGAACAGCGTCATTAGGCAGTTTCTTCCCTAGTTTCAATAGGTGTAGCTGGTGCTTGTGGATTGTTAGACAATCACCACCATAATTGCAGCTGTTTACTTTGTAAAACTGGTCTCTTTACAACCTGTTTCTCTGACCTCCCTTTCAGAAATGTAATTACCAACTGGTACAGCAAGTCTGCTTCAAGGCTTTGAGATACAGACAAAATATGTTCAGCCATAGCAGTTGTTTATCAAAGGCTTTGGAAGGCCATTTTCGCACAGCATGTTGCAGGCAATTTCATTTTCCTCTCCTCCTACTCTCCCTCAGACTCTGCGAGCGCCACAGAGAGGCACAACTTCCTGGGCTTTGCTTCCTTCTTGTCTCAGTTGGGGCCACACCCCTTCCTACCGGAGCTTCTGGGCGTGGTCTCTCTGCGTGTGCCCCTAGTCACCGTTGTTGAGGAGCTAGAGAACAGAGATCTGCTCAGCTTCCTGTGGCGGTGCAGACAGGTAGGAACCACATTACCCATGAGGCATTGTCTCTACAAGCCCATTATTTATACTAAAATTAGGAGCTGTTTGTGATTTTGCGTATAAATTGATTCTCTTTGTGTGTTTTGTCAGGATGGTGTGGGCGGGGAACCTCCATGTGAGATCACAGAGAGACGTATATTTACCATGGCCAAACAAGTAGCCTCTGCTCTGGTGAGTAAACTATGGTAATATGTTGGCTTAATGTGTTTCTGCCACAGAAATCAACATGTTTAAACCATGATAATGCCCCATGTTCAAACCATCAAACCATGAACCTGCCCCATGGTCAAACCATCAAACCATGAACCTGCCCCATGGTCAAACCATCAAACCATGAACCTGCCCCATGGTCAAACCATCAAACCATGAACCTGCCCCATGGTCAAACCATCAAACCATGAACCTGCCCCATGTTCAAACCATGAACATGCCCCATGGTCAAACCATCAAACCATGAACCTGCCCCATGGTCAAACCATCAAACCATGAACCTGCCCCATCCTGACATCCTCATTGTCTACTACTAACATTATCTCTTTACCTTGTTTGCTTTTCCATAATTAGGATCTGAAAGGATTTTGAAAGATGTGTGTGCTGTGTCTCAAAAGTCCACAGTGGCTTCCTGTGTTTATGTATTCTCCACAGTGGCTTCCTGTGTTTATGTATTTCCACAGTGGCTTCCTGTGTTTATGTATTCTCCACAGTGGCTTCCTGTGCTTATGTATTTTCCACAGTGGCTTCCTGTGTTTATGTATTTCCACAGTGGCTTCCTGTGCTTATGTATTTTCCACAGTGGCTTCCTGTGCTTATGTATTTTCCACAGTGGCTTCCTGTGCTTATGTATTTTCCACAGTGGCTTCCTGTGCTTATGCCTTTTCCACAGTGGCTTCCTGTGCTTATGTATTTTCCACAGTGGCTTCCTGTGCTTATGTATTTTCCACAGTGGCTTCCTGTGCTTATGTATTTTCCACAGTGGCTTCCTGTGCTTATGCCTTTTCCACAGTGGCTTCCTGTGCTTATGCCTTTTCCACAGTGGCTTCGTGTGCTTATGTATTTTCCACAGTGGCTTCCTGTGCTTATGTATTTTCCACAGTGGCTTCCTGTGCTTATGCCTTTTCCACAGTGGCTTCCTGGTGCTTATGTATTTTCCACAGTGGCTTCCTGTGCTTATGCCTTTTCCACAGTGGCTTCCTGTGCTTATGTTATCTCCACAGTGGCTTCCTGTGCTTATGCCTTTTCCACAGTGGCTTCCTGTGCTTATGTATTTTCCACAGTGGCTTCCTGTGCTTATGCCTTTTCCACAGTGGCTTCCTGTGCTTATGTATTTTCCACAGTGGCTTCCTGTGCTTATGCCTTTTCCACAGTGGCTTCCTGTGCTTATGCCTTTTCCACAGTGGCTTCCTGTGCTTATGCCTTTTCCACAGTGGCTTCCTGTGCTTATGTATTTTCCACAGTGGCTTCCTGTGCTCATGTATTTTCCACAGTGGCTTCCTGTGCTTATGCCTTTTCCACAGTGGCTTCCTGTGCTTATGTATTTTCCACAGTGGCTTCCTGTGCTTATGCCTTTTCCACAGTGGCTTCCTGTGCTTATGTATTTTCCACAGTGGCTTCCTGTGCTTATGTATTTTCCTTCTCTGCATTGATTTGGTCAGTTGAATTCCATGGCAGGTTTCCTGTATGTCAGTGTACTGCACCTGTCCTGTGTATTATGTACAGAAGAGGGAAAGGAAACAAGAGGACGAAGTCACTGTGGACTTTAGAGACTAATTGAATGAAAGGGAATAATTTACAAATGTTGAGATATGACACTGTCTCACAGCTTTAACCTCTGACCTTTGACCTCACGTTATCCACTGTCATCCAATCAGGAGTTCCTCCACAGCCGAGACCTTCTTCATGGCAACGTCTGTGCTCACAGTGTATTGGTCAGCCGGAAGCTGACGGCCAAGCTGTGGGGACTGGGCGGGGTCTACACCAGGAATACCCAGGGAGCTACTAAGACTGAAGTTCCCAGCTTGAAGAAATGGCAGGCCCCTGAGCTATTGGCTAGGAGGCCTGCCAATCACAGCAGTGACGTGTGAGTTACCCTACTTAGTCTATGCTGACATTTCAATCAATTCTCAAGGTATGCAAAATACACTGATACATGTTTGTCTTTCTCTCACTAGCTGGTCGTTTGGCATCTTGTTGTTTGAAATGGCAACCTTGGGTGAGTTACATGAAATCTATTCTTCTGACTTTGAGTGCCCCTTTTGGCCAATGATACACATAACAACCACTCTAATTTATTCTGATATAATCTCTTTCTCTGAGCTACAATCTCTAATTTGTGTCATTAACCTTTCCTTCTCTCCCCTCTTTCTCTCTTTCTCCCTCTCTCAGGTGATGCTCCGTTTTCAGATATCTCCGTCAACGAGCTTCTACAGTTTCACCAGAGAGGGAAAACACTGAGAAAGCCAGCCAACTGCTCCAACTCACTGTAACTATCCATTATACAGCACTATTATTACTGCGTTATTGCCAGGAGAGGGGGCTTCTTTAGACTGATACCAAAGAGAAGATAGAGGAATCTAGTTCCTAAAAGCCTGTTTTAGTATGGGCATTCAGGAATTTCATCATTTTGTAGTAGTCAACTGGATGGGACTTCCTATGGGTTAAGGAAGGGTCACATAATTCCATCCAGGTCTTCAGGAGAGATCGGCAAATGAAATATACCTGTGAGCAGGAGTGAAAGTAAGGCGGTACAGCGTCCCGGCAAGATAAATAGTTGAGGTACACCATACCGGCAAAACACGAATGAGCCTATAGCAATAATTCAAGCAAAATGACAAAACTGTAGGCTATTCCACCACTTTATATCATTACCGAAAGTCAGAGGCATGAAAAATGAGTGAACTGACTTGAAAACGGGTGTTATAGCCTACGCTCCAAAATTCAATGTTGTTCCACGAGAACACTGAAATTTGGCAAGGCAGCGATGAGTGTCCGACACCGAGACGAGCGAGGACAGCAGTGGACGCATAATTTATTGCCTAATGTCATTACACTTAGTGGGGTTTGGTGTAACAGATTCACGTGCCTGGATAGCCTAGTAAAGGAGCCCTTTGTGGGGTTTGGTGTAACAGATTCACGTGCCTGGATAGCCTAGTAAAGGAGCCCTTTGTGGGGTTTGGTGTAACAGATTCACGTGCCTGGATAGTCTAGTAAAGGAGCCCTCTGGAGACATGTTGAGACTGGATGAACATGTAAAGGAGCCCTCTGGAGACATGTTGAGACTGGATGAACATGTAAAGGAGCCCTCTGGAGACATGTTGAGACTGGATGAACATGTAAAGGAGCCCTCTGGAGACATGTTGAGACTGGATGAACATGTAAAGGAGCCCTCTGGAGACATGTTGAGACTGGATGAACATGTAAAGGAGCCCTCTGGAGACATGTTGAGACTGGATGAACATGTAAAGGAGCCCTCTGGAGACATGTTGAGACTGGATAAACATGTAAAGGAGCCCTCTGGAGACATGTTGAGACCGGATGAACATGTAAAGGAGCCCTCTGGAGACATGTTGAGACTGGATGAACATGTAAAGGAGCCCTTTGAGGGGATTGTTTGACAATCAGATGAAAACATCATGACAGGTGTGTGTTTATGTGTGTTTATGCTACAGTAGAAGGTAATACATTGTAAAAGTTCATTGACAAACCTTTGGTACTAGGCCCACGGAGATCCTAATGAATGAATAGGGGATTCTATATGTAATTAATGATTAAGCCCATACATAAAATTATTTATGCACACGCTTATAGGAGGTCCTGTACCAGGAAGAAATTAATACTACTTTCACCCGTGCTTGTAAGCAAACATTCCATAACTGCAGGTGGGAGTAAATCACAAACCTTGGCTTTATACCTGTTCAAACAACACGCTCTAGGTGGCAGTATGCACCCTTTCAGTTTGTTTACCAACTCATAGAAGTAGTAAAAGAAGAAAATTGACTAGTTCAAAATGGAGATGGCCTCAATGATGCTGCTCATGCTCTCACAGATGCCATAATGGGACAGACAGATACACTGTTCTCTGTCCTCTGTCTTTATGATGGAGATATGCCTCTATTCCCCCGTAACCACGCCCACCCTTCTCACAGGTACTCCATCATCAAGGCCTGCTGCCAATGGAAGGAGCAGGATCGCGCCACGTTGGCCGAGGTCGACCGCAAGCTCCAATCAGGAGAGAAGAGTGCCAACGACAAAGTCCTCAAGGTGCCTGAGCCAATCAACATCGAGCAGTACCTGCAAGAGGCTGGATATGGGGAGTCCAACAGCTACACTGTTTTCTGAGTGGCGGCTGTGCCGTCCAACGAAATGCACTATGCTGAGGGACGACGGTGGATGTTTATATATGTATGCCTCCATTCATTACAGAAAGATATTCACTTCCTTCTGCTCTTTTTCAGTCCCCTTCATGGAGGACAGATTTTTTTTAAACCATGGACTTATGATAGGTGTACTTGAACAGATACAATCGTTGAGTCAACTTCAGTTTGTAGATGATTGTGTATATCAGTGGAGGCTGCTGAGGGGAGGACGGCTCATAATAATGGCCAGAATGGAGTGAATGGAATGGTATCAATTTCATGTGTTTGATACCATTCCATTCTCTCAATTCCAGCTGTTCCACTCCATTCCAGTCATTATTATGAGATGTCCTCCCCTCAGCAGCCTCCACTGATGTACACTACCGTTCAAAAGTTTGGGGTCACTTAAACATTTCCTTGTCTTCCATGAAAACATACATGAGATGAGTTGCAAAGTGAATAGGAAATATAGTCAAGACGTTGACATGGTTATAAATAATGATTTTTCATTGAAATAATAATTGTGTCCTTCAAACTTTGCCTTCGTCAAAGAATCCTCCATTTGCAGCAATTACAGCCTTGCAGACCTTTGACATTCTAGTTGTCAATTTGTTGAGGTAATCTGAAGAGATTTCACCCCATGCTTCCTGAAGCACCTCCCACAAGTTGGTTTGGCTTGATGGGCCCTTCTTACGTACCATGCGGTCAAGTTGCACCTACAACAGCTCAATAGGGTTGAGATCCGGTGACTGTGCTGGCCACTCCATTATAGACAGAATACCAGATGACTGCTTCTTCCCTAAATAGTTATTGCATAGTTTGGAGCTGAGCTTTGGGTCATTGTCCTGTTGTAGGTGGATATTGGCTCCATTTTTAAGCGCCATCCACAGGGTATAACGGGTGTCGTCATCGGATGAGGAATAATCAGACCAAAGCGCAGCTTGGTAAGTGTTCATGCTTTTTATTTAAACTGAACACTATAACAAAATAACAAAGAGAATAAACGAAACCGAAACAGTCCTGTCAGGTGCAGAAAACACTAAACAGAAAATAACTACCCACAAAACATAGGTGGGAAAAAGCTACCTAAGTATGGTTCCCAATCAGAGACAACGATAGTCAGCTGTCCCTGATGGAGAACCATACCTGGCCAAAACAAAGAAATACAAAACATAGAAAAAGGAACATAGAATGCCCACCCAAATCACACCCTGACCAAACCAAAATAGAGACATAAAAAGCTCTAAGGTCAGGGCGTGACAGTATGGCATGGCATTGCAAAATGGACTTATAGCTTTCCTTCTTCAAGATCCCTTTTACCCTGTACAAATCTCCCACTTTACCACCACCAAAACACCCCCAGACCATCACATTGCCTCCACCATGATTGACAGATGGTGTCAAGCACTCCTCCAGCATATTTTCATTTTCTCTGCATCTCACGAATGTTCTTCTTTGTGATCCAAACACCTCAAACTTAGATTCGTCTGTCACTTATTCCAATCTTCCTCTGTCCAGTATTCTTTTGCCCATCTTAATCTTTTATTGGCCAGTCTGAGATATGGCTTTTTCTTTGCAACTCTGCCTAGAAGGCCAGCATCCCGGAGTCGCTTCTTCACTGTTGATGTTGAGACTGGTGTTTTGCGGGTACTATTTAATGAAGCTGCCAGTTGAGGACTAGACACTCTAATGTACTTGTCCCCTTGCTCAGTTGTGCAACGGGGCCACCCACTCCTTTTTCTATTCTGGTTTGCGCCGAGTTTGCGCTGTTCTGTGAAGGGAGTAGTACACAGCGTTGTACAAGATCTTCAGTTTCTTGCCAATTTCTTGCATGGAATAGCCTTAATTTCTCAGAACAAGAATAGACTGACGAGTTTCAGAAGAAAGTTATTTGTTTCTGGCCATTTTGAGCTAGTAATCGAACCAACAAATGCTAATGCTCCAGATACCCAACTAGTCTAAAGAAGGCCAGTTTTATTGCTTCTTAAATAAGTACAACAGTTTTCTGCTGTGCTAACATAATTGCAAAAGAGTTTTCTAATAATCAATTAGCCTTTTAAAATGATAAACTTGGATTAGCTAACACAACGTGTCATTGGAACACAGGAGTGATGGTTACTGATAATGGGCCTCTGTACGCCTATGTAGATATTCCATTAAAAATCTGTTGTTTCCAGCTACAATAGTAATTTACAACATTAACAATGTCTAAACTGTATTTATGATCAATTTGATGTTATTTTAATGGACAAAAAACAAGGACATTTCTAAGTGACCCCAAACTTTTGAACGGTAGTGTATGTACTGTATATCAGGGATGGGCAACTCCAGTCCTCAGGGGCTTGATTGATGCCACATTTGTGTCCTAGCCCCAGCTAACGTACCTGACTCCAATAATCAACTAATCATGATTTTCAGTTTAGAATACATTTAGTTTAATCACCTGCGTTTGCTAGGGATGGAGAAAAGTGACACCACTCCGGCTCCCGAGGACTTGAGTTGCCCATCACTGCTGTTTATGAAGGTTCACAAATCTTGTCTTCAAAATGATTGTGTAATAGGAGTAATAATATATGACTAGAAATCATTCTTTTTGTTGTGATTTGAGGGACTGAAAGAACACATGGGTGGAGACACCAGGCTTCATTAGAGGTTTATAAGGTGTTTATAAGTTGTTTTGTGACACTTAATTTATCATTTTAAGTCCAAAAATGTATGTAGCAACTAATGATTCTAGCTTTAAATATGTCTGTCTCATAAGTAGGGCCAGAGTTTAATTCTCCTGCGGAAAAACTCAGGACCCTGGTTGCGCCTCAAGTTTGTTCTGGTCAGGTCATGTGATCATGAAACCTCCCGGAAGAGGAAGCGAAATCTGTCACTCCTTTTTTCTGGTTCATAAACAGTTAATGAAATGAAGCAGACCAGACCCAGCTGCTAAATCCATGGAGACCGGAACTGTGGCAATTTTTGTTTTATGGTAAAGTGGGATATTTGGTACAAGCTATATGGAAAGTCAGATTTCAGTGGTTGATGTTCTACTGTAAATGAGTACAAACTGAACTGACATTATTTGCACACTCTCCACAATGTGAATCAATGTAGAAGTTTACCAATGTCAATTAAAACCATTCACACTGATGCTTTTTCTCATCTGAATTGGTCAGCAGTACTCTGTTCCAGTGGCTCCGAAAACCTTTTTGTCTTTTGAATTATTTACTCATTTTTTTCTACTTCTACTTAATGCTTTTCCACAAGCCAGGTGTTACAGGAGTTTGGGCTTGAATGATTGTATCATTGCGCAGTGAGAACCCTACAAGTCATTGAAATGCCACTATAGAGTCAGGGCTAATTATACTGAACAAAAACAGTTCATATGAGGAAATCAGTCAATTTAAATAAATTCATTAGGCCCTAATTTATGGAATTCATTTGAGGGGGAATACAGATATGGATTTATTGGTTACAGATACCTTAAAAACAATGGGCCTCAGGATCTCATCGCTGTATTTTTGTGCATTCAAATTGCCAATCGATAAAATGCAATTGTGTTTGTTGACCATAGTTTATGCCTGCTCATACCATAACCCCACCACCACAATGTTGACATGAGCAAACCGCTTGCCCACACAATACCATACACATGGTCTGCGGTTGTGAGGCCGGATGGATGTACTGCCAAATTCTCTAAAACGACATTGGAGGCTGTTTATGGTATAGAAATTAACATAAAATTAGTTGCTAACAGCTCTGGTGGACATTCCTGCAGTCAGCATGCCAATTGCACGCTCCCTCAAAACTTGAGACATCTATAGCATTGTGTTGTGTTACAAAACTGCACATTTTAGAGTGGATTTTTATTGTCCCCAGCACAAGGCAAACCTGTGTAACGATCATGCTCTTTAATTAGCTTCTTGATATGCCTCACCTGTCAGGTGGATGGATTATCTTGTCAAAGGAGAAATGCTCACTAACAGGGAAATAAACAAATTTGTCCACAAAATTTGAGAGAAATAAGCTTTTTGTGCATACAGAACATTTCTGGGATCTTTTATTTCAGCTCATGAAACATGGGACCAACACTTTACATGTTGTGTTTATATTTTTGATCAGTGTAATTCCGGTCCCGGAGGGCTGAAACATTTCTAATTTTCATATTCTTCTAATAAGAGACTGGTTCAGACCTGAGACACCAGGTGAGTGCAATTAACTACCAAGTAGAAACAAAAAACAGAAGTGTTTCCACCCTCCAGGACCTGCATTGAATAGCCCTGAATCTGTAGCAGCCATATACAAACAACACTCAGAGCTAAAGAGCATAGTTCCAGTAACAATACCCATATTCAGGTAGTTCAGTCAGTTACTAATACTCACTACATCCCCCTCCATGAAAACTTCCACACCAAAATAATAACTTTGATTGTAGTACAAAAGATCAAAGCTTTAAAACAGGGTCATATCTGGTAAAAAAAATAAAAAAAGTGAAAGCTCTTTAATGTCCTTTCATACACTTAATTAGAGCCTGGCATCTACATTAACATTACAAATACACTTTGTAAAAAGAAAAGTGAAATGGACCATTTTCAATAATAACACTATGGTTATAGCACCGTTGAAATGTAGAGAAAGGCAACTTGAACTGTCCTAGCTAGCTAGCCACGGTTACTGTAGGTGACCACGTTTGCAGTGTCACATGAGTATATGTTTCTCCTGACAGACACACACACGAACTCACCCATACTTTGTCAGTTTACCTCACAAACATGAACTCTAAAGACAGACTATCAGATTTTTTTGCACATTCCATGTCCAGGAAAGTCTAAGCATATCCTAATTATTTCCCCTCTTACCTATATTCAACCCCCTTCTCTTTATCTAGTTTCTAAAATTATTGAGGTTTATGATTAAAATCAACCCCCATTTTCCCCTCCCTTCCAGTCTTGGTCTCAGGCTTGAACGTCACTAATACAAGTCTTTAGTGTGGGTCCCAGTTTGAATGTTCATTGGAACCCCTCTTCCTCATCCCTCCCTCCTTCCCCCGTCAGTCTCGTAGGCTGTTGATGAAGGCACAGATCTTGAGGGCGGGTCCTAGTTTGATGTTCATGGTGGAGATGAGGTGTTCTTCTCTGAGTAGCAGCAGGGCCTGTCCGTCAATCTCCTGGGACAGGAACTGGGCTGCCAGCTCCTCGCAACCTGGGAGGGGAGGAGAGAGAGTGAATACGCTATGAAAAGGGACTGCTCACTAGCAATGAACATGCACCTAAAATACACATTGGCGTGGGTTATGGACAAACCAGAACTGTTGGATTTCTTTGATCTATTTCAGGGTTACCCAAACTGGGTCTTTGGGCCTCCCCTGGGTGCACATTTTGGTTTTTGCCCTAGCACTACAAAGCTGATTCAAATAAGCAACTCATCATCTCAGGCTTGAACATTTGAATCAGCTGTGTAGTGCTAGGGGAAACCCAAAACGTGCCCCCAGGACCCAGTTTGGGAAACCCTGAACTAATTGACCAGTTGGCCATGGGTTCCATTTTTACAGATTCCCCTACTATGAAGACTCTTAATTCATTGTTTACTTCATTGACTGTTAATGAATGAGTACGGACCTTGCAGTGAAGAGATGAACCTGCAGACCTCCTCCACACCCCAATGGGCGGGGCTCCCAGACAGGAAGTTGGCCTCATCCAATGGGAGGCTGCCTTGAGCTGAGTCGTCCAAATGGGGATCGCAGTGGGCGGGCCTAGGGCAGGAGAGGGAGGAGCTAGGGGAGAGTGATGGGGAATCTTCCTCCTCCTCCTCGTCACAACTGGACACATCCTCTGAGCGACTGGACTCAGAACGACACTACAGCCAATCATAGAGAGAAGAGCGTCATACATGTAGGCCTGCACAGTTTAATGGTACTGGAGCTGACCCTGTATGTATGTATTATACATAATCACTGAACAAAAATAACACAACATGCAACAATTTCATTCATTTTACTGAGTTACAGTTCCTATGAGGAAATCAGTCAACTCTATCTCGTCACTGTATTTTTGTGAATTCAAATTGCCATCGTTAAATTGCAATTGTTTTTATTGTCCGTAGCTTATACCTTCCCATACCATAACCCCACCATGGGGCACTCTGTTCACAATGTTGGCATCAGCTAACCGCTCGCCCACTTGACACCATATGGACTGCAGTTGTGAGGCCGGTTGGACGTACTGCCAAATTCTCTAAAACAACGTTGGAGGCCATTTATGGTAGAAAAATGAATATTAAATTCTCTGGCAACAGTTCTGGTGGACATTTCTGCAATCAGCATGCCAATTGCACGCTCCCTCAAAACGTGTGACATCTATTGTGTTGTGTGACAAAACTGCACATTTAGATTGGCTTTTTATTGTCCCAAGCACAAGGTGCACCTGTGGTATGATCATATCAGCTTCTTGATATGCCACACCTGTCAGATGGATGGATTATCTTGGCAAAGGAGAAATGCTCACTAACAGGGATATAAACAAATGTGTGGACAAAATTTGAGAAATAAGTTTTTTGTGTGTATGGAAATTATCTGGGATCTTTTACTTCAGCTCATGAAACATGGGACCAACACTTTACATGTTGGGTTTATATTTGTGTTCAGTGTAGTATGCTTACTTACTTTATCATGTTCTTCTCTCTGGTGTGTTTCAGTTCTACCTTGTTATTTTTGGTATTACATTGTTATTGATTACTGTAGTGTTGGGTTTAGAGATGGTTAGATACTCATTTTACTGTACTTGTGTATGTGACATTCAAACTTGAAACAGGAGGAGAGTAAACAACAACATTTCTATTTCATGGATCAGAAACATCCACTTTACCTCCTTGACAGGCAAATGTCTGCCGGCTATTTTAGCGCAGGCGATCTCCGAGCTACTCCTGCGAGGACCCCTGCGTCTGACGATGTTGTCTGGGGGAACGGGAGGACCAGGCGGCCGTGCAGAAGCTCGCCCCCTACTGACCTGGAAGTGATGACTGCAGCTCACATTGTATCTGGAGGAGAGTGACCAAAGCAGGTAATAACAAAGAGTCAATAGTGTTGGCTGCACTGTGATGTCAACAGTGCTGACTTTAAAGTGTAGACCTGTTCTGGTCAGAGAGCTGTGTGATATAGTGAGAAGACAGGTGAGGTAGCTAGGGTACCTCTTAGCGCAGGACTTGGAGCAGAACCTCTTGGAGCCCCTGAACTGGCTGGCTGGAGCCAAGCTCTCACAGTACTCACACTTCAACACTGGTGAGGAGAGAGTCAGACTGTTAGTACAGAGATGACTAGGGGTCAGAGGAGGCTGGTGGGAGGAGCTATAGGAGGACGGGCTCATTGTAATGGCTGGAATGGAATAAATATAACGTTGTCAAACACATTACAATGATTCCGTCCTCCTATAGCTCCTCTCACCAGCCTCCTAGATACTGTACTCTATATCATCGACTGCATCCTTATGTAATACATGTATCACTAGCCACTTTAACTACGCCACTTGGTTTACATACTCATCTCATATGTATATACTGTACTCGATATCATCTACTGTATCTTGCCTATGCTGCTCTGTACCATCACTCATTCATATATCCTTATGTACATATTCTTTATCCCCTTACACTGTGTATAAGACAGTAGTTTTTTTGGAATTGTTAGTTAGATAAATGTTGGTTATTACTGCATTGTCGGAACTAGAAGCACAAGCATTTCGCTACACTCGCATTAACATCTGCTAACCATGTGTATGTGACAAATAACATTTGATTTGCTAGGGATGACAACTACTGTACAGAATCAAGCTATAGTACTGCAACCTCTCACAGACAACTGGATCAGAGTTAGAATCAAGCTATACTACTGCAACATCTCACAGACAAATGGATCAGAGGCAGAATCAAGCTATAGTACTGCAACCTCTCCCAGGCAACTGGATCAGAGGCAGAATCAAGCTATAGTACTGCAACCTCTCCCAGGCAACTGGATCAGAATTTAAACAAATTCAAGGCTAGTGCATCAGTCTGCTGGTATGGAGTGTATTCTTTAAGGAAGGTAGAAAATATACCACCCACTAACCTGCAGGGCCTCCATTGTCAGCCTGTTGAACACCCATGGCTAGTGGCTCCTTCACTGGCCCAGTCACCTGTCAATCAATGTCAGGTTTGGGTGTTAGAGAAGGATATGTTCTGGCCCTAAAGCAAAGTTCTGTGCAAACAAAACCACATCTTCTCTCCTGATCCATGGTAAGCAGGTAGCTAGGTGCTAGCCAGATATGTGAACTCACAGGGAAAGGCTCAGCTCCCTCCTGGATGACAAAACCCTCTATGAGGTGGGTGAGGACCTGAGGTTTGACCACCGCCTGGGGAAGAGGGGCTCTGTCTCCCTGACCCCCCACCCCCCAAGACAGGGGTAGAGACAGGGTGGGGGGAGAGGAGAAGGCTGGCACTACTTTAGGAGCTGGAGAAAGAGAGCGAGAGCAAGTAAGGGAACCAGGGTAGAAAAGAATGTGGGTGAAATGTCAGAGTTTGGGAATTTACACTATTGATTCAAAAAACAAACATGAATTTACACTATTGATTCAAAAAACAAATGTGAATTTACACTACTCATTCAAAAAAAACATGACTTAACCAAATATGTTTTACAACTTAACCTTATATCCTTGTATCAAGCGATCGCCAACCTTAGATAGGATTCAACTAAACAAGAACATACATTATGTCTTCAGACATCTTACCTGAGTCCATCGTGGGGGCGGGAGATAGAGGGGCGGAATCTCTCATTGGTGGACAGGAAAGTTGGGAAGGTTCGACTGCCATCTCATTGGTTGCATCAGTTTCCGACTTCCTCTTCAATGAGCCAATTGCAGGCTTTGCCTAATGCAACAGGAAGAGACTAGTTTTGATTAACACACACACACACACACACCCCAACGCTTTCAGTTTCTAAGAGGATTACCGTGGTGTTCCCTCCAGGAGAGGCTATAGCGATGCCGTTGTCCTGGGGGCAGCAGCTTCGGGCCTGTGCCAAAGCCTGGGAGTTTCCTACTGAGCCCTGCCTAGCTCCCACCAGCTGGACTGGGACATGGGGCGGGTGGTGGACCCCCATGTTGGGCGGAGCCGGGAGGATAGGTGGAGGGTGGCGTGGGGAAAGCTGGACAGGTAAGCGGTGACCCTGTGAGGTTTTGGGCTGTATGTGCACAGGGCCAGAGCTGTGGCTCACCTTGTCCAGGTTAGTGTTGGACTGCTGCAGTGGCTGCACCACCAAGGTCTGGGTGTTGACGTTAGTTTTGGGGGCGACTGAACCTATGGGGTAGCCCTGAGAGGAGGTAGGAACGTTGGAGGTGGGGACTAGGATGTGCGTCACTGTGGCAGCAGGGGTAACCGTGGTTACCGCCCGGGCCTGACATAGGCCTGAGGGGGAGATGAGGAGCTGGGAGAGAGGGAGCGTGGGAGAGGGGGAGGAGGAGGCAGGAACTGAGGTGGCAGCGGTTGGGGCCATATTCAGCTGGTTTCCAGTCTTGACATTTATACTGGGGAGAGCAGTGGGATGAGTGTAGCTAGTCAGTTTGTTGGCCATTTGTTGCTGTTGCTGCTGGGTGTTCTGAGAGAACTGCTGCTGTTGCTGCTGAGGATGCTGTTGTTGTTGTTGACTTAGAGAATAGTTAGCTGATAAAGGGAGAGAGTTTAATGCATGTTTAAAGTTGGAATGAGAGATGGTTCTTTGCATCTTAGTGGCACACAAATTGATATAGAATTGTGTATGCATATTGGAGGCAAAGATAAGTCCTTTCACCTGCGTCTCTCCTGTCTGGAAACTCCGTCTTCACTGCGGCCACTCTGGGAGTGGAGATACAGTGGAGAGCCAGGTTCTGCACCTGAGAGAGTAAGTAGAGGGAGAGAGAAAATAAGGCAAACAATTAGAAACAATATTATCTGTGCAAAATCTTAATTGCAGAGACAACTGTTGACTGAAAAAAAAATGCTTCTCACAACAGGAAGTGGTCACTACCTGGTCATTGTCGGATTGGGCATTGGAGGTGGGATGGACTTCTTGTTGCTGCTGAGGCTGTTGCTGTGCAACTGTCGCTACAGCAGCCGTTGCTGTGCCACCAGGCATGAAGATGAGCTGGGAGGCTGCGAGGGGTGCTCTGAGGGAGCGGTTGACCTGTGGGCTCATAGGTCAGAGGTTATTGAATATAAAGAGGCTCCTTCTCAATTGACAAAAACATCAGTCTTCTCCTCATTCAACTCACTCTCAGGTACATCTGACCCTGTCCGGCTGAGTTCCCACCCAGCAGCACTGATTGGCTGAGAGCTGATGATGTCACTGATGTGGCAGGGCCGAGGGGGCGGGGATTGGTCATGGTCCCTCCCCCAGAGGTGGTGCTCAGATTGACCTGTGACAAGAGGGAAAATGTTGACGCTGCCATATGTCAGGAATCTCAAAGAAATGAGCTAAGAAACTGCAATTAATGATAACAATGCTTGCCACGTTTTATTTGAATTATTGACTGTGAAACTTACAGTGGTGGTTGCTTGGGAGACACTGTGGTTGGGAGAGTTGGACTGGCGACTAGCAGCGAGGGTGGCCTGAGAGAGAAACACAAAATGAAAGAGGTCAAGAGAAAGTAAAAACTTTGAACGTTGTGGCAGTGCAGTGTATTCCTCTGCTTAGTGTTATTATTATCTGTTATGTAAGGGATCATTAACGAGGGGCTATGTGTTCTATGGAAAATAATGAATGGCGTGCAAGGTGTGTTCCACGACGCGCTAGCGAAGTGGAAGTGACGTTCCACGGGGTTGTATTATTTTCCAGAGAACACAAAGTGCCGAGTTGATTATCCCTTTTGTAACATGGCTATAATTTAACACATTTGCCGCTAGAAATGTGTTCAACATCTACTGAAGTGGCTAGCAAGTTTACTAGATAGCTACAGTTGTCTTAGTAAAGAAACAGACTTGCTAGTTTAGCTAACCAAAACGTCATACCTAGCTTGCTGCTATGAACATCGAATTCAACAATACCAATGTTTTCAATTCAACTTTTTCTTTCAAAAGAAGCTCAAACAGAACATGCAAGAATGAACTATAGCCATTGAATTCTACCGTGTGTTATAGGGATATAATGCATGCTCTAGAATGCCATTCAAGCCAATCAGAAACAAGTATTCAACAATGCCATGGTATAAGTGTTATTACTTGTTGTGTCACCTGCAATTGTGTTATTGCCTGTTATTATTGCGTTATTAGATGTTGCGTTACTCATTAGTGTAATTACCTGTTGTGTTACCTGTTATTGTGTTATTACCTGTTCTGTGACCTTTCATTGTGTTATTAGCTGTTGTGCTACCCGTTATTATTACCTGTTGCACGGCAGCCAGGTTGTGAAGCTGCTGGGCACTGTTGATTTGCTGCTGCAGCATGAGCTGCTGGAAGTACTGGGCTGCGTTCGGCTGTCTCTGCAGTGCCTGAAGGGCCTAGAGAGTACAAATCACCACCATCATCCTCAACATCATATTCATTAAGATTAACATCACTTCATTGTTCAAATAAACACATGGTCCAAGCTAAATCTGACTTCCGCTTTTAACCCAACCACTACGAAAGACACACATACAGGTATTTTCTGGAGAGGTGCGGGAGGCTGCGACACTGGGCGCCCGGGGAGCTGTTGTTGTGGGGTGGGTTAAGTGCCTTGCTCCACGGCACAACTGCAGGCAATGGCATCTAGGATTTGATACCAGCAACCCTCCAGTATGCACATGCTCTTCTTGACTGGTCATTCCTAGGCAAGGCTAGTAGTTCAACATTCAGTGCAGACATTCGCCCTATTGTCAAAGATAATGATTCATGCAGCAGGCTTAAAAATAATAATAAAATAATCACCTGCACAGCTTGCCTCTCATACAGAGACATGTGGGCTATCTGGGGAGGGCGGGAGTTCCCAGCAGACGGCGCATTCCCATTGGTAGAGCCCGTGTTCTGGTCATCACCTGCATCCATGCTCTCTGCACAAAACACAGATATCAATCAAATCATGGACTGTAATATCTTACAGTACCGTCAAATAATACTTTTTTCTTTCTTATATGAAAATATATGCCATAACAATTGCAAAGCAATTTTATCACCTAGAAATGTATTTTCTCAGTAGCAGACATTTGACCTCAATAGACCCCTACCCAGTTATCACGTTCTAATCTAATCTATAAATTAACTGGCCATAACTGCTAAAGCTATATCTTGCTGTATGTTGTTGCAGTTCTTAGCTGTTCTTAGCTAGCGAATACAATGGGTGAAATTGTCATTGGCGGTAGGAGGCCGGCTGGCTGTCAACAACATGATCGATGACCGAAAGGGAAGCAGCCAGGAGGGAACATGGACGGACAAGTGTGCTCTTCCAAAAGTTTAAAACGTTCAATTAGACATTCAAAATTAAGGACAGACAATTGCGTTTAATATTAGATAGCTATATAATTTACTTTCAATGACTGGCAATGTTGAATTAGAACAAAACCTAGGCGAGATCATTGCAGCAATAGTGCATCTGGCTAACGTTAGCATAGCTAGCTAGCTATCAAGCTAGAGCTAGATCATAAGTTAATTGCAAGGCTTTGTGAAATGTTTCTCTTACCTCGATCTCCTGGACCTTTATTTTTTTTAACCTTTTAAATATAAAATCCAGCTTTTATCAGTAAACGTTTTACGCATTTGCTTTTGGAAGGAATCTTTGATGTTTTTCTGATTATTGTGTGAAGCAAACAACGGTGAGCCAGATGAGAGAAATCCCGCCCCCTCTCATTCTTTACCATTCCTTTTCCGGCGCCAAAAAATACGTCATTGCGATGCATCAGAAAGGGAACAGTAGCCCAATCTAAAATACACCCCATGCACTTGTGGGGATTTAAGACGATTTGACAGGTGTTAGTAATATGGCAATAGCTCCACATTGCCCTCTGATAGTCGAGGTAGAGTTATTAATTCTCTCTTATACATTAATAAGGTGGATGCTACCAGGATAGTGTTAGAGTTGCGTAAATTCAAATCTGGTATCAGGATAAATATAACAATGAGTCACCGATTTTATACTATGTATTTTTTATTAGCTAAGTAATAAATGGCAAATGCAACTTTCGTATATACGGGCTCACTGTAATACCACGCAGGGCAGAACGGAACTGACAAGACGTATGTAAAACAGTATTCTTTATACTGTGATAGACAGTTCCAACCCGTCTGTTGGCCTATCACAGTAGAGACTGGGCGTGGCTTAAACTTGCTCAGCCTATTGCAGGCGCTCAGGCGGGTCCCCGCCTCTTGGCGCATCTGTTGATGTAACTTGCTTGTGAAGAACATCCAGGCTCTCATGCTCCATACCGTTATCTCGCACCTGGCTCCTGTTATCTAACAAAAGACCGCTTGTTCTCGCAACCCCACGCTCTGAATGTGCCCTGTCTTCTGTATTTTTCCAGCATGAGAAAGTCCCTTGGCCCTGACACTTTTAACAATGTTTCAAGTCAGCTATGTTGCATAACACCTACATACATCAACACAAGCCAACAGCAGATAATATTAAATCATATATATGGTAATGGCTATAATGTAAAACACAGGATCCAACAATAGTCTTGAATGAATCGTGAATAATGATGAGTAACGCACAAATAGCATACCCCCAAGACATGCTAACTTCTCACAACATTACAATAAGGGGGAGGTTAGCATTTTTGGGGGGTATGATATTTGTGCGTCTGTAACTTTCTAAATCATCCTTATTCACGATTCATTCAGGACTATCCTGAATCATGGTAGTATCCACATTAATGTAGAAGTGTTTAGAGACATGTTATATAATTATTTACAATAAAAGTGACTCCAAAATGACACAATACATTATTTAGCATTTCAATTGGGCACAAAATGATCAGAAACACAACCAAAACAAACAACAAATGCATCCAACAAGTTTGAAGAGTCACAAGCTTGATGTAATCATTGCATGCTAGGGATATGGGACCAAATAGGACACTTTTGACTACTTTAATACACATATAAGTGAATTTGTCCCAATACTTTAGGTCTCCTAAAATGGGGGGACTATGAACAAAAAGTGTGGTCATTTCTAAACGGTTCACCCGATATGGATGAAAATACCCTCAAATTAAACTCGACAGTCGGCACTTTATTGTATCATTTCAAATCCAAAGTGCTAGAGTGAAGAGTGCCCCCCCCCCCCCCCAAAAAAAACTTGTGTGTCATTAAAGTTGGCTTTGCCTACCTATTTCAGGGATTTAGAAGAATCTCTACTATTTGTTTCCTATTGCTATTTTATACAAAATAGAAGGGAAAAATGTGTGATCTTCATAATTTAAAGAAACAGAGGGAGAGTAAGAGGACTCACATGTTATAAAGTTCATGCACACCTGAAGACACAACTCCAAATACAAGGCTGACATGACAGAGAGAGAGAGAGAGAGAGAGAGAGAGAGAGAGAGAGTGTGTGTGTGTGACGTGCTCTCACACCAAACAGTACAGTACAACATATCACAACGACCTATCAACAGTAGTACATTTCAGAAAGGCTACTGTTCTCAGCAAGGGTCCAAATAAAAGGCCTGGAAGACTTGAATGAAGCCACTTGAAAACGACAGTAAGCCCATCTAATTATTTGTTGTAGAATAACAGATGCGTAATAAAGATTTTGTATAATTTCAGCCAGTAGTTTTGAAGGTAGAGCTCACGGGCCAAAACAGGTCCCCGAAAATTGTGCACAATTGTGTATAACTTCATCCATTTCGTATGATATTCTACAAAATTCTAAAATATATTTTCCTGCAATTTGTGTAATGTTACAAATACCAATTTCTACAACATGTTGCTAATTTGTAACTGCTTTGGGGCCTTTTCAATATCTTTAACAGTTGCCTCTTTTAGGCATATGCCAATGATTACACCACTATCATGGAGAAAAGAAACTGACAAGAATGAGAGAGGATATTGTGTAATAGTGGGCTGGCAGATCCCAGTCTTTTCTACTTTGAGGCATGTCTGATTGTGAGTCACTTCAACAAAGCACCAAACCACCCAACTGGTCTTTCTTTTCACTTTTCCATTTCCATCCACTACAGAGGCTAGTCTCTGACCACAACTCTGGCCAACATGACAGGCTTCCACATGAGATCGTAGCTTTGGCAGAGGAGGAAGAACGGGAAACAGAGGAGTGAAGGAGGGACAGACAAGGGGAAAAGGAGGTAGTGCCGAAAGAGGTGAGGAATTAAGACCTCCAGCTCTAGGTCAGGAAAATATTGGAGGAAAGGTTGCAAAGACCGGTGTTGGAAAGGGGGGAGGCAGAGTAGGAGCAGCATGGAGTAAATACAGAGGAAGGGGGGGGGGGGGGGGTTGCAGGCGGAAGTACAGAGCTAGTAATCAAATCAGTTATAAGTGTCACAAATGTCAAAGGAACAAATGGAAAGGGGAATATTAGAGAGAATGGAAAGGTCGAAGGGATAGAAAATGGCGAAGAACTCAAAGTAAGGGACGGAGGTCCAGGGAGACGAGGGAGAGGAAGGTGGGGGGGGCGCTGCAAATAGAGACGGTCTAGGCCAGGGAGATGTAGAACCAGTAGAACTGAAGATAGAGAAAAGAGGAAGAGTGAACAGAGGGGTGGGTGGGAGAGGTAATTGACGTTTGGGTGTAAGAGGTGAAGGGGGAGCTGGATTGGGAGGAGGGGTGAGGATGAGGTAGGACAGAGAGGAGATGTTGAAGCAGGAGATAGCGCTGTGGTTGGTGGAAGACCAGGAGAAGACTCACATCTAACCCAGCAGGACTACCTCCAGCTGATGAAATCACTGAGCGTCAGGCTCCCTGAAGGTGTCCTAACCCCACAGATGATTAAGCTGGCTAACATGGAGAGCAAAATCCAGGATGTCCAGGCCATCATCCCAAACCTGGAACACTTTAACATCCGGTTCAAAGCCGTTCCTTGACTGGGCTGCCGGGAGGTTAAAAACTTTCTGGCCATGAAAAGGGACGGTCAGGTCCTTCAAATCATAAAACTCCTCTTCTTTGACCAAGAGGATGATAAAGAGCAGAGTAGGAAACACTGGAGGGAGAACAAGACCAACACAGGCCGAGGGTTCAGGCTGAGGAATAGTGATACGGCTGTCTCAACACCGGCTATGTACACCAGTGCCACCAGGAGTTGGGCTAGGTTGGAGGTGGGGGAGGTGTCTTCGATAGTGACTAAAGGAACCAGAGTGAATGTGAAAGACATTGTGAGCAAAGAGTATTGTGACAAGTCAGTGTTGTGGAGGAACGGAGTGTCACCCGGGCCTCGGAGGTTCGGTATGTTCTTCCAGAATGAAGCAGATGAGTTGGAAATGCTCAAGTTCTTTCATGAGCTGGGAGAGGGCGGGTCAGGTGGAACCATGACAGCATCATACACCAAAGGCAACAAGGTGGAGTATGGATTCCTCAGTGGAAGGTTGGACTTCCTGCCCCAAATCCAGACGGGCAATTCTGGAAAAAACAGAAAG
This sequence comes from Oncorhynchus kisutch, assembly GCF_002021735.2. Taxonomy (NCBI): domain Eukaryota; kingdom Metazoa; phylum Chordata; class Actinopteri; order Salmoniformes; family Salmonidae; genus Oncorhynchus; species Oncorhynchus kisutch. The sequence goes on along the minus strand of NC_034175.2, from coordinate 5,982,701 downwards.
GAGGCTGAAAAGAAGAAACGTGAGCGGCTCGTGATCGAATGCAAATGTACTGCCGGCAACATGGTTGGGAAACTGGTCACTAAAATCCCCAACAGTAACCAGTACAGCTACAAGGTCCAGACCTACATGTACATTCTGAATAGGGAGGGGGAGGTAGAAAAGTGTTCTCAGATGAAGAGAGCAGTGATGATTGTGAGACACTACCACCAGGGAGGGGACCCTCCCAGGGACTTCCTCTGGAGTTACCTGCAGATAGAGCCCTCTGTCCCAGCTGAGATAGACAAGCTGAGGGCCCTACTCCAGGTGGAGGTGTTGGCTTGCTACTTAGCCCTCCACAACCTCATATTCCAGAGGGAAACTCAACCTGAATAACTGTGGTAGTATGATAGTCTAGTCTATGACTTATTAAACTGGAAAGAAAATCTTAATTTATTTTTATCTAAACTCAGCAAAAAAACTAATGTCCTCTCACTGTCAACTGCATTTATTTTCAGCAAACTTAACATGTGTAAATATTTGTATGAACATACAATTCAACAACTGAGACATAAACTGAACAAGTTCCACAGACGTGACGAACAGAAATGGAATAATGTGTCCCTGAACAAAATGGGGGGGTCCAAATCAAAAGTAAGTCAGTATCTGGTGTGGCCACCAGCAGCATTAACTACTGCAGTGCATCTCCTCCTCATGGACTGCACCAGCTTTGCTAGTTATTGCTGTGAGATGTTACCCCACTCTTCCACCAAGGCACCTGCAAGTTCCCGGACATTTCTTGGGGGAATCTAGCCCTCACCCTCCGAACCAACAGGTCCCAGACGTGCTCAAAAGGATTGAGATCCGGGCTCTTCACTGGCCATGGCAGAACACTGACATTCCTGTCTTGCAGGAAATCACGGACAGAACGAGCAGTATGGCTGGTGGCATTGTCATGCTGGAGGGTCATGTCAGGATGAGCCTGCAGGAAGGGTACCACATGAGGGAGGAGGATGTCTTCCCTGTAACGCACAGCGTTGAGATTGCCTGCAATGACAAGTTCAGTCCACTGATGCAGTGACACACCGCCCCAGACCATGACGGACCCTCCACCCCCAAATCGATCCCCTTCCAGAGTACAGGCATTGGTTTAACGCTCATTCCTACGACAATAGACGCGAATCCAACCATCACCCCTGGTGAGACAAAACTGCGACTCATCAGTGAAGAGCACTTTTTACCAGTCGTCTGGTCCAGCGACTGTGGGTTGTTGTCTGTTGAGGACCTGCCTTACAACAGGCCTACAAGCCCTCAGTCCAGCCTCTCAGCCACAGCTAAGGGCTGTATTCAGGCACTCCGCTTCACGCCGTGCATTAGAACAGCCCTTATCAGTTGTATATTGGTTAAATATGAATCATATTTTATCAGTACATACAGAGCAGATGTTTTAAAAATATATTTATTATGTTTTACATTGTTGCTTAGGGAGTTAATTGCTCCTGCTAACACGCCAGCACACTAAAACGTGTCATACATGACAGATTCAGAACTGTAATCAAACACTTTATTCATATTTAATTTTGATTCAAAAGCACAAAACAAACTAAACAAATTCTCTTTTACTCTTCCCCTCATCTGCAAGTACAAATAGCATCACAAACTAAAGCCAAAGTCCGAACTGGCCAAATCCATTGAACGCAGACCTGGTTTGGTTCTGATCCATTTCGCCGCATCTCATTGGGGCCTGTTGTCCTGGGCCGGGTCTAACTAATGCCATCTTTAAGGTCTTGATTGAACTAAGCGAGTGCCATGGGCCAAGTTTTTTTTGTTTTAAAAACACCACAAAGAAGCAAAAACAAAATTAAAAAACAACATTCACCCACATGTCACAGATAGTACATGCGTATATTTCTTGATTATATAAATGACTTAAGTTCCTCCATTTTACTGTTGAACACAAAGTGCCTTCTGTTGCCTTATGAAGGACCTGTTCAATCACAGCATTATATTACAAAATCATCATCAATGTCCTCAGTTTCATTAATGCTGCATTCATAACCAAGTGGGAAGGTGGTATTTACCACATACGACTGGGATTTATCCACTTGAACACCCTTCCAACTGGTAATTACTAAGTGGGAAAATTGTCTATGATCCCTGTGCTCCGACTTCTCCCTCATGGTGACCTCTGACATCACCTATAAGAAAATTACCTCGATAACATTTTTGGCTGTTAAATGCAACAAAACATAATTTATAAAAATCCATTAATGTTTTTTTAACAGTATAATTTGTTCACAAGTGTGAAAGCTGTACTTTTAATTTACAGTTGACGCTGCTTGTTGGCCATTAGCCAATCAGTGTTTCGCAACGATTTCAAAGAACGTAAAATGCATCCAACTGGTATTAACTTCACAACTGGTAATTACCACCTTCCCACTTGGTTAAAAACACAGCATAACAGTAGGCTACTACTCAGTACCATGGTTTGGGTCAATGCCATTTAAATTTTGTCAACATAGGAAGTGAACTGATAGGAACAGAATTCAAATGGAATAGGTTCCAACCCTACTCTTCAAATAGCTAAGGAAAAGGTATAACGTATCAGAAGTACATTTTGGTCAAGGCCCAGTCAGCATCCTACTCTAAAATAGCAACACAGACTAAATGTGTGTGTCTAGCAGTGCATTGGTTGGAATGGCTCTGTACTATATTGTGGTCCAACTTAATTTGAAGGTCATATTAAATATTTTTACCCATTCGAAAACTTTAGGCTAAGAGTGTTTATTATTTCTTAACAATCGTAAATATATCTAACCATTTTTAATGTATAAACCATTTAATTACAATGACCTGTAAGCATATAAATCATGAACAAAAGCCTGCGTATTCACTTACTGTAATATTACCATGTAAAAATTATTCTAAGCAGTGTATAAGCAGTGTATAAGCAGACCTTCAAATAAAGTGTGACCTACGAGTCAGTACACAGCCATCAGCTACTGAAACAAACTGGATGGAAGTCACATGTTAGAAGCTGTTCCTATGGTTGCATTGTGTCAGCACTAACACGTCAGAAAGGCCTTACGGTTTCCACTAGATTAGACAGCCACAAAGTCAAAATTGGCTCTATCATGAAAATGAATGAAATTTAATTTAAAAGTCAGGCTTAGGCATCAGATTATCAGTGTGGTTAAGGTTAGTTAGGTTTAAAAATCTGATTAAATTGTAGAAATAGACGGGGTTCATGACTTTGTGGCAGTGTTAACTAGTAACGACACCCATTGTGCCAGATGAACCAGATGTAACAGAGTCTGTCTGAGACGTCACTCTCCATCCAGAGGTGGCCACTCCAGTTCATGAAAGGAAAAAAAAAAAAGAAGTGTATCCAGGTTTTTGTTGCCACCTCCAAATAATGACGCCTGGGCCATGCAAACCAGGGCAGGTGACTTACCATATAATATAACAAACTAAGCGTTTAGGAGTCATAGATCCTCCAGCCTTCCATAAACTGGTGTGCCCACCTCTAAACTCATCCCTGAAACTGTCAAAATGAACTAGGATGAAGTTGCGCCTAGACACTGAACTGAGGTCAGTTTTATGTTTCTCCGGACTTGGAGAGAGTAAGTGATGATCCTAGATCTGTGCCTAAGGCCAATATCTATCCGAAGTGTCAAAAGCTTCACACGGGACAGATCCCTCCCACTACTGACATCAGATCACATGGGAAGCAAGTGGTCATCCCTCTCTTCTGGCTGCTCCTCTGGCTCTGTGGACACACCCCTGTATGTGGGAGGTTCCTCTTCGGGGCCCTGTGTCCTACACACAAAATTACATCCATCCTGAGGGTGAGGGAGAGAGAGTGAGAAGAGTTATGACTGACCAGCCAATCCCAGCCCTCAAAAGAACAGTGAAGTGCCCTCAAGTAATGCATAAATGGGGCCTTCAACATAGACACAATCCCAAATCAACCCATATACCCTCCAACATTTTATTTTTATTTAAAATTAATTGAACTAGGCAAGTCAGTTAAGAACTAATTCTTACTTACAATGACGGCCTAGGAACTCCCTTGTTCAGGAGCAGAACGACAGATTTTTTATCGTGTCAGCTCAGGGATTCGAGCCAGCAACCTTTCGGTTACTGGCCCAATGCTCTAACCACTAGGCTACCTGCCACCCCAAACATAGACACTAAAATCCCAAATCAACCCATATACACTCCTTCAACAGACCCTGAATCCCAAATCAACCCATATAACCTCTTCCAACCTAAAACACTCGTAGGGGATAGGGTTTGGTTTGGGATTGTACCAGAGAGATATGTGACGTCCATAGTCTCACGTCAGATAGTTCAGTGCAGATGGCCGTTGTGCTATCTGATAACTCGCAAACACTCATGGTATAGCTAGAAAGAAGCTCAGAAATGTTACCAAGGTGACATCGTCCACTAAACTCCCTTTCACCTTCAAAAGAGTCAGAGTTAATATTACCAAAAACAATAAACCTGTAGCTAATATTGATGTTTTTTCATGAGCAAGTCTTCACTAGCTAGGTATTTTGTAGTGGTAGAATCGGTATTTATGAAATTCGAAATGTGCACAGAAATTTGCTAGCTGTCTGCTTACTGAACCAGTCTCAAATCAATCCATATGAAATGAAAGGCAGGAATGTTAATAATGCCAGTTCACACACTCCATGCTGAATACTCCCTCTAGCTAGCTAGTGTAGTGAAGTTCCAGCTAATGGATAAATTAGTTTATGATATCTGTTCTGCCGTGATTAGCGTGCAGAATTCTAAGGCACAGATGACTGCTCTCTGGGACATTATCGCGTTGGCCAAATGTTCCAAAGTAGCGAGGCACAGTGCTATCTGTCCGAGTCAGATACATGCTGATTTCTGAGAACAGTCCCAGAACTTTGCTGCCGTATACCTCATCAATAAGCTGGCAAACTAGCTACTGTATGGCCATTCAAACACCTTGCACTGGGCAGCTAGCTGGAGCAAGTTCGCTCAACTGAGCGATCATAATTTGCCGTAGTAGCCAGTACGTCATAGCTACCAAGAGAGGAGCGATTATCGGAATTAGTGTTAGGCGGATTAACAAAAACTATATATTTTTTCCGATTAGGTCCTACAAGACAGAACGGTTGAGGGACGAGCTTCACGTACTAGTGACGCCGCCTGACGTGAGACAGTGATGTGACTTCTACAAACACTCACCGCTGCCAGGTTGCCAACCTGCGTCCAGAAGACATAGTTGGGGAACTGCTGCAACCCTTTGGCCCCGACAATCAACCGCTGGTAGAGGAATCCACAAATGAGGTACACTGACAAGAGGACGAACCCACTGGGACAGAGGAATGAATAAACATTTTAAAAAGGTGTCGAATCCCCAGTTGGAAACCCATCCCATTAATTAACACATGAACAAACATCACAATGATTCACAGTGATAATTATTCTGGTGTTCTGTTTTGTTAAGCGTTGAGGAAATAAGAGACCATTATCATAATGAAATCCAATAAATATGATCTGTTTTGCTTGGTCTTGTAGCTTTGTTTGTTGTGAGCAAATGACAAGTCCATTTCATAGGGTATTGAGTATTTGTTGGAGAGAGAAATGGAGAGCTTTGGTTGCTACCCTGCGTGCCAGTCAGTGGGTTGGGGATAAGTCTGAGTATTTCTGTAGTCACCGGAATGTGTGTAATCAGGAAGGATGCATAATGTTAGTACTAACATGATGAGTATTATGGAGCCTGCACTGAGCTGGGATGGCAGAGCGGGACAGACCGCACTGGAGTCCAGTTCAAACAGATAGAAACAGTCCCTGTCCCTCTCCCTCTCCTCCAACACCACTTCCAGCTTCCCCTAAGAGATACATGGGGAGAGAGACAGAAAGAAGTTTGAGCAAGAGGGAGGACAATAGGAGGGGATGTAGAGAGGTGTGCGTCAATGTGTGACAGGGAGAGAGGCATGTCAAATCACCACACCACAGTGATCCAAACCCTCCCTTCCCTTTCTCACCATTTCCACTCCTCTGTTGCAGGAGATCATGACAATGGCTTTCCTCATCTCCTTGGAACAGTGGTCGTCATACTTGGTGCCGTTGCTGTAGATCAACATCACCCAGTCACCTGTAGGGGGTGATGGGTAGCAGAGAGCGAGAGAGAAAAAGCGAGAGAGAGAGAGATGGAAGGGGAGAGAGAAAGGGCATCACTATATCTGGTCATGCTAGAGCTGACTTACAGAGATACTATAATATACCGTAACACACTGATAAGACCGGCACATGACTTTCTCAAAGGAAGAGATAAAGAACCGGACATTCTTACTTCCTCCGATAGCCTGTGTTGCAGTGTACAGGCCAAGCACTGTCTCACTTTCTTTTTCCGTATGGTCGATCTGAATGAGTCCCGCTCCTACCGTTTTCCCCGCATCCCCACACACCTGGAACTGGTACGTGTAGCTCTCCTTGCCGCTTGTCGTCACCACAGAGAAACTGTAACCAAGGGAACCGTGGAAAAAAAACTGTGGTAACGTTACCTTGTATAAGTGTTACATGTGATGTTACATGAGTGATGTAGACTAAAATGAACAATCTCTGGAAAATTAAAACTAAGGGAGTTTCCAAGCTTAATGTGGCCTCCTGACTGCTGAACAATAACCTTTTTATACCATCATGCAAAGCTAATTTCTGTGACAGCTAACAAAGTATAATTTCACCTCCCCAAGCAATGGACGTCAGTGTGTGTGGTCTTACTTTTTGCTGATAACCCTTGCTTTGATACCCCTCACCTGGTAAAGCAATAGGATATACCACGGATATTTTTATGTTTTCCATTTCTAAAATGGTCATTCCTTACGTCTTGTTAGTGAGCGGTTCTAGAAGACTGAGGACCTTCCGTTCTGCCGGGGACTCAGAGAACAGCTTACACCTCTTGGTGTCGTCACGGGCCTGGCTTCCACACACCAACAGGACCAGCTGAACAGCCAGAACTAACAGCCGCACAGACGTCGCTGTGTGTGGGGTGGACATGGACACCTGGTGAAAATATATAATGGAAAACGATTAAAATAATATACTTTGTAAGGCTTATATGGTCTGTTTCACTGCATGACTGATTCATTGCCTAACCAATTCATTCGGACACAATGACACGGATAAAAGCAGTAAACGAGTGCTGCACTTTTAACGCTGTAGTAGGACTACTGAGAAAAAACACCTGCCTTGTACAATGATTGTACAAAACATTAGGAACACGTGCTCTTTCCATTACATACTGACCAGGTGAAAGCTATGATCCCTTATTGATGTCACCTGTTAAATCCACTTCAATTAATATAAATGAAGGGGATAAGACAGGTTAAAGAAGGATTTTTAAGCACATGGATTGTATGTGTGCGCCATTCAGAGAGTAAATGGGCAAGACAAAAGATTTAAGTGCCTTTGAAGGAGGTATGGTAGTAGGTGCCCAGGCGCAACGGTTTGAGTGTCAACAACTGCAACGCTGCTGGCTTTTTCCAAGCTCAACAGTTTCCTGTGTATCATGAATGGTCCATCACCCAAAAGGACATCCAGCCAACTTGACAACTGCGGGAAGCATTGAAGTCAACATGGGCCAGCATCCCTGTGGAAAGCTTTCGAGTCCATGCCCCAAAGAATTGAGGCTGTTCTGAGGGGAAAGCAGGGTGCAACTCAATATTAGGAAGGTGTTCCTAATGTTTTGTACACTGTCACCATTTCTGTGATTCCCAAGACATGAGATACATATCATGTGCAAGTAGGCCTACCAAGACAAAACTCTGCTACAACAGCGAGTCAGACCATATGAAAGTAAAATTACGCAGCAAAGCGGTTTACAAGAATGGTGCGTTCAAGAGAACTCGGAAAAATAAGAGGTCAAATCATGATGTCACTGATTTATAGCTCGGAAAGTCGGAGCTCTAGAGGCCCGCGTTGGAATTAGGAGTAGGACATTTTTTAATGATCGGAGCTCGTTTCTTCGAGTTTCCTGTTGTCTTGAACGAATTTTTTTTTTTTTACCTTTATTTAACTAGGCAAGTCAGTTAAGAACAAATTCTTATTTTCAATTACGACCTTTTATTTTAGTTCACCTTTATTTAACCAGGTAGGCTAGTTGAGAACAAGTTCTCATTTGCAACTGCGACCTGGCCAAGATAAAGCATAGCAGTGTGAACAGACAACACAGAGTTACACATGGAGTAAACAATTAACAAGTCAATAACACAGAAAAAAAGGGGATATATACATTGTGTGCAAAAGGCATGAGGAGGTAGGCAGATAATTACAATTTAGCAGATTAATACTGGAGTGATAAATGATCAGATGGACATGTACAGGTAGAGATATTGGTGTGGAACAGTGGGTTAACTGCCTGTTCAAGGGCAGAACGCCAGATGTGTACCATGTCACCTTTCGGTTACTAGTCCAACGCTCTAACCACTAGGCTACGCTGCCGAGATTTCTGAGGTCAGTTGTTTTGTACGCGGCATAACATCTCTGTTTGCAGGGGGAAATGAAACTATCCCGCCATCTTGACTTGCACACCCCTGACCTAAGGTGCATTCAGGATGGTTGCTGCAACGTTCCGTGAGCGCTCAAGGCAAAACTGTCGAACATAAACTGTGTTGAATTGAACGTTCAATTACAGAAACGAGCTTGACATGAACACCGTGGTAGATGTCGTATATCATTGCGAAATAGGTAAAGGCCATAATTAACAAAGCAGCTGTCATGCAACTTTTGAAACGTTGTAGAACGTTACGCATCCTGAATACACCCCTAGCCTCGGCTGATACTGTAACACAAACAACTTTTAGACATACCTTCATTCTGAAAAGATGTAGCCAGCTATTCCGTTAGCGTAGCCAATGAATAGTGTAGGTTGAAGTGGCTACAATCTAGCTGGTCTGGTCAAGTAGCTAGCAAAAGCAAGCTAAGCTAGCTAAATGTCACACCGTGTCCCCTGTTTTGTCATGCAAATGCAACAGACTAACACCTGGTAATTAATTTCGATCACGCACAATTACAAAACCATGTTCGTTAACAGTCCGCTATAAAATGTACTTTAATACAAACTATTTATGCTATAAAATCATTATACGGGGTCTAGCGTTACTTTATGTCAGATGCGGAAGTGGAATTAAACAAGGAAACGCATTTGACTGTAGCAAAGATTGAACTAAATCAAGACACACCACAAGCTTGTCGTTTCCAATGGTATCAAATGAGTCGTAGAGGGCAGAGCTAAGCACGTGCTAGCGATATCCTATTGGCGCGTTCGAGTATACATCTGCATATTTATGTTAGGGCACGCCTACTCTGTGAAGTGTGTGCAAAAACTATTAATTATTCTCATTTGCACTCCTAAACAGCGGGATTAAAATAAAAAAACTTATGTCATAGTGTGACGTCTACAAAACTTAGTCCATTCTGTTCATAACAGATTCTAGTTTTGGGAACAGAAAAATGTATTGAGATCAAATGTTTAATTGATGATAATATTTGCAGGATCTCGGCAAAAATCCATACTGTTCCATCTTCTCCCAGTGGGCTTCCTCTCGTAGAGAGGAAGCGGATTTTTCACATTTATACAGCCAGTGAAATAACTGTCTCATTGTTCTAACCATTCAATTCATGGGGCATTATTGGCATGGGAAACATTTATTTTTATTTTTTATCAACAACAAATCAATACATGAAGTACATGTGGGAACACAAGTATATATAAATAATATCCAATGGACAATTGGGCTGGGGGCGGGGCTATTGGGTACAATATCACATTACACAAGGACGTTAAGGGACAAGCATACACTTATAATTCTAACAGCTTTTTTGTTAGTAGAGTATTTCATTGTCTTAAAATACAGTTCAGTTTCTTTTTGTAAGGTAAGAAAATGTGGTGTTTTGTTTTGTAAATTTACATTTGTGAATATGAAATAATTAAATTAATTACATAAAAATGTTTCAGGTTATTTTATTTCTATCATAGGTAAAGAATCCAAGCAGTACATCTCTCCACGATAGTGTAAGATCTTCATAAATGTGTTCAGATATAAATCTACTGATGTCTTGCCACAGTTTTCTTACATGAATACAATGCCAAAAAAGATGCAACACTGTTTCTGGGTGGTCATTACAAAAGGAACAATTTGAGTTTATGTTTTCCTTAAACTTCTTCATATAGTGGTTGGCAGGATCATTTTTATGAATCATTTTAAAGGAAACTTCCTTAATTTTGTTAACAAGTAGGTATGTGTGTGGCAACATCCAAACTTTTTCCCAACAGATATGATCAATAAATCCATTCCAATAAGGCATGACATAAGGTATAGATACAACATCCTGCTGAAACAAGGATCATATCGCTCTGTTGTTCAATGGACCAAAAGAGAAAAATCTTTCCTACTGATGAGTCAACAGGGTCAATGGAAGGTAGGCTAAGGGTCAGGTCTTGACACGTTCCTGAATAATAAAGCAACTCCTGAGGGAATGGCTTCTAAAACAATTGCAAAATCTTTAGGTGTTACAGGGACCTTGTAAAGTGATAAGAATTCCTTATAACTAAGTAAAAGACCCTCTGCATTTACCAGTTGGCTCACCAATAGGATATTATTTCAGAAACCAATATTCTAAAAACAAAGTATTTTTATAAATATATCATGATTATTCCATATATAATATCTGCGTGAAGAAAAATGATGTTTATAAATTAAGGACCATGACGAGAAAACCTGCCGATGAAAAGGAGAAAGTTTCACTGGAACTTTGTCAATATTATAATTGCAAACCAACATGAAGTTAAGTCCACCAAAAGTAGAGAAGACATGATGAGGAATACAATTCCACATAGAAGTGGGTCTTCTTAGGAATTGTTTTATCCAATTGATCTTAAAAGTATTATTTAAGGTAGTAAAGTCCAGAAAGTGTTCATTACAACAGTTTTCCTAATGTAATGGGTACGGTTTCTCCACAGAAAGTTGAAAAGCATCTGGTCTATCTCCTTGCTTATTTTACCATCATGATATAAAGATAGAGCACCATATGTTAGTCTAGAGATACCTTCAGCCTTGCTTATTAGGACTTTTTCTTCCTTTTAAAGATAAGTCACTCTGTAGCCGTTGATTTAGCTTCTTCTGTTTTTTTTAATAAGAGAGTTAAAATTTAGTAAGCCTCTAGACTTCTGATCCTTTGTAATGGTTATGCGTAAATATGTAAGTTCTTCTTTTACTAAAATACCATAATATAAAGATCTTCCTACTCTCCTTGTCCTGGTCTGCTTCTGGGTTCGATTTTGAAAGAACGTGACAAAAATAGGTCTTCTGGTCATACAAGAACAAACTAATAAAAATAGTCACCTGATGCTTGTTAGGTAACGTCAATCAATACAAGGAAAATGAGAATATCATGGCCGAAACCATCAATCTGTTCCTTCTGGTGAGATTCTAGGGAGGAATATGGATTTCTGAACCGTTGATGAAGCCTCGTCCTCCGACGAAGTAAGCAGCCTTTCCCTCATTTCGTGCCATCTTGATCGTTGGCCACAACCTGTTCCTTCTTTCTATGTCCTCCGGGCTGAGATGCTCGGCGAAACACATACCATGGCTCTGATGGAAGGCGTTCTTCCTAGCAGCTTTCCAGACAGCATCCATGTAGAATCTGGCAATGATTCTGGATGATGATACCCCTTGGTCTTGAATCGTTTTGCTGTTGCTTCTTGGCTCGGTTCCATCTTCATTCTCCACCTCTGGCAAGCCATAGAGTCTCAGGTTCCATCTTCATTCTCTACCTCTGGCAAGCCATAGAGTCTCAGGTTCCATCTTCATTCTCCACCTCTGGCAAGCCGTAGAGTCTCAGGTGCCATCTTCATTCTCCACCTCTGGCAAGCCGTAGAGTCTCAGGTTCCATCTTCTTGTGTATTGTTCCAGATCAGTGAGACGTCTATGGTAGACATTGTTATTCTTTTCTACACTTTTTTCAACTTTTGCCACTCTCGTTTTCACATCCTTGATTTCACCACATGCAAACTCCAGTCTTTTTCAAGCCTTCGATAACCATGGTGTTTGCGCCTACCATTTCCTCAATGGCGTCAGACCTGGAGTTGATGAGTAAGGAGAGGGTAGCCACGATGTCAAAGTTCATGTTGGGTTTTTTGGAGGGTTGAGGTTTGCATGGAGTAACCGGTAAACAGGGGAATTCGTCATCTTCAACAGTATGATATTATCCATAGGCCAAGTGTAGTTATGGCAGTTGTCTATAAGCACGTTTCTCTCTTGTTGATTAGCAATAGAACGGCTAACTTCTTCCCTTCTTTTTTTGTCACGATTTCACATGGACATGCCAAAATAAATGATCCAATTCTTATTCCAGTCACAGGAAAGTTCGTATATCTTGAACAAATAAAAACAGTAATAGTAGTGTTAGAATTTGGATATGTAGACGGGCGAGTCGGTCAAGGATCGATTCAGACAAGGTGGTAAATTGTATGACAAGCTACAGTTTATTCAGAGTGAAGATATCTAGAACAGCGTAATTACGGCTCTCCCGCTGGTTCGTACGGAAACGCAGACGAAGAAGAGACCGTTACAATCAGTACACCACTAATATATAGAAAAGAAAGTAGGTTGATTCTGGAAGATCGGATCTTTGGATTGGTTCAGCTGGGGTGTAGTCTGTAGTCTTCCGCCATTGGCTCAGTTGTCTGTCCGTCATCGTAGAATCCTCTTCGGGCATTCAACGTTCAGCTACAACGGAGATCATGTGTGTGTGCGCTGGTTTTGGCCATTAGTGTAATGCGGGAGCTATCCTGTAGGGGACCCCACAGGCTCAACTCTGAGTTGTAGCCCCCCCTTAACAATAGTTTGGTCACCTACATAAGAAATAGCATTTCTCTACAAAACCCTCTCTTCACGTCTCACCAGAGACGTGACACAACCTAACTGGATCCAGACACAAAGAGAAACTTCTCCCAATGGGACTATGAAATAAGGCACGGTTTTAAACAGAAATAGATATATATGTATTACATCATGTTCTCCATTCAATCCCACTATGTACTAAGTTGGCTACCAGCCACCTAGGAACTTACAACCCTCATTTAACAGAGCGGAGAACAACAGCTCAAAATAAAAGTAAAATGCTTGTCTACATAAGCCAACTTTTTCCCGCAGGAAAAAGTTGTGATTCCCTCTCTTCACATCTCCAAAGAGATGTGACTTAAACTAGGCAAGTCAGGCGGAATGATCCACTTGCATAACACATACATACACCCCCATAAGGCAACAGCAGATATAATGTAAATCTAATAGGCACTCTCCTCCTCATCCTCGAATTCAAGTAGGTCTTTATCCAGCAGAGGAAACATCTGGGAAGGGGAGGAAGGGTCAATGGCTCTAGAGATAACCCTAGTGGCAAGGGAACGGATGCATGGAATGCAACAGCATCCACAGAGAACTAAAATGGCAGCGAACACCGAAATGGATACCAAAATGGAGGACACCAGGGTTTTATATTTACCAAACGCACTCATCCAGGAGTCCCACATCGAGGTATCCATCCCAGAATGAGATTTCATTTTACCATTAAGCGTCCTCAAACCTTCTAGGGCCATGGTCAAGCTACCATCGGAGGCTGTGTTATTAGGGATGAAAGTGCAACACTGTTCACCAAACATAGTACAAGCTCCACCTTTCTCCGCCAGTAGCATATCTACTGCAATGCGATTCTGGAATGTCATAAGAGAAGTTGCAGCCAGGCGCTCATGCTCCATACCGTTATCACGCACCTGGCTCCTGTTATCTAACAAAAAAACGCTTGTTCTCGCAACCCCACGCTCTGAATGTGCCCTCCCTTCTGTATTTTTCCAGCATGAGAAAGTCCCCTGGCCCTGACACTTTTAACAATGTTTCAAGTCAGCTATGTTGCATAACACTTGCATACATCAACACAAGCCAACAGCAGATAATATTCAATCATATATATGGTAATGGCTATAATGTAAAACACAGGAACCAATAATCCCTCTTTTTCACACCCCCCAGGGTGTGAACAAAAATTCAGCAATGAATCATATAACAGTCACAGAGTTTAAAATACCTTCATGTCAAAAGAGAACAGCTCATTCAAAAACAGAACAAAAAAAAAAAATGGTGTGAAATTTAAGTCCCCCTTTTGACACCCACAAGGGTGTCACTTAGCAAAAACAGGATAACACTTTATTGTTTATTGACATGTAAGATACCGGATAAAACTTTGGTCATGGAAAACAGAGTAAAGCAAAGCAAAGCAAAGCATTATTATAAACCATCTGGTCCTCTCAGCTACTCCTATCCTGCACCAGTTGGGCTTCATGCCACCCAGGGACTCAAAACCTTCACAACAGGGAGAACAAACATACTGGAAAGAAAACCCATCATAAAGATGTATAACAAGGAACTGTGGTGGTGTAAGATTTATTCTACTACCTCGCCCACAGCATACCATGGGTCATCCTCAGTCAGTCTCATCCTCCCCTGAAAGCATGCTTCAGTATCAGCATCTCCAACTGGAGCATCACGCAAAGGCATCATCATGCCTGAAGCCTTCACCACATCTGTAACAGACTTCTTGAAACACGGTATGATGCAAGCAGCACAACACGTCAAATAACAAAAATACAAAAATTAGGGTCAGAAATCCAGTAACCACCATTCTAGTGTACTTACCAAAACCAGGCTCCCACTCAAGAGAACAGGCCAGACTCCTCCACCCCCGCCATGGTCCTCATCTCAGCAGATAGTGCATCAAGCCCACTAAGGGCCTTAGATATACTACCATCTGGACTGGTGTTATTAGGAATATACGTGCAACATTGTTCACCGAACATCTTGCATACGCCCCCCTGACTGGCAAGAAGCATATCCAAAGCAAGTCTATTCTGTCTGGCAACCCTAGATGTGGCCTCAAACTGTTCAGACACACGAGTGAGTGCATCACGGGGGTAATTAACAAAACGCTGTTGATCATAGTAGATGTAATGAATCCATGCAGTCTGTCTTGCATCCACCATGGCTAGACCTATAATCCATCATTCCTGCCCAAGGCCTGAAGCTCATGAGGAACCCCCACCGGCACTCCTAACAGGTTAGTGTGTATGTCAACTACATCCTCTGTCCATGGAGCACTACTTCTTGTCTCCCATGGGATGGAATGTTTTCAGGTCCCCTGGATACAGAACCCAACAACTGTTCAGCAGTAACATCAACAATGGTCAGTGGAATTATCAAACTGGTCAGAGCACACGTACCTTGCCAGTCTCCTCTAAGAATGAGTCTCAGCACTCTTTTGGGTCCACAGATCCACCACACATCAGCCAGACCACTAGTTTGGTTTAGGCCTGTAACTGGCCAAGTGGAATTAATGGTTATGTTACTACTGCAATCAGCTTCAGGCAATCTCCCATAATCAATGCCATTACCTGTACCCGTGATGCAACTGTAATTGCCCCCATATGCCTCAACACCCCAAGGGGCCCGATGAGGAGGTACTGTAGGAAACACAAGGCTCAGAGGAACAGAGAGTTGAATTGGCCTCAACCAGGTAAAAACCTCTCAGAATACACAACCACCCCTCTCCTTCTCCTATAGCAAATGGGTGTGTAGCCAGAACAGGTCTATCATGACCAATGTTTCATGTAACTCATGTAATCCTTTCTTTTCAGGGTCTTAACTGTACCTCATATAAGAAAGCCACAAATTGTCCCTACCAATAACACCAGTCTCAGTGCCTAATTGATCAATAGCTGAATAGTCTAACATTAATTACCTGAATGGGATTTTTAACACAGTGGTGGCAGGTTCGGTCCAGGGGTGGTAGAGGAGTGTGTCTGGCCCTGGTTCATCTGGGACCTCTGGTTTTGGCAGCACCTTAATAGAAAACACACCCATCGTGTCTGTCCCGGTCCTTTGTAGTCCGAGGGTGTAAGTGCCTGCATCAGAGAGCTTAATAGTTTTGATGGTTAGTAGGATTTCATCACCTTTACAAAGTTCAACAGTGCTCCCAGGTTTTCCCATATCATGGAAAACCTATCCACCTTTGTGGGATCCCCTATGCTATAAGGATACCCTCTCTTCCAATCCCAGAACTGTCCCAAGTCGGTTATCCTGTAATCCCCATACGGACACCCTCCAAATTTAATATAATTTCATTTATAATTTTCGTCCACTTGTTCTGTAGACATACCTTCAGCATTCCACGGGTCAGAACCTGGAATCCGCTGGTACATCACCATCTATTTCCATCGATTTCTCCAGAGTCCTGGAAATAAGGCCTCATAGACAACAGCCCCATAAAACTAAAACAGTCACACAGGTGAATGTAGCCCACAATACAGTGATCATAATATTTTCCCCATTTTCTAAACATACTATCAAACCCAATTAATCAGAGAAGTATCCACCCCAGTGTTTTCTGTCAACCCGTGAGCCAGGGTGGTCAAACCAGCTGAGGCTTCAGGTACTGATTCATCCGGAGCTGTGTTATTTGGGATGTCACCCACGATAAGACCGCTCAGACAAACAGCTTCCATGTGAAGCCCCACCCTTTCCCCGAGAACACATCACTTAGCAAGAGCCAGACACATCTTCACTTCTATGAACAAAAACAGGGGTGACAGGACAGGGAGGATTTTCTTCATTCGAGAGATGGCCCCCGGAATTCTGTTAATTCCAGTTCTCCTCTCGAACACTGTTTATTGTTCGATAGTGTCAGTGTGTCTTACCCTCCCGCCGTGCGATATGAATCCGGGTAGCTCTTTCAGCTAGCTGTCACCAGGAGACCTTGGTATGGTCCCCCCAACAAGCCTCTGGGACTGGATTGAGTGACTTCACCTGCAGTTCACCTATAATGCATAAAATGCTGGACATACAGGCTTGGTTAACAAACAGTTTCTCATGTTTTATCTGATTCTATCTTTAACTTCTATGCCCATTTGTTAACTACATTTTTAAAAATATTAGTTTCTTATCCAATAGGCCCCATCCTATCCTAGACCACAATTTACCTATCCCCCTTTTGATACCTGGCTATGCCCAGGTAACAACCTTACCTACTCTAAATAATGACTTAGGTAAGATTAGTATATTATCCTTCTGTTCTGACATTATCATGTAGGAGCGCCCCTTTAAATTTTCCACATGTCCAATTCTCCCTTTTGTCTTCACTCAGTGACTGTTATCTACACACTCCGTTATCTTTGCTCGTCCTGGCTCCCTTCTAAAACTTCTCCTCTCTGCTCTCCAACCGTCAAGGTCTCTGCAGTGCGGGGGAGGGCTCATCTGTCTGCCTTTTCCCATGTTTCCACATTTTAACTAAATGTCTCACTGTTTGGCTTTATCTAAACTCATGGATTTTTATTTTTTGAAAAACATGTCTATGGTGGCAATTACTAAAGTCTTTATATAGGTTAAGTAAACTCCACTATAATTAAGTTACCTTAAAAAACAAATTAAATTTCAAAAAAACATTTTTTTTATGTATTTTTATTTTTAAACAGTATTACCCATGACCACAAATGTATTATTCAAATGGCACCCCCTTGTGGCTGATCAGACCACCCGAGAGAGCCATGAAATCCGGTCACGGGTTACACCATCCCCCCACATTCGTGTTCCATACCATATTAGACATATTAAAGAACCCTTTATCCTTATAATAAAAATAAAAATCACTTGTGTAATTAAAACTCATAAAATAAAAAACTCATAAAGGTTCCATATGTGAGCATGCCTCTTTAAAATATCATGTCTCTGGGAACATGGAAATCCCCTTAACCCAAACATTTACTACAAAAACAAAACCTAATAATTATGATAATCCCCTCAAACTCAAATAATTTGTCTCGATGTTTCATGTCTTATTCGTGTTTCTCCAAATTGTCTCCCCAAAATACTTCTTAAATACCCAGCCATTAGACAGACACACAGAACTGTGATAAATGTGCACTGTCCCTTTAACATAAAAACCTCAGCCTGCAATCCACTCTGCGGGCCTTTCATTGTTCTCCATAATGAAAACAGATTCTAATGTTAGTATACCTTGACCTCCTGTTTAATTTCAATGATGTTATCTGAACAATCAAACCAAAATCAATACCCGGGAAGTACTTGTGTAAATGAATTAAAATAACTAAATAATTTGGTTAGAACACCACTCCCGTCTTACATCGACCACACCCTTCGCCCCGTACCTAGTGTACAGCTTATCTATTACTCAGTGGCTCAATTAATGTTTAACGTAAGTATGTTCAGATGTTGATTATGTAATTCTACAACATTAGTATAGTTCAAACCTCATAATATAAATCCGCAAAAAGAATTTTGCGTTAATAGAGTTTAACACTCTTTCCAACAGTCATGCACCCCCCTCAATATTCTATGATATAACTCTCATCAGCAAGCCTGCGACTTTTTCAACATTCTCACCGGTTCCAGCTCCAACTGAAACACCTAATGTACCACACTCGCTTTGTCCCCGACCTCATTCATATCGATATTAGTCCCCGACTGAATATCAAGCGTGTTTCATGCACAGGATTTGATTTTCACAAATCTTCATTTACGCCAGTAAGCAGACCAGTGGGAGACGCAATGGCCCCGCCTTCTGTTCATTCTCTGTTTGGTCCCTTGGTTCTTAAATACATGGTTTTTATTTCTTTCAACTTCCTTGTCTCTGGCCTCCTGCTACGTCCCTCTCAACTCACATTCCATTGTTTTCAGCTGGGCCCCTGTTGGCGGCCACCCCCCTAGATAACCTGCTTGTGTCCATCTTAACTTCAATCCCTACCAAACTTTCTTTATAGGCGTCCATCGTTCCTTTCCCCCTGATCTATATTCAATTTTTTGTTCTAGGAACTCATTAAACCTCAGCTTTGGAGTATTGGGGGTCGCCATTGTGAATTTGCTTTAAACGTAATTTAATTTAATTCAATCGGAATTTAATCGTAGTTTTAATCGAAATTCTCTCCTTCTATCTGAATATAGTTAGCATATACTTCGCCCGACGTTGATTAATACCCACGATGTATTCGAAGAGACACTATTGCTCGTACTCTGCCTTATCTCAGAGCTTCTCCTTCGTATATTCAGGTTGAGAAAAAACGCATGGGTTTGTATAGCATTATGGAGCGCACAACCAAGGGATCTATTCGACTATTTAGTCTCAATATTTAAATATTATATTCAGATATTATTTCAATTATACATCAGTCATTTCATTCCTGATTATACATTTATACATGTACCTATTAACATAGGTACATAGGTACAATATAGAAGTTTCAGATTTATCCAATATCCCTTATTATAATTCTCTCTCTCTCCCTCTATCTAACCACCAACAATCTTAATGGAAACAATTACAACCACATTGCATTTTAACATAACATAACATAAACAGTTACAAATAGACAAAACAAGACAAAACAGCACGTTATATCTCTGACCCCTGAAAGCCGATCCTTATCAGTGAATTTCTATCAGACTGAGCCGTACCGGGCCACGGGATAAAATTACAATTTATCCCCTCGGCGCCAGATTTGAAGAATAGTAATTAGCTATCCCCTACTGATCTCTATTCCTGATCCCTATCGAGCTGACCCCTATCAGAATTATTACACATGTCCGACCCCTATCGGTGAATCTCTATCAGACTGAGCCGTACCGGGTCACGGGATAAAATTACAATTTATCCCCTCGGCGCCAGATTTGAAGAATAGTAATTAGCTATCCCCTACTGATCTCTATTCCCGACCCCTATCGGAACTATCAAAGACAAAACAGTGATCACTCATCATTGAAAGCTAGCAGACTGTGCTGACCGGGTCACGGGTCCCAAAATTACAATTTGTCCCCTCGGCGCCAGAGTTAATGAATAGTAATTAGCTATCCCCTTACTGATATCTCATCAATGATTTAAATCACACCGGCCGTCGCCGGTTCGTTACTACATATGTTCACATACACTGTTATTTCGACTCGTCAGCAAATTATAAAATTTACACAAGAATTCATACTTACTCGGAAAAACTGATAAAAATTTGGACAGACTTTACGACAATATGCAAAGTTTGATTTAACAGGCTTTTGCTTACCTTATTTTTTTATGGTGCACCTTGTAATCAGTTTTCCGAGTTGAGCAGAATTGTTGCCCTCCCCCGAAAGTCTTCACCCGTCTTTTTATTTATTTAATGAATCGTCCTTTCACCAACTCGCCTCCTCCACACCCAAATCAACTCACTTCGACTGGATCGTTAGTAAACCATCCTCTGCTACCATTTCTGTTAGAATTTGGATATGTAGACGGGCGAGTCGGTCAAGGATCGATTCAGACAAGGTGGTAAATTGTATGACAAGCTACAGTTTATTCAGAGTGAAGATATCTAGAACAGCGTAATTACGGCTCTCCCGCTGGTTCGTACGGAAACGCAGACGAAGAAGAGACCGTTACAATCAGTACACCACTAATATATAGAAAAGAAAGTAGGTTGATTCTGGAAGATCGGATCTTTGGATTGGTTCAGCTGGGGTGTAGTCTGTAGTCTTCCGCCATTGGCTCAGTTGTCTGTCCGTCATCGTAGAATCCTCTTCGGGCATTCAACGTTCAGCTACAACGGAGATCATGTGTGTGTGCGCTGGTTTTGGCCATTAGTGTAATGCGGGAGCTATCCTGTAGGGGACCCCACAGGCTCAACTCTGAGTTGTAGCCCCCCCTTAACAATAGTTTGGTCACCTACATAAGAAATAGCATTTCTCTACAGTAGTGACTGTAAACTAGTTTTTTTTTTACAATCTTTCTGAAGTCTGGTGCGGAGCTCGGTAAAAAAGCGTCTGTTCAAGCCGCCATCTTGGCTTCCTTCGGCATGGGAAACATAAGTTAACATTGCCAAAGCAAGTGACTGTAGTTGTAACGAGCGGAACTAGTTGATTCTTCACTACCCTGTTCTTCATCGATTAAGTTTAACAGCGGTTGGCATCCAATAAATGTTGCATTACCGCCATCTACTAGACTGGAGTATAACTATCTACTAGACTGGAGTATAACTCCTTTATAATTTGCCTGGGAAAAAAACAAACAAATACCCTACCATCTAACATTAAACTCACAAAAAAAGTACTACATTTTTTTTCTCAAAAAATTCCATTCTCCACTATTTAAATATATTTAGTCCTACTTCAAGCCAACAGCCCGAAAGGATGGGACACCAACACTTAACACACCCTGTAACTATTCTGACATCAAACCTTGCACACCCAAATAGCTCTCTGCAGCTGCCACCACAACCTCAATTTTCTGCGATTTACATTCTATCCCTGCAGTACAGTTGATAACCATTGCTATAAAATCACCAACATCCAATCTTACTGAAACATATCACTTGTTGGTTTATCCCTCTGTACAGGTACAGATCTTCTACTCAGAACCACTCCTCTTAGGATCCCTCCCACTTGACCCATCTTTCTCTACAGTACTTTCTTCACTGCCTCAGCATATAACAACTTCTGCACTACTCTAACCCTGGAAACCTCAACCTGCCTCTACCGCACCCTCTGAACATTCAGCACAAACCCCTCTGGATGTAGCACTCAACAGTGCATCCCGCTTGTAAAAGCAGCTGTCTTGATGTTCTTCTTTATCAATAGCTACCGCAACGCTTTTCCATTTCAAACAAGCGCGCTCTATTTCTCCCGATTCCTTGTTTCGCTTGCTGTGAAACAGCACAGTAGTGGTCATGTTCCTCCCTTGACGGCTTCACAACCCTGTCAGCTGATTTGGGAATTTGTAGTTGGGAAGTGCTTGGTAAGGGTGGAAAGAACGAACGAACATCACACAGTAAGTGATGTTCTGAATTGAAACCCTCGCCATTCTCTCGTGTTTTCCCATGACTTTAGCCAGTGTAAATTAGTGAAATGACATTGATGGCTTCAGCAATGCACAGCTTCAAATCAAATCACATTGTATTTGTCAAATGCACCGAATACAACAGGTGTAGACCTTACAGTGAAATGCTTACTTACAGGCCCTTCACCAACAATGCAGTTTTAAGAAGAATAGGTGTTAAGTAAAAAAAATAGATAAGTAAAAAATAAAAGTAGCAAATAATTAAAGAGCAGCAGTAAAATAACAATAGCGAGGCAATATACAAGGGGCACTTGCACAGAGTCAATGTGGGGGGCACCGGTTAGTCGAGGTAATTGAGGTAATATTTACATGTAGGTAGAGTTAATGTGACCAAGCATAGATAATAAATAGAGTAGCAGAAGCTTAAAAGATTATATAGGTTTAGGATGATATAGTTGATATAGGATCTAAAATACAATAAGGCTGTCTGTCTTTATTTATAATATGTTTAAGGTCTGAATGGACCAGTCATGTGCATCATCACACAGATCAGAGGTCTGATACCATACACACAGTTTAAAACAGGAGAGATGTTTGATGTAGGGGGAAGTCACATGGATGTCTACCATGGCTGAATGTGTCACTAAATTCAACATGATGACCATTCTTCCCACTCTTCTGAGGAAACTCAACTCAGCTGACAGTGAAATAACTACGTCAAGCTCACAATGGAATAGACAAAAGTATGTTCCAGGATCAACAATGTTTCTTCACTGATCACTGTGTGGAGTGGTGATGGTGATATAGTCCAAACCTGTTTTCTCAGTCTGATTGTCACTAACCTAATTGGCATCCTCCTTCATGCATTTACATGAAAGGATTAGAGGTAGCCCACCACTTCATTTATTGGTTTAAACAGAGTGCATGCACTCCAGGTATGTTTGATCTTGGGATGAGGGTACAATAGGATTATCTACAGGTGGAACGGACAGATGTGAAAATACAGTTTTTTCTCCACAAATATTTTTCAACAGACTCGATGATTAGTTTCTTTCCCCCCCAAATTATTTTCATCATTCAATTGCCATTGATTGCTGTCTCCCATCCTGAGGGGGTGTAGCTTCCCTCCACTCTGACACCCCACCCTCATTGAACCCCAGGCCTGAAAATACCAGAGGAAAGGAGCATTACAATACATCTATCTGACACGTTATCTTATGGATTTACATGATTTAGTGATCTTATAGATTCCAGTAATTCCTCATGGTTAATAAAAATACTCTGTTTACATATTTAAATCATTGGTATTTGTAATGACTCGGGCTCCAAGGTTTCCTAATTAGGTCACGTGGTCAGGGTAAACTCCTGGCCCTAGCAGCGCTGACAGTACAGCTGACATATATATAAGTCCTTCTTCCCTTTCTGTCATTGCCCAATCCTGTTACTGTGATCTGAAGAACTAGCTTTCCTTTCCCAATTTACTACTTCTCCATGAATTGTTAGGGAAGTTTTTATAAGCCTGCTGTAGGCTGTGTTGGTGGTTTGTTTGCTGAGTCGCAGTGTGAGTGTGTTCTCACTCCTCTTTGCCTCCCCTCCCCCTTCCTTGATTCTAGAATCTACAACCCTTACCTGCCTTAAGTGTGCTATGCAGACACACCCGGCAATCCTGCATCAACCAATCACAGACAAGGGAGAGACACCCAGGAGGTGTACTTCCTGTATTTGGTGAGAGAAGAATGGAGCAGGAGAGAGAGAGAGAGAGAGTGAGAGCGAGATAGTGAGTCAGCTAGCTTTATCTCGGGGTCAACAGTAACTGATCACGTCAGTGTTGGAGGAAGGAGAACAGATTGATTTGTGAGATACAGTCCGCAGCCTTTCATTTACTTTGTCCAGATTCCTCTGTTCATTAACAGCGGCTGTGAAGACAAGACAGAGACAAAAAGAGGAGGGGAAAGATAAGTGTCAATCTGTTCAGACTTGTTTGGGAATTTGAGCAGGGAAGGAGGGAGGAGGGGTGAAACAGCAAGAGGGAGAAGAGCAGAGGAGAGAGGTTGACAGACATACCGAGAAGGAAACAGATGCGGAGAGAAACAGAGGGTCAGGATTGGATTAAAGTTTAAATAGAACTTTGTTCGCCATTCTGACGCCCCCCCCCCCCAGCAGATCTGGAGAGGAAGGAGGATTGCTTGTGTTGTGCAATCGTTGTTAGTTTACACTACTGAACTAACTGAGAGCTGCAGAGAGAAGGGAGACTGGACATCTCTAGCGTACTAAACTCAGGTGAGTCCCTCAGATCTCTTTACTGTGTTTCTCTACTGATCTACCAGTCATTCTACAGTTCTAACATTGATTCATGGCTAATTTGTCTAGTGGTTTATGTGTTACATGTGTTTTCATTGTGTGTAAGAGAGTCCTGTTTTAGGGTTAGTTGGTGTGTTGAGTGATGTTATGTGGACTGTGCTATGCAGACGTGTGCTGAGCGTTGTTATGTGGACTGTGCTATGCAGACGTCTGCTGTGCTGTGTTCAGTAAATCAGTGTTCCCAGGTGTCACATAATCTGCTAGGCTGTTTCTGTCATTATCTACAACACTTTGCTGTTGGCTCTATTGTTGTATATATACTTGGTGCTTATTAAAGGGAAAATGTCGTTTTTGAGTGGATTTTCCCTTTAAATTAACTCAAGCAGTTAGCAGTAGAATCCATTGAGTTAAAGTGTATTGAATTACAGGGTTGGCTTTTGTGGGTTGGCTATTAATTGTTGTCTGACTAAAGGTTGTGATGCTGTGGTCTCAAACTGATCGCATAAACACATTGTTGCCTGTGATTCTTATCATCATAACACCTACAGTTATAACACATTGGACTTGTGTTGTATTATAGTTAGTATTTTCACCTTTTTGTAATTTACATTTTTTGTACTACCTATTTGAATAAAAGAATAGTGAAGCATTGGTCAGGGCTGGTAAAGACACTAGGCCACTATTCAACTTCAGTATTTGAGGACCACAATAGGCCTAATGCTGTTGTTAACCTTCCATTTTCATTGATCTCAACATTCCTTTATCTCCATTTAGTGATTGAAAGTGTTTCTACTTCAAGTGATTCTATTGGTTGTAGCAGTATCCTTGCAGAATGTCCAGATTGTGATGAATTATACATTAATGAATATTACCGTCTTTCAGGTTCTAAAAAAGTATGTTACCATGGGGACCAAACGTCCCAGTCTGACTCCCTTTGATACATTTGATCCATCCAATCAAAGCGCTTCCTACCGGAACCCTCAGCCAATCAGCCAGATCTGCCGCGAAACAAGTCCCAGACCTGGAACTCCGGCCCGGACAGACAGAGAGAGGGAGAGGATCCGAGAGGAGGAATGGAGGAGAGAAAGAGAAATGGAGAGATTGAAGGACAAAACAAGAAATAGAAGAAAAGAGATGGAACCCGGACCAAGAGAGAGGAACAGAGAGAAGGAGTGTGCCCTCATATCCAGAGGGAGGGAGGAGGAAAGGGAATGGAGAGAGAGAGAAAGGGGGGGAGCGGGAGAGAGACGTGCCAATGGAAGACCTACTTCAAATCTGGAGATCAGGAACCACAGAGACAGAGAAAAGGAGAGAAAGAAAGGAGACACGTTTCCTAGAATGGTAAAACATAGCAAAGAGAGAGACAGAAGAATGAGTGCATTTGTGGAGGAAGATGTGGGGAAAGAAGGAATGAGACAATTGGAGAGACAGAAGGGAACAGAGATGGACGACTGGGAGAGAGAACGAGAGACAGCAGCAAAGATACAGCGGTATCGAGATGCAGAGAGGGACTTCCAAAGGCACAGGGAGAGGGAGAGGGAGAGAATCAGGGCACAGGAGGACAGAGAGAAAAATGGAGGGAGGCCCATGGAGGATAAGACCGTGAGACGGAGGGAGAGAGCGAGGGAAGCGGAGCCAGATTTCAGAGAGAGGAGAAGAGAGAGGGATTCAAAGGGTAATGACCTATGGAGCAAAAGAGAGAGGTATATGGATGGAGAGAGAGAGAGGTCAAAACTACGGCAGGGAGAAAGAGAGGATGGAAGAAGAGAGGGAGATTCACAGAACTATTCGGATAGAGAGGGCAGGGATGGAAGGAGGGAAGGAAATACCGAGGGACAGAGGGACACCAGGAGTGAGGGAGACAGTGATGGAGAGAAGAGGAAAGAGAGAGTGAGAGATGACAACAGAAGAGAACTGAAACATCTGCACAGTAAAAGTGAGGGGGACACTGAGGGGAACGCAGCATGGGATAGAGTGAGGGAGAAAGAGAAGGAGAGACAGAAATGGAGAGGGGGGGAGATATACAGAGAGAGGGATGGAAGGAGAGATGCTTATAGACAGAGAGTTAGGGAAGGGGACAGGGATGGAAAGAGTGACATGGAGAGATACAGAGAGAGGGACAGGAGAAAAGTGAGGGAAGTGGAGAGAGAGAGGGATGAGGTGAGAGAAGGGGCCAGGCGAGAGGACAGACCAAGGGAAAGGAGGGACCTAGAGAAAGTGAGGGTGGGAACACAGCCCAATGTAACAGGAGAGAGAGGGAAGCGTATGGATGGAGAGAGACGCAGAGAGAGGGAGAGATATTCCAAGGAGGAGGATGAAGAGAGATTCAGAGAGAGGGAGAGATATTCCAAGGAGGAGGATGAAGAGAGATTCAGAGAGGGGGAGAGATATTCCAAGGAGGAGGATGAAGAGAGATTCAGAGAGAGGGAGAGATATTCCAAGGAGGAGGATGAAGATAGGAGGTGCAGGGAGAAGAGGGACAGAGAGACAGATCCCAAAAGGGAGGGAGGAGCAGACGGAGCTAGTCGACCGCTGAGCGAGACAGCCCCAAGGGTGCCACCACGAGTCCAGAGCAGCGGAGAATGGAGCAGTGACATAGAGAGGGAAAGAAAATGGAGAAGAGGAAGAGAAAGTCATGAAGAGAAGGAGTCAGAGGGAGAGAAGGATGTGGACAAGGGGCAGAGAGACTGTAGTGAAAGAGAGAGACTAGATAGAGTGAGGGGGAGAGAAGAAGGAAAGGAAGAGACGATACCAAAGCGCCCTGAGCAGAGGAGGATGTGGTTATTACCACAGAGGGTCAGATATAACAAAGACTCCTCTTTAGAGGATGAGGTTATAGAACGAGAAAGAGATAGGCACACTAACAGATGGAGAGAGAGAAGTGAAGAAGAGGACAGATCCGTGGAACAAAGGACAGGCAGAGATAAAGAGAGGAAGACAGAGGGAGAAGGACAAGAGGATAGGTCGGTGGAACAAAGAAAGTCCATAGACGAAGAGAGAGAAACTGATAGGGAGGGAGGGAGGGAGAGGTATTTGGAGAGAGGGTTAAATGTAGATGAAGACAATGAGACAGAAGCCTGGAGGAGTTATAGCAGAGGAGAGGAACACCAGACTTACAGCGATGGAGAGAGAGAGGAACGCTGGCAGAGGGACAGGGAGACAGAGAGAGAGAATGTGACAGATAACACAGAAGGTGACAGAGAGAAAGAAGGAGGAAGTGATAGATATATACTCTTCGAGAGCGATGGAGGAAGTGATAGAGAGTGGGAAGGAGGGAGGGATAGAATCCCTTCCTCTGAGGACGGCTTTATCACTGTGTCCAGTGGTGGAGAAGAGGAGTTTGAGGACTGCAAGGAATTCTTGGAAGTTGGGGTTGCTATTCATGTTACCAGGCAACCTGTTAGCTTTCAGGGGAGCGAGGGAGAGATGAAGAGAGGTGGAGGGAGAAGACATGAAAGAGAGAGAGAAAGAACAGAAGAGAGGACAGAGCAAAAGGATGATGCAGTGGTGGGAGAGGTGAATGATGGAAAGGGGAAGAAGCCACCCACCTATGTATTCTGTGTGATTGGACAAACACTGCCCAGGTCAAAACCAAATCAGACAGCAGTCTTGGGTGACATGGAATCAGAGCGGACCAATCAAAATCCTGGATATGGTCATAGGGACAGTGATGACATCACACACCTCCCTCATGAGAACCCTTCCAGAGATGGAGACCAAGGGGCAGAGGATGAGAGAAAAATAGTGAGGGATGAGATCCATGTGCCAAAGGAGGAGAGAACAGACACAGAAGAGAGCTCCATAGTGGACGTCAGTCACACCACCCTAGAACGAGAGAGCGGAGAAAGACTGAAGGTCATGGAGGAGAACCCATACGCTGAGATAGAGCGAAGGAGGAACTCTGAGACCGAAAAACTCCTCAAAGAGTGGAGAGAAAGACATGAAGAGTACACAGAAACAAGAGAGAGGGACCCAACAGACAGGAGGAGGATAGAACCAGAGATAGGTCCATCTTCGCATCCCAGTGGAGAGTACCACCACCATGGGATCCCTGTAGTTGACCAAGCCACCTCTGACCAGAATGACCCTGTAGTGATGAGCCCAGAGGAAGCTGTGGCCATCCAGATCTGTATAAGGGGAGCCTGGAGCACAGAAGAGGAGGCCAAGCGCCACTCCCCGGCCTCACACATGAAGTGGGCCAAGAACGTATTGAGTGAGATCCTTGGCAGCTCGGAGGAACCAGCCCTCGGCAACCCACAGCCAGAGTCACAGGGAGGTCAAGAGGTCAGCCAGACTACGAGAGGGACCGAGAGGGTAGAAGTGGAGTTAGAGGAAGAAAAGGATGAGACGCTAGAGGGGGGAGGAGCCTCACCCGTCTACGCCACGGTTCAGAAGAGGAAGAAGCGTGGGAGGAAGTCGGTGGAGGAGAGGCTGGCTGAACAGGAGGCAGAGCCAGGGAAGGTGGAGGATGAGAGAGGTACAGGGGAGAAACTAACAGACGTGCATGCTGAGGCTTTCACAGCTATGCTTGGTGATGGCAAACCCATAGACATGCATGCTGCCCTGACCCTACACAATACTCATGGTGACACACCTACAGACACACAGGGAGAGGAGGTGGAGGGTAACAATGTGTGTGCGGACAGACAAACAGACAGTCATATACATATCCAGGTAGAGATGGTGACAGAGGATGAGGGTGAGATGGAGAAAGGGGTCGAAGTTGGGGACGAGGTTCATATACTGGATGCAGAGAAAGAAGTGAATGCCCAGAAAGAGGAAGATCTGTTTCTCTCTGTGAGCAACACCCTGTACAAACCAACCAGCTGCCCCAGCCTTATATACAACCCTGATTCAGAACAACCTATCACCACCATAGAGGAAAAGACAGAGGAAGAAGGGGAGAAAGAGAGGACTGTGGGAGAGGGGAAGCAGGAAAGGAGGATAGAGGATGGGACCGAGGACAGGGGGAAAGTGGGAGAGGTGACTGAGGAGAGGAAAGTGGAAAGGGAGGAGGAGAAGAGGGTAGGAGGGGAAGAGGAGAGGATGAGGGAGGGCAAGGAAGAGAGTAAAAAAACGGGAGGAGGGAAGGTGAAGAGCACTTGTAGCTTCCAAGATTTGGGCACCGATGTTCGATATAGGAGGCGGGGGTTCCGCAAGACAACAGAAAGAAGAAACGAGGAAGAAGAAGGAGGAAGAGGAGATGCGAGGGATCGCAGAACAAGAATATTCCAGGTGTCAGGTGAGACAGACAGAAAGAGACGGAGGAATAAATCAAGAGAAAAGCAGCTCAACACCTCACACAGATTAATATTAGAATATCCTAATTATGATCTCATTACTCAACACCTCACACAGATTAATATTAGAATATCCTAATTATGATCTCATTACTCAACACCTGACACAGATTAACATTAGAATATCCTAATTATGATCTTAATACTCAACACCTGGCACAGATTAACATTAGAATATCCTAATTATGATCTCATTACTCAACACCTGACACAGATTAACATTAGAATATCCTAATTATGATCTTAATACTCAACACCTGACACAGATTAACATTAGAATATCCTAATTATGATCTCATTACTCAACACCTGGCACAGATTAATATTAGAATATCCTAATTATGATCTCATTACTCAACTCATTTCATGATCATCTCAAATCATCTCATTTTGTCAACCTAACCAAATCTTTTAGAACACCAGACAGAAGAGTTCAAACTTTTTCATTTGAAGACAGTTATACAAATGTTCATTCTTAGTTATGAAGAAATACTATAGTATACTATGGTATAAATACTATATTATAAACCAGGTGTTTCGAGCCCTGAATGCTGATTGTCTGAAAGACGTGGTATATCAGATCGTATACCACGGGAATGACAAAAAAGTACTTTTTACTGCTCTAATTACGTTGGTAACCAGTTTATAATAGCAATAAGGTACCTCGGGGGTTTGTGGTATATGGCCAATATACCACAGCTAAGGGCTGTATCCAGGCACTCCTCAATGCGTCGTACATAAGAACAGCCCTTAGCCGTGGTATATTAACCATATACCACTACCCATCGGGCCTATTTGCTTAAGTATTCGCTGTAGTGTTTTTGCAGAATACTGGAATATTTACTGTAGTATACTGTAGTATTTACAGTTAACTATAGTATAAATACTGTAGTAAAATAACTGTAGTATATACAAAAGTAATTAATGTAGTGTTTTTGCGAATTGTAATATACTGTAGTATTTACTGGAGTGTTTTTGCTGACTGTAGTGTTTTTGTGGACATTACTGTAGTATTTACTATAGTATGCTACAGTATGTTACAACATTGTAATATTCTATAGTAAACTGTAGTATTTTTTTCATGTGGGATCTCACAAAAATCTTAATGAGATCCAACCTCTGATGCTAACTAACCCAACCTTACCACAACTGTGGAATTCTGTTTTGCTGTTTAAATTTCCTTATCTTGAGGTGTGAATTTCATCATCAGTTCATTGAAGTGATTTTATGCGGAGACTTATAAGAAACAGCTGAGTCACTGAAATGGGGGAAGGAGATGGGGGAAATGGAGGATGACAGTGGAGGTGGGGACAGAGTGGCAATCCCAGAATCTCGCAATAAATAGGCAGGGTTAGACTGTCTGGAACCAGAACTCATTCTTCCTCCATGACTCTTCTAGCCATTCTATCCCAGCTCCGTTGTCAGTTCAGTAGTTCTGTTTAGAGCACACCACCTAGAGTGGAGCACAGCCAGGGGATCTGCAAACAAACCCATCCTTGTTTCTGTAACCAAAACAGCTCTGCCTGTTCTGTAGGCCATATTGGGCTGAGCTGTTCTCAGCCACAGTATATTACATTATTGGGTTATGTTGCTCTACCTCTCTGGACTACACTGGAACCAATATGTTCTGCTTCCAGATGATGAGGAGGAGGAGGTGAGCTTCAACTGGGGAGACGTGGACCTGAGGTGAGTAGAAGATAGCAGGGGGAGGGAGGGGGCACATGTAATGTAGGTGCATTGGGCTACCACAGTGACTGTGTGTTTTTATTACATTGTCATATTTTATGGCCACTTGCCATGTATAGAGTCAGTCTTTTGATGTCATGCATGCAATAAGTACAGTTAGATCTGTTGCCTGCAATTGAACCCTAACACTAGGCTGTGTTAGTTAGTGCCTGAGTTAAAATAGTAGAGATAAAATGTACCACACTACTTCTGTAGATGAAGTGTGGACGATTCCCTGACTTGACTCCTGTCTCTCACTGTCCAGGAATGTCACGGATACCATCAGAATGGCTAGGAGGAACTCCAAATTTTACAGTGAGTATCTCTGCTCTACCTCTACTGCACTACTTCTACTGCACTGCCTCTACTGCTCTACCTCTACTGCTCTACCTCTACTGCACTACTTCTACTGCACTACCTCTTCCTCTACTGCACTACCTCTTCCTCTACTGCTCTACCTCTTCCTCTACTGCACTACCTCTTCCTCTACTGCACTACCTCTTCCTCTACTGCTCTACTTATCTACCTCTTCCTCTACTGCACTACCTCTACCTCTACTGCACTACCTCTTCCTCTACTGCTCTACTTCTACTGCACTACCTCTTCCTCTACTGCTCTACCTCTTCCTCTACTGCACTACTTCTACTGCTCTACCTCTACCGCACTACCTCTACTGCACTACCTCTTCCTCTACTGCACTACCTCTTCCTCTACTGCTCTACCTCTTCCTCTACTGCACTACCTCTTCCTCTACTGCACTACCTCTTCCTCTACTGCACTACTTCTACCTCTACTGCACTACCGCTCTACTTCTACTGCACTACCTCTTCCTCTAATGCTCTACCTCTACTGCTCTGCCTCTACTGCTCTGCCTCTACTGCTCTGCCTCTACTGCTCTACCTCTACTGCACTACCTCTACTGCTCTACCTCTACTGCACTACTTCTGCTGCACTACCTCCACGTCTTCCTCTACTGCACTACCTCTTCCTCTACTGCTCTACCTCTACTGCACTACTTCTACTGCTCTACTTCTACTGCACTACCTCTACTGCTCTACCTCTTCCTCTACTGCAGTTCCTCTTCCTTTACTGCTCTACCTCTTCCTCTACTGCACTACCTCCACTGCACTACTTCTACTGCACTACCTCTACTGCACTACCTCTTCCTCTACTGCACTACCTCTTCCTCTACTGCTCTACCTCTTCCTCTACTGCACTACTTCTACTGCACTACCGCTTCCTCTAATGCTCTACCTCTACTGCACTACCTCTGCTGCTCTGCCTCTACTGCTCTAACTCTACTGCTCTACCTCTACTGCTCTACCTCTACTGCACTACCTCTACTGCTCTACCTCTACTGCACTACTTCTACCTCCACGTCTTCCTCTACTGCACTACCTCTTCCTCTACTGCTCTACCTCTACTGCACTACTTCTACTGCTCTACTTCTACTGCACTACCTCTACTGCTCTACCTCTTCCTCTACTGCAGTTCCTCTTCCTCTACTGCTCTACCTCTTCCTCTACTGCACTACTTCTACTGCACTACCTCCACTGCACTACTTCTACTGCACTACCTCTACTGCACTACCTCATCCTCTACTGCACTACCTCTTCCTCTACTGCTCTACCTCTTCCTCTACTGCACTACTTCTACTGCACTACCGCTTCCTCTAATGCTCTACCTCTACTGCACTACCTCTGCTGCTCTGCCTCTACTGCTCTAACTCTACTGCTCTACCTCTACTGCTCTACCTCTACTGCACTACCTCTACTGCTCTACCTCTACTGCACTACTTCTACCTCCACGTCTTCCTCTACTGCACTACCTCTTCCTCTACTGCTCTACCTCTACTGCACTACTTCTACTGCTCTACTTCTACTGCACTACCTCTACTGCTCTACCTCTTCCTCTACTGCAGTTCCTCTTCCTCTACTGCTCTACCTCTTCCTCTACTGCACTACTTCTACTGCACTACCTCCACTGCACTACTTCTACTGCACTACCTCTACTGCACTACCTCTTCCTCTACTGCACTACCTCTTCCTCTACTGCTCTACCTCTTCCTCTACTGCACTCCTTCTACTGCACTACCGCTTCCTCTAATGCTCTACCTCTACTGCACTACCTCTGCTGCTCTGCCTCTACTGCTCTACCTCTACTGCTCTACCTCTACTGCTCTACCTCTACTGCACTACCTCTACTGCTCTACCTCTCCTGCACTACTTCTACCTCCACGTCTCCCTCTACTGCACTACCTCTTCCTCTACTGCTCTACCTCTACTGCACTACTTCTACCTCCACGTCTTCCTCTACTGCACTACCTCTTCCTCTACTGCTCTACCTCTACTGCTCTACCTCTTCCTCTACTGCACTACCTCTTCCTCTACTGCTCTACTGCACTACCTCTACTGCTCTACTGCACTACTTCTACTGCTCTACCTCTTCCTCTACTATAATACCTCTTCCTCTACTGCTCTACCTCTTCCTCTACTGCACTACATCTTCCTCTACTGCTCTACTTATCTACCTCTTCCTCTACTGCTCTACTTATCTACCTCTTCCTCTACTGCTCTACCTCTTCCTCTACTGCTCTACCTCTTCCTCTACGGCACTACCTCTTCCTCTACTGCTCTACTTATCTACCTCTTCCTCTACTGCTCTACCTCTACCGCACTACCTCTACTGCACTACCTCTACTGCACTACCTCTTCCTCTTCTGCAGTTCCTCTTCCTCTACTGCTCCTCTACTGCTCTACCTCTTCCTCTACTGCACTACTTCTACCTCTACTGCTCTACCGCATTACTTCTACTGCTCTACCTCTTCCTCTACTGCACTACTTCTACTGCACTACCTCTACTGCTCTACCTCTTCCTCTACTGCACTACCTCTTCCTCTACTGCTCTACTTATCTACCTCTTCCTCTACTGCTCTACCTCTTCCTCTACTGCTCTACCTCTTCCTCTACGGCACTACCTCTTCCTCTACTGCTCTACTTATCTACCTCTTCCTCTACTGCTCTACTTCTACTGCTCTACCTCTACCGCACTACCTCTACTGCACTACCTCTACTGCACTACCTCTTCCTCTTCTGCAGTTCCTCTTCCTCTACTGCACTACTTCTACCTCTACTGCTCTACCGCATTACTTCTACTGCTCTACCTCTTCCTCTACTGCTCTACTTCTACTGCTCTACTTCTACTGCTCTACTTCTACTGCACTACCTCTTCCTCTACTGCACTACTTCTACTGCACTACCTCTTCCTCTACTGCACTACTTCTACTGCTCTACCTCTACTGCTCTACCTCTTCCTCTACTTCACTACCTCTACTGCTCTACCTCTGCCTCTACTGCTCTACCTCTTCCTCTACTTCACTACCTCTACTGCTCTACCGCACTACTTCTACTGCTCTACTTCTACTGCTCTACTTCTACTGCACTACCTCTTCCTCTACTGCACTACTTCTACTGCACTACCTCTTCCTCTACTGCACTACTTCTACTGCTCTACCTCTGCCTCTACTGCTCTACCTCTTCCTCTACTTCACTACCTCTACCGCACTACTTCTACTGCTCTACTTCTACTGCTCTACCTCTACCGCACTACTTCTACTGCTCTACCTCTACCGCACTACTTCTACTGCTCTACCTCTACCGCACTACTTCTACTGCTCTACCTCTACCGCACTACTTCTACTGCTCTACCTCTACCTCTACCGCACTACTTCTACTGCTCTACCTCTACCGCACTACTTCTACTTCACTACCTCTACTGCTCTACCTCTGCCTCTACTGCTCTACCTCTACTGCTCTACCTCTACTTCTACTGCTCTACCTCTGCCTCTACTGCTCTACCTCTTCCTCTACTTCACTACCTCTACTGCTCTACCTCTACCGCACTACTTCTACTGCACTACTTCTACTGCACTACCTCTATCTCTACTGCTCTACTTCTACTGCTCTACTTCTACTGCTCCACCTCTTCCTCTACTGCTCTACTTCTACTGCACTACTTCTACTGCTCTACCTCTGCCTCTACTGTTCTACCTCTACTGCTCTACCTCTGCCTCTACTGTTCTACCTCTACTGCTCTGCCTCTACTGCTCTACCTCTGCCTCTACTGTTCTACCTCTACTGCTCTGCCTCTACTGTTCTACCTCTACTGCTCTACCTCTACTGCTCTGTCTCTACTGCTCTGTCTCTACTGCTCTGCCTCTACTGTTCTACCTCTACTGCTCTGCCTCTACTGTTCTACCTCTACTGCTCTACCTCTACTGCTCTGTCTCTACTGCTCTGTCTCTACTGCTCTGCCTCTACTGTTCTACCTCTACTGCTCTACCTCTACTGCTCTACCTCTACTGCTCTGCTTCTACTGCTCTGCCTCTACTGCTCTGTCTCTACTGCTCTACCTCTACTGCTCTGCTTCTACTGCTCTGCCTCTACTGCTCTGTCTCTACTGCTCTACCTCTACTGCTCTGCTTCTACTGCTCTGCCTCTACTGCTCTACCTCTACTGCTCTGCCTCTACTGCTCTACCTCTACTGCTCTACCTCTGCCTCTACTGCTCTACCTCTACCTCTACTGCTCTACCTCTACTGCTCTGCCTCTACTGCTCTGTCTCTACTGCTCTACCTCTACTGCTCTGTCTCTACTGCTCTGCCTCTACTGCTCTGTCTCTACTGCTCTACCTCTACTGCTCTACCTCTACTGCTCTACTTCTACTGCACTACTTCTACTGCTCTACTGCTCTACCTCTACTGCTCTGCCTCTGCCTCTACTGTTCTACCTCTACTGCTCTGCCTCTACTGCTCTACCTCTACTGCTCTGTCTCTACCTCTCTTTTCTCTCCTTCATCCCTGAGGCACTCACATCCACTTCTCTGAAATGTATTTTCTATGTAATAATATGATAGTACTGTTAGTTCAATAGCACCTTTTATGCTACAATGAGCAGAGAGAGCTAGTCTTGTGTTTATGGCTATGTAGGTATGGAATCTGTGAAGGCACATGTGTTTCTAGGTTGACTACGCTCCTTGTAATTTGAAATTAAAAAGTCAGTAAAATCAAACAAGATATTTCCACAGACAGACATCATCTGCCAGTGAAGGTACTGTTAAACAAACGTGTCCACAGACAGATTGAATCTTGAGACTAGATATGACTGTATAGCAGTGTACTGTGAGTCCCAAGACCGACTTCTTCCTGTGAATGGCTTAATCATGTATACAGTTGTGTGCTTGATCCCTTTCTGTATTTTCCCAGATTGTTTTCCAGCTCAAACATGTTGTAGGTTTCTTCCATGGAACCTATAAACTGTATGATTTCATTTTCAGTTCTACTTTCCGACCCAATCGTTTAAACATACCAACATGGCAGCAGGTTTGCAGGTCTATGAGTCATCGTGAAATTGCATGAAATGGGGCAGGTGTGTGTGCGTGTGTGTGTGTGCGTGCGCTCCAGGGCCACAGGCAGGTTTGTGCAGGTATTCATATGTCTTAACGCCAATTAATATCAACTGTTGCTGCTACAGCATAGCATTCCAAGAAGTGTCAAATGCAAACCATACACTCTGGCTAACCCACTTCTCTGTCTCTTTCTACCTTTCCCTCTCTTGATATTTCTCCCCATAACTCTGTTTTTCTTCTCACTGTCCTCTTACTGTCTTCCACTTTCTCCTTTGCTTTCTTTCTCTGCCTCTCTCTCACTTGTCCTCTTCATCAACACCCATTCTGTCCCTGTCTAACTTTTCTCTCTCTCTTACCCTACTCATCTCTCTCGTCACCTCTCTTTGCCTCCCCTCCTTTCTCTCTCTTCCCTCACCCCCTCTCAGATTCCCAGCTCTACCAGGAGTACAGTGAGACAGCTCAGAACAGGGAGATCCTCAGTCAGTCTTGCTCTGAGGCCCTGTCCATCTACGAGGAGCTCCCTGTCCCCCTGGCCCCTTCGCTCCCTCCGGCACGCAGGCCCTTACCCTGTCTCCCCCCAGTCATCCACCCCCACTCTCTGTCCCACTCTGGCTCTACCTCCAGTGGCACCAGTGCCAAGTTCCTACCCGTACCACAGCTGCCCCAGCCCCCCCCGGCCAGGCCTTCCTCTCCCCGCCTCTCCATCTCCCTCACCCAGTCCCCCAGCCTGTGGCAGGAGATCCCTGAGGTCAGGAACAGTGCTGTGTTTGGGGAGCTGTCTAACGACCAGAGACGCCTGCAGGAGGTAAACAAAAACAAACAGTTGACCCTTCAACCAGCGATGTCGATGATGACATTTGCCACGGGCCTAGTAGCTAATGTTGATTTCCTAGAGCCTGGATCTATGGGTCCTTGGGGTAGTTGGAACAGTGCCTGTAATCTCCCCCTCTCCTCTTCCTTTCTTCTTCCTGTCAGGTGCAGTTTGAGGTTGTAACTTCGGAAGCGTCGTACTGTCGTAGTCTGGATATTGTGGTGGATCACTTTGTAAAGTCTAAGCAGCTCGGGGAGCTGTTGACTACTCAGGACAGGAGCTGGCTGTTCTCCAGGCTGGCTGATGTCCGAACCATCAGCCACAGGTGAGAGGACTGGGACTTATTTGTTTGTTCCTCAAGCTAGCAAACCCACAGGCTGAATGTCACGGGCCTCTCTATGCCCCTCTTCTGTCAACGTTTACCACATAGTCCTTCTCTGTATTTGTTGTTCTCGTAGTTTTCTGTCGAAGCTGGAAGAGAGGGTAGAATCTGATATGATGCACTTCACCGTGTGTGACATCATCGCTCGCCACTGTCAACGCTTCAAGAAGGTCTACGTGCCCTACCTCACCAACCAATCATATCAGGATGCCACTTACCAGAGACTCATGTGAGTCCTCCCCCAGGGTTCACTGACTGGACAGACTCTTTCTGACACTCTTTGTATTACTGCACATTTATATGTGTTTACGTTGACTTACAAACAGCACCTTCTTTCTCTCTGTCTGCCTTGCAGGGATGAGAACCAAGGGTTCAGGCGGGTAGTGGAGAAGTTGGAACGCAGTACAGTGTGTCAGCGTCTTCCTCTTCGCTCCTTCCTCATCCTCCCCTTCCAGAGGATCACACGAATCAAACTCCTTGTGCAGGTGTGTTTGTGTGACTGTGTGTATGTTTTAAGTGCACAATCGAAGTATGCGACTCCTTATAATCCTCTCTTCGACTCGGTCTCACTCTCCCCTTCTCAATCTCTCTCATTCTCCCCATTTCTCTCTGTATTTTTTGCCTCAGAACATTGTGAAGAGAACAGCCCAAGGCACAGAGGAGGAGGTCCAGGCCATCAAAGCTATGAAGCTACTGGAGAGGGTATGTTACACCCCCCTCTCCTTCTGGTGGTGCACTGTTACATGATGTAGCCAAGAGATAACTGTTAACCATCTCTCTTCTCTCCCTCTGTCCTTCAGTTGATCCAGGAGAGCAATGACAGTATTACTCAGATGAAGAGCATTGAGTCGCTTGTCTCTCTCAGTGCCAGAGTGGACTTTGAATGCAGGGTGTGTAATAAACTACATATCCCATGATCCCCTGCTTTACATGCTGTCCCTTGAACACGTGTTGAACTGATCACAATAAAAAGTTACAATACAAGTACAAGTTTAACCTATGTGTGTGTGTTGTAGACTCTCCCCCTGGTCAGTCAGTCTCGTAGGCTGGTGAGAGAGGGGCCGGTGACT
Organism: Oncorhynchus kisutch; assembly: GCF_002021735.2. NCBI lineage: Eukaryota > Metazoa > Chordata > Actinopteri > Salmoniformes > Salmonidae > Oncorhynchus > Oncorhynchus kisutch. The sequence continues at coordinate 5,943,831 of NC_034175.2, read as the reverse complement.
GAGATGATGGATTTCTCTCTGAAGGAGACAGAGAGGAGTGTCTACCTTCACCTCTTCAATGACTACCTGCTGCTGTCGCTGAACAAAGAGTGAGTCCCTTCAGACAAACACACTCACACAAGGAACCAAAGCAAACCAAGCATTAGGAAATCTAGACCAATAGGACTTTCTATTGACATGTTTTTTAATGTTCTCATCATTGGGCATTATTTACTCTCCACTCCTCTCCTCTTCTCCTCCCTCGCTCTAGAGGGGGCAGGTTCACGGTGATAGACCATGCTCCAGTGTCAGAACTGAGAGCTGAGAACTGTCGGGTCAAACTGCACTCTCTAGAGAAGAACCTTTTCCGCCTCCACCTTAACAAGAAAGCCCTGCTACTTAGCACCGACACACAGTAAGACAGAGAGGGTTGTGTGTGTGTGAGTGTGTGCCTGTGTGTGTTACAAAGAATGAGAGTAGTTTAATCCACAGGTGTGTGTTATTGTGTGTAAAAAAGTGTGTTTTCTTGTGATCTTTCAGAGGTGATAAACTGCGTTGGATCTCAGCTGTCTCCAGGCCCCATCCTGTTATTGACTACTCTGCAGAACAAGGTGGGTTGTAAATTGCTATATTGCCATCCAGCCTAGCATGGCCAGACAATGGGGACATCTTGACCCTCATGGCCCTGCTGTATTTGTCCTCTGACCCGCTCTCCCATTCACAGACTTCACACAGATGCAGTGCGTCCGAGCCTTCGTTGCCCACCAACCAGATGAGCTGTCCCTGGAGAAGGCTGAGGTCATTCTCGTCCACCAGCAGAGCAGCGACGGTAAGGAAGACAGAACCACCCACTTCCTGATTGGTTGTGGGAATACACAACATCTCCATACCTCAGCATTATTGGGTGCTTAAAATGTGTTGCTTTTTTAGTTGCTTTTTGTTAAAACTCTTTCCCTTCTCCCCCTCCTCTTTCCTCTCCCCCTCCCTGCTTCTCTCTCCCTCTATCTGTCATTCCTCAGGTTGGGTGGAGGGGACCAGGCTGTCAGACAGACACAGAGGATGGACTCCTGAGTCCCATTTGGAAACCATAGCCAGCCTCAGGGTCCGACAGCGCAACCTGTTGGATGCTCTAAAGATTACCACAGCCACGGCTGCAGTATGACAAACCATCCACTGTCTGACTGCGCTGGGGGAATCCTAGTCACTGTGTATCAATGTGGTGGAGTTACTGTGGACCTGTGGATTTGGACAGTGGATGAAACATAGTGTTTCAGACTGGAGTTGTCCTTCCCGGCCTCAGCCTGCTTAGTGGGAATGAACGGCAAGGGGATGAATGGCTTTAGAGGGGGTGCCTTAGAGAGAGGCACTGGACTGACATGAATACCTTTAACACTTACAGGAGTGTCAACGTAAATTATTGGAAGGGTTTTGGAGGTGTCTGTGAGTGTCTAGGGTAGCCTTGTAAATCAAACCTTGCGAATGAATGCCGATTGACTGTTACAGGATCTATTGGAAGTCAGCCATCTAAGAACATCAGTGGATTGAGGACCTGTGGCCCCGGAGAAGGACAGAAGTTTCTCCATAACTACTTTACTTGGGGACTTTAAAAAGACATGGTATGGGGCCTCCCGAGTGGCGCAGCGGTCTAAGGCCACTACAGGTCACTACAGACCCGGGTTCGATCCCAGGCTCTGTCACAGCCGGCCACGACCCGGGAGACCCATGAGGCGGCATACAATTGGCCCAGCGTCGTCCGGGTTAGGGGAAGGTTTGGCCGGCTGGGATGTCCTCGTCCCATTGTGCTCTAGTGACTCCTGCACGCTGACTTTGTTTGCCAATTGTACAGTGTTTCCTCCACATTGGCTGGCTTCTGGGTTAAGCAAGCAGTTTTGGAAGACGCCTGGCTCTCGACCTTCGCCTCTTCCAAGTCCGTACAGGAGTTGCAGCGATGAGACAAGACTGTAACTACCAATAAGGATATCATAAAAATGGGGTAAAAAGTACAAAAACAAGACATGGTATGATGCACCATGGCAGTGTTTTGCAATAGAGGTTATTGTATTTGAACAACATGTTTCTACATATTCAGGGAAATGTATTATTTGTGTATATTACAAAGATTTTCATAAATTACTTTTATGGGGGGTACTTATTGGTTGACGGCTCAAATTGAATACTTCCGCTGCTCTATATTCACTACATACTTCAGTATAAGACTGCCATCGTTGAAGTCGTTTGTGGTGATGTCTAAATGAGGGGTGTTGTACAAAACAAATGAATCAGCGACTTGATCATCTTTAACCAATCAGAGTATCAAAGCCAATGACAAATGTTTTAAACGCCACTTTACCGACGTGTGCTCTGGATCTGGCCCAACCCATTGGTTTCTGGGACCAATCAGAACGGTTAGAATGTGTTTGCTTTCTAGAAATTGTCAGGGAGGTACTCAGATTCAGATCCGGAGAAGAAACTAATGTCTGTGGACATGGCGTAGCATTTGGCTGGAGCAAAGAGTTTGAGTAGCCAGGCAAGGATACTTAATCCCATTTGAGATACAGAAGACTATGAGATAAAGAGAGTTTGCATGCACATTGTTAAGAATGTTGAAAGGGCTGTAAGTGCAATACATTTCCAGGACTGTGCATGTAGCCTACACAATTTGATTTGATGAAAAAGAGGTGCAATGATCAAAATAAGCAGTTCTGTCTGTGTTGAGGAGACTGAGAAAGTATGCTTTGGAAATAAATGACGATACTCATGAATATTACTTGTCCTCCACCTGTAAATCAATGTAGGCTTATGTGAAATACATTTTTCCTTTTCTGACTTTTGTTTTTGATAGCAAATAGTGAAATTGGAACAGCAGGAGAACTTGGCCTACGCCACGGACTTTAGGGCTAAAATCAATCGCAGAACCCTGGTCAAAGGACTGAACACAACTACGTTTACAGCCCTTCTTCTATGAGGCTTAACGGCGGGTGGCATCCAATTTGTTGCATTACCGCCACCTACTAGACTGGAGTACAACTCCCTTATACTTTGCTTGAAAAATAAAAATGTACTAATTACATCTAACACTACACTCACTAACAACTCACTCATTTCAAAATGATCAATTGTGTTGGATCTCAGCTGTCTCCGGGCCCCATCCTGTTATTGACTACTCTGCAGAACAAGGTGGGTTGAAAATTGCTATATTGTCATCCAGCCTAGCATGGCCAGACAATGGGGACATCTTGACCCTGCTGTATTTGACCTCTGACCCCTGTACCAGTACAGGTCTATCCCCCTGTACTGGTATATCTCTAGTACTCTCACCACTCCTCCCCCTTAACCCATCTTCCTCTACTTTCTTCACTGCCTCAGCATATAACAACTTCTGCACTACTCTAACCCTGGAAACCTTAACCTGCCTCTATCGCACGGGGCATTTCTGATTCTCAGCCCCATGGGCACCCCTACAATTAACACATACCACTACTTTCCCCAATGCCACACATTCCTTTGTCTCATGCCCTTCGGCTCATTTTCCCACACCTTGGACCCTCCCTCCTACACACTGCTGCCACATGCCCATAAGCTTGACACCTGTAACATTGTAATGTATTAGGCACATACGCTTGCACAGGATAACTAACTTCACCTTTTCGAGCAAAGACTCGTCTTCAAAACTCAAAAGAACAGACAATGACTCTGTTTCCACTCTTGCCAACCTGTCTGCGTCGCATCAAATGACGAGCATCACATACACCGGAAATCTTTCCCCTCAGCTGGTCAACTTTTACTGCTACCCCAGGAATCACTCCTTTCATTGGTGCCCTTTTCTTGAGAGTTAAACAATTCACTTTTCTTGCTCTCATTTGTTTTATTCCGAGCGCATTTGCCCTCTGACCAACAGAAACACAAACAATTATCACTAGACCACTTCTGGTTACCCTCACCGATTCCACATTACCCAACTCTTTTTTCAACCACTGTTAAACCACAAATGGATCTGCCAAAAGGAAAGAGTCCACTTTTTCCATAAACGTCACTCCTGTCCCAAACTCCTCTGTTTCCTGATCCTTTGTGCATACTTCGGTCTCTGATAACTTCACCACACCTACAACCTCCGATACTTCACCCTCATTCACTTCCATTTCTCCTCCTGTCTTCAGCTCCCTCTGCTTACACTTTCTACCATTCTTTAACAAACAATCTCCCTTTTCCCCACCATTTTTATCCGACTCAAGCTCACCCTCCTCTCCCTCTCTTTTTCCCTCCATTCCTCCGCCGTATTCCAAGTATACGTCTCCTTATGATAATACTGCACTACTCCTGACAACCATGTTGTTCTTGCTTTCTCTAGGGACTCCATTTCCACTGAAAGAGTTCGCTTCGATCCGTTTACAGCTCTGACTTAAGGTGTACTTTTTACAGGACAGAATGCATCGTCTGGCACGTAGAGGAAACAGCGCCTGGCCCAGTTTTCCAACAATTTAATTGGTTGACTAAAACGTAATTCAAGCAAAAACCGAGTCAGGGAGGCGGGAAACAGCACTATTACTCCAATGGGAGCATTGTAAACAAACATGAACGCCGTCCCCCAACTCTGCCCGAGTGGTTAAAAACGTTGTCCATCAACGCGAAGGACGTTCGTTGGTCTAAATAACTCAAATTGGGCGTGACTGTATTTGTTATTGTTTCTGGGTCAAGAAGTAGCTAGCTAGTTGGAACAGTCGGCTATTTAAGAATATATTTCGTTTAAATAATTTAATACAAAAGTACTGTTGGTCGTACTCATTATATGATATCGTTGGTTACGTGAAGAGTCGGTGGGAAAGATCGGTGTGGAATTGTCACTTGTATTTGTTTTTATTACGTTTTTCCAAAGAAGGTGAGTGTCTTGACTGTTTAATATTCATTGTCTTCGCTTTGACATCGTGCAGCATATTCCTCAATCTCGCAAAAATATCTCATTGGCTTCGAAAGATTTGTTGGCAGGTATTGGCTCTCTTTTGGATGCCATTGTGAATACGTTTTTCATCCAGCGATAAGGATTCGCCATAACATCCGCTTGCAACATAAACTAGCTATTGGAGGCAGCTGACGTTAACCTTCGCCTACTCAGCTGACCAAGCCCAAAACTGTAAATAATGACGTGGCTACCTTGCCATTGTCTGAAAAACCACAACAGTAGGCTACTGTAGTTGGCTGTAATAGAAACAGGGCTATGCAGAATTCAACCTGTAGCTATTATGATAATACATTTTTAGCTAACGTTACCTTGGCTATCACACGATGTTTGTAAATAAGCTGTGTAGCTAATTAATGTATCCACTAGAAAGCAAGCCAGTGTGTTCACGTAATGTAGACTAAATTGTACAATTTCATATCTAATCTCAATATTTAGTTTACCAACAAGAGCAAATATAAGACTATATATGGATATCACATCTATAAAGTTGAAAGAAAATAGAGAAACGTTATAAACATTGTAGGCCCGTCTACATACAATACATTATTTAAATGATTGAGTTGTCAAGACCTAATAAAATAGCCTATCTGACTCTCCCTGACGAGTTTGCTTTTGTGTACCTGAACCATTATCTCATCATGGTCATGTGTACCCTCATTTCAAGACAGGGTGGTGTTTACAGCTGATAAGTGGCTCCAGTCTTCACACATACAGTCAGAGCTGGCTAGGCTATATTTTACTTTTAAATTGACTATACACATTAGAATAGGTGTTGTTTTAAGAACATAAATTAACATATTTTATATGGCATTATTATATGCACAACTGCAAATAACAACAATATACAGATACAGTGGTGTTGCAATGATAACGGTGCATATGATGTATTATCAAATGTTAACCACTGTTGACCCGTCCCTGTGTGTCTCTGTAGATGGACAGTCAGTACCAGCGCTCTGTACCACTGGAGGTGAGGAGGGCAGAGGGTGAGAGGGTGCGAGCCAAGCATCCTGACAAGATACCGGTGAGTGTGAACAGAATAAATGCCAGTAGTGTTGAATAGCTTCCTCTCCTTAACTCCTTTCTCTTATGACCATTGGCCACTGATCTGAAAGGACATCACACTCATGTGATTGTGAATTAATTTTCAGGGCCTAAAAACCCTGTCCATCCTTTTTATCAGCTGATAAGTGATCCTGGCATAGGATGAAGGGAAAGGAAGCTAGTAAGGTATTATTAAGGTCAGATAGGTTACATGCCAAGATTCTTGGCTCCAGTTGAATGGGACATGATGGTGCAGTGTGTAATTACTGACCAAGTACTGTGTTCCCTCCTAAACCAGATCATTGTGGAGAGGGCTGCCAGGTCAAGAGCTCCTGACCTGGACAAGAAGAAGTACCTCGTACCCTCTGACCTCACAGGTGAAACTGACGAGATGTCTGTCTTTCTCACAATTATTAACTCTCTCCCAACTCATGACCTTCTTCTCACCCTCTTCCCTTCCCTCTCTTCCTTCTCTCCACCTTCCCTATTTTCTCCACTATAGCGCCACTCTTCCTCTTCTTTTGAAATGAAAGTCTATATAATGTGTTAGTTTTGTTCTGTAAGTCTCTGCCTGAGCATCTCTCTATTTTTCTCTCTCAGTGGGTCAACTGTGCTTCCTGATCCGACAGCGTGTGTCTATGAGACCTGAGGAGGCTCTCTTCTTTTTCGTCAACAACTCCCTACCCCCATCCAGTTCTCCTCTCTCTGCTGTCTATGAGGTAAACACACATGCACACTGACACAACCTTGTATCCTACCCCATGACCCCCTAACGCCAGATCCAGATGCCAGACATTCCCTCACTATCAGTGACACAACTCCATTGAGATTGTGTTACGTGGGTTTTGCCTATGTTATAAACAATTACAATATCATGTTTTATTCAGTGTACATACTTCAGTTATTATCAACAGTTCTGCTTTTGCCATTTTAAATCCTTATTTCCCTCCCTGTCCCTGTCCTCCCCGGTCCCTCACAGGAGCACCATGAAGAGGACCTGTTCCTATACATGACCTACAGTAACGAGAGTGTCTACGGTGCCTGAGACGGGACAAAAAGGAGGAAAGAGAGAGAAAGACAGGAGATGAAGAGAGCTCTTTGTAATATTTCACCACTGTTATTCTTAACTATTTAGGAGATGGCTGTGGGGAGGACAGTTAGTGGGTAAGGTTTTTATAAATTTTGTCAGTATTTTTGGGGTGATTATATTCTGTGTCAATATTCTCTAAACCATGGTAAGCCATTCTGAATTTGAAAAATAACGGGGGTAGTTGGAAATAGGAGGAGTGAAAAAGAGATTTCAGTAAAAGAAGAGTGTTAAGTGGAAAGCTCTTGATTTCCATATTTTTTCTCAGCCAGTCATCTGTATTTAATGCAAATTGTATTTTTTGGTAAATTAATATCATGAGTTTTTGTGGAAAATAAAATAAAAAAATGCATGGTTTGCTAGTTCTGCAGTTTGTCATTGAATTATTTTTGTTTTATTCAAGCAAGTTTGTGTGCGCATATGTGTTTTCACATCACAATATCACTTCACAAACTGTCCCCATCTCATCCCATCTCAAGTTGTGAATGTAAGACATGTATTTGTCTTTTACAGAAGTTCTAAGATGTTACATTTGCATATACTGTGCAATTCATTTTGTCTCATTTCCCATAAATATCCCAATTCAAATCAATTGCTGACACTCAGTAATGGCGAATGGGAATGACGAATCATCTTTAATATATAAAAAAAGAGTGAGTGAGCCAAATATAAATCAGTGAGGAAGTGTAACTTGTAAATGACAGGAGGGATCACTTTGCACATGGTTTATTTTGTATTCAAGTGACACTAGCTACAGAGACTAAGGGAGATCATTTAAATAGACATATTTGGTTTGTGTGTTGGAGACTTGCTACACAAGTAACTTTCTGGAGTTTTTGCTGAACAGGCTTATAGGCTTTCCAGGGAAATAGAAAGTTCGAGACCCAGACAGAAAACGAGAGAATCATGGAGATACAAGAAACCCCCGAGAGGAGGAAAGAGTCGTGGAAGTGGACGAGAGTCAGAGAATGCTGGAGACCTCAGGTAAAGAAAGAGAACATCTTCATCACCAAACTTCAGCTACTGGGGTAAATTTGCACCACTTTCCTTGGAATACATCAGCATATTTTCATTTCTCTTACTGTAGGTTTAATCCTTTAAAAAAAATGTCTTAGGCTATATGCAATTTTTTGTTGTGTTCTGAGATGATTAATTTGGTCCTAAGCTTCCACATATTTGTGTGTCTGCATGTCTGTCAGTCGAGGAAGCTGAATCTACAGTCTACTCCAAACTGAAGAGTTCATCTGAGGACATTTATGCTGAAGCTTCTCCTGGCCAGCCCTGTGCCAAAGACAGACCAGGTACATCAGATACAGGTGGCTACAGCACAGTTATTATATTATTCATCAAATTTGATCAATTAAATACATTTTATAAACCCCTTTTTTACATAAGCAAATGTCACAAAGTGCTTTACAGATGCCTGGGCTAAACCCCAAATATTATTATAATTATACTATTATTACATGATTATTACATATGTCTGAACTAATCCTAAATAAATGGAGGTCTAAAATGTCCTATTAAAGTGAAATACATTATTTCTACTTTTAATACGCAAGAGAGGAAGAATAGAGGAACAAGAGGAATATAGAGAGACTGAAAGATTGTGTGTGAGTGAGAAAAATAGTGGTCAGTACTACAGTGAATGTACAGTTTTCCCATTTCCGAATTGTGATTATGACACATTTCCTTTGTCTAGCCTACTATTAATGTTGTGTGTGGAGTACAGCTTGCAGTTTGCATGTTACAGGTGAGGTTGTTATAACAAAAACAGATAGTCAATGTTCCAAAATGTCTCGTTTTAGAGGAGAATATTATCTAGCTTGTAACATAATGAAAGCCATCTGGCAGGGAAGGACCTGTTTGTCTGTCTCACAATCAAGGCTGAGACATGATAATAGCAGACCTCCAAGCAGAAGCCCAATCTATTGTTGAGAAACACAGCACGGCTGAATGGACATCTCTCCAAGGACTAGATATCTCTCCAAGGACTAGATATCTCTCCAGACAGTTGTTCAGAACTCTGTCTTATCACACACACAGCAGAGATAGAGAGTAGCAGCAGCAGCAAACGGATTTTGGGACAGACTGAGTATTGTGTTACATGAATTAATTATAAATCTAAAAGGGGCACGTTGCTATAGAGACGGAGGTTTTTTAAAACCACAGTGCATTTAGCCTTCACAGTACTTTACAGTCGCAGTCGGTGGGTCAGGAACAGCAGCAATGTATATCAAGTTTTGCCGTATTGTAGGAAGTGGAGGGAATGACAAATTACCAGATGAGGCAAACGCAAAGTTTTCGGTTGAAGTGAAGAAGCAGCAAGGGAAAGGTAAGCAGGATTTCAATTGTTGCTCGTAGTGATTGCTTATAAAATGTCTGATTGTGCCATATGCCACATAACAAAGCCAGGGCCATCCAAGAACGATACCTATAACGAACTATAACATCAAACAATTAAAATCGTTCGAATTCAAGTGAACAGGAGCGTTCACACTACAACGATAACTACAAAAGCAGTGGATAACGAGATCTATCTATCTATCGTTTGCGGTCACTTTCAGAGCGATTTTCCCCTGTCCCTCTGACGATAAAACATCAACAAACAATTCAAAATGCGTTCTTGGTTCTAGCTGCGTGAGGCTGCTCATAGAGGAGGGAACAGTAAACTTGCCTTAAGAAAATAATTAACTTTTTACTTCGTACATTTTCGTGACACCCAAAAGTACTCGTTACATTTTGACAGGAAAATGGTCAAAGTCAAGCACTTATCAGTCGAACATCCCTGGTCATCCCTACTGCCTCTGATCTGGCAGACTACCTAAACACAAATGCTTCATTTGGAAATTCATGTTGGTGTGTGCCTCTGGCTATCCGTAAATAAAAAATGTAATACAAATTGTGCCATCTGGTTTGATTAATTTAAGGAATTAGACATTATTAATACTTTTAATTTGATACTTAAGTACGTTTATAACCAAATACTATTTGACTTTTACTCAGGTAGTATCTTACTGGATTAACTTTCACTTTTAATTGAGTCATTTTCTGTTAAGGTATCTTTACCTTTACTCAAGTATGATATTTCAGTACTTTTTTCACCACTGCTGATATAGGACGACTTGGGAGAATGATGATCCATGACAAACAGCCCATATCATTAGAAGGCCATATTTTCCGATGGTACAATACCAGTCAAAAGTTTGGACACACCTTCTCATTCAAGGGTTTTTCTTTATGTTTTACTATTTTCTATATTGTAGAATAATAGTGAAGACATCAACTATGAAATAACACATATGGAATCATGTAGTAACCAAAAAAGGTTTAAAAAAATCTAAATATATTTGATATTTGAGATTCTTCAAAGTAGCCACCCTTTGCCTTGATGACAGCTTTGCACACTCTTGGTATTCTCTCAGCCAACTTCATGAGGAATGCTTTTCCAACAGTTTTGAAGGAGTTCCCACATATGCTGAGCACTTTTTGGCTGGAGGTGTGTTGGGTCACTATTCTAAAATGTGGAAAATAGTACAAATAAAGAAAAACCCTTGAATGAGTAGGTGTGTCCAAACTTTTGACAGGTACTGTATATGTTAATGCCAATACATCCGGACAAATAAACACTCTGAATGGCCTGCTAATATGCCTTTTGGGAACCTTGTAAACTGTCGAGAAAATATCCATTACTGATCGAAATGGCCTAGACTAGATGATTATTATTTCAAAATTAAACTGGCATTCAAAATGCAAGGCTTATTAGCGGTTATTGAAGTTATATATACATTTTTATACACAGTGTACAAAACATTAGGAACACCTGCTCTTTCCAAATCGGGCACTAGAATTACTTAAAACATATGTATGCTTATATGACTTATATTGATTTCCCATAGTTTTATAAGTCAGAAGACAAAGCTTCATATGACCTTGTCAACATCCTCTGTCGAATAAACTGGTATTTGCCTCCCTCTGGTGTTCGGCTGCATCATTACATCAATTTATATCACTACGCTGCAACATTAGGTCAAAGGGGCGGTCCTTAGGAAAACATTTATCCAGCTTGACTGCTTCATGGCACAGACATGGCAAAGCAATCGCTGAATTTGGCTCGAGTAGGCGGATCTAAATACATAACTTTCATAGCTTTATGATAAAGATAGCAACCTACACACTTCCTTAAACCTAAAATAAGTAAAGAAGTAATTTTGTGTGGAAGTCAAACATTTTGCATTGGAGGCAGACACATTGCATATGTTCAGAATGACAAATCGAGCCCTTTACATGGCTCTTCTCCCCTTGTCTATAGGAGAGACGCAAGCTGTTTAAATGGCCCAAATGTTGATTTAGACGTTCACAAATGTAACAGATTTAGACTATCATTAATGTAATAAAGAAGGTGAAATATTTTGGGTAGATGTTCCTAAAACAGATTATAACTATATATTGACATATTATAAAATATAAAAGGCTTATTCATTCACAAAAAATAAATACATCATATTATCATATTTGTATATGTTTTGTTATACTTGTAGTGTGTACTAGATTTTATGGGTTGAAAAGTGTTATTTTCTCAGACATAAATAAACAATTCCAGGTGAAAGCCAAAGATCATAGATTTCTAGGGGGGGGAAACACTACTACATAAAAAAAATATTGACCTCTTGCTAGATTGATGACTAAAACCACAGTGAAACAGTGCAGAACGGCTGTCAGCTTTGAAAGGTTTTTAAGCTTTGAGACAATTGAGACATGGATTGTGTATGTGTGTCATTCAGAGGGTGAATGGGCAAGTCAAAACATTTAAGTGTCTTTGATCGGGGTATGGTAGGTAGTAGATGCCAGGCGTCCCAGTTTGAGTGTGTCTGGAACTGTAATGCTGCTGGGTTTTTCACACTCAACAGTTTCCTTTGTGTATCAAGAATGGTCCAGCGCCCAAAGGACATCCAGCCAACTTGACACAACTGTGGGAAGCATTGTAGTCAACATGGGCCAGCATCCCAGTGGAATGTTTTCAACACCTTGTAGAGTCCATGTCCCAACGAATTCAGGCCCTTCACAAAAGGGGGTCCAACTCAATATTAGGAAGGTGTTCCTAATGCTTTGTACACTCAGTGTATAATGTTATTGTTATCGTTATAGTTATCGTCTTTGGTGTGGATGGCCCTTAAGACTATTCTTTCCTTGTCTAGACCTGCAGGTCCTGGGGAACGTCGGTCTGTACCGCACAGTGTGTTTACTACTGTCTGTCATCTGTCTGGTTCTACTGCTCGTCATCATCATCATCTGTGTCAAATGTGAGTATCATAGACATTCTATTCTAGAATAGTTATTTAGAAACAGGCAATACTCCTTTTAGGGGTGGCAGGTAGCCTAGTGGTTAGAGCGTTGGGCCAGTAACCAAAAAGTTGCTAGATCAATTCCCCGAGCTGACAAGGTAAAAATCTGTTGTTCTGCCCTTGAACAAGGCAGTTAACCCACTGTTCCTAGGCTGTCATTGTAAATAAGAATTTGTTCTTAACTGACTTGCCTGGTTAAATAAAATTGTTTTATTTGATTTTGATAGAATATCCAGCATGTTGGTTTAAACAGCCTTCTATGCAAGAAAGAACAAAACAAATGTGTAATATGATTCCATTCTCTTATTCTTTCTTTCTTCATTATTCTCTAGTTCCATTCCAGCCTCAAGTCTGTCATGGGACTGAAAAAGGGATTGAGGCTAAAGAGAAGGGGAGTATGACTGAAAAAGGGATTGAGGCTAAAGAGAAGGGGAGTGTGACTGAAAAAGGGATTGAGGCTAAAGAGGAAAGGTTCCAGTCCACTGAGGTGTGCAGCCTGCAGACATGCCAAGCACAATACTTCCAACAACAGAGCCAGGGTGAGTCCACTACTGTAGTGTGTTAGTCTAATGTAACCTATTCAACTATATCGCGCTCTACATATTGTCAATGTATCGATCTAATGCTTTGAGATGTATTGTACCACTACAATGTTTTCTCTTTGACTTCATACCATGCTAATAATAATGCTAATAATAATAATTGAACCTACATATATTAACTGAACTACATGTTGTACTTGAAGAGCAATTTCCCTCCTTTCCTCCAGTCCCCGCCTGCCACATGTGTGATGAAGGCTGGCTGCACTTTGAGAGCTCCTGCTACTTCCTCTCCAGAGACAGAATGAACTGGGACGAGAGCAGGGACGAGTGTAAGAAGAGAGGGGCAGATCTGGCTGTCATAACAAACAAAACAGTGCAGGTGGTTCTACTACAATTGTTACTCCTCTCTACCTCTTGTTTCTCTTCTTTGTATAACAGTGACCATACAATGATGATAGCAACGCACCAGTGATTGTATGACAACCACACATAACAGTTGGATTGACGAAGGTTACTAATAGTCCAATAAAAACTGTGTATTCTCCCAGACCTTTCTAACGATGAAGGGGAACCTGATGTACTGGATCGGCCTGAGACAGAGAACCAGGAACTGGGTTTGGGTCAACAACAATGCACTGGGACAGAGGTGAGACAACCGATGATGATGTTTATTGGCCTTCAAGATGGCAAACAGACTTTGTTATACAGAAATGAAAACAAGTGTAATATTTTAGTATGGACAGTACTGAGCTGTTGTTCCCTTTCCTCTCATTGGTAGTTACTGGTCAGGATCCAACAGACAAGGGGATTGTGGGTTACTGACAGGAAGGGATCCTCCTGAGAGAAGCTGGAGCTCCACATCATGTGACCAGTACAGCTTCTACATCTGCCAGAGGGGGCGCTAAAGGACAGACTTCACCATCTGCCAGCAGTCACCAACCCTGATCCTGGAGAGCTATACGATGTACAGGCTTTTGTTCCAGCCCAGCAGTAAGACACATGATTTAGCTAGTCAATGAATCACCTTGATTAGCTGAATCATTTAAGTGTTGTACACCATGTAGGTCAGCAGGGTTAGTGGCCACTGCCATATTCCAACTAAGAAACCTGTCAATACGGATTCTCTTTAGACTTCTATCATTCAGTCCTATTCCATAGCCTTTTATCCCATGATTACACATCTCTATCAACAGCCTTTTAAACCTTGATTATACACTGTATGACCTAAGTCTATGTTATAATTCATTAGACATCCAGGTATAACCAATGATGGTAAATATAATCACATTACAGTTAGTTATGCCTTGTGAAGAACAATCAAGTCGGCCTGCCAGTTTCAGTTAGAGTCTGCACTAAATGTAAAAGATTAACACTGTATATTGCACTCATTTGCTTGTTCTGCTGAGATGTTTTCTATATGTGTTCTCAATGCCTTTGAATGTGATAATGACCGACATGATTATGTGCATTAACCAATCATTAGGTTTTAAGTACTGATTCACAATCTTGAAAGAAACAAACGTTTAATATCATTTGTCCATGTAATAAAGAATCAGTTATTATACTGTCTCATCAAATCTTTCATAAAAAGTGTTCATGTGCTTTACTTGGAATGATAAAGCAACATATATGGTCCAAGAAAATTGAAAATGGATCTAGTCTACATTTCAACCCAGTCATACCCATGTACAAATATTTTGTTTTTGACATGTAAAACTGCATAAACACAGTACCTGTCAAAAGTTTGGACACACCTACTCATCCAAGGGTTTTTCTTTATTCTTACTCTTTTCTACATTGTAGAATAGTAGAGAAGACGTCAAAACTATGAAATAACACATATGGAATCATGTAGTAACCTAAAAAGTGTTAAACAAATCAAAATAGATTTTATATTCTTCAAAGTAGCCACCCTTTGCCTTTATGACAGCTTTGCACACTCTTGGCATTTCTCAACCAGCAACATGAGGAATGCTTTTCCAACGGTCTCGAATGAGTTCCTTGTTCCTTGCACTTGTTGGCTGCTTTTCTTTCAATCTGCGGTCCAAATCATCCCAAACCATCTCAATTGGTTTGATCGGGTGATTGTGGAGCCGAGATCATGTGATGTAGTACTCCATCACTTTCCTCCTTGGTCAAATAGCCCTTACACAGCCTTGAGGTGTGTTGGGTCATTGTCCTGTTGAAAAACAAATGATAGTCCCACTAAGCGCATACCAGATGGAATGGCATATCGCTGCAGAATGCTGTGGTAGCCATGCTGGTTAAGTGTGCCTTGAATTCAAAATAAATCACAGACAGTGTCACCAGCAAAGCACCATCACACCTTCTCCATGCTTCACGGTGGGAACCACACATGTGGAGATCATCTGTTCACCTACTCTGCGTCTCACAAAGACAAGGCGGTTGGAACCAATAATCTCAAATATGGACTCATCAGACCAAGGACAGATTTCCTCCTGTTTGTGTTTCTTGGCCCAAGCAAGTCTCTTCTTCTTATTGGTGTCCTTTAGCAGTGATTTCTTGGCAGCAATTTGACAATGAAGGCCTGATTCATGCAGTCTCCTCTGATCAGTTGATGTTGAGATGTGTCTGTTACTTGAACCCTGTGAAGCATTTATTTGGGCTGCAATTTCTGATGCTGGTAACTCTAATGACCTTATCCTTTGCAGCAGAGGTAACTCTGGGTCTTCCTTTCTTGTGGCGGTCCTCATGAGAGACAGTTTCATATAGCGCTTGATTGCTTTTGTGATTGCACTTGAAGAAGCTTTCAAAGTTCTTGAAATTTTCCGGATTGACCAACCTTCATATCTTCAACTAATGATGGATTGTCATTTCTCTTTGCTTATTTGAGCTGTTCTTGCCATAATATGGACTTGGTCTTTTACCAAATAGGGCTATCTTCTGTATACCACCCCTACCTTAACACAACACAACTGATAGGCTCATACGCATTAAGAAGTAAAGAAATTCCAAATTCAAATTTTCAACAAGGCACACCTGTTAATTGAAATGCATTCCAGGTGACTATCCCATGAAGCTGAAATGAGAAAATGACAAGAGTGTGCAATGCTGTCATCAAGGCAAAGGGTGAATACTTGAAAAATCTCAAACAGATATTTTGATTTGAACACCTTTTTGGTTACTACATGATTCCATATGTGTTATTTCATATTTCTGATGTCTTCACTATAATTATACAATGTAGAAAATAGTAAAAATAAAGAAAACCCTTGAATGAGTAGGTATATCCAAACCTTTGAATGGTACTGTACATGCAGTGACGCCATGCACCCATTATTTTAGAAGGGACAAGAAGTACGTGAGGATGCAGGGGTGGGGGGTCAGCCCCCCTTTGGAAGTCGGAGAATGTAGTTTTTTTTTACACCTGAAACAGTGCTTTTGTAACGGCTCCTCGGTCGAGGAGGTGTAGCAAGGATCGGACCAAAATGCAGCGTGGCTATTGCAATCCATGTTTATTAAATCATGAAGAAAAACGAACTTACAAAAACAATAAACGTAATGTGAAAACCGAAACAGCACTATCTGGTGCAAACACAAAGACAGGAACAATCACCCACGAAAACACTCACAGAATATGGCTGCCTAAATATGGTTCCCAATCAGAGACAACGATAATCACCTGACTCTGATTGAGAACCGCCTCAGGCAGCCCTAGACTACTTAGACACCCCACAAAACCCCTAAGACAAAAACACACCACAATAACCCATGTCACACCCTGGCCTGACCAAATAATTAAAGAAAACACAAAATACTAAGACCAAGGCGTGACAGCTTTCCTGCAATCTAGAGCCATACTTATTATGCCTCTTTACCTGTTCAATTGACATTTTAATTAATGATGCACATTGATTCTTTAAAAACGTTTATGCTTAAGGAGTTTAGTACAACTGCTACACTGGTACACTACATGACCTAAAATATGTGGACACCTGCTCGTCGAACATCTCATTCCAAAATCAGGGGCATTAATTTAAAGTTGGTCCCTCCTTTGCTGCTATAACAGCCTCCACTCTTCTGGGAAGGTTTTCCAGTAGAAGTTGGAATATTGCTGCTGGGACTTTAGTGAGGTCGTGCACTGATGTTGGGCGATTAGGTCTGGCTCGCAGTCGGCTTTCCAATTTATCCCAAAGATGTTCGATGGGGTTGAGGTCAGGGCTCTGTGGAGGCCAGTCAAGTTCTTCTACACCATCTCGACAAACCATTTCTGTATGAACCTCGCTTTGTGCACAGGGTCATTGTCATGCGGAAACAAGAAAGGGCCTTCCCCAAACTGTTGCCACAAAGTTGGAAGCACAGAATCATCTAGAATGTCATTGTATGCTGTAGTGTTAAGATTTCCCTTCACTGGAACTAAGGGCCCTAGCCCGAACCATAAAAAACAGCCCCAGACCACCAACTTTACAGTTGGCACTATGCATTCGGGCAGGTAGCGTTCTCCTGGCATCCGCTAAACCCAGATTCGTCCGTCGGACTGCCAGATGGTGACGCATGATTCATCACTCCAGAGAACGCGTTTCTACTTCTCCAGAGTCAAATGGC
Organism: Oncorhynchus kisutch; assembly: GCF_002021735.2. Lineage (NCBI taxonomy): Eukaryota > Metazoa > Chordata > Actinopteri > Salmoniformes > Salmonidae > Oncorhynchus > Oncorhynchus kisutch. Next base: position 5,926,311 of record NC_034175.2, on the reverse strand, counting down.
AGCGAACTTTACACCAGTCCAGCTGACGTTTGTTACTGTGCATGGTGATCTTAGGCTTGTGTGCGGCTGCTCGGCCATGGAAACCCATTTCATGAAGCTCCCGACGAACAGTTATCGTGATGATGTTGCTTCCAGAGGCAGTTTGGAACTCGGTATTGAGTGTTGCAACCGAGGAAAGACCATTTTTACATGCTACGTGCTTCAGCACTCAGCGGTCCTGTTCTGTGAGCTTGTGTGGCCTATCACTTCGCAGCTGAGCAATTGTTGCTCCTAAACGTTCCCACTTCACAATAACACCACTTCCAATTGACCATGGCAGCTCTAGCAGGGCAGACATTTGATGAACTGACTTGTTGGAAAAGGTGGCATCCTCTGACGGTGCCACATTGAATGTCACTGAGCTCTTCAGTACGGGCCATTCTACTGGCAATTTGTGTCTATGGAGATTGTATGGCTGTGTGCTCGATTTTATAAACCTGTCAGCAACGGGTGTGGCTGGAATAGTCTAATCCACTAATTTGAAGGCATGTCCATATACTTTTGGCCATGTGGTGTGTATGGTATCATAAGACAAGAATTAAAGCAATTTTTGTATTTTCTAAAGTCTAGCAACCTTGCCGGCTGGCATGTCAGCTAAGCTAGTTAGACAAGCAATTCTAACTTAATTGATAGCCTGAAATGACATGGTAGCTAGTTACGAGATTGTAAGATTGGGAACCCATCTAGCTGGCTAGCTAAAAAAATATATATAAAATTGCTAGGTGGCTAGTATGACAGAGAAACCTATTGTGACCACGGCACTCAGAACAGGTTCCGGTCGGTAGCAAAATGAAATATAATTCCTAAATTGTTTAGCTGGTCCGCACTCAAAAAAGAGATTCAAGGTTTATTTAGAGTATTTATTTCATTCAAGGGGGGGTAGACAAATGTTTCAGCCTTTGTCAGTGTCATCAGCATCCCCTCTGAAGGTGCAGTTCTTTAATGCTTGTTTGATTCATTAGTCTAGAAGGAATCAACAATGTTCATTTACAAACAGTTCTGCCCATCACCGGCAGCTAAAATCAGAAGAAACTCTGTCTGTCACTAGACACTCTCTCTCCTCCTCCACTCATGGTACTGTCTTCACACATATATTTGCTTAGTGGTTCACCTAGGAAGGAATCACTTACTTTGGAGAGTATGGGGGGAAGGGGCACTGATTAGGATGCTGTATACACTTTCATCATGGTTTTGTAGGAGTATGTAGGAGAGACTATATGTGTATACCTTATCTGTTTACTTAATCCACAAACCAGTCCTTTCTTCCTAGTTGGAATGGTGTTTATTAACTTTAATTACTCCTTGTCCGTGTCACACAATCCCTTCTTATGAACTCATATTGTTAATCAGATATAATAAAACAGAGTATAAGTTTACTTAGTTACAGTTCCATTTAAAATGATTTGTTCAGTCATTTAATCATAATTTTCCTAACAATACTGTGTGTCAATGAGGAGATCCTTAGGAATTTACAAAGTCTCTCTGACCACAGCAACCTAGTTGAAAGAGGAAAGGGGGAGGCAGGGAGAGGGGGATGGGGCTTGCTATACCCAAAGAGGCCAACGTCATGACACTTGCATCACCCATACATTATATAATAACAATATAATGATCTGTTTTACTGTCTTAAACCTCAGATCTATCTTACTTCCTGGTCATCCTCTTCCTGTTCCATGTCTAAACCCAGGGAGTTGTGGTGAATCATATGCCAGAATGCCAGGTTTCCAGGTCCTTTTGACGTGTCAGTGTTCTCCATCTCCTCCCGCTCCTTGCTCTGGTCCTCATCCTTAGAGAAGGCTTGCACGTAGCGACGCATCTTTTGCACCAGTGGGTCGTTGCGATCCTCAACCCTGCAATGGAGACATTAAGATAGCCATTATAATACAAAGCCTGTGTATGATGGGGATGGGGAAACACTGTTAACACCACCACACCTAAGACAGAGAGTACAGTAATAGGCCAGTTAGATGAAGTGATGTTGTCTTACCGGAGGTACCACCGCTCCCCCAGGCCGTAGAGCAGTCCACACACCCCCAGCCGGGGCCACAGGCAGCGGGGCAACCTCCTCTCCAACATCAGGGTTGTGGCCACCACCTACACACAGTGAGCAGGGACAAAGGATGTAAGGATCATTAGAATGGCACTGATTGGGATGCTGTATACACTTTCATCATGGTTTTAAGTTATTTTTATGGAGTATGTCCATTTTTTATTTGATATAGGAGAGACTGTGTGTGTGTGTGTGTGTGTGCCTGAGTGTGTGTGTGTGTCAAAATGTGTGTGTGGCACACCTGTATCCTCCAGAGCTCATCCCTCTCCTGGGCAACTCTCCGTTGTGTATCAATCATCATGGCTATGAGCAGGTTGAGCAGCAGCATGCAGGCTACAGAGAAGGTGCAGTGCAGCACATGGACAATAGGGGGTGTTGTGATGGTGTGGACCACTGGCAGGTCTATCAGACCCACATTCAGCTCAAACAGGGAGAACAGAGTGATGGGGAAGGAGCGGTACGCAGGTAGAGAGTCTGGGTCCTGAGTCATGTACACCATCCACAGGGCTGGGAGGGAGGGAGGGAGGGAGGGAGGGAGGGAGGGAGGAAGGGAGGGAGGGAGGGAGGGAGGGAGGGAGGGAGGGAGGGAGGGAGGGAGGGAGGGAGGGAGGGAGGGAGGGAGGGAGGGAGGGAGGGACAACAACAACCAGGTTATAAAAATAGGATTTTTATTTATACACTTGTTGGCAATTTGCTTATTTGAAACGCCAAGATTTGCTAATGCAGTTTCTCTTAAACAGAATGTACTTACAGGTGGAAAACCCTATGAGCACGATGAAGCTCAGCCACATGAACTTGGTCAGGTCTCCAAATATAATCTAGGAGGAAATTAGACAAAACAACACAACAGTTTAACATGGGAATCAAAACAGCAAAACCATACATTCTACAGTAACGTCATGCTAATGCTTGTGTGTGTGTGTGCATTCACATGTGTGTGTCTGCTTCCCTTACATACCTTCTGTATCATGATGACGTAAGGCCCCAGCATCTGAAAGCCTCGGGCGAAGAACATGACGTTGCTCCAGCCCAGCACCAGACACACAGCCATGACAACTGTCTCCCCCTGCACCCCACTGACCCTGAACACACACAGCAGCACCACCAGGAACGCATAGGCAATACTGGGGAGGAAACACAGATTATTACACAGGTTATGAATGCTTCATAGACATGACATAACACAACAACATCACTAGACAGGTAATAAAAGCTACATAGGCACCAAGGTTGACTTACAGAATGACATGGAAGGGTCCCCCCAGGGCCGTCTGTCCAAAGTACTGCTTGGCCCCCACTCTCAGCATATCTGGGATCTTAGGGATTGGGAAGAACACAGATTATATTGACAGCCAATAATGTGATCTAATCTACAGTGTAAATATAAGTGACATGTAAAACTATTGGGTGATGTATGTTTTACCTCCAGTAGCAGAATAACCAGGGCACCCAGGACACTGATCATCTCTCCTGCCAGACGCAAGTTGTCCCCATAGGTCACATAACTCTCCTACAGTGACAGAGAACAGGGCACGTGGATCACAAAGGGTTCATATGAACACCTCTGATTGAGGTTTGCACACAGGCTGTCATATGAAGATGCCTTCATGTCTCCCGCACCTTCAGAGTTTTCTGCACGCGGATGGTTTTGTCCATGTCAGATACAGTGTAATTCTCTGGAGCGTCCTTTAGAGGGCGATACACACAACACAGTGTGAAGGTCCCAATGTACAGGAGGTACAGCAGCAGCAACAATCTGTACACAACACAATAATACAATTACAATAGTAGACATAAACAAATGACAGCATCTCAAACATAACATCAGAACATGATCCACTGTATGTGTGGTTACCTAAAGTAGTGTTTTCCATAGAGGTTCCACTTGAGACTGACCAATTGCCTAACAGGAGTCACTTCCAGTATCCTTCTTGCCTGAGGGAAGAGATCATCCTCATCATCAGTTTCCCTGTAGTGTATATTAGACCGTATCATGTTTGTGTTCTGTAATGTACCTCTCTCCTCTGGCTGCCCACGATGAGCTCCAGCACAGAGAGGTTGTCGTCGGCGACCAAGGAGTCAATCTCTGAGAGGTCATAGAGGTTAGAGGTCAGTGGTCCCAGGTTCCACTGGACGACTCGCCTCCGGTTGACCAGGTGCTGGAAGGCCTGGGAGGGACAGATGTTGTTTTATTTTTTACTGTTCCCATGTCTCCCTCTGTCCCCTTCTTTCTATCCCTCTATCCATCCTCACCACAAGGTTGCCCTCCTTGGCAGCCAGTTTGAAGGGCGTTAAGCCACGATAGTTGGACACCATGTCCAGTGGCACAGCCTGGTCCAGCTCAACGTCATGTGCCAACAACAGATCCAACGCCAGGCATGCTAAAGTCTTATTGGGCTGCAGGACCAGAATATGGAGCACTGTGTTACCTAGGGGGGAGAGATGGAGATATTAAAACTGTTGAAAACGGGAGAAGAGAGAAGAGGGGTAGGGGGAGGAGATGAAAGAGGAATGTTTCATACCGATGGAGTCCTGGGCCCTGGTGCTGGCTCCTGCGTTGATCACCATGGAGATGATGTCCTGATTCCCCACACAGGCCGCAAATGCCAGGATGTGCTCACCTAAAGTAAAGCAAATGGAATAAAATACCCACATTTCCCAGAATGCATTTGTCTACTCCTTACAGACCACAAACAGTCATCTTACCATAGTAGAGCAGCCCTCCTCTTCTCTTCCTGAAGTACAGGCCTGTGACTCTGGGCGTGGCCACATCCGCCCCTTTACCAATCAGACTGCGGACCAGGTTAAAGTTCTGATTCACCACAGCAATGTGGAGAGGTGTCATGCCTGATTGAGAGTGAGTAAGAGAGAGAATATATTATTGTGTGATTAAATATCTGTGTGAGTTTTATGATATTATAGTGTATTTGTCCATTGTGTGTGAGAGTATATGTACTAGAGGTCGATTAATCGGAATGGCCGATTAATTAGGGCCGATTTCAAGTTTTCATAACAATTAATTTTTTAAATAAATTTTGGACACCGATTTTTTAAATTTTTAAATCTTTATTTAACTAGGCAAGTCAGTTAAGAACACATTCTTATTTTCAATGATGGCCTAGGAACGGTGGGTTAACTGCCTTGTTCAGGGGCAGAACGACAGATTTTTACCTTGTCAGCTCAGGGATTCAATCTTGCAACCTTACGGTTAACTAGTCCAACGCTCTAACCAACTGCCTCACGAGGAGCCTGCCTGTTACGCGAATGCAGTAAGAAGCCAAGGTGAGTTGCTAGCTAGCAATAAACTTAATCAATCATAATCACTAGTTACACATGGTTGAGGATATTACTAGTTTATCTAACGTGTTCTGCGTTGCATATAATCGATGCAGTGCGCATTCGCGAAAAAGGACAGTCGTTGCTCCAACATGTACCTAACCATAAACACCAATGCCGTTCTTAAATACACAGAAGTATATATTTTTAAACCTGCATATTTAGCTTAAAGAAATCCAGGTTAGCAGGCAATATTAACCAGGTGAAATTGTGTCACTTCTCTTGCGTTCATTGCACGCAGAGTCAGGGTATATGCAACAGTTTGGGCTGTCTGGCTCATTGCGAACTAATTTGCCAGAATTTTATGTAATTATGACATAACATTGAAGGTTGTGCAATGTAACAGCAATATTTAGACTGATGGATGCCACCCGTTAGATAAAATACGGAACGGTTCCGTATTTCACTGAAATAATAAACGTCTTGTTTTCGAGATGATAGTTTCCGGATTCGACCATATTAATGACCTAAGGCTTGCATTTCTGTGTGTTATTATATTATAATTAAGTCTATGATTTGATAGAGCAGTCTGACTGAGCGATGGTAGGCACCAGCAGGCTCATAAGCATTCATTCAAACAGCACTTTCGTGTGTTTCGCCAGCAGCTCTGCTGTTTATGACTTCAAGCCTATCAACTCCCGAGATTAGGCTGGTGTAACGATGCGATGTGAAATGGCTAGCTAGTTAGCGGGGTGCGCGCTAATAGCGTTTCAAACATCACTCGCTCTGAGACTTAGAGTAGTTGTTCCCCTTGCTCAGCATGGGCAACACTGCTTCGAGGGTGGCTGTTGTCGTTGTGTTCCTGTTTCGAGCCCAGGGAGGAGCGAGGGAGGGACGGAAGCTATACTGTTACACTGGCAATAGTAAAGTGCCTATAAGAACATCCAGTAGTCAAAGGTATATGAAATACAAATGGTATAGAGGGAAATAGTCCTGTAATTCCTATAATAATTACAACCTAAAACTTCCTACCTGGGAATATTGAAGACTCATGTTAAAAGGAACCACCAGCTTTCATATGTTCTCATGTTCTGAGCAAGGAACTGAAATGTTAGCTTTCTTACATGGCACATATTGCACTTTACTTTGTTCTCCAACACTTAGTTTTTGCATTATTTAAACCAAATTAAACATGATTCATTATTTATTTGAGGCTAAATTGATTTTATTGATGTATTATATTAAGTTAAAATAAGTGTTCATTCAGTATTGTTGTAATTGTCATTATTACAAATAAATTGTAAAAATCGGCCGATTAATCGGTATTGGCTTTTTTTGTCCTCCAATAATCAGTATCGGTATCAGCGTTGAAAAATCCTAATCGGTCGACCTCTAATAAGTACCAAGGAAGAGGTCAGAGGTCATGGGCTCATTGATGAGTTCAGGTGCTCCATCCATCAGAGCTATGGCAGCATCCATGTTATCATTCTGAACTGCCACATGCAGCGCTGTCTCCCCCAGAGCACCTCTCTCAAAGATGTTAGTGGATGCACAGTCCAGAAGTTTCTTAATGCAACCTGCACTGTTCTCTTTGGCCGCAAAGAAGAGAGGAATGTCATTTGTCCTATGGGAGAGAGAGTGTGTTTGCAAGTTAGAATTCAAACACTGCATTCATAAAATATATCACTAGCCACTTTAAACAATGCTACTGTCACGTTCTGACCTTAGTTCTTTTGTTTTGTCTTTGTTTTAGTATGGTCAGGGCGTGAGTTGGGTGGGTTGTCTATGTTAGTTTTTATATGATTAGCTATTTCTGTGTTTGGCCTGGTATGGTTCTCAATCAGAGGCAGCTGTCAATCGTGTTCCCTGATTGAGAACCATATTTAGGTAGCCTGTTTTCTATTGTGTTTCGTGGGTGATTGTTTTCTGTTTTGTGTCTACACCAGATAGGACTGTTTCGTTTCGTTCATTCTCCTTTGTTATTTTGTTTAGTGTTCTCGTGATAATAAATTATGGACACTTACCACGCTGCACATTGGTCCGATCTCTCCTACTCCTCCTCAGAGGAAGAAGACGAGCGTTACAGAATCACCCACCACCAAAGGACCAAGCAGCAGCGATCTCCAGACTCCTGGACATGGGAGGAGATCTTGGATGGCAAGGGACCCTGGGCACAGCTGGGAGAATATCGCCGCTGGGGGCAGCGAAAGCCGAGAGGCGGTGGTATGAGGAGGCAGCACGGCAGCGCGGTTAGAAGCCCGAGAGGCAGCCCCAAACATTTCTTGAGGGGGGCACACGGGAAGTGTGGCTAAGTCAGGTAGGAGACCTGAGCCAATTCCCCCGTGCTTACCGTGGAGAGAGGGGGACCGGGCAGGCACCGTGTTATGCCATGAGGTGCACGATGTCCCCGGTGCGCAGGCATAGCCCGGTACCTCGTATTGGCCAGGCTAGAGTGGGCATCGAGCCAGGTGCCATGAAGCCGGCTAAGTGCATCTGGTCTCCAGTGCGTCTCCTCGGGCCAGGGTACATGGCACCAGCCCTACGCATGGTGTCCCCGGTTCGCCAGCACAGCCCGGTGCGGGCTATTCCAGCTCGCCGCACTGGCCTGGCTACGGGGAGCATCAAGCCAGGTAGGGTTGGGCAGGCTCAGTGCTCGAGACCTCCAGTGTGCCTTCACGGTCCGGTCTATCCGGTGCCATCTCCATGCACCAGCCCTCCAGTGGCAGCCCCCCGCACCAGGCTGTCTCTCCGTCTCCTTCCTACAGGTGCTCCCATCTGTCCTGAGCTGCCAGAGTCTCCCGTCTGTCCTGAGCTGCCAGAGTCTCCCGTCTGTCCTGAGCTGCCAGAGTCTCCCGTCTGTCCTGAGCTGCCAGAGTCTCCCATCTGTCCTGAACTGCCAGAGTCTCCCGTCTGTCCTGAGCAGCCAGAGTCTCCCGTCTGTCCTGAGCTTCCAGAGTCGCCCGTCTGTCCTGAGCTGCCAGAGTCGCCCGTCTGTCCTGAGCTGCCAGAGTCGCCCGTCTGTCCTGAGCTGCCGGAGCCGCCGGTCTGTCCTGAGCTGCCGGAGCCGTCCGTCAGCCAGGAGCCCTTCACTCCGGAGCTACCGGAGTCTCCCGTCTGTCCTGTGCTGCCGGAATCTCAAGGTTGTTCGGTGCTGCTGGAATCTCGCGTCCATTTGGGACCCATTGCTAGGGTCCCCAGTCCGTCTCGAAAGTGGCCACGGAGGCGGTTGAGGAGGCGGGACAAAGACTATGGTGGAGTGGGGTCCACGTCTCGCGCCATAGCCGCCACCGTGGACAGACACCCACCCAGACCCACCCCTATAGGTTCAGGTTTCACGCATTTTTTTTTTTGGGGGGGGGGGGGTACTGTCACGTTCTGCCCTTAGTTCTTTTGTGATGTCTTTGTTTTAGTATGGTCAGGGCGTGAGTTGGGTGGGTTGTCTATGTTAGTTTTTTTATGATTTGTTATTTCTGTGTTTGACCTGGTATGGTTCTCAATCAGAGGCAGCTGTCAATCGTTGTCCCTGATTGAGAACCATGTTTAGGTAACCTGTTTTCTATTGTGTTTCGTGGGTGATTGTTTTCTGTTTTGTGTCTACACCAGATAGGACTGTTTCGTTTCGTTCATTCTCCTTTGTTATTTTGTTTAGTGTTAATAAATTATCAATATGGACACTTACCACACTGCACATTGGTCCGATCTCTCCTACTCCTCCTCAGAGGAAGAAGACGAGCGTTACAGCTACTTAATATAATGTTTACATACCCTACATTACTCATCTCATATGTATATGTATATACTGTACTCTATATCATCTACTGCATCTTTATGTAATACATGTATCACTAGCCACTTTAAACTATGCCACTTTATTTACATACCTACATTACCTACATTGTCGGAACTAGAAGCACAAGCATTTCGCTACACTCGCATTAACATCTGCTAACCATGTGTATGTGACAAATAAATTTGATTTGATTTGATGTCGTAATTATCAGCATACGACTGGGAAAAATCCACTTGAACGCCCCTCCAGCTGGTAATTACTACATGCTGAGCTTTGATGTCACATTCCACTGGGCACAGACATCAGTTCAATGTCTAATTTTGATTTACATTTGGTTTAGTAGTCAACTATTGTGAATTCAACAGGAAATCAACAAGAAATGTTGCCATGTCATTGGATTTAGTTAGGTTAAAAGACGAAATGCCCTTATGTTGATGACTTTTTCCAAATCCAATAAGTTTTTCATGTGGATTCAATGTCATCACATAGATTTATTGGGTTGAAATGAAGTGGAACCTATAGGAAACTCACCAATAGGAAACTCACCTTTTGTTCTGCAGCAAAAAAGTTTCATCCAGCGTCTCTTTCCACCCCTTCCTGTTCTGGAGGCGGAACCTAATCTGGCTCCACCAATGGTTGAGCTCACCTGGAGCAGATCTTGCCAAAGGTGGGGCCATCCTCTCAGATGGTGAGTCTATTTGAAACGGCTGGGAGGAGAGAGACGTGCATGTGAGAGAAATTGATTGTCAGAAACAGATATGTTCTACCGTCAGACTTAACGCATAAATAAATATATCCTTCTCCTTATGTACTCGGGACTCAAATCAAATGTAGAATGTGAGAGCTGTCAGCAAACTAACTGACAAATCGTTCAGGTCAGCACCATCCCACAGACCAGAGCTGAACCAGATACAGACCTACTCATTCCAGTCAGGTCCACAATAACGTTGTTTTTCTCTATTCTATCCTATTCTAAACAGTTCTGTAAAACGTAAAAGGTAAATACCTATTGTTCCACAAAAAGAGTGCCTTTTGCATCCCTTCGATATTTCAAGTAGAAATTGTGCACCAATATTGAATTTTAAGAGCCTGTTATATTACATGAAGTGCCTTTGACATTTAAAAACATATTTTTTACATTTTATTTGTTTTAGCAGACGCTCTTATCCAGAGCGAATTAAAGTAGTCAGTGCGTACATTTTGTACTGAATTCCCCCCATGGGAATCAAACCCACAACAACCCTGACGTTGCAAGCGCCATGTACTACAAACTGAGCAACACACAAAATGAACTGATACACTTCGAGAAAACACTCACATATCCAAGATTGTGTCCCAAATGTCACCCCATAGCCTATATAATACACGACTCCTGACCAGAGCCCTATGGCCCCTGGTCTAAAGTGGTGCTCTTTAACAGGGAATAGGGTGCCATCTGGGACACAACCTTAGAAAGGCCATTCTCTCCTTCTCTTATCGCTTTAATACCTACCACATGGAGAATTCTATAAATCAGATTTTTTATATGAATAAAGACTTGCTAAAGTGCCCAAATTCAGTATTTTTGACATATCCCTCTGTGCCCCCTTGTGACTTCTAGTTAGATTGCTACCCACTTAACCCAAACATTTCTCTACGTTTTCGCCATGACTGCAGTCATGACAAAGTCATTTCTGAAAATGATTATTTATTTAATGTCTGTCCCTCATTTTAAGGTCCACCCTGTTGTGTGAACTGAATTCAAAATTGTGAACTGTTCCTTTTAAATGTTTTTTTTCTGAAGAAACATTTGACATCTAATAGTCAAATCATAGTGTAAAAGCAGGTGATCTGGTTCTACTCTTTTTGGCTATTTTTATGTTGTTTTGTGGTGGAAAACTAAGCGGGTCAAGCTCAACACACCAACACTATTACCCATAGGTAGACAGGCTAGAAATGTTTTAACAATTACACTTTTATTGTGAAGCTTGTATTCAATTGCAACTCCCTGTTGCAAATAACAAGCTTCAATTCTGCCTGTCACAAGGTGATTCATGGCTGATTTAAGATGAAATCATCAACCCTGTTACTTTATTTGACACTTAGTGTAGTATTTTTTATTTAATATTAATACCTGAGATGGGAAAAAAATACTATGACAGAACGTTAACATTTTGTGAAATATATATATATTTTTTATCAAGTTACACTTCTCAAAAGGCACCGAATTGGTGGAACGACCTACTTACCTTTATGAAAGAAAACAGTTAGTCCTTTACTCCTAATTGACAGTCAGGTACACAGACAACATGTTGATTTGAGAAAGAGAAGGGGGATTCACCGGTGGTGATCTATATATATGCAGACAAGACAGATAAGAGAGGGAGGAGATAAAGGAGAGGAGGTCAAGAGGAGGATGGATGGATGAGAGAGGAGGGAGGAGAGAGGGAGGGGACAAATGGTGGAAAGGAGTAGTAGTTAAATTGAGCATTATCTTTTGGAAAGATCCATCATTTTATTGGAATAATTTACTGCAGTATACCAAGGCCATTTGACATTTTGCTAAAACGTCTCGAACACTAAAGAGTGCTCTGGCCTTGCGCTTGACCGCCACACTCAGTTTACCTGGCAGATGTCCTGAGACTGGTCCACGGTCCATAGGTCTCCCCCATGGCTCATTTTCAGCCCCTGCATCACCCCCATGTAAAAAATGTCAACATCATGACAGTCAACACTTTTTGGTCTTTATTCTCAGTGAACCGTTCAGATAACTGGTTCTAAAGTCGTCCACCTTTCAATTGTCTCAATATTGGTGTGTAATCAAAAAGCTCATATTGAGGTGAGCTTGTCTACCTGGACAAGTATCTGCTGATTCAGCTGTACGATCCTATAGACACCTTACCTGTCAGCTCTATAGAAACTAGTTTTGACTGGCTGTGATCTAGTTCAATCTACACTGAAACAAATAAATGTTCTTAAATGGTTCTTCTTTAGCTCTTAAGGTTCCTTAGAGAACTCTTGGAGAACTCTTGCCCGATAAAGAACCTTTGAGTTAAGTGTGGGGTTCTTGACATGGCATCTACAGTTCGTCAGAATTCTAAAAGGTTCTTGAAATGTATGGAAACCTGCAGATGTGTCCCTTTCATAGTACACAGCAAATTGGCCAGTGTTAACTAGTGTTGATTGTTCAGTGTCACATTTCTAGTGTTGATTCAAAAGTTAACATAACATTGTAAAGAGTGGAGATTTAAATTAACACTCAGTTGTGTAAAAGAGCCCCAGTGTTTGTGTTAATAACCAGAGTTGAACCATAACCACGCCCATCATTATCATATTTTCCAGCATGCTCTATTGAAGGTGGATTTAATTTTAATATTTTTTTCAAAATGTACGTTTTTCACGTACATTGATTGATTAATTCATCTTATGCTACTCAAATATAAATAACATACATTTTTCTAAACAATTCCAATCTGTTACTTGGTTTTATTGTACCCATTACTGAAATTGTTGTCCCAGTTTAGATGTTTAAGGCAGTCTCATATCTTAGTCTTCCCAACCCTAGCACTGTCAGTCATTCTGAATGCAGGTTGGGGGTGACTAAAATATTCAAATTGTTGTATATCCCCACTCTGGCTGGATTTCAATAGGAATTACACATCACTTTGCAAGCCAGCATAATGTGAGTTTCAGGCCTTATGAAATATGTAATGTATTTTCTTAAACAATGACAACATATTTAGAATCTCACTTGGTGAAGGCCACAGAACTGAACATGAATGAATGCAACAACCACATCTCGGTCACTAGCAAACACGGTCATGGGTGGTACTGGTAAGTAGTGATGTTACGTTTAAAACCGGAGCTCTGAGGCATGCATCAAAATCGCTAAGCAGCTACCTTCAAAGCGGTGTGCCGATGCTTGTATCACTTTATCAGAAGTACTTCATCAATGATGCCCGAATCTTTGTTTGGTCACGTGCTTTTTTAAACCGTGTGTTGCAAAATGCGTGATCACACTGATTTCTCAGTGGTTTGGGCGCTTTCTTCGATTCCAAGCTGCTTTCAAACACTGACCTCTTCTGGACACCGTACTTGCAAATATAGTTAGGATTTTGTACCAAAATGTTCACCTGATCGGTAGCTTAGCAAGTAGAGTAGGGAACTATGGAACATTCATGGATGTGAGGATATGAGGTTGAATCCTGTTGTAGGCACATTACTTAGAAAATAGTTTTAGTTATGTGAAACCACACTTTCTGCACTGTTGTTCAAATCATTTGTTTTATTAATATATATAAGCTTCTGTCTTAATCATTCTAAATAAAGCCTTAGATTCAGTTTGTTTTTCTTTTTTAGATTCAGTTTTTGAAAACAGGGAACTATGATGTAAGATGCAGACCAACTGATTATAGGCTACTAACGCCAATGACTTACCGCTAGGGTGGCTACTTTGAAGAGAATGCCAAGAGTGTGCAAAGCTGTCAAGGCAAAGGGTGGCTACTTTGAAGAATCTCAAATATAACATATATTTTGATATGTTTAACAGTATATTGGTTACTACATGATTCCATATGTGTTATTTCACAGTTTTGATGTCTTCACTATTATTTTACAATGTAGAAAATAGTAAAAATAAAGAAAAACACTGAAATGAGTAGGTATGTTCAAACTTTTGACTGGTACATTTTGTGATATTTTTGTTCGTTTTGGACTTTGGTGAGTTTATTTTTAGCTGTTCGGGCACGCCAAACATTTCTGAAGGCAAGCTGAAGTCCGGAGCCGAAGTTTACGCCCTTTCATTGGTGATTGGTCAACAGTAGGGATTCTTCAATAAACTCTTTGTTGCCATTCAACATGAACCTTTAGCTCCCACTTCCCTATTGTGTGATAGTTATTTGTAATGGCTGTCAATGGTTTTACATTTGTTGTCTTAGGTCTGTTAGGTCTTAGGTCCCTCTTTATGTAGTGTTGTGTTGTCTCTCTTGTCGTGATGTGTGTTTTGTCCTATAGCTTTATTTAATTTATTTTAATTTTTAATCTCAGCCCCCGTCCCCATTATAAAGAAAATAATGTACTTTTTACTCCATACATTTTCCCTGACACCCAAAAGTACTCGTTACATTTTGAATGCTTAGCAGGACAGGAAAATGGTCCAATTCACTCACTTATCAAGAGAACATCCCTGCCTCTGATCTGGTGGACTCACTAAAAACACATGCTTTGTTTGTAAATGATGTCTGAGTGTTGGAGTGTGCCCCTGGCTATCCATTAAAAAAAAATATATATAATGATGCCGTCTGGTTTTGTAACAATCGTCGTAGGTGGAAGAAGAGGAGGACCAATGCGCAGCGTAAGTGTTCATCTTTTTTTAATAAAGTAATTGAACACTGAACAAAACAAATAAAAACAACAAACGAACAGTCCTGTGTGGTGCTGAAAAAACACTGAACAGAAAATAATCACCCACAACTCAAGGGTGAAAACAGGCTGCCTAAGTATGGTTCTCAATCAGGGACAACGATTGACAGCTGCCTCTGATTGAGAACCATACCAGGCCAAACACAGAAATACCAAATCATAGAAAAAATTACCTAGACAACCCACCCCAACTCACGCCCTGACCAAACTAAAACAAAGACAAAACAAAGGAACTAAGGTCAGAACGTGACAGGTTTGCTTTGTTGGCAAATGTTTTGTTGGCAGATTTTGTCATCAAAGTTCTCTGGATTTATGGTGCTTTCAAAACAACTGGGAACTTGGAAAAAAACAAGGTTGAATCATGGTGGCGTCATTGATCTTCAGGCCGTAGCTCTAGAAATAGGCAGAATTTACAATCCGAGTTGGATGACCGTTCAAAACATATTTTCCCAATCAGAGCTAATTTATTCCTGCCTCCGAGTTAACAGTAGTTAATCAATTGAAATCAGGCTTCATTGACAGCATGGCCAATGTTGAATGTTTATCATTTTAAACTTGGAAAAGAGCCCCTTAAACTATGATTACATATCTCTATCAATATCCTTTTTAAACCATGATTACATATCTCTATCAATAGCCTTTTTAAACCATGATTACACATCTCTATCAATAGCCTTTTTAAACCACGATTACACATCTCTATCAATAGCCTTTTAAACCACGATTACACATCTCTATCAATAGCCTTTTTAAACCACGATTACACATCTCTATCAATAGCCTTTTAAACCATTATTATACACTGTATGACCTAATTCTATGTTATAATTCATTAGACATCCAGGTATAACCAATGATGGTAAATAAAATCACATTACAGTTAGTTATGCCTTGTGAAGAACAATCAAGTCAGCCTGCCAGTTTCAGTTAGAATCTGCACTAATGTAAAAGATTCATAATATCTTGCACTTATTTGCTTGTTTTGGTGAGATATTTTTTTAATGACTTTGAATGTAATAATGATCTACATTATTATGTGCATTAACCAATCATTTGGTTTTCTGTTTGGATTTACAATCCTGAACAAAAAGGTTCCAGTAAAAAGTAAAGTTTAATATACTGTCTTGTAAAATCTTTAATAAAAAAATATTGACGTGCTTTACTTGGAATGGTAAAGTGACATACATGGCCCAAAAACACTGACAATGAATCGAGTCTACATTTCAACCCAGTCTTGCCCATATACACTAGCTACTACAATACAATCATTTGTTTTCGACAAATAATACTGCATACATACATCATTGCATCACACATATATTATATAATAACAATATAATGATCTGTTTTGCTGTCTTAACCCTCAGACGTATCTTACTTCCTGGTCATCCTCAGGCTCTTCCTGTTCCACATCTAAACCCAGAGCGCTGTGGCGAATCATTTGCCAGCATGCCAGGGACTTCCTGTTTCCATCTATCCCACCCCTGTGTTTGGGTCTGATCAGAGGGCTTCCAGGTCCTTTTGACGTGTCAGTGTTCTCCATCTCCTCCCGCTCCTTGCTCTGGTCCTCATCGTTAGAGAAGGCTTGCACGTAGCGACGCATCTTTTGCACCAGTGGGTCGTTGCGATCCTCAACCCTGCAATGGAGACATTAAGATAGCCATTATAATACAAAGCCTGTGTATGATGGGGATGGGAAACACTGTTAACACCACCACACCTAAGACAGAGAGTACAGTAATAGGCCAGTTAGATGACGTGTTGTTGTCTTACCGGAGGTACCACCGCTCCCCCAGGCCGTAGAGCAGTCCACACACCCCCAGCCGGGGCCACAGGCAGCGGGGCAACCTCCTCTCCAACATCAGGGTAGTGGCCACCACCTACACACAGTGAGCAGGGACAAATGACGTAAGGATCATTAGAATGGCACTGATTGGGCTGCTGTATACACTTTCATCATGGTTTTAAGCTATTTTTATGGAGTATTCACAGTGCCTTCAGAAAGTAGTCACACCCCTTAACTTATTCCACATTGTGTCGTGTTACACCCTAAATTCAAAATTGATTAAATATATTTTATTTCTTACCCAACTACACACAATACCCCATAATGACAAAGTGAAAAGATGTTTTTAGAAATGCATATTTATTGAAAATGATAAACAGAAATATCTAGTTTACATAAGTATTCACACCCCTGAGTCAATACTTTGTAGAAGCAGAGATTACAGCTGTGAATCTTTCTGGGTAAGTCTCTAAGAGCTTCAACATTTGCCCATTATTCTTTTCAAAATTGTTCAAGTTATGTCAAATTGGATGTTGATCATTGACAGATAAACATTTTCAGGTATTGCCATACATTTTAAAGTCGATTTAAGTCAAAACTTTTCAGGAAAATTCACTGTCTTCTTGGTAAACAACTCCAGTGTATATTTGGCCTTGTGTTTTAGGTTATTGTCCTGCTGAAAGGTGAATTAATCTCCCAGTTTCGGGTGGAAAGCAGACTGAACCAAGTTTTCTTCTAGGATTTTGCCTGTGCTTAGCTCCAGTCCGTTTTTCTTTTAATTCTGAAAAACTCCCCAGTCCTTAATGCTTGCAAGCATACCCATAACATGATGCAGCCAGCAACATGATTGAAAATATGGAGAGTGGTACTCAGTAATGTGTTGTATTGGATTTGCCCCAAACATAACACTTTGTATTTAGGACAAAAAGTGAATTGCTTTGCTACATTTTTTTTGCGGTATTACTTTAGCAAAATTGCAAACAGGATGCATGTTTTGGAATATTTGTATTCTGTACAGGCTTCCTTCAATTAGGTTAGTATTGTGGAGTAACTACAATGTTGTTGATCCATCCTCAGTTTTCTCATATCACAGCCATTAAACTCTGTAACTGTTTTGAAGTCGCCATTGGCCTCATGGTGAAATCCCTGAACGATTTCCTTCCTCCCCGGCAACTGAGCACCTGTATTTTTGTAGTGACTGGGTGTAATGATACACCATCCAAAACAAAATGAATAACTTCACCATGCTCAAAAGGATATTCAATATCTGATTTTTGTATTTTTACCCATCTACCAATAGGTCCCCCTGGGGCGGCAGGGTAGCCTAGTGGTTAGAGCGTTGGACTAGTAACCGGAAGGTTGCAAGTTCAAACCCCTGAGCCGACAAGGTACAAATCTGTCGTTCTGCCCCTGAACAGGCACTTAACCCACTGTTCCCAGGCCGTTATTGAAAATAAGAATTTGTTCTTAACTGACTTGCCTGGTTAAATAAAGGTAAAATATTTTTTTTTATTTGCAAGGCATTGGAAAACCTCCCTGGTCTTTGTGGATGAATCTGTGTTAGAAATTCACTACTCGACTGAGGGACCTTACAGATAATTGGGGTGCAGGGATGAGGTAGTCATTCAGAAATCATGTTAAACACTATTATTGCACAAAATAAAAATCTGAAATGTCTTGAGTCAATAAGTATTTAACCCCTGTGTTATGGCAAGCTTAAATACATGCAACTTATTATGTAACTTTTAAAGAAATTTATACTCCTGGACTTATTTAGGATTGCCATAACAGGGGTTGAATACTTATTGACTCAAGACATTTCAGCTTTTCATTTTTAATTCATTTGTAAACATTTCGAGAAACATAATTCCACTTTCACATTATGGAATATTGTGTGTAGGCCAGTGACAACAAATGTCAAATTAATCAACTTTAAATTCAGGCTGTAACACAACAAAATGTTGAAAAGTCAAGGGGTGAGAATACTTTCTGAAGGCACAGTAATAGAAAATGTGTGCTTGTGTGTGTGCATGTGTGTGTCACACTGATGCACACCTGTGTCCTCCAGAGCTCGTCCCTCTCCTGGGCAACTCTCCAGTGTGTATCACTCATCATGGCTATGAGCAGGTTGAGCAGCAGTATGTAGGAGACCACAGAGAAGGTGCAGTGCAGCACATGGACAATAGGGGGCGTTGTGATGGTGTGGTCCACTGGCAGGTCTATCAGACCCACACTCAGCTCAAACTGGGAGAACAGAGTGATGGGGAAGGAGCGGTACGCAGGTAGAGAGTCTGGGTCCTGAGTCATGTACACCATCCACAGGGCTGGGAGGGAGGGAGGGAGGGAGGAAGGAAGGAAGGGAGGGAGGGAGGGAGGGAGGGAGGGAGGGAGGGAGGGAGGGAGGGAGGGAGGGAGGGAGGGAGGGAGGGAGGGAGGGAGGGAGGGAGGGAGGGAGGGAGGGAGGGAGGGAGGGAGGGAGGGAGGGAGGGACAACAACAACCAGGGTATAAAAATAGGATTTTTATTTATACAATTTATACAATTTGCTTATTTGAAACGCCAAGATTTGCTAATGCAGTTTCTCTTAAACAGAATGTACTTACAGGTGGAAAACCCCATGAGCACGATGAAGCTCAGCCACATGAACTTGGTCAGGTCTCCAAATATAATCTAGGAGGAAATGAGACAAAACACCACAACAGTTTAATATGGGAATCAAAACAGCAAAACCATACATTCTACAGTAACGTCATGCTAATGCTTGTGTGTGTGTGTGCATTCACATGTGTGTGTCTGCTTCCCTTACATACCTTCTGTATCATGATGACGTAAGGCCCCAGCATCTGAAAGCCTCGGGCGAAGAACATGACATTGCTCCAGCCCAGCACCAGACACACAGCCATGACAACTGCCTCCCCCTGCACCCCACTGACCCTGAACACACACAGCAGCACCACCAGGAACGCATAGGCAATACTGGGGAGGAAACACAGATTATTACACAGGTTATGAATGCTAGATAGACATGACATAACACAACAACATCACTAGGCAGGTAATAAAGGCTACATAGGCACCAAGGTTGACTTACAGAATGACATGGAAGGGTCCCCCCAGGGCCGTCTGTCCAAAGTACTGCTTGGCCCCCACTCTCAGCATATCTGGGATCTTAGGGATTGGGAAGAACACAGATTATATTGACAGCCAATAATGTGATCTAATCTACAGTGTAAATATAAGTGACATGTAAAACTATTGGGTGATGTATGTTTTACCTCCAGTAGCAGAATAACCAGGGCACCCAGGACACTGATCATCTCTCCTGCCAGACGCAAGTTGTCCCCATAGGTCACATAACTCTCCTACAGTGACAGAGAACAGGGCACGTGGATCACAAAGGGTTCATATGAACACCTCTGATTGAGGTTTGCACACAGGCTGTCATATGAAGATGCCTTCATGTCTCCCGCACCTTCAGAGTTTTCTGCACGCGGATGGTTTTGTCCATGTCAGATACAGTGTAATTCTCTGGAGCGTCCTTTAGAGGGCGATACACACAACACAGTGTGAAGGTCCCAATGTACAGGAGGTACAGCAGCAGCAACAATCTGTACACAACACAATAATACAATTACAATAGTAGACATAAACAAATGACAGCATCTCAAACACAACATCAGAACATGATCCACTGTATGTGTGGTTACCTAAAGTAGTGTTTTCCATAGAGGTTCCACTTGAGACTGACCAATTGCCTAACAGGAGTCACTTCCAGTATCCTTCTTGCCTGAGGGAAGAGATCATCCTCATCATCAGTTTCCCTGTAGTGTATATTAGACCGTATCATGTTTGTGTTCTGTAATGTACCTCTCTCCTCTGGCTGCCCACGATGAGCTCCAGCACAGAGAGGTCGTCGTCGGCGACCAAGGAGTCGATCTCTGAGAGGTCATAGAGGTTAGAGGTCAGTGGTCCCAGGTTCCACTGGACGACTCGCCTCCGGTTGACCAGGTGCTGGAAGGCCTGGGAGAGAGATAGAAAAACCTTAGAAACCTAGAAATGTAGCACAATTAATTTGTAGGTTAAATACATTCTAATAACAATATATGCTGTATAAAGAATATTACGGAGGAGAAGGTTATGACTACGGGTTAAGTTAAAGATAATAGGGGAAACATTATCCCTCTTCTCCTCTCATACATTGTCTCCTGTTTCTTTCTATCCCTCTATCCATCCTCACCACAAGGTTGCCCTCCTTGGCAGCCAGTTTGAAGGGCGTTAAGCCACGATAGTTGGGCACCATGTCCAGTGGCACAGTCTGGTCCAGCTCAACGTCGTGGGCCAACAACAGATCCAACGCCAGGCATGCTAAAGTCTTATTGGGCTGCAGGACCAGAATATGGAGCACTGTGTTACCTAGGGGGGAGAGATGGAGTTATTAAACTGCTGAAAACGGGAGAAGAGAGAAGAGGGAGGGGGAGGAGATGAAAGAGGAATGTTTCATACCAATGGAGTCCTGGGCCCTGGTGCTGGCTCCTGCGTTGATCACCATGGAGATGATGTCCTGATTCCCCACACAGGCCGCAAATGCCAGGATGTGCTCACCTAAATGAAAGCAAACGGAATAAAATACCCACATTTCCCAGAATGCATTTTTCTACTCCTTACAGACCACAAACAGTCATCTTACCATAGTAGAGCAGCCCTCCTCTTCTCTTCCTGAAGTACAGGCCTGTGACTCTGGGCGTGGCCACATCCGCCCCTTTACCAATCAGACTGCGGACCAGGTTAAAGTTCTGATTCACCACAGCAATGTGGAGAGGTGTCATGCCTGATTGAGAGTGAGTAAGAGAGAGAATATATTATTGTGTGATTAAATATCTGTGTGAGTTTTATGATATTATAGTGTATTTGTCCATTGTGTGTGAGACTATATGTACCAAGGAAGAGGTCAGAGGTCATGGGCTCATTGATGAGTTCAGGTGCTCCGTCCATCAGAGCTACGGCAGCATCCATGTTATCATTCAGAACTGCCACATGCAGCGCTGTTTCCCCCAGAGCACCTCTCTCAAAGATGTTAGTGGATGCACAGTCCAGAAGTTTCTTAATGCAACCTGCACTGTTCTCTTTGGCCGCAAAGAAGAGAGGGATGTCATTTGTCCTATGGGAGAAAGAGTATGTTTGCAAGTTAGAATTCAAACACTGCATTCATAACATGTTGTAATCAGCATATCAGCTTACGACTGGGAAAAATCAACTTGAACGCCCCTCCAGCTGGTAATTACTAGTGGGAAACGGTCTATAATCTCTGAGCTCAGACTTCCCCCACATACTGAGCTCTGATGTCACATATTTATGAAACGACCTCGATTACACAATTTGCAGCAGTTAAATCCAACAACAAAACAATTTTCATAAGAACCAAATTGTTCAAAGGGTTTTTGAACACAACATTTTGTTTTCAAGCATGATAGCTGTACTTTCAGTTTATGGTTGATGCAGCTTGTTTGTCATCAGCCAATTTGCATTCTCAATTAGTTAAAAGCATGTGAACACACACAAGTGATGCTCCCAGATTACAAGTAGTATTTTCTGAGTTTCTCACTTGTTATGAACGCAGCATAATAACAACCAATACTTGTCAGTAGCTGTTTTCTTTTTTTTACCAATAGGAGTTTCACCTTTTGTTCTGCAGCAAAAATGTTTCATCAAGCATCTCGTTCCACCCCTTCCTGTTCTGGAGGCGGAACCTGAGCTGGCTCCACCAATGGTTGAGTTCACCTGGAGCAGATCTTGCCAGGGGCGGGGCCATCCTCTCATAGGGTGAGTCTATTTGAAACGGCTGAGATGAGAAAGAAATTTGCATGTGTGTGAGAAATTAAGTGTCAGAAACCGTGAGCTATCCTGCAACATGGTCTCAGAGCATTTCGTTTTATTCTGTAAGTAAATCCGAGACACTCCATTTAATGTGATATGTTACATTTCGAATGGCATGTGTTTTAATTTCTTGATCTCTATCACCCATTTCGTATGCTATATTACAAATTGCAATTTGAATTATATGTTACTAATTTCCAAAACACACAATATATTACGAATTTGAAAACGTACTCTATGTTATGGTTGAGCAAAACTGTTACTTTATTGGGCATTTAATAGGCACTTACTATAGTCTTTAAAAAATTTTTTTATTTAACCTCTTGATATGGGAAAATGTTTTTTTTTATGACAGAATGTTAATATTAGGTGACGTACAATATGTTCCGAATTGCAAAACGTATTATATGTTACAGTTTTGCAAAACGTATGAAGCTAGGTGGCAAACGTTAGCTAGCTGGGTAATGTTAGCTAGGCTAGGGGTTAGGGTTAGGGGTTAGGGTTAGGGGTTAGGGATTGGGTTAGCTAATATTCTAAGTAGTTGCAAAGTAGATCAAAAGTAGTAAGTAGTTGAAAAGTAGCTAATTACCTAAAATGCTAACGTTGTCCATGATCAGATTCGAACTCTCAACCTTTGGATTGCTAGATGTTGGCGTTATAAGCCAACCCTTCCACCCCAACCAATTAAACATTTGTCTTATGTAACCATACCAAACGTCTATAAGTACCTAGGTGTCTGGCTAGACTGCAAACTCTCCTTCCAGACTCATATCAAACATCTCCAATCGAAAATCAAATCAAGAGTCGGCTTTCTATTCCGCAACAAAGCCTCCTTCACTCACGCCGCCAAGCTTACCCTAGTAAAACTGACTATCCTACCGATCCTCGACTTCGGCGATGTCATCTACAAAATGGCTTCCAACACTCTACTCAGCAAACTGGATGCAGTCTATCACAGTGCCATCCGTTTCGTCACTAAAGCACCTTATACCACCCACCACTGCGACTTGTATGCTCTAGTCGGCTGGCCCTCGCTACATATTCGTCGCCAGACCCACTGGCTCCAGGTCATCTACAAGTCCATGCTAGGTAAAGCTCCGCCTTATCTCAGCTCACTGGTCACGATGGCAACACCCATCCGTAGCACGCGCTCCAGCAGGTGTATCTCACTGATCATCCCTAAAGCCAACACCTCATTTGGCCGCCTCTCATTTGGCCGCAGTACTCTGCTGCCTGTGACTGGAACGAATTGCAAAAATCGCTGAAGTTGGAGACTTTTATCTCCCTCACCAACTTCAAACATCAGCTATCTGAGCAGCTAACCGATCGCTGCAGCTGTACATAGTCTATTGGTAAATAGCCCACCCTTTCTCACCTACCTCATCCCCATACTGTTTTTATTTATTTACTTTTCTGCTCTTTTGCACACCAATATCTCTACCTGTACATGACCATCTGATCATTCATCAATCCAGTGTTAATCTGCAAAAATGTCATTATTTGCCTACCTCCTCATGCCTTTTGCACACATTGTATATAGACTCCCCCTTTGGTTTCTACTGTGTTATTGACTTGTTAATTGTTTACTCCATGTGTAACTCTTTGTTGTCTGCTCACACTGCTATGCTTTATCTTGGCCAGGTCGCAGTTGCAAATGAGAACTTGTTCTCAACTAGCCTACCTGGTTAAATAAAGGTGAAATAAATAAAAATAAAAATAATGTAACATATCATACTCATTTGAGGAGCCTGGATTTAAATGTATTATGTTACGTCTAGTCTATGAGACCAGACTGTACCATCAGACGCAGCTCATAAAAATGGTACTAAAATCAAAACTAGAATGGGTGAGCTGTTCAGGTCAGCACAATCCCACAGACCAAACATTTTCTGGTGTTTTGTGGTGGAAAACTGAGCGGGTCGAGCATAACACGTCAACACGATTACCCATAGATAACAATGCATTTGTTTTTGTGAAGCTTGCATTCAGTTGCCACTCCCTGTTGCACACAACAAACTTACATTCTACCTGTCACAAGAGAATTCATTGCCGATTTAAGATGAAATTGTCAACCCTGTTAAGGTTAACACTGTTACGGTCAACACTGTTATGGTCAACCCTGTTACTTTATTTGGCACTTAATAGGCACTTAATATAGTCTTTTTTTCTTATTTAACCTCTAGAGATGGGAACATTTTTTTATTCTTATGACAGAATGCTAATATTAGGTGAAATCCCCCCAAACAATTAGACCAAGTTACACTTTTCAACAGGCACTGAATTGGTGGAGTGACCCACTTACCTTTATGAAAGAAAACAGTCCTTTACTCCTAATTGACAATCAGGTACTACGACAACATGTGACACCAAGCTGATTTGAGAAACAGAAGGAGGATTCACCGGTGGGGATATATATATATATATGCAGACAAGACAGATAAGAGAGGGAGGAGATAAAGGAGAGGAGGTCAAGAGGAGGATGGATGGATGAGAGAGGAGGGAGGAGAGAGGGAGGGGACAAATGGTGGAAAGGAGTAGTAGTTAAATTGAGCATTATCTTTTGGAAAGATACATAATTTACTGCAGTATACCAAGGCCGTTTGACATTTTGCTAAAACGTCTCGAACATTAAAGAGTGCTCTGGCCTTGCCGTTGACCGCCACACTCAGTTTACCTGGCAGATGTCCTGAGACTGGTCCACGGTCCATAGGTCTCCCCCTTGGCTCATTTTCAGCCCCTGCATCACCCCCATGTAAAAAATGTCAACATCATGACAGTCAACACTTTTTGGTCTTTATTCTCAGTGAACCGTTCAGATAACTGGTTCGAAAGTCGCCTACCTTTCAATTGTCTCAATGCTGGTGTGTAATCAAAAAGCTCATATTGAGGTGAGCTTGTCTACCTGGACAAGTATCTGCTGATTCAGCTGTACGATCCTATAGACACCTTACCTGTCAGCTCTATAGAAACTAGTTTTGACTGGCTGTGATCTAGAAGTACATTCTAGTCCGACACCAGTCAACACCTACAGTACATGCTAATCTAAGGGTTCTTGTTCAACCAATTAGTTGGGGTAAATCATGTTTTCACAATGTGTGTTTGACTGAACTGTCAACAGCATTGCTCACAAACATGATTATTGTTACTATACAAAGACTATAATACTTGAGTACTTAGTGTAATCCTATGAGCATTATGTTTTTCCTTTTGACAAAAAGACTCGATGGTACATTTGATTTCTTATGAACCAAACCTCTTCTGCAGTAAAGCAAATAGTCTAAACTGATATACAGTATTTTAATTTCCACATATTTGATGACCATCTATTATATATAACATCCCAGACACCCAAAACACTTTCCAAATGCCATGGTTTGGTGTGTGTATTCAGGTGTTTGTGTGTACCATGTATAGGTCATGAGTAACATGTTGGTTACCCACAGCGTGTTAAAGGGTTTCAATGCAGGTTTATATCAGACAGGCCTGGGTAATGGTTCTGACTGAGCCAGTCATCTTGTGTTGTCTTGATAATAGCTATTTACAGCGCCTTGTAGTGAGACACCGGAGTGCTACCATATAGACCAGTGGTTTCAATTGTCATAATGTCTTTATTTAGGCACAATAACAAGGTTCCATTGCAGTGTGTGTGTGTGTGTGTGTGTGTGTGTGTGTGTGTGTGTGTGTGTGTGTGTGTGTGTGTGTGTGTGTGTGTGTGTGTGTATGTGTGTGTGTGTGGTTTTGGACTGGCTCTCCTTATAAGCTCAGTAGGGGAGACCTGGGTTGGTTGTCTCATGGGTTAGCTGTCACAACTGGTCAATTCATGTCAGCATGACAAAACATTGAGGTGAGGGGAATGTATGTGATTTTCATAGGTGAAAGTAAAAAAATGATATATATTGGTATTTTCTTTGTAAATGTTTGAATTATGTAAGTATCCATAAATAATTATGTTTGTTGAACAGAGAAAAGGGAGAGCTATGTTTCAAACCAATTTCTGAGTTCCTAGGTCAAGCCATGTGGTACTGTAAGTAATATCTTAACTAGCATTAGTGTTGCCTCTCTCTGACACACATATTTTTCCTGTCACGCACCCACACACGCACATACATGCATACACACACAGGCACGCATACACACAAAAATGTACTCAAATTGTCATGTGTTATTCTCAAGGCATAAAATGCTGTGTTTTGTTCTGTTAAAGAAAGGCTTAGCTATTTCTAAGGCTGTTTGTTATTTTTCTTCATTTCCTGATACAAAAGGAATAAGTTACTAGTGAACATTGTGACAACCAACCCAGCGATTGGGCTGGTTGTCACAAGTGGACAGTGTGTTTGATGATTTATAACTCCATGTTGGAGTTAAAAAGAGTAAAAACGGTCCTCATTTTAATCCAAGATCTTAGTCTTTATCCTAATATTGAAAAGAGTCTTGTAAGATATACTGGTGCTGAGAAATAGACATGAGAGTAAGAAGTGCGACAACCAACTCCGGTCTCCCCTACACATGATAACCTTGGGAATATTTTGCAGAACAGGAACAAAGGGTTGAGACTGAGAGGAGTTTTTCTTTTTTACTTTAAGTCTCTAGTTGAGTCGTTTATATTCAGATATTGGATCTTAATTTGATGATCAGGTGAAATGGACATGGTGGTTGTGTAAGAGGCCCTCAGGTCAGATCCTATCTGATGCCACCAGATCTGGGAGACAGGTGTCTTGTCCTCTCTCTAATGCTGAAGTCAACAGATCTCCAACAGATTCAGGTGAAATGTGCTGATCTGTCTATTCTGTCTATCAGACATGGGAGAACATGAAGTTCATTCTGTTTGATGGAAAGGTTATAGTGTGGATACTTTTCTGTTTTATGTCAAATTGGGTTACCTTAACCCTAACCCTAAGCCTAGATTGGTAATACATTGCACTTAAAGGGATTCATTGCCAGCATTCCGAAGTATTCCTTTATTTACTTTCCAAAAGTCAGATGAGCTCATTGATACCATTGTTATGTCTCTGCATCCAGTATGAAGGAAGTTAGAGGGAGCTTCGTGAGCCCGATGCTAACTAGTGTTAGCGCTACGAGCATGCTAGCTGTTACCATAGACTTCCAGTCATAGTGCTGATGCTAATTAGCAATTGCACTAATGTTAGTTAGTCTGACTTTGGGGAAGTAGATAAAGGACTTTTTTTTTTGCCAAAATCCCAAAGTATCCTTTTAAGGCCAGGCACCACAGACTAAAATTACATTTTTGCATCTACTTATCAATTATGAGATATTGGGGTATTTTGGTTAAAATTGATATAAAAAAAGGTTAAAAAGTTAATGAAAATGTACATTTGCTTTAGTTTATCATGCTACCATCATCAACATTTCATGAATTGTAACCACTTTTAAATGGACATAAAGTACCAGTAAAAAGTTTGGACACACCTACTTATTGAAGGGTTCTTCTTTATTTTTTAAAACTATTTTCTACATAATAATGAAGACATAAAAACTATGAAATAACACACGTGGAATAATGTAGTAACCAAAAAAGTCTAAAATATATCAAAATATATTTTAGATTCTTTAAAGTAGCCACCCTTCGCTTTTGATGACAGCTTTGCACACTTTTGGCATTCTCTCAACCAGCTTCACCTGGAATTCTTTTCCAACAGGCTTGAAGAAGTTCCCACATATGCTGAGCACTTGTTGGCTGCTTTTCCTTCACTCAGTGGTCCAACTCATCCCAAACCATCTCAATTGGGTTTAGGTCGGGTGATTGTGGAGGTGAGGTCATCTGATGCAGCACTCCATCACTTTCCTCCTTGGTCAAATAGCCCTTAAACAGCCTGGAGGTGTGTTGGGTCATTGTCCTGTTGAAAAACAAATGATAGTCCCACTAAGCGCAAACCAGATGGGATGGCGTATTGCTGCAGATTGCTGTGGTAACCATGATGGTTAAGTGTGCCTTGAATTCAAAATAAATCACAGACAGTGTCACCAGCAAAGCACCCCTACACCATCACACCTCCTCCTCCATACTTCACGGTGGGAACAATACATGCGGAGATCATCCGTTCACCTACTTTGTGTCTCACAAAGACACGGCGGTTGGAACCAAAAATCTCAAATTTGGACTCATCGGACCAAAGGACAGATTTCCACCGGTCTAATGTCCATTGCTCGTGTTTCTTGGCCCAAGCAAGTCTCTTCTTCTTATTAGTGTCCTTTAGTAGTGGTTTCTTTGCAGCAATTTGACCATGAAAGCCTGATTCACGCAGTCTCCTCTGATCAGTTGATGATGAGATATGTCTGCTACTTGTACTCCGTGAAGCATTTATTTGGGCTGCAATTTCTGAGGCTGGTAACTTCAATGAACTTATCCTCTGCAGCAGAGGTAACTCTGGGTCTTCCTTTCCTGTCTTAAAGTAATGATGGACTGTAATTTCTCTTTGCTTATTTGAGCTGTTCTTGCCATAATATGGACTTGGTCTTTTACCAAACAGGGCTATCTTTTGTATACCACCCCTACCTTGTCACAACACAACTGGTTGGCTCAAACGCATTAAGAATAAAAATAAATTCCACCAATTAACTTTGAACTTCTTCAGGATTGGTGGATCCCCTGTGGGATGATTGAGCTAACATAGGCTAATGTGATTAGCATGAGGTTGTAAGTAACAAGAATATTTCCCAGAACATAGACATATCTGATATTGGCAGAAAGCTTAAATTATTGTTAATCTAACTGCACTGTCCAATTTACAGTAGTTATTACAGTGAAGTAATACCATGCTATTGTTTGAGGAGAGTGCACAGTTTTGAACATGAAAAGTTATTAATAAACAAATGAGGGACATTTGGGCAGTCTTGATACATAATTTTGAAAAGATATGCAATGGTTCATTGGATGAGTCTAAAACGTTGCACATACACTGCTGCCACCTAGTGGCCAAAATACAAATTGCACCTGGGCTGAAATAATACATTATGGCCTTTATCTTGCATTTCAAAGATGATGGTACAAAAAAACAGTTGTTTTTTCTTAGTATTATCTTTTACCAGATCTAATGTGTTATATTCTCCTATATTCCTTTAACTTTTCCACAAACTTCAAAGTGTTTCCTTTCAAATGGTACTAAGAATATGCATATCCTTGCATCAGGGCCAGAGCTACAGAAAGTTAGATTTGGGTATGTCATTTTAGGCAAAAATATAAAGAGGTTTTAACAAGGCACACCTGTTAATTGAAATGCATTCCAGGTGACTACCTTAGCTGGTTGAAAGAATGCCAAGAGTGTGCAAAGCTGTCAAGGCAAAAGGTGACTACTTTGAAGAATCTCAAATATAAAATTGGTTTTGATTTGTTTAACACTTTTTTGGTTACTACATGATTCCATATGTGTTATTTCATAGTTTTGATGTCTTCGATTATTCTACAATGTAAAAATAAAGAAAAACCTTTGAATGAGTAGGTGTGTCCAAACTCCTGACTGGTACTGTACATCCATAATTTCAAAGCTCACTACATTAAACCACATGTCATTTCAAATATTTACAGATAGAGATTTATAAACTTGGCGCACACATACATAGCAAGTTTCCAGGTATTAATCAGACTCATCCTAAAAAACTGTGTGCGCATGAACGAGCATTTAAAACGTCCTTATTTGCTGTACACTGTGAAAGTATTGGAATTAGGCCAAGGCACTTTATAAAGGAAATAGCGAGAACAAACTTGACCATCTGTCTCTGGAAGTGTTGGCAGAATGTTTACTTTTGCAGTGACATTTGCTGTTGGCCTATTTGACCATTTCTGAAAGACAAAAACAATTACAAATTGTTGTGGACCTGTAAACAGATCGTATAGAATTCAATATTGTTTTATATTTACCCGACCTAAATATGCTGCACTGCCCGAGAATTCTGTAAAATTGCCTACTCATTAAAAATAAATCTCAGCTATAGTAGGCCTATTTACAGTGGTAGCCTACACTGTCTGTTCTCCAGTTAAATTCGACTGTATGTTATTCATCTTGCTCCCTTTCAGATATAATAGCCTATCTAATAGGCCCAATTAATGATGCACATGGGAATTTGTTGTATTGATCGGGAATATGAACTGATGAGGAATTTATTCTGCAACGGTTAGATATATGTATAATGTATTTTGTTTCTAAATTAAATAGTCTACTGGAGAAATGTGACATTTCATTTCATATGTAGCCTATATAAGTCATCAGAAAAGGTGAACCGTCTGTTCTACCGGTAAACTGCGCTCAGTGTGCAGTTGCAGACTGGATCGCATATTGCATAGAGCAAAATACTTGAAATAGCTTATCTATTTACTGTGAACTGGGTCCAATTAAATGAGAGATGGGATGAATTGTAGAACATCCTAACTTGTTGTAGGCTTAGGCCCAGTGGCGTGTATTCACAGATGCCAAGGAAAGCCAGGCTTCCCCCAAAAATGTTTAAAAAAACAAAAAAACATACTAAACAATTGATCTTTTGTCTCTTTGTGTTTCTGCATTTTCCTTCAATTTGCAAGAGGTTAAATGTACAGTTGAAGTTGAAAGTTTACATACACCTTAACCAAATACATTTAAACTCAGTTTCACAATTCCTGACATTTAATCCTAGCAAAAATTCCCTGTCTTAGGTCAGTTAGGATCACCACTTCATTTTAAGAATGTGAAATGTCAGAGTAATAGTAGAGAGAATGAATTATTTCAGCTTTTCACATTCCCAGTGGGTCAGAAGTGTACACAAACTCAATTCGTATTTGGTAGCATTGCCTTTAAATTGTTTAACTTGGGTCAAACGTTTCAGGTCTTACACAAGATTCCCACAATAAGTCTTGCACAAGATTCCCACAATAAGTTGGGTGAATTTTGGCCCATTCCTCCTGCCCGAGCTGGTGTAACTGAGTCAGGTTTGTAGGCCTCCTTGCTCGCCTACACTTTCTCAGTTCTGCCCACAAATATTCTATAGGAAGGAGGTCAGGGCTTTGTGATGGCCACTCCAATACCTTGACTTTGTTGTTCTTAAGCCATTTTGACACAATTTTGGAAGTATGCTTGGGGTCATTGTCCATTTGGAAGACCCATTTGCGACCAAGCTTTAACTTCCTGACTGATGTCTTGAGATGTTGCTTCAATATATCCACATAATTTTCCAACCTCGTGATGCCATTCATTTTGTGAAGTGCACCAGTCCCTCCTGCAGCAAAGCACCCCCACAGCATGATGCTGACACCCCCGTGCTTCACGGTTGGGATGGTGTTCTTCGGCTTGCAAGCCTCCCCCTTTTTCCTCCAAACATAACGATGGTCATTATGGCCAAACAGTTCTATTTTTGTTTCATGAGACCAGAGGACATTTCTCCCAAAATTTACATCTTTGTCCCCATGTGCAATTGCAAACCATAGTCTGGCTTTATTATGGCGGTTTTGGAGCAGTGACTTCTTCCTTGATGTGCAGCCTTTCAGGTGCACAGGTGTTTTACTGTGGATATAGATACTTTTGTACCTGTTTCCTCCAGCATTTTCACAAGGTCCTTTGCTGTTTGTTCTGGGATTGATTTGTACTTTTCACACCAAGTACGTTAATCTCTAGGAGACCCAACGCGTCTCCTTCCTGAGCAGTATGACGGCTGCGTGGTCCCATGGTGTTTATACTTGCGTACTATTGTTTGTACAGATGAACGTGGTACCTTCAGGCGTTTGGAAATTTATCCCAAGGATGAACCAGACTTGTGGAGGTCCACAATTTTTTTCTGAGGTCTTGGAAGATTTATTTTGATTTGAAGGCAGGCCTTGAAATACATCCACAGGTTCAGCTCCAATTGACTCAAATGATGTCAATTAGCCTATCAGAAGCTTCTAAAGTCATGACATAATTTTCTGGAATCTTCCAAGCTGTTTAAAGGCACAGTGAACTTAGTGTATGTAAACTTCTGACCCACTGGAATTGGGATACAGTGAATTATAAAGGAAATCATCTGTTTGTAAACAATTGTTGGAAAAATTACTTGTGTCATGCACAAAGTAGATGTCCTAAGCGACCTGCCAAAACTATAGTTTGTTAACAAGAAATTTCTGGAGTAGTTTGAAAACGAGTTTTAATGACTCCAACCTAAGTGTATGTAAACTGTATCTCACCGGAGAAAACGTATTATCGAGCGAAACAGCGCCCCTCTCTCTCTGTATGTGTAGCCCATCTATCTGATTCTGTTTGGTCAAAGAGAGTATGATATTTTTGCCACCCATAGCATTGAATGCAAGGGTACACAGCTAGCATTTGTCATCCCTATTTTAAATAAAATAATAGCCAATCGGCGTTGAGATAAACTGACAGAGCTCAACTGTGAATGGTCCTGGGCACACCAAAAATAAAGTGTCAAGGGAAGCCAGTTTGAATATTGCTTCACACCAATTACATCACATCTGAAGCCAAACGTCATTGACAGAAAAAAATGGAATTGTTGCATTTCGTTGTCCTTCAGTGGCTGGCTAGCTTGCTAGCTAAAATTGTCCCTTTCCTAAATTAGCCATGGATAGGGATTTGGATTTGGACTCGTAGTTTTACGTAATTCTCCATTCTGGCCAATGATTATAACAGAAATTCTGATCCAACCATAAATTCATATATTGTGCCCCTGGCCTGAGAGGATGGAAGTTCAATATGTAGCTAGATGTAGTAGGCTAATGTTACCTAGCCGGCTCATCGTTGTCTATGAAAGGAAGTTAGGCTAGCGAGCAAGCATTTTAGCCAGGTAGGACAAAAGAAACAAAAAGTGTGTACTGTATGACAGTCATAGACCGTTTTGACTCTCCCTACAATTAGGGTGAGTTGACATGTTTTTTTAAAACTTGCACACACACACACACACACACACACACACACACACACACACACACACACACACACACACACACACACACACACACACACACACACACACACACACACACACACACACACACACACACACGCACACACACGCACACACACGCACGCACACACATACACCAGTACAATGGACAGCCACATCACATTTAGCTTACATTGATTGGACTAATTTGTTTTTGGTATCTTTTAGTTGTTACTGTATTAGACTAAGCATAGGTGATTTGATGATGTTGAGATGTTTAGGTTGAAATGGTGCTGGTATAGTGGAGGCAGCTACTGTTTTCTTTCCTTAAGGTAACTCTTCGTGGTTCTCCCCTCTCTGCTCTCACCTCTCCCAAGGTTCGGTTCACGTGGTCCCCAGCTGCTGACCAGGTGTTTTCGGATCTGAAGCATCGAATTAAACCTTCGTCTCACAGACCTTTGTCTCCTCCTGTGTCTGCATCTGGGTCATATCATGAGTCATGATACCATTTGCACAAGGCTACTAGGCTAGTTTAGCCTTCTTGCAATGCAATACTTCAACCACTAGAAACTGTGCATACGCATGATCTAAAGTTTGCGGGGGGATAAGCACATTCTCACCTCAATTTCAGTTTTTAGAAATGCTAACTTTTGCGTAAAAATTGGCAAACGTGTTTTGGGCATATTTTGCGCATATGCAATGTTTATAGTTGAGGCCCCCTGGTCAGTGGCAACCCGTCATTCAGGGCAGGTGGGGCATATCAGTTTGCAAACAATGTCAAACATTTATTGAGTTCATAAAGTTGCATGTTAACATGGTCTCTTTTTAGGTTCCTTGAGTAAGGCAGCTCCAAAACACAGATGTTTCAGCTTAGCTCAGTTCTTTCTGTGGTGGCAGCTAGCGGACAATACAGAGCGTAGGGGTTGGTAATCTTCTCTAGTTGCATCGTGATTGGCTCAGTGTTCTGTCACTGCGAAATCTACAGGGAGAGCTAGAAATGTCAAGCCCACTTGGGTGCTGCCATAGATTTACATTAGAAATGCCCATCCAAGAAGGCTCAAGGTCATTGGCCACAGGTAAAATGATGTCAAATCACGTTATATCTAATGTAGCTTTGATTGGACTGATTGGACTGACTCATGTCAACATCATACTTTCAAAATCTTAGCAAGCTGGACAAGCAGTCATCGTCATGAATCACATTGACAGTTTACTGGCAAATCCTTTTCAATCCTTGTCATATGAAGAGAAATTATAGATAAAATGTATCAGTGATCATCGGCCATTGGGCATAAACATTACACAGCATGTTCAACAATCGCAAATTCAACAATGAGTGTTTTGGAAGGAATCAGTGGCTAACTGCAAGCAATCACTATTTTGCTCCCCTACCTGCTATTCGGTGGAGAGGGTGTGTGGTCCAAGTCTGGGTTTAAGCGTTTATTTTCCAAGCTTAAAAGGATAAACATTCACAAGCAACACCATGGGCCAGAGAGGATTGAATACATTGGCCATGCTGTCAATCCAGCATAACTTCTGCCACGTTCAAAGTAACTGGAAACTTGGAAATCTCAGACTTCAGTGAGTTCAACACAACTGGGAACTCCGGAAAAAAAACAATTTTGAGCAGTCATCTAACTGGGAATTCTGGCCTCTTTCTAGAGCTCCGACCTGAAGATCACTGACGTCATAATTCGACCTTGTTTTTTCCAAGTTCCCAGTTGTCTTGAAAGCACCATAAATCCAAAGAATGCCACACTTTGATGACAAAGCTTCATGACAAAATTTGCCCACATGAAGGACTGCCATGCCACCTTCCTGTTCAAGTGAGCACAGCACAACAGTGAGTCCAAAACTGTCTTGTATGCTGCTGCAATATGCCAGGGAGATATGTATACTGTAGATAAGATAGTAATACTAAATGTATGTTGTGTAGTGAGCTGTTAGCAGCCTATGTGCCTCACCCTAATAATTTGGTCCCTTTCCCCCTCTAAACTTAACCTACTGTTCTGACTTGGTGGTGCACATGTAGCCTATAGCCTGTTTTAGAGAAATGTCTTCAAATATTGTAAGAGTTTTCATTGTCTGCTTATATGTCCCATTAATTGATCCTACGGTCCTGACTTGGTGTACAGGGAGAATACTGTAAAAACGACCCATGTTCTGAATTCTGTCGCTGTACATTTTAAAAGTGCTGAACAAATAGTTGTATTGACTACGTCCGTCTTAGCTTGCTCATTAATGTCTTAATCAAAATTACGGCTAGCCCCTTATCCGCTCACCACTCTCTTATGCCATAGTTTGTACATCTCAATTGTCATTAGAAACCACATTTGTTTAAACAAGTCAGCCATAACAGCTATGTTTTTTATAAAGGCAGTAAATGAGACTGAATGAACGGTTTGGCCAGGTGTAGCGGTGGTAAGGATCCCCTGCATGGTGCTGAAAAGAAACGGTGCCACAACAGTTTGTGAGCACCGTTTTTCACAGTTATAGTGCAGTTTATGTATTGCTTAGTGTTGTGTAGTGGCTTTGCTGGCATGTATAAAAATAAAAAAAAGTTGAGTTTGCCCCACCAATATTTACATGCTAAAATCACCAGTGCCCCTGGTGATTAAACTGTTTTTATGTGTCAGACACATAACAGGCTTAATGCAGTGATTTAAATAAAATCATATTCTTTATTTTACAAATTTGCACAATAGTGGAAAAGTGGTGAACAAATACAAATTAACATGCTTACTCATGTGGATACACTCATGTGGATACACACAAGAATGAGAGAAGGTGAAACTCATTACTGGAGACTTGTAGGCGCCGAGGTCCAGAGTGATGACAAAATTCCAATTTATGACACTGTTTGGATGGCTGACCATCTGTGGGCTATCAAAAGGGGTCGAACACACCTTATCTGAGGCTTTCTCCGGGGAGGGACGTTCCTCCAGAACCCTGGGAGTGTGGACACCATTGGAGGTGTGAAGATGGATGAAATGAATGTTACTGTGTGAATTAAACTGTCATGTTACAAATGTTTATGTTTTATTGTACTCTAAGATTTATTGTTACAGGGAAACTGTGATTTTGTTAGCCGGACGGAGGACAGTTCAAAGAGGAGTGACCCTCCTCAGTTGATGGGGATTTCTTCACCCCACCCCACCCCACCCCACACACACACTCCTCATACAACATACACACATGAACACAAACAGACACAGAATACTCACGAAGCATAACATCGCCTTCCTTACTTCGATGGGAAATCAGATCACATAGTCCAGTTAAACCATTTCACATTCACAATGCTCAAATGACCCAGTGACTTTATCTATAAAAAAAAAGGAGTGTGAACTGAAATATACACAGAGGAGGGTGCTGCTCAATGATGGGTGACTCCATTCTGTCACTACATGAACTACACCCCCATTTCTTGCGTCTAATGGAATAATCCCCAGATGTGACCAGGCTAGTGACCGATGGGAGAAACCATTGGCTAATGTTTAGTCAACAGGGGTTGGCATTTTCTGATTTCATTAAAGAGGTGTAGCTTGACAAATAATCATGAACAATGTTCATGATATCAACATTAATCAGCAAAAACAGTATTTGATTGTCTATGCAATTGCTTGTGACGGGAGATCCCTGTGTTCGGGTAAAAAACTAATTTTCACTGTTTTAATTTACTGAGAGTAGTGAAACTTACAAGTGAAAGAGGGACAGTAGTGAGACAATTTTGGAGGAGTGAGAGAAAGAGAGGTAGAGACCGGCAAAGAGAAAGAGAATGTAAACAGCAAACAAGTGAAATAACACAGACTTTTCTCCCTCAAATCTCCCTGTTCCTTCTAAGCAACTCTCCTCCCAGATCTCGCTTTGCCTTGGACTACAGCTTCAATAGTGCACCTCTGTTACTTCCTGTGAAGCTCTCAGGTGATTGGTGGGTTCTAGACCTCCACCTGGCCCTGGGTGAGGTGGGTTCTGAGCTGCTGGGCCGCATTGGTGATCTTCCTCTGGTGTCCCAACAGGTTCACCCCCAGGTTCTGCACATCCCTGAGGGAAGGAGAGAATGAGAGAGAGAGAGTTCAGAAAAGTATCCATTGCTTCTAAAGGCACGATTTGCATTATATGAAAATAACTTTATTGATATTGAAATGGAAGCCCAGGACTCACTCCATGGTTAGCCTGCTGACTCGGTCCAGTGTGTCCAGATGTGCCCTCTCAAACTGGTCCTTATACCTGTCCATCCTCAACGCTGTCAGCCACTCACTGACCGTCGCCACCGACGACAGGTCTGTGGGGGTGGGGCTCAGCAGTGGCTGGGTGGAGCTTGAGTTGGAGAGGGAAAGATCGAGAGCGAAAATTATTGGCCTAACATAGCAATGATTCAATACATTTACATGATAACGTAATACATGCTCTCCTAAGATCACTGTTTGGGAATGTGATCCGTTACGTCTGCTGTGTAAAATATGGAAGAAAAGGCAGATGGGAGGTGTAGTCTCACCGGGGTTGCTCTGCCTTGAGGGAGGCAGGGTGTCGTATGAGCCTGTCCAGGGAGGAGAGGAGGGAGTCGAAGCCTAGACGG
Organism: Oncorhynchus kisutch; assembly: GCF_002021735.2. NCBI lineage: Eukaryota > Metazoa > Chordata > Actinopteri > Salmoniformes > Salmonidae > Oncorhynchus > Oncorhynchus kisutch. The sequence continues at coordinate 5,888,660 of NC_034175.2, read as the reverse complement.
TCGCCCCTCTCAGCCTGCCAACACTGCAGCATCAGGGAGTGGAGAGCTGGAGGACAGTTATGGGGGGCTGGGAGACGGTACTGGTCTGCTACCGCCTTCATTACCTGTATTATAGGGAGGGAAGAGAGAGGAGGTAGGGGAGAAAGAGGCAAAGTGAGTGAGAGAGAAGCAAAGGGAGAGAGAGAGAGAGAGGCAAAGGGAGGAAGAGCAAGAAGAAAGAGAGAGAGCGGGAGAGAGAGAGAAGGAAGGAGGAAGGGTATTAGTAACCATCTGGATGTTAACAAGCTGCCCTATATAGAGAGGTCCCATCAGTACAGAGGGACTTAGAGATGATTAACCATTCTGTTCAGCTGTCAGTGTGTTTAGCTCTGTTTGGCTCTCGCTTAACCCTCCCACAACTCACTTCCTGATTGCTCATGTCCCAGTATGGCCGCTCGCCATATGACATCACTTCCCACATGAGCACTCCGAAGCTCCAGACATCACTAGCTGAGCTGAACTTGCGATGCTGGAAGGCCTCCGGGGCTGTCCACCTGACAGGAATCTTACTGCCCTGAGAGGAGAGAGAGGGATGAGTGGTTGAGAGAGGAGAGCGATGGGGATGAGTGGTTGAGGACTGTGAATGTTGTGATCTTCTATTAACATAAGTAGTCTTTTAGAGTGGAATTACAAGACTAATCATCATTAAACAAACACAGAAGCATATCAACAGGAAAACTCAAATTTCCCAGCAGCATGTACCAGTGAGGCAGTGTAGGTGGGCATGTTATGGTCCAGACCCCTCATGAGCCGCGACAGCCCAAAGTCAGACACCTTACACACCAGGTTAGAGTTGACCAGCACGTTCCTGGCAGCCAGGTCCCGGTGGACAAAGTTCCTCTCAGAGAGGTACCTCATCCCAGCCCCAACACCCCTCACCATCCCTACAAGCTGGAGAACACTGAACTGGTCCTCATTTTCCTGGGGAGTGAGAGAGATGGAGAGAGATACATTATATTACATTAACTGACCATAATCTACTGTTTTCTCAGTCTCACCCTGAGGACTTAGTTACTGTGTAGATGGGAGTTGTAGTTCTTAGTCTAACATGGTGTAGATGGGAGTTGTAGTTCTTGGTTTAACATGGTGTGGCTGGGAGTTGTAGTTCTTTGTCAAACATGGTGGAGCTGTTGTAGCTCTCACCCTGAGGAAGGCATCCAGTGGTCCATTCTCCATGAACTCAGTGATGATCCTCTCTGGTGGGCTGTGGGTGACCACCCCTTCCAGCTTCAGCACGTTGGGGTGGTCAAACTGTCCCAGCACCCCCGCCTCGGTCATAAACACTGCCTTCTCTCTGTCTGTCACGCCCCAGCGCAGCGTCTTCACCGCCACCAGCACCTCCCTACGACCCAGGGGCCGGTAGCGCCCCCGAGACACCTCCCCAAACTGGGCTGGAGGGGGTGGGGGAAAGGGTGGGAGAGAGAGAGAGATATTATGACTCGAGTTTGGACCCAGCTTGACTCCTGGCCCAACATATGAGCTATGAAAACACATTTTGTTTTTACAGAACTATCCCTACAAGCATGAATCAAACCAGGACCCCTACCTGCACCAATCACCTCTTCTATCTTGAGGTGAGAGGGGTCGATCTCACGGGCAAATTCCTTGACCGCCTCACTGGGGTCCTCATAGGTGGAAGGGTCTACGTAGTACTTCACCCCCCCTGACAGAAGGAACACACAGAGCAGGGATGGCTGTAGTGAACCAGTACAACTACAAAATATGGCCTGTGGAGTGTGTTGATGTACAGTATTTGGCCCTAGACTTGGACATGTCTGGGTCAAGCCATGCTGCGTGACATGCTGCATGATGGCAGAACACTGAGCCCAGAGGGATAATGGCACCCTCATTAAATAAAAATAAAATGTATTTATTCCTCTCCTCATTTTTCTCTCTCCTTATCCCTCTCAGTGTCCATGTCTTTTCCCCTCTATCTCTCTACACATTTCTCATGGGGTCCCTCTCTTCTTCTCTTTCTTTCCCTCCCCCTCTTTCTCCCACAAGCCCTTGGGGTTATGATGGTAATGGGCATTAGACACATTCCTCTGCACCAACATGTCAACAACACCATAGAAGTAGCATATACTGTATGTGCAGCTGAGAATATTGCAGACAGAATGGTAATAATAGCCATCATACACCCTGACTCACCTTTGTGGCTGATGTACCTCTGGAGTCTGTCACTGTAGGGGCTCTCCCTCCTCTTACTGAGTAAAGACAACAAACCAGTGTTTCAGAACATTGCACTGTGTGTGTGTGTGGGTGTGTGTGTATGACATGACCATGCATGTGTGGATAGGAGTTAAGGACACACTCACCTGCGGAACACAAAAACGACCACTATCGCCACAACGACCAGGAGGAAGGCTGCCCCGCCCATCACAGAACCAACCAATAGAGGGAGCCGATTCTGGATCTGCTTAGAACTCTCCTCTGAGAAAGAAAAAGTGAGAAGCAGAGAGCGATTTAGAGGGTGTGTTTGACTGTGTGTATGTGAGTGTGTGTGTGGTGCGTGCATTCGTGTGTGTGAGTTACCCAGGGCCAATGTAGTGAAGTAGACAGTATGACTGTAGGGGCCATAGCCCCTCTCGTTGCGGGCCCTGATCTGGAAGGCATAGATGGAGCCAGGAGCCAGAGAGTTGACGGTCACTGTGTTGGTCTCACTGAACACACTCACTGCACTGTCCTCATCTGAACCCTGGGAGAGAGGGTGGGGGGGGGGGTGGCTCAGTCTCTGGGTGTATGTACTTGTGTCTACATGCATGTGTGTGTAGCCTGTACCTTGTCATAGTATCTGAGCTGGTACTCCAGTATGTCTCCATTGGGTCTGTCAGGCTGTGGCCAGGACAGGGTGATGGAGTCTGGGGCTCGACTCAACTGGTGCAGGCTAGGGACCAGAGAGGGTACTGGGAGAGAGAGAGGTGGTGAGAGAGATAGGAGTTTTGTAAAGAAGAGGGAGGAAGAAAGAGGAACAGGAGTGAGAACACAAGCAGGCCTTGCCAGATCATGTCATTTCTGTATTGACCAGATGGGGGCAGCATGACACAGACTAGTGAATGAGCCAGCTCTGTAGAGTGCTGTATGGCCAAAGACTTGTATAACTAACCCAAGACAGACCAAAGCTCGAGAGCGAAAAAGGAGGAAAATAGCTAATTAAAAGTTACAAGTTTCTCTCTGTCTGTCTATAAACTGTCTGTCTAAACTGTCTGTCTGTAAACTCTCTCCCTCGCTCTCCGTCCCTCTCTATATCACTCTTCTGAGCATAATGTGATATTGAGTTCAGAGAGCAGGACCGGAAAAAATGGAGAGCAGAAAAGAGAGAGAGAGATAGACACCCATACTCAAAGAAACTGATGCAGACACACACGCACGCATGCACGCACGCACGCACGCACACACACACACACACATACACATGGACTGCACCAGATTTGACAGTTCTTGCTGTGAGATGTTACCCCACTCTTCCACCAAGGCACCTGAAACTTCCAGGACATTTCTGGGAGTGGGGGACAGCCCTAGCCCTCACCCTCCGATCCAACAGGTCCCAGACATGCTCAATGGGAATGAGATCCGGGCTCTTCGCTGGCCATGGCAGAACACAGACATTCCTGTCTTGCAGGAAATCATGCACAGTATGGCTGAGCAGTATGGCTGGTGGCATTGTCATGCTGGAGGGTCATGTCAAGATGAGCCTGCAGGAAGGGTACCACATGAGGGAGGAGGATGTCTTCCCTGTAACGCACAGCATTGAGATTGCCTGCAATGACAACAAGTTCAGTCCAATGATGCTATGACACACTGCCCCAGACCATGACGGACCCTCCACCTCCAAATCGATCCCGCTTCAGAATACAGGGCTCGGTGTAACGCTAATTCCTTCGACGATAAACCCAAATCCGACCATCACCACTGGTGAGACAAAACCGCGACTCGTCAATGAAGAGCAATTTTGTCAGTCCTGTCTGGTCCAGCGACAGTGGGTTTGTGCCCGTAGGCGCCGTTGTTGCCAGTGATGTCTGGTGAGGACCTGCCTTACAACAGGCCTACAAGCCTTCAGTCCAGCCTCTCTCAGCCTATTGTGGACAGTCTGAGCACTGATGGAGGGATTGTGTGTTCCTGGTGTAACTCGGGCAATTGTTGTTGCCATCCTGTACCTGTCCCGCAGGTGTGATGTTCGGATGTACCGATCCTGTGCAGGTGTTGTTACACGTGGTCTGCCACTGCGAGGTCTGCCACTGTGGTCTGCCACTGTCCATCCGGTCTCCCTGTAGTGCTGTCTTAGGCGTCTCACAGTACGGGCATTGCAATTTATTTCCCCGGCCACATCTGCAGTCCTCATGCCTACCTGCAGCATGCCTAAGGCACGTTCACGCAGATGAGCAGAGACCCTGGGTATCTTTCTTTTGGTGTTTTTCAGAGTCAGTAGAAAGGCCTCTTTAAGTTTTCATAACTGTGACCTTAATTGCCTACCGTCTGTAAGCTGTGTCTTAACGACCGTTCCACAGGTGCATGTTCATTAATTGTTTATGGTTCATTGAACAAGCATGGGAAACAGTGTTTAAACCCTTTACAATGAATATCTGTGAAGTTATTACGATTTTTACAAATTATCTTTGAAAGACAGGCTCCTGAGTTTGTGAAAACGGTGCATTTCTAAATTTTGTTGAAAAAAATATGAAGCTAAAAAGTTTTAAAAAATAAAATAAAAGTGATTTTCAAACACTATGAGATTCACGGTGACGTGGGGAGCAAGACTAGAAACTTCTTGCAGGATTTGAAAATGATTTTTAATCCTACAGTGTAATGTTACAGAGAAGCCTTTTAACCAAAGATCATAGAAACGCTGTTTTCATGTATGTAGACACTGGTTTGGTGCTGGAGATGAAAAGTGGCAGAAGGGCCCTTTAAGCCTGACTCATGCTCTCACCTGATTGGCTAGTAGTGAAATTGATGCTGATGAATTGAGGCGGGAAAGGACTCAGAGCTGAGACATCATTGACCGCTTGCACCTGTCAATCAACAGCAGGAAAAAGTAAGACAAGGTTAGGTTAACTACAGTGCCTTGCGAAAGTATCCGGCCCCCTTGAACTTTGCGACCTTTTGCCACATTTCAGGCTTCAAACATAAAGATATAAAACTGTATTTTTTTGTGAAGAATCAACAACAAGTGGGACACAATCATGAAGTGGAACGACATTTATTGGATATTTCAAAAAATTTTAACAAATCAAGAACTGAAAAATTGGGTGTGCAAAATTATTCAGCCCCCTTAAGTTAATACTTTGTAGTGCCACCTTTTGCTGCGATTACAGCTGTAAGTCGCTTGGGGTATGTCTCTATCAGTTTTGCACATCGAGAGACTGACATTTTTTCACATTCCTCCTTGCAAAACAGCTCGAGCTCAGTGAGGTTGGATGGAGAGCATTTGTGAACAGCGGTTTTCAGTTCTTTCCACAGATTCTCGAATGGATTCAGGTCTGGACTTTGACTTGGCCATTCTAACACCTGGATATGTTTATTTTTGAACCATTCCATTGTAGATTTTGCTTTATGTTTTGGATCATTGTCTTGTTGGAAGACAAATCTCTGTCCCAGTCTCAGGTCTTTTGCAGACTCCATCAGGTTTTCTTCCAGAATGGTCCTGTATTTGGCTCCATCCATCTTCCCATCAATTTTAACCATCTTCCCTGTCCCTGCTGAAGAAAAGCAGGCCCAAACCATGATGCTGCCACCACCATGTTTGACAGTGGGGATGGTGTGTTCAGGGTGATGAGCTGTGTTGCTTTTACGCCAAACATAACGTTTTGCATTGTTGCCAAAAAGTTCAATTTTGGTTTCATCTGACCAGAGCACCTTCTTCCACATGTTTGGTGTGTCTCCCAGGTGGCTTGTGGCAAACTTTAAATGACACTTTTTATGGATATCTTTAAGAAATGGCTTTCTTGCCACTCTTCCATAAAGGCCAGATTTGTGCAATATACGACTGATTGTTGTCCTATGGACAGAGTCTCCCACCTCAGCTGTAGATCTCTGGAGTTCATCCAGAGTGATCATGGGCCTCTTGGCTGCATCTCTGATCAGTCTTCTCCTTGTATGAGCTGAAAGTTTAAAGAGACGGCCAGGTCTTGGTAGATTTGCAGTGGTCTGATACTCCTTCCATTTCAATATCATCACTTGCACAGTGCTCCTTGGGATGTTTAAAGCTTGGGAAATCTTTTTGTATCCAAATCTGGCTTTAAACTTCTTCACAACAGTATCTCGGACCTGCCTGGTGTGTTCCTTGTTCTTCATGATGCTCTCTGCGCTTTTAACGGACCTCTGAGACTATCACAGTGCAGGTGCAATTATACGGAGACTTGGATACACACAGGTGGATTGTATTTATCATCATTAGTCATTTAGGTCAATATTGGATCATTCAGAGATCCTCACTGAACTTCTGGAGAGAGTTTGCTGCACTGAAAGTAAAGGGGCTGAATAATTTTGTACGCCCAATTTTTAAGTTTTTGATTTGTTAAAAAAGTTTGAAATATCCAATAAATGTCGTTCCACTTCATGATTGTGTCCCACTTGTTGTTGATTCTTCACAAAAAAATACAGTTTTATATCTTTATGTTTGAAGCCTGAAATGTGGCAAAAGGTCGCAAAGTTCAAGGGGGCCGAATACTTTCGCAAGGCACTGTAAGTGGGTGTACATTTAATCCAGTATCTACATGAAGTAGGTGACTCTAATGCACAAATTTTATACCTGTTTGAGGTAGGTGATGGGAAATGTAGTGTCTATAGGGTGTAGGTGATCAGGGAAGTTGTAGTTCTACCTGTATGAGATAGTTAACTCTAGTGCTCATGGGAGTTGTAGTCATACCTGTATAAGGTAGGTGACTCTGGTGAGCAGGTTGTTGAGGGTGACCTTGGTCTGCTTGATGCCCGTCTGGGATGGGGTGAAGGTGACCGCCTCTCCACACCAGGAGCACGCCCCTGGGGCGGTGAAGGTGGCCGAGGGACAGATCCTACACACCACCCCATACCACACCTCGCTACGACCACCCATGTCCAGTGGAGGGCGCCAGCGCAGAGACACCCCACCATCACCACTCTCATACTCCCAGGAGACAGAGGTCGGAGCAGAGGGAGAGCCTGGAGGGGGGAGAGAGATATAGAGATTAAACATTTTTAACCTCTTTGGGTCAGTACTAGTGCCAGGATCAACACATTAAAACAGCACTCATCAACTCCAGTTGACACATGATCATATCTCAGGGACAGATAGAGAGAATGAGTGATGTCAGAGAGAGACAGAAAGAGAGGAGACAAATGGGGCTTAGAAAGTAAGGCACAATATATGTTAGTGAACAATAATCTAATAATAATCTTTAAATGTCATGTAGGAAGAGAGGAAGAGAGAGATGGATAAGAAGGGAAGGAAGGAGAGAGAGTAAGGGAGGGAGAAAGATGGAAGGAAAGAGAAGGGCAAATTAGAGGGATGAGTGCCTTCGGAAAGTTCACCCCTTGACCTTTTCAACATGTTCTTGTGTTTCAACCTGAATTTAAAATGGATACAATTGAGTCACTGGCCTATATGGCAATCCTAAATAAATGTTGCTTAACAAGTCACATAAGTTGCATTGCAATAATAGTGTTTATCATGATTTCTAAAATGACTACCTCATCACTGTACCCCGTACATAGAATTATCTGTAAGGTCCCTCAGTCAAGCAGTGAATTTCAACCACAAAGACCAGATTTTCCAATGCCTCGTAAAGATATGCAGCTTTTGGTAGATGGGTAAAAAAGCAGATATTGAATATTCCTTTGAGCTTGGTGAAGTTATTAATTACACTTCGGGTGGTGTCTCAATACACCCAGTCACTACAAAGATACAGGCGTCCTTCATAACTCAGTTGCCAGAGAAGAAGGAAACCACTCAGGGATTTTTTTTACCATGAGGCCAATGGTGACTTTACAACAGTTTAAGGACAGGAAAATAAACTGAGGATGGATCAACAACATTGTAGTTACTCCACAATACTAATCTAAATGACAGAGTGAAAAGATGGAAGCCTGTACAGAATACAAATATTCCAAAACATGCATCCTATTTGCAAAAAGGCACTAAAGTAATACTGTAAAACATGCATCCTGTTTGCAACAAGGCACTAAAGTAATACTGTAAAACATGCATCCTGTTTGCAACAAGGCCCTAAAGTAATACTGTAAAACATGCATCCTGTTTGCAACAAGGCACTAAAGTAATACTGTAAAACATGCATCCTGTTTGCAACAAGGCACTAAAGTAATACTGCAAAAAAATGACTTAATGTCCTGAATACAAAGTGTTATCTTTGGGGCAAACACAACACATCACTGATGTCACTTGTTAAATCCACTTCAGTCAGTGTAAAGAAGGATTTTTAAGCCTTGAGATAATTGATGCATAGATTGTGAGAGTCCATTCAGAGAGTGAATGGGCAAGACAAAATATTTAAGTGTCTTTGAACGGGGTATGGTAGTAGGTGCCGAGCGCACCGGTTTTAGTGTTTCAAGAACTGCAACGCTACTGTGTTTTTCCACACTTAACAGTTTCCTGTGTGTGGTCAGGAATGGTCCACCACCCAAAGGACATCTTCAGCCAACATGACAACTGTGGGAAGCATTGGAGTCAACATGGACCAGCATCCCTGTGGAACACTTTCAACACCTTGTAGAGAGCATGCCCCGCCCGACTAATTGAGGCTGTTCTGAGGGCAAAAGGGGGGTGCAACTCAATATTAGGAAGGTGTTCCTAACACTGGAGTTGCTTACCAAGAACACAGTGAATGTTCCTGAGTGGTGTAGTTACAGTTTTGACTTAAATCGTCTTGAAAATCTATGGCAAGACTTGAAAATGTCTGTCTAGCAATGATGAACAACAAACTTGACAGATCTTGAAGAATTTTAAAAAGAATAATGTGCAAATATTATAAGCCTCAAATATTGCGCCAAGACACAGCTGTAATCGCTGCTAACATGCATTGACTCAGGGGTTTGAATACTTATGTAAATGACATATTTCTGTATTTACAAAAATTCACTGTCGTTATGGAGTACTGTGTATAGATGGGAGAGAGAAAAAAATCTATTGAATCCATTTTGAATTCAGGCTGTAACACAACAAAATGTGGAATAAGTCAGGGGGTATGAATACTTTCTGAAAGCACTGTGTATATTATATGTGCTGAAGTAGATACTTATCTCTGGGTAAAAGCATCGGCTAAATGACTAAATATATATGTTTACATCTCAACAAAGGTGAAAGCTTTTCAATCAGACAGATCTATTTGTTACGTAATGCTGCTAGTGCATGTAGCTAATCTGTGTCGCACACACACACACACACACACACACACACACACACACACACACACACACACACACACACACACACACACACACACACACACACACACACACACACACACACACACACACACACACACACACACACACAGCTCACTTGTGCAGGCGGAGGAGTTGACGTCGGCTGGTGCTCTGTAGAAGCCACTGCGACACTCACACACACGCGATCCCTCCTGACTGGTTCTGCTGTTAGACGGACACACTGAACACGGATCCGAACCCAACACCGACTTAAAGTACCCCACTGGACATTCTGCAGAGAGAGAGAGAGAGAGACAGGGTGAGAGAGAGAGAGAGAGAGAGAGAGAGAGAGAGACAGAGAGAGAGAGAGAGAGACACACACAGAGAGAGAGAGAAGGAGAGAGAGAGAGAGAAGGAGAGAGAGAGAGACACAGAGAGAGAGAGAGTAAGAGAGAGACACACAGAGAGCGAGAGAAAGAGAGAGAGAGACACACAGAGAGAGAGAGAGAGAGAGAGAGACACACACAGAGAGAGAGAGAAGGAGAGAGAGAGAGAGAAGGAGAGAGAGAGACACAGAGAGAGAGAGAGTAAGAGAGAGACACACAGAGAGCGAGAGAAAGAGAGAGAGAGACACACAGAGAGAGAGAGAGAGAGAGAGAGACACACACAGAGAGAGAGAGAGAGAGAGAGAGAGAGAGAGAGACAGACAGACAGACAGACAGACAGACAGACAGACAGACAGACAGACAGACAGACAGACAGACAGACAGACAGACAGACAGACAGACACAGAGTGAGAGAGAGAGAGAGAGAGAGAGAGAGAGAGAGAGAGAGAGAGAGAGAGAGAGAGAGAGAGAGAGAGAGAGAGAGAGAGAGAGAAAGACACATTTTTGGGTCAGTACTAGTGCCAGGATCAACACATTAAAACAGCACTCATCAACTCCAGTTGACACATGATCATGTCTCAGGGACAGATAGAGAGAATGAGTGATGTCAGAGAAAGACAGAGAAAGAGGGATGGGGACTGGGGAGACAAATGGGGCTTAGAAAGTAAGTCACAACATATGTTAGTGAACAATAATCAATTAATTTAAATGTAATGTAATGTATTTATGCTGTACAGATCATACTCTACTTGTCTATTCCAAATATAACATTATTAGTTGCCGGCACTCTGAATAAGATTAAGCTGACTAAACGACTGCTTCAAAAGAAAACCCCTAGACTTAATAAATCACAATTGTAATTTTGTGCCCTAGTTTCAGTCATATCAATGTGAGTGTTGTTTTATGAATATACCAGTGACTTGTGACCTCAACATTCCACTGTCTGCCCTTCATTAATCATTAAATTACTATATTAAATTACATATAATATGGTTGCCTTCCGAAGCAAAACCAAGCCAGCTAACCAAACCAAACAGATAGGAATGGGCTGCTCCTGAAATGAACTACCCTGACCATTCTCTGAGGGAACCAAGCATAGCAGACTAAGAAATAACAATCCAATGGTTTCATCACATAGCCTCAGCAGTGATGGAGAGGTGCTGTAACAATTTGTAATTGTATTTGTATTCATTAGGGATCCTCCTTTGCTGCTGCAATAGCATGGGCTGTTCTGTCATTTCACACACACACGCACAGACACCAAACACAAGTGCAGACATAGACACACACGCACTTAAAGAGTAATAGCATGTATGTAACCCAGTGCACTTGAGATTACAGTAAAGTGTGAACGTGTGTTAATATGCCCGCCGTTAATGTAGTCCTGAATGTAGAATGTACTTACTGCCTACAATGTAACACTCTCTGAACTTACTGTCATGCAGTGAGAGATTCTGCCTATTGTAATGAATTCTCAGGAGGAAAAGGTATAGATTCACGCGCAGAGCGCGGCAGGTGTTTATTTTGCCTTCGCAGATGGCAGGAATCATGGTCACGGGCAGGCAATGGTCATACACAGGTAGGCAAACAGGCAGGTGAATCAAAACTAGGACTGGCTAGTCCTCACAAACAAGCTAGGAAAAGGCTTAGTCGAGTCAAAACAAACAATACCTCACAAAGGCACAAACAGAATGAACTGAACTAAATAAGGAGCTGATGAGACCAGGTGAGTAACTAACACAGGTGAAATCAATGAACAAAAATGAAAGACAGAGCTACGTTCAAGAACACAAAGAAACAGGGCTACGTTCAAGAACACAATGAAACAGAACACAAGGTTGACTAAGAAAATAAATCCAGAACCTTACACCTATCCTGTAGCTCTCTCTGAACGTACTGTAATGCAGTGAGCTATTCTGCCTATACTGTAGCTCTCTCTGAACGTACTGTAATGCAGTGAGATATTCTGCCTATACTGTAGCTCTCTCTGAACTTACTATAATTGTCAAGGCTGTGGGTAACTGGTGAAAGGAGTCGGGTGCAGGAGAGCTGAGATGCGTGGACAAGGTATTTAATTGAAGACAACACCAGTATTAACACAATACTATGGTGCGGTAAAAATACCGGTACCATGAAATAAACGGGCGTAATAACAAAACCCGGCAACAAAAGTAAACCAGAGGGTTAAATAATGAACATGTAATGGGGGAATTGAAGTGTGTAGAAAACAAAGACAAAACAAATGGAAAATGAAAAGTGGATCGGCGATGGCTAGAATGCCAGTGACGTCGACCGCCGAACGCAGCTCGAACAAGGAGAGGGACCGACTCCTGCGGAAGTCATGACAGTACCCCCCCCCCCCCCCCCCCTTGACACGAGGCTCCTGCAGTGCACCGACAACGGCCTTGGGGACGACCCGAAGGGCGAGGCGTAGGGCGATCTGGATGGAGACAGTGGAACTCCCGCAGCATCGAAGGGTCCAATACATCCTCCACCGGCACCCAGCGTCTCTCCTCCGGATCGTACCCCTCCCACTCCATGAGGTACTGAAGGCCCCTCGCCCGACGCCTCGAGTCCAGTATGGATTGGACTGCATACGCCGGGGCCCCCTCGATGTCCAGAGGGGGCGGAGGAACCTCCCGCACCTCAGACTCCTGGAGTGGACCAGCTACCACTGGCCTGAGGAGAGACACATGGAATAAGGAGTTAATACTGTAATCTGGGGGAAGCTGTAAACTGTAACAAACCATGTTCAATCTCCTCAGGACTTTGAATGGCCCCACATACTGCGGGCCCAGCTTCCGGCAGGGCAGGCGGAGGGGCAGGTTTCAGGTCGAGAGCCAGACCCGTCCACCAGGGACTCCACTGTGGTGGCGGTCTGCGCTGGCTTTCTGACGCCTCACGGTCCGCTGAAGGTGCACATGAGCGGCGTCCCATGTCTCCTCCGAGCGCCTAAACCGGTTGTCCACCGCAGGAGCCTCAATCTGTTTCTGATGCCATGGAGCAAGAACCAGCTGGTACCCCAGTACGCACTGGAAGGGGGAGAGGTTGGTAGAGGAGTGGCGGAGCGTGTTCTGGGCCATCTCTGCCCAGGTTATGAACGCCGCCCACTCCCCCGATCGGTCTTGGCAATAAGACCGCAGAAACCTACCCACATCCTGGTTTACTCTCTCCACCTGCCCATTCCTCTCGGGGTGAAAACCTGAGATAAGGCTGATAGAGACTCCCAAACGTTCCATGAACGCCCTCCAGAACCTTGATGTGAACTGGGGACCTCGATCAGATACTATGTCCTCAGGCAACCCGGAGTGCCGGAAGACATGTGTGAACAGGGCCTCCGCAGTCTGTAGGGCCGTAGGGAGACCGGGCAAAGGGAGGAGACGGTAGGACTTAGAAAACGGATCCACAACGACCCGGATTGTGGTGTTACCCTGTGAGGGAGGAAGATCCATCAGGAAGTCCAGCGACAGGTGCGACCACGACCGTTGTGGAACGGGTAAGGGTTGCAACTTCCCTCTGGGCAGGTGCCTAGGGGCCTTGCACTGGGCGCACACTGAGCAGGAGGAAACATAAACCCTCACGGCCTTAGCCAAGGTGGACCACCAGTACTTCCCACTAAGACAGCGCACTGTCCGACCAATGCCTGGATGACCAGAGGTGGGTGACGTGTGGGCCCAATATATCAAACGGTCACGGACAGCAAACAGAACGTACAGACGCCCAGCTGGACACTGGAGGGGAGTGGGCTCTGTACGTAACGCCCGCTCGATGTCCGGGTCAACCTCTCACAATACCGGTGTCACCAGGCAAGAGGCCAGAAGTATGGGAGTGGGATCCATGGACCACTCCTCTGTGTCATACATCCGGGACAGTGTGTCGGCCTTCGCGTTCTGGGAACCTGGTCTGTAGGAAAGGGTGAAAAGAAAATGGGTAAAAAACATGGCCCACCTTGCCTGGCGAGGGTTCAGTCTCCTCGCCGCCCGGATGCACTCCAGATTGCGGTGGTCCGTCCAGATAAGAAAAGGGTGTTTAGCCCCCTCAAGCCAATGTCTCCATGCCTTCAAAGTCTTGACGACAGCCAACAGCTCCCGGTCCCCCACGTCATAGTTTTGTTCCGCCGGGCTGAGCTTCTTCGAAAAGAAGACACAGGGGCGGAGCTTTGGTGGCATACCCGAGGGCTGAGAGAGCACGGCTCCTATCCCAGCCTCGGACGCGTCCTCCTCCACTATGAACGCCAAATAGGGATCCGGATGAGCCAGCACCGGAGCCAAGGAAAACAGAGCCCTCGGGTGACCAAAAGCTCTGTCCGCCTCAGCCGACCACTGCACCGGTCCACCCTTCAGTAGTGAGGTAATGGGAGCCGCTACCTTACCAAAACCCTGGATAAACCTCCGGTAGTAGTTGGCAAACCCGAAAAACCGCTGTACTTCCTTTACCGTGGTGGGAGTCTGCCAATTACGCACGGCGGAAATGCGGCCACTCTCCATCTCCATCCCTGAAGTGGAAATGCGGTACCCTAGGAAGGAGACGGACTGTTTAAAGAACAGGTATTTCATAGCCTTGACGTACAGGTCATGCTCCAACAGTCGACCAAGCACCCTGCACACCAGGGACACATGCTCGGCGCGTGTAGCAGAGTATATCAGAATGTCGTCGATATACACCACTACACCCTGCCCATGCAGGTCCCGGAAAATGTTGTCTACAAAGGCCTGCAAGACTGATGGGGCATTCATCAACCCGTACGGCATGACGAGGTACTCATAGTGCGCTGAGGTGGTACTAAATGCCATCTTCCACTCGTCCCCCTCCCGGATACGCACCAGGTTGTAAGCGCTCCTGAGATCCAATTTTGTGAAGAAGCGCGCCCCGTGCATTGACTCGATCGCACTGGCCATGAGCGGTAGCGGGCACCTGTACATCACAGTGATTTGGTTGATGCCTCGATAGTCAATACACGGGCGCAGACTTCCACCCTTCTTCTTCACAAAAAAGAAACTTGAGGAGGCAGGTGAAGTGGAGGGCCGAATGTACCCCTGCCCCAGAGATTCGGAAACCCCTAAACACCTCCACGAGCACTTTCGCGACCACCCCGTGAGAGCCCTCTGCCATGACAGACCAACCAGGGTAGGACCAGCACCACGGGAAACGCAGGAGAATCAATAAGGAAGAGACTGATTCTCTCCCTGTGACACTCCTGTGTAACCATGCCCAGTGGAGCGGTGGTCTTCCTAATTAGCCCTGACCCTAATGGTCGACTATCTAGGCCGTGCACAGGGAAGGGCATATCCACAGGAACAATGGGGATCCCTAAACTATGGGCAAATGATCTGTCAATGAAATTCCCATCTGCGCCTGAATCTACGAGCGCCTTATGCTGGGAATGCAGGGAAAACTCAGGAAAATTAATAAACAAATACATGTGAGCAACGGGGCTCTGGGTGAGCCTGGTGCCGACTCACCTGGGGTGACACGAGAGTGCCCTGCCTGCTGCCTCGACTCCCAGACGAACCTCCCAAGCACCGACCGGCAGTGTGCCCTCTGCGGCCACAGATGGTGCATGGAATGGCCCCTCCTCCGGTTGCCCTAAGTGCAGCACCTCCCAGCTCCATGGGCATTGGAGCGGTGGTGCTGGGGGGATGGAACCGAAAACCCCAATCTGGACGTCCGCGGGTAGCGAGCAGGTTATCCAGCCCGGATGGACAGGTCCACCAGCTGGTGGAATGTGAGAGTGGTGTCCCTGCAGGCCAACTCCCGATCGACGTCCTTGCGCAGACTGCACCGGTAGTATTCGATCAGGGCCCTGTCGTTCCATCCCGCGCCGGCGGCCAGGGTCCGGAATTCCAATGCGAACTCCTGTGCGCTCCTCGTCCCCTGCCTCAGGTGGACGAGACGTCCTCGAAGTGGTCTAACACCTCTTCTTCTTCCCCCCACACGGCATTGGCCCATTCCAGGGCTTTCCCTGAGAGACAGGAGACGAGCACGGCCACGCTCTCACGGCCCGAAGGAGCCGAGTAGACGGTTGCCAGGTAGAGCTCTAGCTGGAGCAAGAACCCCTGACAACCCGCCTCCGTTCCATCAAACTCCCTCGGGAGGGCGAGCCGAATCCCACTGGGCCCGGGTGAAGGAGGGGTGTGTGATGGTGAGACTGGTTGTGCTGGTGGAGACGCTGGAGTGACTCCTCTTCTCTCCCAGCGCTCCATGGTTTGTAGAGATGCAGCAGCATGGCAGCCTGCTGCTGGACTCGCTCCTCATCCCCTACTGCAGGTGCACCTGTTCCTGCTGACTCCATTCCGAGTGGGTGCGTGTTTCTGTCAAGGCTGTGGGTAACTGGTGAAAGGAGTCAGGCGCAGGAGAGCTGAGATGTGTGGACAATGTATTTAATTGAAGACAACACCAGTATTAACACAATACTATGGTGCGAAAAAAATACCGGTACCACGAAATACACAGGCGTAATAACAAAACCCCGCAACAAAATACCAACCGTCAGTAACAGCCTGAGCAATATAACAAACACGCACACAAACATGGGGGAAACCAGAGGGTTAAATAATTAACATGTAATGGGGGAATTGAAACCAGGTGTGTAGAAAACAAAGACAAAACAAATGGAAAATGAAAAGTGGATCGCCGATCGCCGCTCGAACAAGGAGAGGGACCGACTCCGGCGGAAGTCGTGACAGTAATGCAGTGAGAGATTCTGCCTATACTGTAGCTCTCTCTGAACTGAGAGATTCTGCTTGTTTTCTAGAATGCACTTACTGTAAGGCCGTGTTTAAGTGTAGAGCTGGGCCCTGAGTGTTTGAGATCGCCTAGGACAGTGTCTGATTCTGCCTAGGAGTGTGCACACTGCACATTGAACGACATGTCTTCTCAAGCAGAGTCAGGCCCTGAGTGTCTCTACGGTTCTGATTCAGTCTGTGTGTAGAGACAGTCTGTACGAGTCAGAGCGTAACAGAACACCTACAGTAAGTGTGTCTATGAATGCTGTTCCAGACTTGAAGAGTGCATGTCTCTGTCTAAGTGTCTGCTGTTGCAGAGAGCGAGAGAGAGAGAGAGAGAGAGCGAAAGATAGAGAGAGCAAGAGAGACATTGTGTTATGAGACATATGAGATCATATAAAAAACTTAGTTTTTTCATTCTTCAAAATATTCCCCCGAACACTTTTAGCATGGTCTGTTCATTATGTTAGGTGATAACTACGGGGGTTTATGAGACAGACACAGAGCGAGATAAAGAGAGAGAAGGAAAAAGGCGTGTGTATCTGTCATTGTGTGTGTGTGTGTAGCTGTCGTTGTGTGTGTGTGTGTGTGTGTATCTGTCATTGTGTGTGTGTGTGTGTGTGTGTGTGTGTGAGTGTGTATATCTGTCATTGTGTGCGTGTGTGACGGTCCTTGGACATGGTGGTCTGAGTGCTCTGCTGCGGTGAACACCTCTCACGTCCTCTGACCTTATTTAGATAACCTTTTCACCAGCATGTACCACCTCCAAAGGTTGACAAGAGGTTTGTGTGAGTGTGCGTCTGTGTGTGTGTGCGTGCGTCTGTGGGTGTGTTTGAGAGAATGCATGTGTACAGGGAGACAGTAAAAGGGAGAGAGGGAATAGAGTAGACGTGGAGAGACAGGGGAGATGTTTAAACAGATAAAAGGCTTCCTGTGTTCTCACTTGTCTGGAAGAGCACAGATCTACTCTCAGACACAGGCGTGAAGTCGGAGACGGGTGGGAAGATAGAGAGAGGGAGGGAGATAGAGAGAGGGAGATGTAGAAAGAGGGAGAGAGAGAGAGAGAGAGAGAGAGAGAGAGAGAGAGAGAGAGAGAGAGAGAGAGGGAGAGATGGGGGGAGGTAGAGAGAGAGAGAGAGAGAGAGAGAGATGGAGAGAGAGAGAGATGGAGAGAGAGAGAGAGAGAGAGAGAGAGAGAGAGAGAGAGAGAGAGAGAGAGATGGAGAGAGAGAGAGAGAGAGATGGAGAGAGAGAGAGATGGAGAGAGAGAGAGAGAGAGAGAGAGAGAGATGGAGAGAGAGAGAGAGAGAGAGAGAGAGAGAGATGGAGAGAGAGAGAGATGGAGAGAGAGAGAGAGAGAGAGAGAGAGAGAGAGAGAGAGAGGGGGAGGTAGAGAGAGAGAGAGAGCTAGAGGGAGTAGAAAGGAAAGGGGGATGGGACTGAAATGGTGGCAGAGAAAAGAGAGGGACACAATGAAAGAGAGATAAAGACAAGAAGAGAGAAAGATTGGAAAGAACCAAAGGGGAATAATAGGCATAAACAAAGGGAGAGAGAGAGAGAGAGAGAGAGAGATGGATGGATGGTAATGAAATGCTGTTGACATGGTACTTGGTATTTAGATCACTGACCCAATTTCTCCTTCTCTCTCTATGCCCTCTCTCCCGCTATCTCTCTCTTATGTCCTCATTCTCTCTTTTGCTCCCAGCATTCTAATCTGACACACACACACGCACACACAGATTTGTCCTAGTGCAGATGCAGCCACAAACAGGAGACATGAACACACATGGTTCCATGAGCAAATATCTTGTTCCCTTCTGTCTTTGTCTATCCTCTCCTCCATCTCTCCCGTCTGTCTCTCTATCCTCTCTTCCCTCTCTCCTGTCTGTCTCTCTCCATCCTCTCCCCCCCCTCCCGTCTGTCTCTCTATCCTCTCCTCCGTCTCTCCCGTCTGTCTCTCTATCCTCTCTTCCCTCTCTCCCGTCTGTCTCTCTCCATCCTCTCCCCCCTCTCTCCCGTCTGTCTCTCTATCCTCTCCTCCGTCTCTCCCGTCTGTCTCTCTATCCTCTCCTCCCTCTCTCTCGTCTGTCTCTCTCCATCCTCTCCCCCCTCTCTCCCGTCTGTCTCTCCATCCTCTCTTCCCTCTCTCCCGTCTGTCTCTCTCTATCCTCTCCTCCCTCTCTCCCGTCTGTCTCTCCATCCTCTCCTCCCTCTCTCCTGTCTGTCTCTCTCTATCCTCTCTTCCCTCTCTCCCGTCTGTCTCTCTATCCTCTCCTCTGTCTCTCCCGTCTGTCTCTCTCTATCCTCTCCTCCGTCTCTCCTGTCTGTCTCTCTCTATCCTCTCCTCCGTCTCTCCCGTCTGTCTCTCTCCATCCTCTCCCCCCTCTCTCCCGTCTGTCTCTCTCTATCCTCTCCTCCGTCTCTCCCGTCTGTCTCTCTATCCTCTCCTCTGTCTCTCCCGTCTGTCTCTCTATCCTCTCCTCCCTCTCTCCCGTCTGTCTCTCTATCCTCTCCTCCGTCTCTCCCGTCTGTCTCTCTCCATCCTCTCCCCCCTCTCTCCCGTCTGTCTCTCTCTATCCTCTCCTCCGTCTCTCCCGTCTGTCTATCTCTTTCCTCTCCTCCGTCTCTCCCGTCTGTCTATCTCTTTCCTCTCCTCCGTCTCTCCCGTCTGTCTATCTCTTTCCTCTCCTCCGTCTCTCCCGTCTGTCTATCTCTTTCCTCTCCTCCGTCTCTCCCGTCTGTCTATCTCTCCGTCTCTCTCCATCTCTCCACTGTATGTCTGTGACATTCTATAGTTAGTGACATAAGTGACATCCAGTAAATGCATATTGAATGGTAATAACATGTTCTAATCTGCTCCATGTCCCTTTAAGCCCTGCCCTGGTTACACTCATGCCTTAATGGATTGTCCCTCTCAGACAAACAGGTCTGAACATTTAACACTATCTAGTTCATATCAGATAGCTGTCATAATATCACCATGGTGTTACATGACCTGGAGAAAGATATTTCCTAGACATATTGGGCTCCCGAGTGGTGGTCTAAGGCACTACATCTCAGTGCTAGAGGCGTCACTTACAGACACCGGTTCGATTCCAGGCTGATTCACAACCGGCCGTGATTGGGAGTCCCGTAGGGCGGCACACAATTGGCCCAGCGTCCTCCAGGTTAGGGTTTGGCCGGGGTAGGCCGTCATTGTAAATATGAATGTATTCTTAACTGACTTGACTAGTTAAATAAAGGTTCAATACAAATATATATATAACATAACGCAGATCAAACATCTAAGGTACACTCTTAGAAAAAAGGTTCCAAAATGGTTCTTCGGCTGTACCCATAGGGGAACCCTTTTTCGGTTCCAGGTAGAACCCTTTTGGGTTCCATGTAGAACCCTCTGTGGAAAAGTGTTAAGGGATTTTTATGAATAATGACTAAATTATGTATACATTTAAATCAGAACTATGACTAAAACAGAATACTACTATGTTACTGTATGGATGTATGAATCTTATTAGAATCATAATACTGAATATAATGTGTGTAGTTTTCGTCCAGAATTAGAAGGACTGTCTGATCCTTGTTAGAAACGAATGGAGCTATCGTCAGACTGGCTGGAATGCTGTGTTCCTTACAGGACATCCTGTCTCTACACAGGGAGAGGAGAGACCTTGGGCTAGTAGTAGATTATTTAACAGGTAGTGGACAATGTGGGAAGACTTGTGAACTATATTGCCATTGTATCGGAGTGGAGGAAGGACCGAATAAAACCTATGACGTCATTTTTAGCATACCTGATGTAAATTGTACTATGATCACGACTCTCAAGAATAAATGCTATTGATTGATTTTGAGACTGGTCTCTGTCAATTTTATGCAAATAAGCATCTTACAAATTCTTAGAAATGGGCAGAGTGTTTTAATTGAATTGGTTAATGAACATATAGGAATGAAATTCCTTTAACAAAAAGGTTTTACATGGAACCAGAAATAGTTCTACCTGGATCAAAAGGGTTCTTCAAAGGGAGAGCCAAAGAACCCTTTAACGTTCTTGATAGCACCTTTTTTCTAAGAGTGTATACTAAGCCAAATGAAATGAAACATCAGGTTCTTAACGCTCACATGACACTCAATAGCAATTGGTTTTAAACCAATTGAGCAAGCAATGTAACACACCAATCAGACAGTATAGCAACATATAAGTCTACGTATATGACACAAGCCAATGGTACACAAGCCATATGATGAGTCACTCCTAATAGTACTAGCAGCTTATCCAGAATCCCTGCAGTCACATGGTCCCCATGGTGAATACATCCTAGATCATTACATAAATCTATGGACATTCTCCTTGCATAAAGTGTCAAGCAAATCCAATATTCTACTATCCATAGTACACTCCTATCCAATAGTCCGCACTAGGGCACTCTCTCACCGTGTTTAAAATTCCCACAATATCTTGCCGCAGGGTTTGAATTAAATCAGGACAGCCCCATTCAAATATATTCAATGGCACCCCTTAGTGAGCTCTAAATATTAGACCCATGTGAATGAATATTTACATATTTTAGTTAACAGGGACATTGCACAATAATTTACATCTCAAAAAACACTGTGACGTAAATTCATCAGTAGTCCTGGGCAAATGACATTCACCAGAACAACCACAGTCCTGGAGAGGTACTGAAGATAAATGCATGTTCATAAGAAAGTTTAGTGTTGAGGAACATATTTCGTCAGTGTGAACTTGGGAACTGTCTTAAGGAATATATTCATCATTGTTAAGGGAACTGTCTTAAGGAATATATGTCATCATTGTTAAGGGAACTGTCTTAAGGAATATATATCATCATTGTTAAGGGAACTGTCTTAAGAAATATATATCATCATTGTTAAGGGAACTGTCTTAAGGAATATATATCATCATTGTTAAGGGAACTGTCTTAAGGAATATATATCATCATTGTTAAGGGAACTGTCTTAAGGAATATATATCATCATTGTTAAGGGAACTGTCTTAAGGAATATATATATACAGTTGAAGTCGGAGGTTTACATACACCTTAGCCAACTACATTTAAACCTTTTTTCTTTCACAATTCCTGACATTTAATCCAAGTAAAAATTCCCTGTCTTAGGTCAGTTAGGATCACCACCTTATTTTAAGAATGTGGAATGTCAGAATAATAGTAGAGAGAATGATTTATTTCAAATTTGATTTATTACATTACATTCCGAGTGGGTCAGAAGTTTACAGACACTCAATTAGTATATGGTATCATTGCCATTAAATTGTTTAACTTGGGTCAAACGTTTCGGGTAGCCTTCCACAAGCTTAAGTTGGGTGAATTTTGGCCCATTCCTCCTGACCGAGCTAGTTTAACGGAGTCATGTTTGTAGGCCTCCTTGCCCATACAAGCTTTTTCAGTTTTGCCCACAAATTTTCTATAGGAAGGAGGTCAGGGTTTTGTGATGGCCACTCCAATACCTTGACTTTGTAGTCCTTAAGCCATTTTACCACAATTTTGGAAGTATGCTTGGGGTCATTGTCCATTTGGAAGACCCATTTGTGACCAAGCTTTAACTTCCTGACTGATGTCTTGAGATGTTGCTTCAATATATCCACATCATTTTCCTCCCTCATGAAACCATCCATTTTGTGAAGTGCACCAGTCCCTCCTGCAGCAAAGTACCCGACAACATGATGCTGCCACCCACATTCTTCACGTTTGGGATGGTGTTCGTCGGCTTGCAAGCCTCTCCCTTTTCCTCCAAACATAACAATGGTCATTATGGCCAAACAGTTCTATTTTTGTTTCACCAGACCAGAGGACATTTCTCCAAAAAGTACTATCTTTGTCCCCATGTGCAGATGCAAACTGTAGTCTGGCTTTTTTATTGCGGTTTTGGAGCAGTGGCCTCTTCCTTGCTGAGCGGGCTTCCAGGTTATGTCGATATAGGTCTTGTTTTACTGCTTGTTTTACTGTGGATAGAACGCAGAACGCATCTAATTCCTGAGCGGCACGATGGCTGCGTGGTCCCATGGTGTTTATACTTGCGTACTATTGTTTGTACAGATGAACGTGGTACCTTCAGGCATTTGGAAATTGCTCCCAAGGAAAAGGTCTTGGTTGATTTCTTTTGATTTTTCCATGCTGTCAAGCAAAGAGGCTGTGAGTTTGAAGGTAGGCCTTGAAATACATCCACAGATACACCTCCGATTGACTCAAATGATGTCAATTAGCTTATCAGAGCTTCTAAAGCCATGACATAATTTTCTGGAATTTTCCAAGCTGTTTAAAGGCACAGTCAAATTAGTGTGTGTAAACTTCTGACCCACTGGAATTGTGATACAGTGAATTATAAGTGAAATAATCTGTCTGTAAACAATTGTTGGAAAAATGACTTAAGTCTTGCACAAAGTAAATGTCCAAACCGACTTTCCAAAACTATAGTTTGTTAACAAGAAATTTGTGGAGTGGTTGAAAAATGAGTTTTAATGACTCCAACCTAAGTGTATGTAAACTTCCAACTTCAACTGTATATCATCATTGTTACAGGAACTATGTGACATGGAACTGATGTGGACCTGCTTAGAAAGCCCCATGATGTAAAAGTCTGTTTCATGTCTGGGTGAACAGGTGTAATTGTGTCTCATGCTCAGTCATACTTCTGCTGAGCATACACGCTCTCTCTCTCTCTCTCTCTCTCTCCTCTCCTCTCTCTCTCTCTCTCTCTCTCTCTCTCTCTCTTTCTATCTTTGTCGACGCGAATGTCAACGGAGAAAACATCTAGTGTAGGTATTGTGTTTAGGAGAGAACAGAGTGCTGCTTGTCTCCTGCTCTGTTCCCTGTCATCATTAGAGGATATGTTAGGAGTCACTGGTTCTGGTGACTGAGCTGGTTAGAGCGTGGATGGTGCTTGTAACACCAAGAGGTTGTGGGTTTAATTCCAGCACAGATCACTTCTAATGAACAGCTTAATATTAAGTCCATTTGGATTACTTATCACTCATCAGTTCAGATCTTGAATGTGCCTGGAACCCCCTTAGAGCCGTACAACTAAGTTATTGGTGTCTACACAGATATTTATACCGGAGCCTCAGAGACAATGTAGAATAAAAACCTTCAGCGAAAACGGCCCAACAACCGTCTCAGCTATCAGTTTTTTCATCCAAACAACTAAACAGGGACAACAATGGCATGACGTTACATCCACATCATTAGTCAATGACCTGATCAACTAAACATAATCACAGAATAATTAACACTAATGAACAATAATGAACAATAATTAACACAGAAATCCCTGTGTGGGTGAGGCTGCCACTCCTTATGATCTGTTTATCCCCACCTGGAAGGCCAAACCACTGAGCCACAGAGTGGCGTTGGAGTGGTTATTTCTCAGTAAATATCAATCAAAGTGGGACAAACCGTGTGAGTGGCGGGGAGAGCCCAGATGTAAGCCATTAGAGCATGAAGACATTTCACAGTTGACTTGGTTCAGAGTGGCAGTATTAATGAAGCTGTTAGCTAGCTTGGGACTGGGAGGCCCCTGACCAGCCCTGGTCTGGCCTGTGGAGGAGAGGGTAACAGATAGCACCACAGAGAACTACTGGACTGGACCTTTACTGGACCTTTACCTTCAACTGTCAACCGTCAAGGGAGAACACACACACACACACACACATACACACATACACATACA
The DNA here is from genome assembly GCF_002021735.2 of Oncorhynchus kisutch. Classification (NCBI taxonomy): domain Eukaryota; kingdom Metazoa; phylum Chordata; class Actinopteri; order Salmoniformes; family Salmonidae; genus Oncorhynchus; species Oncorhynchus kisutch. The sequence goes on along the minus strand of NC_034175.2, from coordinate 5,864,446 downwards.
CACACACACACACACAGCACCACACAGCCTCCCGCTGTCCACATCTCAGTCAATACCCCTTCCCCCTCTCTCTGTCTCCTTACTTTCCTCAGACTTTCTGCTTGCTCAATTCCTTAAGTCGTTAACTTGTGTCCACTTATCCCCTCTCTCCTTCCCTCTATCTCCCCCTCTCTCTTTCCCTCTCCCGCTGTGGTTTCTGTCACTTGTTCACAGACGAGTGGCCATTACATCACTATGACCTAAATGTGTCACATCCCTCCCTCCCTCCCTCCCTCCCTCCCTCCCTCCCTCCCTCCCTCCCTCCCTCCCTCCCTCCCTCCCTCCCTCCCTCCCTCCCTCCCTCCCTCCCTCCCTCCCTCCCTCCCTCCCTCCCTCCCTCCCTCCTCTCTCTCTTTACCTCTCTTTCTCTCCTCCTTCTCTCAATATTCCATGGTGTCTTTCTTGATATTTCTCCAAAACATATCTTTCTCATTGACCCCTGTCCAGTGAAGGTAGAAAACTTTACTTTTCCACGGTGCACACTGACCCAGACTATGGTGTAGTGTCCATGTCCCTGTAGTGTGTGGGAGTGTGAGTGTGTGAGAGAGTGTGAGTGTGTGTGTGTGTGTGTGAGAGAGAGAGAGATAGAGAGAGAGAGAGAGAGAGAGAGAGAGAGATACACAGTGTGTGTGTGTGTTCCTTTCCTCCTCTGTGCTAACATTCTGGGTCAAGTGGGGCTTGTTGAAGCAGTAGTTGAGCTCTTGGTCTGACAAGCTGTCTCTTATTCCCCTGAGTTCTGCTCCCTTCCTGCTTCTTCAGTTAAAACACCACCAACACAGAGACCACAACACAAAGCCCTACTTATGCTCCCAGACATAAACACCTATTCATTTATGTAGGATATTGCTGACACAGTCTCATAAAACATTTTCCCATCATCAACCACCCCGCCCCCCCCACAACACACACACACAGCCCACATGGCCATTGTCTGTCCCTGCCCTCCTTCCCCTGTCCTCTCAGTCAAGCTGGGCCAGTGATCAGAGTGACGGCAGCAGTTCCATCTCATATTGATCCAGAAAGTTAGTGACACAAGAGACAGGAGAACTGACAGGACAGGAGACAGGAGAACTGACAGAACAGGAGAACTGACAGGACAAGAGACAGGAGAACTGACAGAACAGGAAAACTGACAGGACAAGAGACAGGAGAACTGACAGGACAAGAGACAGGAGAACTGACAGGACAAGAGAACTGACAGGACAAGAGACAGGAGAACTGACAGGACAAGAGAACTGACAGGACAAGAGAACTGACAGGACAAGAGACAGGAGAACTGACAGGACAGGAGACATGAGAACTGACAGAACAGGAGAACTGACAGGACAAGAGACAGGAGAACTGACAGGACAAGAGACAGGAGAACTGACAGAACAGGAGAACTGACAGGACAAGAGACAGGAGAACTGACAGGACAAGAGACAGGTGAACTGAAAGAACAGGAGAACTGACAGGACAAGAGACAGGAGAACTGACAGAACAGGAGAACTGACAGGACAAGAGACAGGAGAACTGACAGAACAGGAGAACTGACAGGACAAGAGACAGGAGAACTGACAGGACAAGAGACAGGATAACTGACAGGACAGGAGACAGGAGAACTGACAGGACAAGAGACAGGATAACTGACAGGACAGGAGACAGGAAAACTGAGAGGACAGGAGAACTGACAAAATAGGAGACAGGAGAACTGACAGGACAGGAGACAGGAAAACTGACAGGACAGGAGACAGGAGAACTGACAGGAGGGGAGACAGGAGACTGACAGGACAGGAGAAAGGAGAACTTACAGAAGGGGGGACAGGAGAACTGACAGGACAGGAGACAGGAGAACTGACAGGACAGGGGACAGGAGAACTGACAGGACAGGGGACAGGAGAACTGACAGAACAGGAGAACTGACAGAACAGGAGACAGGAGAACTGACAGGACAGGAGACAGGAAAACTGACAGGACAGGAGACAGGAGAACTGACAGGAGGGGGGACAGGAGAACTGACAGGATGGGAGACATGAGAACTGACAGGACAGTAGACAGGAAAACTGACAGGACAGGAGAACTGACAGGACAAGAGAACTGACAGGACAAGAGACAGGAGAACTGACAGGACAGGAGACATGAGAACTGACAGAACAGGAGAACTGACAGGACAAGAGACAGGAGAACTGACAGGACAAGAGACAGGAGAACTGACAGAACAGGAGAACTGACAGGACAAGAGACAGGAGAACTGACAGGACAAGAGACAGGTGAACTGAAAGAACAGGAGAACTGACAGGACAAGAGACAGGAGAACTGACAGAACAGGAGAACTGACAGGACAAGAGACAGGAGAACTGACAGAACAGGAGAACTGACAGGACAAGAGACAGGAGAACTGACAGGACAAGAGACAGGATAACTGACAGGACAGGAGACAGGAGAACTGACAGGACAAGAGACAGGATAACTGACAGGACAGGGGACAGGAGAACTGACAGAACAGGAGAACTGACAGAACAGGAGACAGGAGAACTTACAGGAGGGGGGACAGGAGAACTGACAGGACAGGAGACAGGAGAACTGACAGGACAGGGGACAGGAGAACTGACAGGACAGGGGACAGGAGAACTGACAGAACAGGAGAACTGACAGAACAGGAGACAGGAGAACTGACAGGACAAGAGACAGGATAACTAACAGGACAGGGGACAGGAGAACTGACAGAACAGGAGAACTGACAGAACAGGAGACAGGAGAACTTACAGGAGGGGGGACAGGAGAACTGACAGGACAGGAGACAGGAGAACTGACAGGACAGGGGACAGGAGAACTGACAGGACAGGGGACAGGAGAACTGACAGAACAGGAGAACTGACAGAACAGGAGACAGGAGAACTGACAGGACAGGAGACAGGAAAACTGACAGGACAGGAGACAGGAGAACTGACAGGAGGGTGGACAGGAGAACTGACAGGAGGGGAGACAGGAGAACTGACAGGGCAGGGGACAGGAGAACTGACAGGACAGGGGTCTGGAAAACTGACAGGAAAGGGGTCAGGACAACTGACAGGAGAGTGGACAGGAAAACTGACAGGAAGGGGGACAGGAGAACTGACAGGAAGGGGGACAGGAGACCTGACAGGACAGGGGTCAGGACAACTGACAGGAGAGTGGACAGGAAAACTGACAGGAGGGGGGACAGGAGAACTGACAGGAAGGGGGACAGGAGAACTGATAGGACAGGGGTCAGGACAACTAACAAGAGAGTGAACAGGAAAACTGACAGGACAGGAGACAGGAGAACTGACAGGAAGGGGGACAGGAGAACTGACAGGACAGGGGTCAGGACAACTGACAGGAGAGTGAACAGGAGAACTGACAGGAGAGTGAACAGGAGAACTGACAGGAAGGGGGATAGGAGAACTGACAGGAAGAGGGCAGGAGAACTGACAGGAAGGGGGGCAGGAGAACTGACAGGAAGGGGGACAGGAGAACTGACAGGACAGGGGTCAGGACAACTGACAGGAGAGTGAACAGGAAAACTGACAAGAAGGGGGGCAGGAGAACTGACAGGAAGGGGGACAGGAGAACTGACAGGAGAGTGAACAGGACAACTGACAGGAGAGTGAACAGGAAAACTGACAGGAAGGGGGTTGCAGGAGAACTGACAGGAAGGGGGGCAGGAGAACTGACAGGAAGGGGGACAGGAGAACTGACAGGAAGGGCGACAGGAGAACTGACAGGAAGGGGGACAGCAGAACTGACAGGAAGGGCGACAGGAGGCTAAAACTTTAGATATTGTTAAATTTTGTTGGTCCTTTGACAATTTAGTGTGTGTGTTTTAAGTTTTAAAAGTATACCAGACTTGTTGAACTCACCTAAGCAGACTGATCTGTTTTGATTGGGCTCATATCCCTCTTCACAGATGCACCCACCCACCGGCACCATCCATTCACCTTCTGCGTTGCAGTGCATTCGAGGGGCGGAGCCTCCCTGTGCTTGGCTGTGGGGAACACAAGTCCCAGACACAGGGACCAGGGAGGTAGGCTCCGCCCCTGAGGGTGTGGCCGGATAGGAAGCAAGATAGCGATTGGTTGCTGGGCAGCGGCGGTAGAAGATGGACACACCCATGAGAGAGACACATGCGCCGCTGTCGACGATGGCCAGGACGAATCTGAAACCGGGGTCAAGGGTCATAACATGTTAACTTGTTATCAGGCTTGAACTGCACTGTTGGTTAAGGGCTTGTAAGTAAGCATTTCACAGTAAGGTCTACACTTGTTGTATTCGGCGCATGTGATAAATAAAGTTTCATTTGATTTGAAGGACCACTAGATAGGTGACAGTGTGGGTTTAGGTGAGTTAGTTAGTTACCATACACTGCTGCCTACAAAGTGGCAAAGGACTATTTGTCACAAGTGATGAGCATGGTTTGAATATGGGAATTTTCATGAATTTGTTTCAAATGTTCTCGTACAGTACCCATTGCGTGTGAGCGGCGCGAAGCTGCGGGTCTTGATGTTGACCCGACGGTAGCGGTCTGGTTGGTACTGGTGAGGCAGGCTGGGCTCCACCTTGGTGAAACTCTTATCTGCTGCTATGGTGTCAACCTTCATCCAGCCCTCCCTCGTGTCCTTCTCTCCACTGGACGGCTGGACAGGGATGGGAAAGGGGGATGGGGAGGAAGAGAGGGGGGAGAGGAGGATGAGAGAGAGGGATCATGTATTACATTTCATTGTGGAAATTAAAATGTGAGGGATTAGGGAGAAGGATAAGATAAAGGGCATATAACAGTTGATTAAAGTTTAAGTTTAAGAGTATGCAACAGTTAGCTCTGAGGGTACTCATTGAGTCAAATATAAACAGTCGCGGACCAGTGACAGTCTGTGTTTTAGTCTAATCTAATTCTCCCCAGTTTCAAGATAACCATGATAACTTCCCCCAGAGACTCAGACTCCTGGCCTTCCTGCTGCTCCCCACTCTACATTCCTCTACACTTCACTCATCAGACTCTTATTTTAATGTTTAAACAGGATCTAACTTTCCCCAAGGAGAAATGTATTCATTCACAAATACTGCATCCTTCCCTCTGCACACGACACGCGGACGCAATTTGAGCTCAGCAGCCTATCGACTCGGCAAAACAGCTCTGTAACTGCTCTCCTACAAAGCACTGATGTGAGGTGAGAAATGTAGTTTATTTAATGAGATTGAGGGGGATGAGAATGAGAGGAATGTTATGGCATCATTGTTTCCTTGCTTTTGGAACTTGCTTTGGAACATGCAGAACTACATATTACTAAAATGGGATATTGGGAAATGTAGTCTTTATACTCTACGTCTTGACAGATGTTTTTAGAAACTATAAATACCATGGGAAGAGACCATTTGTCTTGGCTTAAAATGGCTTAAACTGTTTAGTATTAATAAAAAATGTATCAGTTTCACTTCAAGTAAAAAGGTTTGACAACATTGCCATATACAATTCAAGTCAGTTTTTGATATCCCAATACCTTGGCCTCAGGTTCATGAACTGACATATAAAACAACAATTGACACATCAATTTGTTCATTTCATTGTAAGCCATTATATAAAATACTTGCTACAAAAATAACGCTCAATATATGGGGCATTGGACAGTCAGCCTTGTGTAGACACGAGGAAACACAATCCATAGAACATATTTTCTGGTACCGTACATCAGTGGTTCGCTTCTGGAGACAGGCCCAGGAATGGTTGTTCTGTCATAACTACAACTACAACCTTATCAATACGGACAATGTAGCTAGTGTGACCATACTGTCAGTGTTAAGCAAGCTATCTATCTTTATTAATGGCAACATCAGCTTATCAATGCTAGCTATCTTTATTAATAGCAACGTCAGCTTATAAATGCTAGCTATCTTTATTAATAGCAACGTCAGCTTATAAATGCTAGCTATCTTTATTAATGACAATGTCAGCTTATCAATGCTAGCTATCTTTATTAATGGCAACGTCAGCTTATAAATGCTAGCTATCTTTATTAATGGCAACGTCAGCTTATCAATGCTAGCTATCTTTATTAATGGCAACGTCAGCTTATCAATGCTTATCAGCAACTCACTGCCTTCCTGAAGACAAACAATGTATACGAAATGCTTCAGTCTGGTTTTAGACCCCATCATAGCACTGAGACGGCACTTGTGAAGGTGGTAAATGACATTTTAATGGCATCGGACCGAGGCTCTGCATCTGTCCTCGTGCTCCTAGACCTTAGTGCTGCTTTTGATACCATCGATCACCACATTCTTTTGGAGAGATTGGAAACCCAAATTGGTCTACACGGACATGTTCTGGCCTGGTTTAGATCTTATCTGTCGGAAAGATATCAGTTTGTCTCTGTGAATGGTTTGTCCTCTGACAAATCAACTGTAAATTTCGGTGTTCCTCAAGGTTCCGTTTTAGGACCACTATTGTTTTCACTATATATTTTACCTCTTGGGGATGTTATTCGAAAACATAATGTAAACTTTCACTGCTATGCGGATGACACACAGCTGTACATTTCAATGAAACATGGTGAAGCCCCAAAATTGCCCTCGCTAGAAGCATGTGTTTCAGACATAAGGAAGTGGATGGCTGCAAACTTTCTACTATTAAACTCGGACAAAACAGAGATGCTTGTTCTAGGTCCCAAGAAACAAAGAGATCTTCTGTTGAATCTGACAATTAATCTTAATGGTTGTACAGTCGTCTCAAATAAAACTGTGAAGGACCTCGGCGTTACTCTGGACCCTGATCTCTCTTTTGAAGAACATATCAAGACCATTTCGAGGACAGCTTTTTTCCATCTACGTAACATTGCAAAAATCAGAAACTTTCTGTCCAAAAATGATGCAGAAAAATTAATCCATGCTTTTGTCACTTCTAGGTTAGACTACTGCAATGCTCTATTTTCCGGCTACCCGGATAAAGCACTAAATAAACTTCAGTTAGTGCTAAATACGGCTGCTAGAATCCTGACTAGAACCAAAAAATTTGATCATATTACTCCAGTGCTAGCCTCTCTACACTGGCTTCCTGTCAAAGCAAGGGCTGATTTCAAGGTTTTACTGCTAACCTACAAAGCATTACATGGGCTTGCTCCTACCTATCTCTCTGATTTGGTCCTGCCGTACATACCTATACGTACGCTACGGTCACAAGACGCAGGCCTCCTAATTGTCCCTAGAATTTCTAAGCAAACAGCTGGAGGCAGGGCTTTCTCCTATAGAGCTCCATTTTTATGGAACGGTCTGCCTACCCATGTCAGAGACGCAAACTCGGTCTCAACCTTTAAGTCTTTACTGAAGACTCATCTCTTCAGTGGGTCATATGATTGAGTGTAGTCTGGCCCAGGAGTGGGAAGGTGAACGGAAAGGCTCTGGAGCAACGAACCGCCCTTGCTGTCTCTGCCTGGCCGGTTCCCCTCTTTCCACTGGGATTCTCTGCCTCTAACCCTATTACAGGGGCTGAGTCACTGGCTTGCTGGGGCTCTCTCATGCCGTCCCTGGAGGGGGTGCGTCACCTGAGTGGGTTGATTCACTGTTGTGGTCATCCTGTCTGGGTTGGCGCCCCCCCCCCCCCCCCCCCCCCTTGGGTTGTGCCGTGGCGGAGATCTTTGTGGGCTATACTCAGCCTTGTCTCAGGATGGTAGGTTGGTGGTTGAAGATATCCCTCTAGTGGTGTGGGGGCTGTGCTTTGGCAAAGTGGGTGGGGTTATATCCTTCCTGTTTGGCCCTGTCCGGGGGTGTCCTCGGATGGGGCCACAGTGTCTCCTGACCCCTCCTGTCTCAGCCTCCAGTATTTATGCTGCAGTAGTTTATGTGTCGGGGGGCTGGGGTCAGTTTGTTATATCTGGAGTACTTCTCCTGTCCTATTCGGTGTCCTGTGTGAATCTAAGTGTGCGTTCTCTAATTCTCTCCTTCTCTCTTTCTTTCTCTCTCTCGGAGGACCTGAGCCCTAGGACCATGCCCCAGGACTACCTGACATGATGACTCCTTGCTGTCCCCAGTCCACCTGGCCATGCTGCTGTTCCAGTTTCAACTGACCTGAGCCCTAGGACCATGCCCCAGGACTACCTGACATGATGACTCCTTGCTGTCCCCAGTCTACCTGGCCATGCTGCTGCTCCAGTTTCAACTTCCACCTGACTGTGCTGCTGCTCTAGTTTCAACTGTTCTGCCTTATTATTATTCGACCATGCTGGTCATTTATGAACATTGAACATCTTGACCATGTTCTGTTATAATCTCCACCCGGCACAGCCAGAAGAGGACTGGCCACCCCACATAGCCTGGTTCCTCTCTAGGTTTCTTCCTAGGTATTGGCCTTTCTAGGGAGTTTTTCCTAGCCACCGTGCTTCTCCACCTGCATTGCTTGCTGTTTGGGGTTTTAGGCTGGGTTTCTGTACAGCACTTTGAGATATCAGCTGATGTACGAAGGGCTATATAAATAAATTTGATTTGATTTGATTTGATCAATGCTAGCTATCTTTATTAATGGCAACGTCAGCTTATCAATGCTAGCTATCTTTATTAATGGCAACGTCAGCTTATCAATGCTAGCTATCTTTATTAATGGCAACGTCAGTTTATCAAGCCAGCTATCTTTATTAATGCAACGTCAGCTTATCAATGCTAGCTATCTTTATTAATGGCAACATCAGCTTATCAATGCTAGCTATCTTTATTAATGGCAAGTCAGCTTATCAATGCTAGCTATCTTTATTAATGGCAACGTCAGCTTATCAATGCTAGCTATCTTTATTAATGGCAACATCAGCTTATCAATGCCAGCTATCTTCATTAATGGCAATGTCAGTTTATCAAGCCAGCTATCTTTATTAATGGCAACGTCAGCTTATCAATGCTAGCTATCTTTATTAATGGAAACATCAGCTTATCAATGCTAGCTATCTTTATTAATGGCAACGTCAGCTTATCAATGCTAGCTATCTTTATTAATGGAAACATCAGCTTATCAATGCTAGCTATCTTTATTAATGGCAACGTCAGCTTATCAATGCTAGCTATCTTTATTAATGGCAATGTCAGCTTATCAATGCTAGCTATCTTTATTAATGGCAAAGTCAGCTTATCAATGCTAGCTATCTTTATTAATGGCAACGTCAGCTTATCAATGCTAGCTATCTTTATTAATGGCAACATCAGCTTATCAATGCTAGCTATCTTTATTAATAGCAACGTCTACTTAACAAGCTAGCTAAAATCTCATCTGGTTGAAGCATTGTTCCGAACAAAAAGCACATCAATGAAACAAAGTCTTATTTCTGACATCACAACTAGGAACATGTGTATGTGGCATTACACATATAATAAGAAGGTGGGATGTTAGTGGCATTGTGGGAAGTGTAGTCTTTCTGCCCTACCTCTGCATTCCATGTCCTCTCCAGCTCTCTCTGTGAGTCGGCCTGTTTGTAGTAGAGGGTGAGTGTCTCGCGGCAGGAGGGCGAGGGCGAGCGCAGGCTGGCACAGTCCCGCACGGAGAAACGCAGCGTCACAAAGACTCGTGGTGCCGAGAAGCGGAAGAGGAAGGGTGTGGCCAGCCAGTTGTCCTGGAGATGGGGGTTCTGGTTGATGTTGCAGACCTCAAAGGTCCGGATGAGTTTCCCCCGGTCATCTAGGACACTGACCTCATCCCACTGGGAGAGCGAGAGAGGGGGGGGGGGGGGGGGGGGGGGGGGTGAGAGAGGGGGGTGAGAGAGGGGGTGAGAGAGGGGGAAGAGGAGAAGACACAGAGAGATTACTTTATGGATCACTGTATGGGACTTTCTAGGTTATCCTAGAGGTTGGATAGGTTAAGTCCAAGAAGCATTGTACTTTTAGCTTGGTGATGAGTCATTATCAGTATCGCTGCATCATCTGAAACTCCCTCTTCATCTGTGTATGCTGTGTGTGTTTGAAATGTGATCTCACTTAACGTGAGATGAGGAATAAGTAGGAGTAGTTATAAAAAAAACTGTACAATGACTCACAGGCAATACCTTTTTAATATAGATTGTAAAACAGTATTAGGACATAAGATAAGTATTCTTCATCATGAAATCTGATCAACTGATAAGGTCTAGCACTAAGAAATATCTATCGCAAGAAGAAATATCGCCACATTGAATAAGGCATATTGCTGTGATTCCCATTGACTGAGTTCCTTGTTCACTAAACTCAGTCAGACTTGATCGTAGAGATGATAAGTGGAGCTGAGTTGTCACCAGGAATATTCGTGCCTGTAGAGAACAGTGGGTAGAGTCTCTCAGTAAAGGTGCAGCCAGTGAAAGAGTAGATATGAGACCTGGCCTCCACACCAAACTCTCTAGCCACTCTCTAGCCAAACTCTCTAGCCACTCTCTAGCCAAACCCACATAGACTTCCCCTTCACCTGCACCTCATAATAGAATCTCCCTCAGGAGAACCTCTTATTCCCGAAAACACAGGCATTATTATCAAACCTCTCTGGGTTGGCTGGGAGATTCTGTTTTACTTGTTTCCGGTCCTCAGACAGGATGAGTTTGGTATCCGCTATATGAGGGTCCAGAGTCACATCCACTGCACACTACTGTGTCCTTTTCAGATCAGCATCACACAACTTCTCCATCTCTTTATTCAGTATTTCACAGCTGAGACAGTACTCCTCATAATCCCCACACACAGACCACTGTGGACACTGATCTCAGATCAGTACTTGGTAGGTGGAAGGGTGGTGCAGATGGATGGAGAGCTCTGGAGGAGGAGGAGATGATCTTAAATATCTGAGAGCTGCTCCAGCTCAGTGCTTCTCATCTGTAACTCAGTGATTTCCTGCCTCAGCTCTTCAATGATTATTTCAGCCTGCTTCTCTGCTGCTTTAAGTTTCTTCTCTATCTCCATAATGACCTCAGCCTGGCTTCTCTCAATGGAGCGCACTAGAGCAGCGAAGACCTCCACATTGTCTGCTATCTCTCTCTTTGTATCTATCCTGCTGAGCTCTACTGTCTGTTTGATCTCCTTAACCTTCAGCAGTCTCTCCTGGATCATCTTCTGAATGTTACCCGTAGTCTTCCTCATCTTAGTCTTCCTCTCTCTATGGAGACAGTCTTGTGGTCTGTCTCGGGGCAGAACTGACACACACACGTCTGGTCTCTCCTACAGAACAGCTCCAGGGGTCTCTCATGCTTCTTACACACCCTGTCTTCCAGGTTCTCCACAGGGTCGATCAGCTTGTGTTTCATGAAAGATGCCAGTATCTGATGAGGCTCCAGGTGAGTCTCACAGTAAGAGGCCAGACACACCAGGCAGGACTTCAGGGCCTTGTGCTCTCCCTCAGTGCAGACGTCACATGGTACTTCTCCAGGTTTAGCGAGGGTTGTTGTCTGGGCTTGTCCTGGGGTGATGGATGTGGCTTCAACTGCAGCCAACTTATTGAGCTGAGCAGCCATTGCAGAAATGAAAGTGTTGACACAAAGCTCTTCTGCCAAATATCTCTTTACACATTGGACACTGGCACAAGTCAATGATGATGTCCCAGTATCCTCTGATACAGGCCTTGCAGTAGTTGTGTCCACAGGGGATAGAGACTGGCTCAGTGAACACATCCAGACAGATAGAGCACTGGAACTGCTCTTCACAGGAGAATACAGGAGGAAGCCATAGCTGAAAACAGACCAAATAAGAAAAATATATAATGGGCCCTCTGAAATCCTTAATTCTATCTCGTTTTCTTCTTTTGAATCATTCTGTTTCATTTCTAGATGTCAACAATATAGCAACACACTGTTTTATACACTGTTTTATCATGTAACAACATCGCAAACAAGTATCACATATTCTATTTGTTCACCTCTCTACTCACCTCAGCGTGTGTTGACTGTTCTTTCTCTTCTTCTGATTAGAAAAAGGGTCAACAGTGACTGGAGGCTACAGGAGGCGCAACTGTGTGGATAGATTCTGAGTGCAAAAGATCGATCCTGTTCATAACATTTTGGTTTCCATTAGTTTCACTTCAGCAGTCACGTTACTAAGCCCCTCCCTGCTCAGTACTGTTTACTGAGAGAGAGAGAGAGAGAGAGAGCGAGAGAGAGAGAGAGAGACAAGGCAAGAAGGGCCTTCTATGCCATCAAAGGAACATAACATTTGACATACCAATTAGGATCTGGCTAAAAATACTTGAATCCGTTATAGAACCCATTGACCTTTATGGTTGTGAGGTCTGGGTTCCGCTCACCAACCAAGAATTCACAAAATGGGATAAACACCAAAGTGAGACTCTGCATGCAGAGTTCTGCAAAAGTGTCCTCCGTGTACAACGTAAAACACCAAATAATCCAGAAAAGAGATCTTAAATTCTACATTATCCCAAAAGGAAGCGATTTGCAAACTTTCCATATGTTTTATTTAACTAGGCAAGTCAGTTAAGAACAAGTTCTTATTTAGAATGACGGCCTAGGAACCGTGGGTTAACTACCTTATCGGCCATCAGCCTTTCCTTTCTCTGTGAGAAAAACCTGTAGGAACTCTATCACAGTGCCATCCGGACCATATCACCTCCACCCTACCTGACACCCTAGACCCACTCCAATTTGCTTACCGCCCCAATAGGGCCACAGACGATGCAATCGCAATGACACTGCACACTGCCCTAACCCATCTGGACAAGAGGAATACCTATGTGAGAATGCTGTTCATTGACTACAGCTCAGCATTTAACACCATAGTACCCTCCAAACTCGTCATCAAGCTTGAGACCCTGGGTCTCGACCCCGCCCTGTGCAACTGGGTACTGGACTTCCTGACGGGCCGCACCCAGGTGGTGAGGGTAGGTAACAACATCTCCACCCTCTGATCCTCAACACTGGGGCCCCACAAGGGTGTGTTCTGAGCCCTCTCCTGTACTCCCTTTTCACCCACGACTGCGTGGCCATGCACGCCTCCAACTCAATTATCGAGTTTGCGGACGACACTACAGTGTTTGGCTTGATTACCAACAACGACGAGACGGCCTACAGGGAGGAGGTGAGGGCCCTCGGAGTGTGGTGTCAGGAAAATAAAAAATAAATAAATAACCTCACACTCAACGTCAACAAAACAAAGGAGATGATCGTGGACTTCAGGAAACAGCAGAGGGAGCACCCCACTATCTACATTGACGGGACAGTAGTGGAGAGGGTAGTAAGTTTTAAGTTCCTCAATGTACACATCACGGACAAACTAAATTGGTCCACCCACACAGACAGCATTGTGAAGAAGGCGCAGCAGTGCCTCTTCAACCTCAGGAGGCTGAAGAAATTCGGCTTGTCACCAAAAGCACTCACAAACTTCTACAGATGCACAATCGAGAGCATCCTGTCGGGCTGTATCACCACCTGGTACGGCAACTGCTCCGCCCACAACCGTAAGGCTCTCCAGAGGGTAGTGAGGTCTGCACAACGCATCACCGGGGGCAAACTACCTGCCCTCCAGGACACCTACACCACCCGATGTCACAGGAAGGACATAAAGACAACAACCACCCAAGCCACTGCCTGTTCACCCCGTTATCATCCAGAAGGCAAGGTCAGTACAGGTGCATCAAAGCAGGGACAGAGAGACTGAAAAACAGCTTCTATCTCAAGGCCATCAGACTGTTAAACAGCCACCACTAACATTGAGTGGCTGCTGCCAACATACTGACTAACTCCAGCCACTTTAATAATGGAAATGGATGGAAATTGATGTAAAAAAATGTATCACTAGCCACTTTAAACAATGCCACTTAATATAATGTTTACATACCCTACATTACTCATCTCATATGTATATGCATATACTGTACTCTATATCATCTACTGCATCTTTATGTAATACTTGTATCACTAGCCACTTTAAACTCTGCCACTTTGTTTACATACCCTACATTACTCATCTCATATGTACAGTATATACGGTACTCGATACCATCTACTGCATCTTGCCTATGCCGTTCGGTACCATCCCTCATTCATATATCTTTATGTAAAAATTCTTTATCCCTTTACACTTGTGTGTATAAGGTAGTAGTTGTGGAATTGTTAGGTTAGATTACTCGTTAGTTATTACTGCATTGTCGGAACTAGAAGCACAAGCATTTCGCTACACCCACATTAACATCTGCTAACCATGTGTATGTGACAGATAAAATGTGATTTGATTTGATTTGATTCCTAACCTTTGGATAGCCCTAAGAATTGCAGTCACCCTACCAGTAACAGTAGCATCGGCAAAGAGGACCTTTTCAAAATGAAAGCTCATCAAAAGCTATCTGAGGTCTTCCATGTCACAGGAACGTTTGAGTGGTCTGGCCGTCATGAGTATAAATAATGACATGGGGAAACACATGTCCTATGATGACATCATTGATGATTTTGCCTCAAGAAAGTGCAGAAGAGTAATATTTTGATGGTAAGATATTAATTCAAACATTCAAATGTTTACACACGTAGTAACATTGAAGATTGTATGGTAGATGTGCATTTGTGTAAATGACTGGCTGACATACTTTCTCCATTTCTTCCAGACAGTCCAGATAGACTGGTGCCCATGCTGATGCTGAAAATGCCCAGGCTGTAGAGGGAACCTAAGTTAATCACACAGCTGTAGAGGGAACCTAAGTTAATCACACAGCTGTAGAGGGAACCACAGTTAATCACACAGCTGTAGAGGGAACCATAGTTAATCACACAGCTGGAGGTTTTATTGGACTATTTTGAGACATATAGCTGCAGCCATAGCCTATAGGCTTATGTTTACATTGTATAGCAAAGCTAATTGTATAATATTGTGAGGCCTGGACTAATTACCAGGCAGCAGAGCCAAAGCTCAGTGTTATATTTGATTATTTTCTACATTTTATATTTTCCACAGTTTCTTATATATGTTAATGTTAATATTCACTTATCTTAAGATTCTATAGAAAATATTACATTTTATAAATATTGTTTGTTTATATCTCATTCTGTTCTGTATAGGTCTACTTATTCTTAGACGACAGATGGCGTAAACTGTTTTAAAGGAGGGAGCAGTTGTCACATCCTGACCGTAGTTCCTTTTTTATGTCTCTATTTTAGTTTGGTCAGGGCGTGCGTTGGGGTGGGCATTCTATGTGTTGTTCTATGTTTTTGTTTCCTGTTTTGTGTTTTGTCACCTAATAGGACTTTTCGTTTTTGTCGTGTTTTCTCCTTTGTTATTTTTGTGTTCAGTTGAATGAATATAACATGAACACTTACCACGCTGCGCATTGGTCCGATCCTTCATACTCCTGGTCAGAAGAGGAGGAATATCGTTACAGAACTACCCACCACCCATAGTGCGAAAACAGGCTGCCTAAGTATGGTTCTCAATCAGAGACAACGATAAACAGCTGCCTCTGATTGGGAACCATACCAGGCCAAACACAGAAATACAAAACCATCAAACCGACAAACGAACAGTTCTGTAAGGTGGAACAAAAACACTATACAGAAAATAACTACCCGTCACCAAAAAAGGACCAAGCAGCGTGGTAACCAGGAGCAGAGGGTTCTGGACTCCTGGACTTGGGAGGAGATACTGGAAGGCAAGGGACCCTGGACACAGGCTGGGGAATATCGCTGCCTCAAGGAAGATCTGGAGGCAGCGAGAGCTGAGCGGCGGCAATATGAGGTAAGGCAGCGCAACAGGCACGAGAGGCAGCCCCCCCCCCCCAAAATAATGTTCACTGGGAGATTGGTGGAGTCAGGCAATAGACCTGAGCCAACTGCTTACCGGAAGAAGTGCAGTACTGGTCAGGCACCGTGTTATGCGGTCAAGCGCACGGTGTCGCCAGTAGGCGCTCATAGCCCGGTGCGCTATAGGCCAGCCCCCCGCAAGTGCCATGTGAGAGTGGGCATCCAGCCAGTGCATGTTGTGCCGGCTCAGCGTGTTTGGTCTCCGGTACGCCGTTTCAGCCCAGGGTATCCTGCGCCGGCGCTACGTGCTGTGTCTCCGGGGCGCTGGGAGGGTGCAGTTCGCCCTATGCCTGCGCTCCGGCCGTGCCGGGCGAATGTGGGTATTGAGCCTAAGTGAGAGGTGCGAGTGGTATGCACCAGATCCAGTGCTCACCCACAGCCCGGTTCAACCTGTGCCTGCACTCTGGAGGGTCCGGGCTAAAGTGATCATCCAGCCTGGAGGAGTGGTGCCAAGTCTGCGCACCAGAGCTCCAGTGCTCCCCCACAGCCCGGTCCATCCGGTGCGTCGTCCACGCACCAGGCCTCCTGTAGGTCGCCTGGTGGGTCCTGTGGCAACCCTACGCACCAGGCTGTCTCTCCGTCTCCTCCCTCCACGTTCTCCCGCCTCTCCGGCGCTTCCAGAGTCTCCCTCCAGTCAGAAGCTGCCAGAGCCGCCCTCCTGTCCGGAGCTGCCAGAGCCTCCCTCCTGTCCGGAGCTGCCAGAGCCGCCCTCCTGTACGGAGCTGACAGAGCCGCCCTCCTGTCCGGAGCTGCCAGAGCAGCCCTCCTGTCCGGAGCTGCCAGAGCCGCCCTCCTGTCCGAAGCTGCCAGAGCCACCCTCCTGTCCGGAGCTGCCAGAGCCGCCCACCTGTCCGGAGCTGCCAGAGCCGCCCTCCTGTCCGGAGCTGCCAGAGCCACTTGTCAGTCAGGAGCTGCCAGAGCCACCCGTCAGTCAGGAGCTGCCAGAGCCGCCCGTCAGTCAGGAGCTGCCAGAGCCGCCCGTCACTCCGGAGCTGCCGGAGCCGCCCTTCACTCCGGAGCTGCCAGAGTTGCCCTTCACTCCGGAGCTGCCAGAGTCGCCCTTCACTCCATCCGGTGCTTCCTCCACGCACCAGGCCTCCTGTAGGTCTCCCCTGGTGGGTTCTGTGGCAGCCCCACGCACCAGGCTGTCTCTCCGTCTCCTCCCTCCAGGGTCTCCCACCTGTCCGGCGCGTCCAGAGTCTCCCTCCAGTGGCGGATTTAGGCATAAGCGACATGTGCAACCGCCTAGGGCGGCATCTTGCCGGGGGCGGCATGGGGCACCCGCCCGCACAAATAAATAATAATAATATTCTGAATGGTGACTGTCACACCCTGATCTGTTTCACCTATCCTTGTGCTTGTCTCCACCCGCTCCAGGTGTCACCCATCTTCCCCATTATCCCCTGGGTATTTATACCTGTGTTTTCTGTCTGTCTGTGCCAGTTCGTTTTGTTTTTCGTCTTGTTTTGTCTCCCCACTGGAAGCCCGAGGTATGGGGAGTGGGGGAATTTATCAAATAGCACATCTCTAAATTTGTACAGCAATTAGTTGTGCAATTTAGTTTGTGTGTTTCTTGTTTGAAGTCAATAGTGTAATAATCAGGTTCTCTTCTTTATAAGTGTGTTATTCTATTTGTGTATTTGTGTGATATAGGATTTGTGCAACTTAGTTTTATTTGTGTGTTTTTTTTGTTAGTGTCACGACTCCTACCGAAGGTGGCTCCCCTTCCTGTTCGGGAGGCGCTCGGCGGTCGTCGTCACCGGCCTACTAGCTGCCACTGATCCCTTTTCCCCCTTTCTGTTTATTGGTTTCACCTGTGTTCATTTTAAGCTGATTGTTCGGGCTTTATTTATCAGCAGGCGTGCGGGATTGTTTGGTGTACGTGCCCATGTTCTTGGGTTTTGCTGGACTGTTTAAGTTCCCCGTGTTTGGGGCATTTGTTTTTGGTGTGCGCCCTGTGTTCTGTGGGGTTGGTGTATGTTCACCGGTTTTTGTGCATTCAACGATATAGCACTACCCTGAACTCTCTGTGTAACGACTGTCTTCGGGTGAAAGAGAGGAGGACCAAGATGCAGCGTGAATATAATCCGTATTTAATGGGATACTTCAACAATGAACAAAAACAACAAACCGACAAAATGAACGAAGACGACACAGTCCCGTAACGTGAACACTAAACACTGGCACACTGAAACAGGAACAATCACCCACAAAATACCCAAAGAATATGGATGCCAAAATATGGTTCACAATCAGAGACAATGATAGACAGCTGCCTCTAATTGAGAACCAATCTAGGCAACCATAGACCATAGACATACACCTAGATAGCAAACACCCCCATAAACATACAAAATCCCTAGACAAGACAAAAACACATACATCACCCATGTCACACCCTGACCTAACCAAAATAACAAAGAAAACAATGAATACTAAGGTCAGGGTGTGACACTCTGCTTCCTGCGCCTGACTTCTCACCCACCACACCCCGGACGTTACAGTTAGCAATAGGGGAATAGTGTAATCATTTGATTCACTATATTATTTGTGTTTATATACTACAATTTGTTTCTATTTGTCTCTGTTACTTCTTTTTTGATATTTATGAGTCTTCTTTTTGTACATATATTTATATTTATATAGTTTTAAATGTATTGATTATTTATTTGTGTAGTTCCAAATGTCTGAATGAACCGCCACTGGGAGGGAGGATTGTAGTGGGAGCACTGGCAAATGGTTTACATGGCACACGGGTCAGGTAGTAGGGTCCCTTAGCAGAATTTTGCTTAGGGCCCCAGGGAGGTCAGGACCGGCTCTGACAGTATGCATAGTTGGTAAATCCAAGAGAGAAATTGCACATGGACTCAAATGTAAAACGTGTATATTTTCATTGTAATATACAGTGTTATGATATCAGAGAAGATACCCGCAGAATGCAAATAAATAAGCTGATAAACATATACAAACATATTCTCTAATGAATGTACAAATATAAACACAGTAATATTGTGCATATGCTTTGTGTCTGTGTGACTGAATTCCCTGTTCCCTAAACTCAGTCAGACTTGATGGGAGAGATGATGAGAGGAGTTGTGTTGGAAGGATGATAGCCTGTAGAGAACAGTGGGTAGAGTCTCTCAGTGAAGGTGCAGCCAGTAAAAGAGTAGATATGAGACCTGGCCTCCACGTTGTAAAAGGAGACCTGACCCTCCTCATAATCCACAAACACCCCCACCTTCTGGGGCTTCTTAATCAGGGTGAGGGGGACATAAAACCCAGTGCAAACTTCATACTCATCCCCATTCTCCAGCCCCAAAGCCCAGTATCCATTGGCAAGACTCAATAGATTCACTCCCTTCCTGTTGATGGACTCTCTAGCCATTCCTAAACCCCACGAAGTCCTCCCTTTCACCTGAACTTCATAGTAGAATCTCCCCGAGGAGAACCCATCCTTTCCTAAAACACGGGTATGATAATCAAACCTCTCTGGGTTGGCAGGAAGATTCTGCTTTTTGTCTCCATATCTCACTTGTTTCCTGTCCTTAGACAGGATGAGTTTGACATATGCTGTATCAGGGTCCAGAGTCACATCCACTGCATACTGCTGTATCTTCTTCAGAACAGCAACACACACATTTTTCATCTCTTTACCGAGGGTCTCCTCCAGCTGAGACAAAACTCTCCCCAGAGTCCCCACACCCAAACTGCTATGAACACAGATCTCAGACCAGTTCTTTGTGTGTGGAAGGGTAGTACAGAGGGATGGGGAGCTGTGAAGGAGGCGAAGGTGGTCCTCAATATCTGAGAGCTGCTCCAGCTCAGTGCTTCCTCTCTTTAGCTCAGTGATTTCCTGCTCCAACTCTTCAATGAGCCCTTCAGCTCGCCTCTCTGCTGCTTTCTGCTTCCCCTCAACCACCTCAATGAGCTCAGCCTGGCTTTTCTCAATACAGCGCACCATAGCAGTGAAGACCTCCACGCTGTCTGCTATGTCTCTCTTTACATCTCTCTTGCTGAGCTCTACTGCATGTTTGATCTCCTTAACCTTCAGCAGTCTCTCCTGGATCATCTCCTGAACTTTACCCTTAGTCTTCCTCATCTGAGTCTTCCTCTCTCTATACTCTTCCTCTATGGGGACAGTCTTGTGCGTCTTGTGGTCTGTCTCAGTGCAGAACTGACACACACACATCTGATCACTCCTACAGAACAGCTCCAGGGGTCTCTCATGCTTCTTACACACCCTGTCTTCCAGGTTCTCCACAGGGTCGATCAGCTTGTGTTTCTTGAAAGAAGCAACTCTCTGATGAGGCTCCAGGTGAGTCTCACAGTAAGAGGCCAGACACACCAGGCAGGACTTTATAGACACAACCTTTGTATCAGTACAGACGTCACATGGCACTTCTCCAGATTTGGCGAGGGTTGTGGTTTGGGCTTGTCCTGGGGTGAAGGGTGTGGCTTCAACTGGAGCCAACTTCTTGAGCTGAGCAGCCATTTCAGAAATTAAAGTATTGACTCGAAGCTCAGGTCTTTGTCTGAATTTCTCCATACACAATGGACACTGGCATAGGTCAGTAGTTGTGTCCACAAGGGATGGAGACTGGCTCAGTGAACACATCCAGACAGATAGAGCAGTGGAACTGCTCTTCACAGGAGAATACAGGAGGAAGCCATAGCTGGAAACAGACCAAAGAACATAATGTATTATAATCACTCTGAAATAAGTAATTATATATTTTTATATTGTTTCATTTATGATTGTCAACAAATTAGTAATACAACGTTTTATATAAAGTTCATGTAACATAATTTTAAATAATTATCACATATTATAACTCTATCTTCTCTTTACTCACCTCAGTGTCTGTTGACTCTGTTCATTCTCTTCCTCTGATCAGAAAAACGTCACATTGTAGGTAACAGTACAGCTGTATAGATAGATTCTTTAAAGTGTAAAAATTCGATCCTGTTCATAACATTCAGGTTTTCATTTTAGTTTCACTTCAGCAATGTGACGTTCCTAAGCACCTCATCAATGTGACGTTCCTAAGCACCTCATCAATGTGACGTTCCTAAGCACCTCATCAATGTGACGTTCCTAAGCACCTCATCAATGTGACGTTCCTAAGCACCTCATCAATGTGACGTTCCTCCCTACACTGTTTGCTGGCTGCCGGGCTGATACTCTGCTCTTAAAGGAATAGAGTTAATATGTAACAGCTCGGCTCTCCCATTCACGGGTGTATGTCCCTTCAGGAAGGGCACTCCCCTTTTCATTCCGTTTACTTACATTTAAGAAAGTCTTTCAACAGAATGGGCTAAATTAATACACACATTGTACTATTATACAGTTTCTATCTTGTGTATAACACAGTACTAACTGTCTATACATGTATACATGCTGTAACTGTATATAAACATAGGTCTTTTGAAATATATATACATACTTTCTGAGTGCAACATGATATTACACAGACATTTATGCATTATCAATCAAAAACGTACAGTATATACATAGATTGTCTATATAAATAGCTCACAGTGCATTAAACATCACTGCTAATCATAACATGGTCTTCGTGAACACACATGGTCTAACTCAAGGTTTGAGTGTTATTAGTCATATGTATGGGATACACAAGGCATACACTGACCAACTAAATGCTTACTGACAGGTTCCTTCTGGGCAATGCCACGTCTCTCTCTCTGTCTCACTCTGTCTCTCTCTCTCTCTCCTTATTTTCCTCTCTCTTTCTCTTTCTCTTTCTCTTTCTCTCTCTCTCTCTCTCTCTCTCTCTCTTTCTCTTTCTCTTTCTCTTTCGCTCTCTCTATTTTTGGTAATGGAGGATAAGAACACAAGTTTACAGTGTGGAAATTCAGGACAGCTGAAGTGAAACCTGAAGCTGCTCAAAACAGTCGCTCATGATGAGAAAGTCTGCTGAATGAGTCAAATGTAAATGTGATGCAGGGCTTAGTTTCAGAGATTATACACTAGGACGCTCCTCTGTATGAAAAGGCTTTGCTTTAGGCCATTGTGACCCTGAGTGACAAGCATAGCATTTTCTGTTGTAATACAGTAGCTACTCTACTGCTGTTTACTAGTCCTCATCATCATTCCAATCTGCCAGGGTCCTCATCTGTACACCCGATCAGAGTATACTGTATCTCTCGTGTGTGTGTGTGTGTGTATGTGTGTGTCACCTTGTCCACAGAAAAAGAGCAGAGAACCAAAGCCCTCCACCATCACACTGACAGAGAAAGTGCATTCCCATTTGGTGCAATTGGAGTAATGAGAACATCAGAGAACACGTGAAAAGAGGCTGAGAGGCTGGCAAACTAATGGAGAGAGGAGAGGGACAGTCCCTCCCAGGCACTGATACAGGTTATGTTAGGAGAGAAGAGAGGGACAGTCCCTCCCAGGCACTGATACAGGTTATATTAGGAGAGAGGAGAGGGACAGTCCCTCCCAGGCACTGATACAGGTTATGTTAGGAGAGAGGAGAGGGACAGTCCCTCCCAGGCACTGATACAGGTTATATTAGGAGAGAGGAGAGGGACAGTCCCTCCCAGGCACTGATACAGGTTATGTTAGGAGAGAGGAGAGGGACAGTCCCTCCCAGGCACTGATACAGGTTATATTAGGAGAGAGGAGAGGGACAGTCCCTCCCAGGCACTGATACAGGTTATGTTAGGAGAGAGGAGAGGGACAGTCCCTCCCAGGCACTGATACAGGTTATATTAGGAGAGAGGAGAGGGACAGTCCCTCCCAGGCACTGATACAGGTTATATTAGGAGAGAGGAGAGGGACAGTCCCTCCCAGGCACTGATACAGGTTATATTAGGAGAGAGGAGAGGGACAGTCCCTCCCAGGCACTGATACAGGTTATGTTAGGAGAGAGGAGAGGGACAGTCCCTCCCAGGCACTGATACAGGTTATGTTAGGAGAGAGGAGAGGGACAGTCCCTCCCAGGCACTGATACAGGTTATACTAGGAGAGAGGAGAGGGACAGTCCCTCCCAGGCACTGATACAGGTTATATTAGGAGAGAGGAGAGGGACAGTCCCTCCCAGGCACTGATACAGGTTATGTTAGGAGAGAGGAGAGGGACAGTCCCTCCCAGGCACTGATACAGGTTATATTAGGAGAGAGGAGAGGGACAGTCCCTCCCAGGCACTGATACAGGTTATGTTAGGAGAGAGAGACGGAAACAGAGAATGAGAGTGTGTGACAGAATATGTGTGTGACACAGATTGTGTGTGTGTGTTTGTGTGTTTGTGTGTGTGTGTGTGTGTGTGTGTGTGTGTGTGTGTGTGTGTGTGTGTGTGTGTGTGTGTGTGTGTGTGTGTGTGTGTGTGTGTGTGTGTGTGTGTGTGTGTGTGTGTGTGTGTGTGTGTGTGTGTGACAGATTGTGTTTGTGTGAGAGAGAGAAGGAGAGAGAGCGAGAGGTACTGTAGGTAAAAGTCATGGTAGGGGATAGAGTGGAGACTCTCAGCCAGTCATGCAGGATGAGTGTGAGTGAGTGAGCACAGGTTTAAATGTGTGACATCGTGTGTGCGTTGCCACCGTATGGCCATGAATAAATACTGAAACCCGCCCTCTTGCATTTGTTTTCTGTGTTTTTTCCCATTTCCTCTTATCCCCTTCCCCCTCTTTCTCGCTCCCTCTCATGAGTGGAAAAAAAGTAGACAGATTGGGGAGAGGGGGGTGGAGGAGAGAGACAAGTCATTTGTGATTTAATCTGAACCGAAATCCCAGAAAAACAACAAATCTCCACAGTGACAGAGGACAGGGCCTCAGACACACTGAAGGGCACAGAGCGAGAGAGAAATGAGGGTGGGAGGAGAGAGGGATAAGAGAGGGAGAAGGGATGGGAGATGATGTGGATAGAGGAATAGAAAGCAGAGGAAGAGAGGAGGGATGGAAGAAGGGAGGAAGAGAATGAGGAGAAATGGATGGAGAGGAGAGAGAGAAGTGGAGGAGGGATGGGGGATGGAGAGGAGAGGAGAGAGAGGAGTGGATGAGGGATGGACAGAAGATAGAGGAGTGTAGGAGGGATGGAGAGATGGAGAGGAGAGAGAAGAGTGGAGGAGGGATGGAGAGGAGAGAGAGGAGTGGAGGAGGGATGGAGCGATAGAGAGGAGAGAGAGGAGTGGAGGAGGGATGGAGGGATGGAGAGGAGAGAGAGGAGTGGAGGAGGGATGGACAGGAGAGAGAGGAGGGGAGGGGAGGATGGATGGAGGGATGGAGAGGAGAGAGAGAGGAGTGGAGGAGGGATGGAGAGGAGAGAGAGGAGGGATGGAGGGAGGGATGGATAGGAGAGAGATGAGTGGAGGAGGAATGGAGGGATGGAGGAATGGAAGGATGGAGAGGAGAGTGAGGAGTGGAAGAGGGATGGAGGGATGTGGGAAAGGGGGATGGAGAGTGGAGGGATGGAGGGAGAGAGAGAGGAGTGTGGGCGGGTTGGAGAGGAGAGTAAGGAGTGGAGGAGGGATGGAGAGGAGAGAGAGGAGTGGAGGAGGGAGGAGAGAGGAGTGGAGGATTGATAGGTTGATGGAGAGGAGAGTGAGGAGTGGAGGGGGGATGGAGGGAGGGATGGAGGGATGGAGAGGAGAGAAAGGAGTGGAGGAGGGATGGAGAGGAGAGAGAGGAGTGTGGGAGAAATGGAGAGAGAGGAGTGTGGGAGGGATGGAGAGAGAGGAGTGTGGGAGGGATGGAGAGAGAGGAGTGTGGGAGGGATGGAGAGAGAGGAGTGTGGGAGGGATGGAGAGAGAGGAGTGTTGGAGGGATGGAGAGAGAAGAGTGTGGGAGGGATGAGAGAGAGGAGTGTGGGAGGGATGGAGAGAGAGGAGTGCGGGAAGGATGGAGAGAGAGGAGTGTGGGAGGGCTGGAGAGAGAGAGGAGTGTGGGAGGGATGGAGAGAGAGGAGTGTGGGAGGGATGGAAAGAGAGGAGTGTGGGGAGGATGGAGAGATGGAGAGGAGAGAGAGGAGTGTGGGAGGGATGGAGGGAGAGAGGAGCAGGGAAACACTGGAGGGCAGAGGAAGACAGAGGGGAAGAGAGGCAGTGAAGGGTCGTGACAGCAGGATAGAGGGGCTGCTCCTCTAGGTCGAAGGGGCTGGAGAGAAAGAGGGAGAGGAAGAGAGGAGGGATGGAAGAAGGGAGGAAGAGAATGAGGAGAAATGGATGGAGAGGAGAGAGAGAAGTGGAGGAGGGATGGGGGATGGAGAGGAGAGGAGAGAGAGGAGTGGGTGAGGGATGGACAGAAGATAGAGGAGTGTAGGAGGGATGGAGAGATGGAGAGGAGAGAGAAGAGTGGAGGAGGGATGGAGAGGAGAGAGAGGAGTGGAGGAGGGATGGAGCGATAGAGAGGAGAGAGAGGAGTGGAGGAGGGATGGAGGGATGGAGAGGAGAGAGAGGAGTGGAGGAGGGATGGACAGGAGAGAGAGGAGGGGAGGGGAGGATGGATGGAGGGATGGAGAGGAGAGAGAGAGGAGTGGAGGAGGGATGGAGAGGAGAGAGAGGAGGGATGGAGGGAGGGATGGATAGGAGAGAGATGAGTGGAGGAGGAATGGAGGGATGGAGGAATGGAAGGATGGAGAGGAGAGTGAGGAGTGGAAGAGGGATGGAGGGATGTGGGAAAGGGGGATGGAGAGTGGAGGGATGGAGGGAGAGAGAGAGGAGTGTGGGCGGGTTGGAGAGGAGAGTAAGGAGTGGAGGAGGGATGGAGAGGAGAGAGAGGAGTGGAGGAGGGAGGAGAGAGGAGTGGAGGATTGATAGGTTGATGGAGAGGAGAGTGAGGAGTGGAGGGGGGATGGAGGGAGGGATGGAGGGATGGAGAGGAGAGAAAGGAGTGGAGGAGGGATGGAGAGGAGAGAGAGGAGTGTGGGAGAAATGGAGAGAGAGGAGTGTGGGAGGGATGGAGAGAGAGGAGTGTGGGAGGGATGGAGAGAGAGGAGTGTGGGAGGGATGGAGAGAGAGGAGTGTGGGAGGGATGGAGAGAGAGGAGTGTTGGAGGGATGGAGAGAGAAGAGTGTGGGAGGGATGAGAGAGAGGAGTGTGGGAGGGATGGAGAGAGAGGAGTGCGGGAAGGATGGAGAGAGAGGAGTGTGGGAGGGCTGGAGAGAGAGAGGAGTGTGGGAGGGATGGAGAGAGAGGAGTGTGGGAGGGATGGAAAGAGAGGAGTGTGGGGAGGATGGAGAGATGGAGAGGAGAGAGAGGAGTGTGGGAGGGATGGAGGGAGAGAGGAGCAGGGAAACACTGGAGGGCAGAGGAAGACAGAGGGGAAGAGAGGCAGTGAAGGGTCGTGACAGCAGGATAGAGGGGCTGCTCCTCTAGGTCGAAGGGGCTGGAGAGAAAGAGGGAGAGAGCCAAAGAGGGGAGGAGGAGAAACAAGATGAAGGGAGGAAAAATATATAAAGATTATCAACAGGCCCTCAAGCCAAAGAGAAGAAATTCTGAAAAGAGAAGGGGGATTAAAGGGTTAAGAGAAAACTCTCTCCTCTCTTGCTCTCTCCCTCTTTGTCTGCTTCTCTTAGCTTAGTGCCCCAGGTCCAATAGCGATATCTCCATCTCAGAACCACTTCTCATCTCTGTGGCTCTATAAAAAACACACCCATGCAAACGCAAAACTTCACAGCAATCAGCGTGATCAAACTCAGCTGGCTCTAATATACACCAGGCCTGTACTGTACGGTATTCATACAAGCTCTGTATTTCATAACACCAGAAAGACTGATGGATACAAGATTACATGATGCAGCTGTATACAGTAGATTGAAATGTAACAGTCAGTCATATAATAGGACATTTACAGTCACCCCATTACCATAATCATTTGTTTTGGATACTGCTTCAGTGAGTATGGTAATGATGATGATGATGATGATGATGATTATGATGTATGCCCAGCAATGAGCAGTGAACACACGCCCACACGCACACGCATGCGCACCCACACACACACCCATCTTATGAACTGGAGCCTCATAATGCAATCTATTACCAATGTCAACGTTGATGATGTCATATCGATCAGTAGCTATGTTTCAAATGACATCCTGTATACCCAGTGAAGTGCACTACTGTTGACCAGAGCCCTGAGTGTGTGTGTGTGTGTGTGTGTGTGTGTGTGTGTGTGTGTGTGTGTGTGTGTGTGTGTGTGTGTGTGTGTGTGTGTGTGTGTGTGTGTGTGTGTGTGTGTGTGTGTGTGTGTGTGTGCGTGCGTGTTCTGATATTTGCCCAGTGATTTGTCCTCTGCTTACCCCAGTGTCAGGATATGTGGTCCAGCCAAGCTCCGAGGTAGACTCTGTTGTGTCCAGCAGCATCACTGAAAGAGAGAGAGAGGGGAGAGAGAGAGAGAGAGAGAGAGAGAGAGAGAGAGAGAGACAGAGACAGAGACAGAGACAGAGACAGAGACAGAGACAGAGACAGAGACAGAGACAGAGACAGAGACAGAGACAGAGACAGAGACAGAGACAGAGACAGAGACAGAGACAGAGACAGAGACAGAGACAGAGACAGAGAGATATGGGGGAATAGAAGTTATAAAAGTGACAACCAGAGCATTGACTTTCCACATGAGGAAATGGTTGGTGAACCACTCCACTAGCACATAACACCGTCAGCATCCGGAGAAGAAGCCTAACTACCATTTATTCCCAAGTTTCATACAGTAACTTTGAGTGCCTGCAACAGCATTCTATAAACCCTTGGATGTCAGCTACTTTAGGATTAGGGAAGCAACATAGTCCATAACTCATTATTTGACATGAGAGAGAGAGAGAGAGAGAGAGAGAGAGAGAGAGAGAGAGAGAAAGACAGAGAGAGACCCTCAGTCTTCTTGAAGAGTGAGTGATTGAACAGACGACTAAACAGACCAGTGTTCAGAACACATGCAGTGTTGATGGAGGAACGCATGACACGTGATTGATGCTGACATCAGCACAGACAGGGTTAACACAGAGCAAACACACTGTCTGCTTCCATCACACACTGCACTAATCAGCTAACCTAATTAAGCATGCAGACATATACCTATGTGTATGCAGACACACACGCACACATGAGTGTACACACACACAAACACACACATGAACACAGAAAGAGAGAGAGAGAGAGAGCGACAGAGAGCGACAGAGAGAGAGATGAGAGACTGACAGAGAGAGAGATGAGTCTCTCAGAGCGTTCACAGTCAGCCCACTGACACCCCTATCAGACCACAGCAAAATCACAGTCTACTTAAACAGAGCAATACTCAATCATGAGGCATCAAAGCCAAAGGAACTGAGTAACATTAAGAAATGCTATAGATGGAAGGAATGCAGTTTGGAAACCTACCAAAAAACAATTAGGCAACAACAAATTGAATCCCTTTTAGACAATTCCCTGGGTAAAACATTCCACTGTAATAGTGAAGGTGTAAACTTGGCAGTAGAAAATCTCAACAGTATATTTGACCTCTCAGCTTCCCTATCAAATCTAAAAATCTCAAATAGAAAACCGAAGAAAATTAACAACAATGACAAATGGTTTGATGAAGAATGCAACAATCTAAAAACACACTACGGAAAAAGAAGGAACAGCATGTCAGAAATCAGCTCAATGTAATTGAAGAATCCATAGACTCTAACCACTTCTGTGAAAATTGGAAAACACTAAACAAACAACAACACACATAATTATCTATCCAAAATGGAGATGTATGGGTAAACCACTTCTCCAATCTTTTTGGCTCTATAACAAAGAATAAAGAGCAAAAATATATACATGATCAAATACAGATCTTAGAATCAACTATTAAAGACTACCAGAACACACTGGATTCTCCAATTACATTGAATGAGTTACAGGACAAAATAAAAACCCTCCAACCCAAAAAGGCCTGTGGTGTTGATGGTATCCTCAATGCAATGATCAAATATACAGACAACAAATTCCAATTGGCTATACTAAAACTCTTTAACATCATCCTTAGCTCTGGCATCTTCCCCAATATTTGGAAACAAGGACTGATCACCCCAATCCACAAAAGTGGAGACAAATTTGACCCCAATAGCTACCGTGGAATATGCGTCTGCATTATCATTAACAGCAGACTCGTACATTTCCTCAATGAAAACAATGTACTGAGCAAATGTCAAATTGGCTTTTTACCAAATTACCGTACAACAGACCATGTATTCACCCTGCACACCCTAATTGACAACCAAACAAACCAAAACAAAGGCAAAGTCTTCTCATGCTTTGTTGATTTCGAAAAAGCCTGCGACTCAATTTGGCATGAGGGTCTGCTATACAAACTGATGGAAAGTGGTGTTGGGGGTAAAACATACGACATTATAAAATCCATGTACACAAACAACAAGTGTGCAGATAAAATTGGCAAAAAACACACACATTTCTTCACACAGGGCCGTGGGGTGAGACAGGGATGCAGCTTAAGCCCCACCCTCTTCAACATTTATATCAACGAATTGGCGCGGGCACTAGAAAAGTCTGCAGCACCCGGCCTCACCCTACTAGAATCCGAAGTCAAATGTCTGCTGTTTGCTGATGATCTGGTGCTTCTGTCACCAACCAAGGAGGGCCTACAGCAGCACCTAGATCTTATGCACAGATTCTGTCAGACCTGGGCAGTAAATCTCAGTAAGACCAAAATAATGGTGTTCCAAAAAAGGTCCAGTCACCAGGACCACAAATACAAATTCCATCTAGACACTGTTGCCCTAGAGCACACAAAAAACGATACTACATACCTTGGCCTAAACATCAGCGCCACAGGTAACTTCCACAAAGCTGTGAACGATCTGAGAGACAAGGCAAGAAGGGCATTCTATGCCATCAAAAGGAACATAAATTTCAACATACCAATTAGGATTTGGCTAAAAATACTTGAATCAGTCATAGAGCCCATTGCCCTTTATGGTTGTGAGGTCTGGGGTCCGCTCACCAACCAAGACTTCACAAAATGGGACAAACACCAAATTGAGACTCTGCACGCAGAATTCTGCAAAAATATCCCCCGTGTACAACGTAGAACACCAAATAATGCATGCAGAGCAGAATTAGGCCGATACCCACTAATTATCAAAATCCAGAAAAGAGCTGTTAAATTCTATAACCACCTAAAAGGAAGCGATTCCCAAACCTTCCATAACAAAGCCATCACCTACAGAGAGATGAACCTGGAGAAGAGTCCCCTAAGCAAGCTGGTCCTGGGGGCTCTGTTCACAAACACAAACACACCCTACAGAGCCCCAGGACAGCAGCACAATTAGACCCAACCAAATCATGAGAAAACAAAAAGATAATTACTTGACACATTGGAAAGAATTAACAAAAAAACAGAGCAAACTAGAATGCTATTTGGCCCTACACAGAGAGTACACAGCGGCAGAATACCTGACCACTGTGACTGACCCAAAATTAAGGAAAGCTTTGACTATGTACAGACTCAGTGAGCAAAACCTTGCTATTGAGAAAGGCCGCCGTAGGCAGACATGGCTCTCAAGAGAAGACAGGCTATGTGCTCACTGCCCACAAAATGAGGTGGAAACTGAGCTGCACTTCCTAACCTCTTGCCCAATGTATGACCATATTAGAGAGACATATTTGCCTCAGATTGCACAGATCCACAAAGAATTCGAAAACAAATCCAATTTTGATAAACTCTCATATCTACTGGGTGAAATTCCACAGTGTGCCATCACAGCAGCAAGATTTGTGACCTGTTGCCACGAGAAAAGGGCAACCAGTGAAGAACACACACCATTGTAAATACAACCCATATTTATGCTTATTTATTTTATCTTGTGTCCTTTAACCATTTGTACATTGTTAAAACACTGTATATATATAATATGACATTTGTAATGTCTTTATTGTTTTGAAACTTCTGTATGTGTAAAGTTTACTGTTAATTTGTATTGTTTATTTCACTTTATATATTATCTACCTCACTTGCTTTGGCAATGTTAACACATGTTTCCCATGCCAATAAAGCCCCTTGAATTGAATTGAATTGAATTGAATTTAATTGAATTGAGATGAGAGAGACTGACACAGACAGAGAGCGACAGAGAGAGATGAGAGAAACTGACACAGAGAGAGAGAGATGAGAGACTGACACAGAGAGAGATGAGAGACTGACACAGAGAGAGAGATGAGAGACTGACACAGAGAGAGACAGAGAACTGAAGGCTACATCACACAGATACAGAAACCATCCTCTGTTTACAAATTAATCATTTCTGCATTTCAGCCATAACATTTGAATGTATTATCATTTCTAATTAATGTTACAGAGTTTTCTGCATGAGAGGGGAAGATCGTTCTGTCTTTTTCTCCAACAGAAACAGATAGAGATAAAGTGGGAGAGACTGTCACCTAAATGATGATCAGGGAGATAGAATGTGATCTGAAAAGGTGGTTTGCCTAGACAGATAACACAGTGACCCACGCTAAGGAGATGCTTTAAACTTTCTCTCTCTCTCTCTCTCTCTCTCTCTCTCTCTCTCTCTCTCTCTCTCTCTCTCTCCCCTCTCCCTCTCTCTCCCCCCTCTCCCTCTCTCTCTGTCGATCAGTACTCAACCTTAAAACACAAGAAACTGATATAATTCTTAGCCAGTGTCATGACATGCCCTGGGGCACACTGTGGTATTTCACCCAATAGCTACGGGAGTTTATCAAAATTGGATTTGTTTTCGAATTCTTTGTGGGTCTGTGTAATCTGAGGGAAATATATCTCTAATATGGGCATACATTTGGCAGGAGGTTAGGAAGTGCAACTCAGTTTCCAACTCATTTTGTGGGCAGTGTGCACATAGCCTGTCTACTCTTGAGAGCCAGGTCTGCCTATGGCGGCCTTTCTCAATAGCAAGGCCATGCTCACTAAGTCTGTACATTGTCAAAGCTTTCCTTAAGTTTGGGTCAGTCACAGTGGTCAGGTATTCTGCCACTGTGTACTCTCTGTTTAGTGCCAAATAGAATTCTAGTTTGCTCTGTTTTGTTAATTCTTTCTTTAAAGTAAATATCTTTTTGTTTTCTCATGATTTGGTTGGGTCTAATTGTGTTGCTGTCCTGGGGCTCTGTGGGGTCTGTTTGTGTTTTCTCTCTCTCTCCACAGTTTTATGACTTTACGACAGGTCATAAATACCTGGTAGAAATTGCCATGCAATATTGAGAGAGTCTACCAGAACAAAGGACTTATTTTGTTCAAAACTCCTAATCCCCAAAACAATATTTCTACTTTTGAGAATGTGGGACTGGTCTGTGGACATTTAAGGGACAGTTATGATGTGTTTCATTTGGTGACCTCATGAAGGACAGGAAACACACATCTCTTAAAGTGTACATTTCCCAGCTGTCAGGTTTATATCTAAATATTGTGAAACATATGTGATTAAACATGAAACTATTTGTGAAAAGATGTAATGTGATGTTAACCTCTTGAAACTAGGGGGCACTATTTTTATGTTTGGAAAAATAACATTCCCAAAGTAAACGGCCTCATGACCAGATGCTAGAATATACATATAACAGCTTAGGGTAGAAACTCTAAAGTTTCCAAATATTGTCTGTGAGTTTAACAGAACTGATATTGCAGGCGAAAGCCTAAGAAAAATCCAATCAGGAAGTGACTCATGTTTTGAAACCGTTGTGTTCCTATGCAACCCTACTGGCCACTGAAAGGGATATCAACCAGATTCCTATTTCTACGTATTCCACAGCATTTTTTCTACAGCAATTTATGTTGAAGAATGAGTGTAAACGACTACATTGCGTAAGTGGCCAGCTGAGGGCTCGCAGATTGATTCTTGCGTAAAAGACAGAGGTAGTCATTTTTCCTCTCACTCCTACTGAAAAGCCAATTGTCCCGGTTGATATATTATCAAATAGATATTTGAAAAACACCTTGAGGATTGATTATAAAAAACATTTGCCATGTTTCTGTCGATATTATGGATATAATTTGTCATTTTTTGGGGCGTTGTCGTGACCGCTATTTCCGGTGGATTTCTGAACATAAGGTGACAGAGAACATAAGGTGACAAACAAACAGAGGTACTTTGGGTATAAAAATAATCTTTATGGAACAAAAGGAACATTTGCTGTCTAACGGAGTCTCGTCAGTGAAAACATCCAAAGATCATCAAAGGTAAATGGTTAATTTGATTGCTTTTCTGATTTTCGTGACCAAGCCTCCTGCTGCTAGCTGGACATAATGCTATGCTAGGCTATCGATAAACTTACACAAACGCTTGTCTTGCTTTGGCTGTAAAGCATCATTTCAAAATCTGAGACATTACGTCGAAGTCATGGAACCACCCTTTTCTACTGAAGTTTATAATACCCGCTCCTGATTAAATTCACATTAGGCGAGAAAACATGCAGCTGGCGCTTCATGTGAAATGGTTTAAACTACAACTATACCACAGGACAAGTCAGACAATTATACAGTTCTATAGGCCACGGAGACCATACAGCTGTAGTTTGGCTACATGGTGTTACATTTGACTTGAGTTGGGTGGGCATTCTATGTTTTGTGTTTCTAGGTTGGTTTTCTGTGTTCGGCCTAGTATGGTTCTCAATCAGAGGCAGGTGTCGTTAGTTGTCTCCGATTGAGAATCATACTTAGGTAGCCTGGGTTTTCACTGTTGTTTTGTGGGTGATTGTTTCCGTGTCTGTGTTTGTTTGCCACACGGTACTGTTTCGGTTTTGTTCACGTTTATTGTTTTGTATTTCATTGAGTGTTCAGTTTATGTTTTTTAACAAAAGGCTAAGTAGTGTCTCAATATATTTCATTTGTGATTTTCATGAATAGGAACATTTTCTAGGGGTATTTATGTCCGCTGCGTTATGCTAATTAGTTTGAGGCTATGATTACGCTCCCGCATGCGGGATGGGTAGTATCATTAAATAAACAACCATGGTCCTCCGATCCTTCTCGCCTCTCCTCCTCAGACGAAGAGGAGGAGGAAAACCCTTACACATGGATGGAAATGGTTAAACTCTGAGACTATCGATCACTACAAAACAAGAGCAAATCTTAGACACATAATTACTAGTCTGCAGCTAGAATTTATATAAGTCTAGAACGAGAATACCGACAACCCCCGAAGCATCTATTATATGAGAACATTTACGAATGGTACTCTGAAAAAGTTAACCAGAGACTCTGATGAACTCTACAGGACTATCGAGGATTCCAACAGAGAAGACAACAACATACGGGTGTAAATATATAAATTGCAATCATTCGCGAATGATATGCCGTTCATGTGCAAAGGATTAGCATTTCAAGGAATATAATTCTAGACTGTGTGTAGTCTTTCCGCTCTTTCTCAGTCCCCACCCCTTTCCTTTGTCTACCAAGCCGTCATATCGGCCCACAAGGGACTTTTCTATTACTGTTAGTAACCAATATCTACAGTCTGTTTGTGATGTATTTCTGTGATTATTTAGTTAGTTAATAAATAAATAATTAAGCCAATTTGTATATTGCTGATTCATTATGGAAACTAGGGTCCGTGCAGATAACCAAGAATTTTACGACGTTTGGAATGAGACTAATGAGGTAACAATCAATAATTAATTAATAGAAAACTAATTGATCAGATATTAAAATATCTGAAGTGTTATATTCAGAAAATTATAACTTTAATCTCAACATTTTCAGTGGTGCTCCGACTTCCTAGTTAATTAATGTTAACATGATAAGTTTAATCACGTAATAATTCAACCTAGGGAACTGATTTGATATAAATAACAGTCTTCACATTTAATGATAGTCACAGACACGACACCAGCATCAAATCCACTCCATCGACCCCACCCCCCACCCCCCTTGCTCTGTACCTCCCTCTCTCTCTCCCTCTTTCTCTCGTAAAGAGATTTATTTTGGATTATGCTCGCAGATGGAGACCTCCACAAATCTGGCCTTCAATTCCTGCCCCACATGCCCGTCTCCCTCCCTCCCTCCCTCATGATCTCATGTTACACTAAAGTAAACCAGGATCTCTCTCTCTCTTTCTCTCTCTTTGTCTCTCTCTTTCTGTCTTTCTCTCTCTCTTTCTCTCTCCTTCTCTTTCTTTCTCTCTCTCTCTCTCTCTCTCTCTCTCTCTCTCTCTCTCTTTCTTTCTTTCTCTTTCTTTCTTTCTTTCTCTCTCTTTCTCTTTCTGTCTTTCTCTGTCTCTTTCCTTCTCTTTTTCTCTCCCTCTTTCTCTCTCTCCAGGTGTCTGTCTGTCTCTGTCTCCTTCTGTCTCTGTCTGCTTCTGTCTCTGTCTCCTTGTCTCTGTCTCTGCCTGTCTGTCTCTCTCTCTTTGTCTCTCTCTGCCTCTCTCTCTGTCTCTCTCTCTCTGTCTCTCTCTGTCTGTCTCTCTCTGTCTGTCTCTGTCTCGCTCTCTGTGTCTCTCTCTGTGTCTCTCTGTATCTCTCTCTCTCTCTGAAACACACTGACTGATCCTTCCAGATTGTTATTATAGATTATATTTTTTGTGCTTTAAACAGTATAACCACTGCACATGCATACACGCAAATATACACACACAGCAAACACACACAACAAACTCCCATTGTCTCATGCACATGTACACATATAATACCAGTTAAAAGTTTGGATCTCCTCAATTCAAGGGTTTGTCTTTATTTTTAAAATTTTCTACATTGTAAAATAATAGTGAAGACATCAAAACTATGAAATAACACATATGGAATTATGTAGTAACTTTATAGTAATTTTATATTCTTCAAAGTAGCCACCCTTTGCCATGATGACAGCTTTTCTACACTCTTGGCATTCTCTCAACCAGCTTCATGAGGAATGCTTTTTCCAACAGTCTTGAAGGAATTCCCACATATGCTTAGCACTCTTCAAACCCTGCTGTCCAACTCCGCTGTCCAATCCCAAACCATCTCAATTGGGTTATGGTCGGGTGATTGTGGAGGCCAGGTCATCTGATGCAGCACTCCATCACTCTCCTTATTTTTCAAATAGCCCTTGCACAGCCTGGAGGTGTGTTGGGTCATTGTCCTGCTAAAATGATAGTCCCACTAAGCGCAAACCAGATGGGATGGTGTATCGCTGCAGAATGCTGTGGTTGCCGTGCTGGTTAGGTGTTCCTTATATTCAAAATAAATCACAGACAGTGTCACCAGCAAAGCACCCCCACACCTTCACGCCTCCTCCTCCATGCTTCACGGTGGGAACCACACATGCGGAGATCATCCGTTCACCTACTCTGTGTCTCACAAAGACACAGTGGTTGGAACCAAAAACCTAAAATTTGGACTCATCCAACCAAAGGACAGATTTCCACCACTCTAATGTCCATTGCTCGTGTTTCTTGGCCCAAGCAAGTCTCTTCTTATTATTGGTGTCCTTTAGCAGTGATTTCTTTGCAGCAATTCGACCTTGAAGGCCTGATTCATGCAGTCTCCTCTGAACAGTTGATGTTGAGATGTGTCTGTTACTTGAACTCCGTGAAGCATTTATTTGGGCTGCAATTTCTGAGGCTGTTATCTCTAATGAACTTATCCTCTGCAGCAGAGGTAACTCTGGGTCTTCCTTTCCTGTGGCGGTCCTCATGAGAGCCAGTTTCATCATAGAGCTTGATGGTTTTTGCGACTGCACCTGAAGAAACTTTCAGTGTTCCTGACTTTCATGTGTTGAAGTAATGATGGACTGTCGTTTGTCTTTGCTTATTTGAGATGTCCTTGCCATAATATGGACGTGGTCTTTTACCAAATAGGGCTATCTGCTGTATACCACCCCTACCTTGTCACAACACAACTGATTGGCTCAAACTCATTAAGAAGGAGAGAAATGCAATCCATGTGACTTCCTCGTGAAGCTGGTTGAGAGAATGCCAAGAGTGTGCAAACCTGTCATCAAGGCAAAGGGTGGCTACTTTGAAGAATCTCAAATATAAAATATATTTGGACTTGTTTAACATTTTTTTGTTTACTACATGATTCCATATGTGTCATTTCATAGTACTGATGTCTTCACTATTATTCTGCATTATGCGCAAGAAGAATCTACAAGCATGCATACACACACACACACACACACACACACACACACACACACACACACACACACACACACACACACACACACACACACACACACACTCCTCATCATGCATTATGACCTCAGGAACACGGGGACTTTCTTTATCCTGGTAGAACACAACACTAAAGGATGTCTCATTTCACATTTAATTAACCCTCTACTTTGGGCCAGATTCATGCATAAATCATATAAATGTAATATTGATGTCTCTACTATTTAGCTTCTTGTCAGAGACGTGAAGAGCCGGAATCTGACTCTCCATATCTTACATCTCTTCTCTACGGAACTAAGCCTCACTTCAGCTAAGAGCACGGAAAGGTTATTTTCGGAGAATTGATGTCAATTCTGTTTCTGTCAGCTCTGCAATCTATCCTCCATGATGAAAATCAACCGCTCCATGACATTTGGCATTCAAATTGGCATTATATTTACAATGGAATATGTGTTTCTTGGAAATTATATTGGAACTAGTGCCAGAATTCAACTATTCTAGCGTGTTGCATGACAATACAAGGTTTGCCACTGAAACATTGACTACTTGTTATGGTTTTCTTCCGTCGAAGGAGAGTCGGACCAAAATGCAGCGTGGTTAATACGATACATCTTTAATGAAGATGACACACGATAATACAAAACAACAAACGGAACGTGAAAACCTATACAGCCTATCTGGTGAAATACAAAACACTGAGACAGGAACAATCACCCACAAACACCCAGTGAAACCCGGGCTACCTAAATATGGTTCCCAATCAGAGACAACGAGAATCACCTGACTCTGATTGAGAACCGCCTCAGGCAGCCATAGACTCTGCTAGAAAACCCCCACTAAGCCACAATCCCAAAACCTATGAAAAAACCCCATACATAAACACAACACAAAATAAACCCATGTCACACCCTGGCCTGACCAAATAAATATAGAAAACACAAAATACTAAGACCAGGGCGTGACAGAACCCCCCCACCCAAGGTGCGGACTCCCGGCCACACACTAAAACCCATAGGGGAGGGTCCGGGTGGGCGTCTGTCCACGGTGGCGGCTCCGGCTCGGGACGTGGACCCCACTCCAACCAAGTCTTAGTCCCCCTGTAACGCGTCCTTTGATTGGCGACCCTCGCCGCCGACCTTGGCCTAATAACCATCACCAAGGACCCCACTGGACTGAGGGGCAGCTCGGGACTGAGGTGGAAGCTCGGGACTGAGGGGAAGCTCAGGACTGAGGGGAAGCTCGGGACTGAGGGGAAGCTCGGGACTGAGGGGAAGCTCGGGACTGAGGGGAAGCTCAGCACTGAGGGAAGCTCAGCACTGAGGGGAAGCTCAGCACTGAGGGGAAGCCCAGCACTGAGGGGAAGCTCAGCACTGAGAGGAAGCCCAGCACTGAGAGGAAGCCCAGCACTGAGAGGAAGCTCAGCACGGTAGTTGGATCCGGCAGATCCTGGCTGACTGGCGGATCTGGAAGAGTCTGGCTGACTGGCAGATCTGGAAGAGTCTGGTTGACTGGCAGATCTGGAAGAGTCTGGCTGACTGGCAGATCTGGAAGAGTCTGGTTGACTGGCAGGTCTGGAAGAGTCTGGCTGACTGGCAGATCTGGAAGAGTCGGGCTGACTGGCAGATCTGGAAGAGTCTGGCTGACTGGCAGATCTGGAAGAGTCTGGCTGACTGGCAGATCTGGAAGAGTCTGGCTGACTGGCAGATCTGGAAGAGTCTGGCTGAGTCTCCCTGTAGACTGGCAGCTCTGGCTGCTCCTTGCAGACTGACAGCTCAGGCTGCTCCATGCAGACTGGCAGCCCTGGCTGCTCCATGCAGACTGGCAGCTCAGGCTGCTCTATGCAGGCTGGCAGCTCAGGCTGCTCCATGCAGGCTGGCAGCTCTGGCTGCTCCATGCAGGCTGGCAGCTCTGGCTGCTCCATGCAGGCTGGCAGCCCTGGCTGCACCATGCAGACTGACATCTCTGTCTGCTCCATGCAGACTGACAGCTCTGGCTGCTCCATGCAGACTGACAGCTCTGGCTGCTCCATGCAGACTGACAGCTCTGGCTGCTCCATGCAGGCTGGCATCCCAAAACCTATGAAAAACCCCCATACATAAACACAACACAAAATAAACCCATGTCACACCCTGGCCTGACCAAATAAATATAGAAAACACAAAATACTAAGACCAGGGCGTGACACTACTCTCCTTTCAATTGCCTTTGTTTTTCAATATCACACAGCCCCAAGGGATAATTGTCTTCACAGAGTAGTGCTGAGCTCGGTGTCAATAACACACACTAATGAATGAATCACCTTATGGATGTAATATCATTATCTGCTGTGTGGTGACTGAGCCCTCTGGCTTGTCTTACATTATCAGCCTGCTGACTTTCCCTGACAGTATCGGTGGTTGAGGTGATATGTGTCTGTAGTCACTATCTGGCCCTGGTAGACAGGAAAGAATACGACTACTTCGTTACAGCACTTTCTGATCACAAATGGGATTTCAACCACAAACCCTCATCTTTAACGTTAATCCTAACATTACCCATAAACCATAAATTGAACAAATTCTAACATTTATTGTCACTCTATGTCACGCCCTGACCTTTTTATTCTCTATGTTTGGTGAGGTCAGGGTGTAACTCGGGTGGGAAAGTCTATGTTTTCTATTTCTTAGTTTTTGTCTTTGTTTTGGTGTGTGTGGTTCCCAGTCAGAGGCAGCTGTCTATCGTTGTCTCTGATTGGGGATCACATAAGTTGTCATTTTCCTTTTGTGTTTTTATTTATTTTCTGTGAGTGTTTGTGTGCGCCACGGTTGTGTCACGTTCTGATTCTGTTTTACCTGTTTTTTTGTGAAGGTTTCACTTCGTTTAAAGATGTGGAATTACTGTACATGCACGCTGCGCCTTGGCTCATTTATGATAGGGAGTTTGAAGACAGCGAACGCGACAGAAGATCCCATAACCAAAGGACCAAGCAGCGTGGCCAGGAGGAGCAGGGATCGTGGCCCCGGGAGAAAGATGAGTGGAGGACATCCTGGACCTGGGAGGAGGTAATGGCAGGGGACAAGACCCTGCCATGGAATCAGGCGGAGGCAGCGAGAGAGGAACGGCGACGATACGAGGAGTTAAGACAACAACGGAAGCCCGAGAGGCAGCTCCCCCCCCCAAAAAAAATGGGGGGGGAGGGGGCACACGGGGAGATTGGCGGAGTCAGGTTTTAGACCTGAGCCAACTCCCCATGCTTACTGTGGGGAGCGTGTGACCGGTCAGGCACCGTGTTATGCAATGATGCGCACTGTGTCCCCCGGTGCGCCTTCACAGCCCAGTGCATCCTGTGCCAACGCCCCGCATTTGCCAGGCAAAAGTAAGCATCCAGCCAGGACGGCTTGTGCCGGCTCTACACTCGAGACCTCCAGTGCGCCTCCATGGCCCTGTGTATCCGGTGCCTGCTCCACACACCAGGCTTCCAGTGCATCTCCCCAGTCCGTTGAGACCGGTTCCGGCTCCACGTACCAGGCCTCCAGTGTGTCTCCCCAGCCTGGTAAGCCCTGTGGCAGCTCCACGCACCAGGCTTCTATTACATCTCCTCAGTCCGGTGAGACCTGTTCCGGCTCCACGTACGAAGCCTCCAGTGATGATCCATGGCCAGAAGCCTCCAGTGATGATCCATGGCCCGAAGCCTCCAGCGATGATCCATGGCCCGAAGCCTCCAGCGATGGTCCCCGGTCCAGAGCCTCCAGTGACGGTTCCCAGTCCGGAGCCTGCAGCGATGATCTACGGTCCGGAGGTCCCGGCAACGATCCTTGCACCAGAGGCGCCACCGAGCCTCAAGCGGAGCGGGGTCTGCGTCCCGCACCAGAGCCCCCACCGAGAGTAGATGCCCACCCGGACCCTCCCCTATAGGTTCAGGTTTGCGGCCGGTGTCCGCACCTTTGGAGGGGGTACTGTCATGCCCTGACCTTAAAGATAATTTTTATTCTCTATGTTTGGTTAGGTCAGGGTGTGACTCGGGTGGAAAAGTCTGTTTTCTATTTCTTTGTTTTTGGCCGTGTCTGGTTCCCAATCAGAGGAAGCTGTCTATCGTTGTCTCTGATTGGGGATCACATATAAGTTGTCATTTTCCTTTTGGGTTTTGTGGGATCTTGTTTTTTGTTTAGTGTCTGTGCCTGACAGAACTGTTCACTTTAGTTTTTGCGTTTGTTATTTTTGTTTGGGTGTTTTTGAATAAAGTATCATGAACACTTTCCACGCTGCGCTTTTGTCCACTCTTCTACCAACGAGAGCCGTTACACTCTAGTTCTCCCCAGTTTCTGAATGCAAAAAGTCAGGCC
Organism: Oncorhynchus kisutch; assembly: GCF_002021735.2. NCBI lineage: Eukaryota > Metazoa > Chordata > Actinopteri > Salmoniformes > Salmonidae > Oncorhynchus > Oncorhynchus kisutch. The sequence goes on along the minus strand of NC_034175.2, from coordinate 5,823,305 downwards.
CGCAAACAAACACCAACAACTGTACAGTGGATAGCAGTAGGCCTCCTTTACTGCCTCCAGTCCCCATTTTAGAGGGAAGACACTCAAATGTTGTCCCTGACAGATGAGAAATCTGCTGAGTCTGCAATCTGGGCCTGAGTGGTGTGTTAATGCAGTAGTCTGTCTGGTCACTCTTTCACTCGCTCTCTTGCTCTGCGTACCAATGGATTTATCTATCCCACGTTCATTATTCTCTCTCTCCTCTATACCTCTGTCTTTTCTCCCCCTTTCCTTCCATCTGTCCCCGTGTCCATCTCATCCTCTCCTCCTCTACGTGAGTCTATTATTCATCTGTAAAGTGACAGTGGGCAGGCTTCTCCGTACCTCAAATAAGGAGATACATGCTGTTTCATAATTGATGCCAGAGCCACAGTTTTTTTGGTAAGGGCTGTGACACCGCAGAGAGAGAGAATGGAAGAAGGGAAGGCTGGTGGACGGACAGAAGAGGGACAGAGAGAGAGAATGGAAGAAAGGAAGGCTGGTGGACAGACAGAAGAGGGACAGAGAGAGAATGGAAGAAAGGAAGGCTGGTGGACAGACAGAAGAGGGACAGAGAGAGAGAATGGAAGAAAGGAAGGCTGGTGGACGGACAGAAGAGGGACAGAGAGAGAGAATGGAAGAAAGGAAGGCTGGTGGACAGACAGAAGAGGGACAGAGAGAGAGAATGGAAGAAAGGAAGGCTGGTGGACGGACAGAAGAGGGACAGAGAGAGAGAATGGAAGAAAGGAAGGCTGGTGGACGGACAGAAGAGGGACAGAGAGAGAGAATGGAAGAAAGGAAGGCTGGTGGACGGACAGAAGAGGGACAGAGAGAGAGAATGGAAGAAAGGAAGGCTGGTGGACGGACAGAAGAGGGACAGAGAGAGAGAATGGAAGAAAGGAAGGCTGGTGGACAGACAGAAGAGGGACAGAGAGAGATGCAGAAAACGGGAGGGGAAGGGCTGTGACACAGGAGACAGAATGAAAGAAAGACTAAAGTAGACAGAAATCACACAGTACAGTATGTGTTTATCTCCTGTCTTTGGGGAAGACGGACAGACAGACACAGTGCAGTATGTGTTTATCTCCTGTCTTTGGGGAAGACAGACAGACAGACACAGTACAGTATGTGTTTATCTCCTGTCTTTGGGGAAGACAGACAGACAGACACAGTACAGTATGTGTTTATCTCCTGTCTTTGGGGAAGACAGACAGACAGACACAGTACAGTATGTGTTTATCTCCTGTCTTTGGGGAAGACAGACAGACAGACACAGTACAGTATGTGTTTATCTCCTGTCTTTGGGGAAGACAGACAGCGGTAGAGAGAGAAAACTAAGGTGTTGTTCTCCCCCTCTCTAATCCTTACGTCTCTCTGTCTTCTTTTCTCTCTCTCTTGTGGTGTTAATATGCACTCCACTCTCTGCTGGAGTGTAAAGGTGACTCGCATTAGTTTCTGTCCCACTGTCACTGGTGTGTTCACTTCACTTGAGTGTCCTTGCTTGCCCTCTCTCTCTCTTTCTCTCTTTTTTCCATCCCCCACTTCCTTCCTTTCTATGTAGCTACAGTTGTTAACACATACACTGCCACCCACTGTGAGTAGTGTCTCGTACTGTACATATTAGTCATATCTAAAAGGAGACGTAGGCTGCCTTGATACTTTCCAGGCAGTAGAGTCAGTTAGCACTCTACCAACCTCTTCCCTGTTAATATTGATGGACACCAAAGGTGTGTGTGTAATGCTTTAGCACCTCTCTGCGATGGGCCCAAACACACCTACAAAACACACACAGTCACACACACTGAAGGTAAGGCACACAAACATCGTGGCACAGACACTCCAACATAGACATTTATAGACAAACACAGAAACACAACCAGACAGGCCTACACACTGGTAAATATGCACATTAACACAGATGGCCAAAAACTCTCTCACACACACACACGCACATGCACACGCACGCACGCACACACACACACACAGCCCAACATTCCGTGGTACAGTAGCCAGTAAGCAGCTCTGTGGTTGTGTTTTGTCTTGCATCCACTTATCCACCCATCTCCACCCTATCTCTTAATACGCTCCAGATGCTGCATCCATCCACAGACAGTCAGTCAAGGACAGATTCTACTACCCTCCATCATTACATACAACCACCGAGAGAGAGACACAGGGAAAGAGTGGAGGGAAGGATGGAGGGAGGGAGAGGAGGAATGAGGAAAACGGAGGATTAACACAAGTCCAGAAATAAGCTCACGCACGTCAAAGGGAGTTATCAAAACTTCACTGTTGGTTACAAAGAGGACAAGTGACCCCTCACGCCTCACGCCGTGTCACAGTCGGCATAGCTTCACCTAGCAATGAAGCAAGAAGTAAGTCACTGAACAGGCACAAGATACAGGAAGAAAGACAGTTGAAAATCCATCCCTAGACAAACATAGGCCTAGAAAGTAAGACTAACATTTGAATTTTGGTGAAGCTATGAGCAAGTTATTTCCCCCTGCTAATACTCTGTCTTTTTGTACTGCCTCTCTATATCTCTTCTCTGACATGTTGTGTATTACCTTCCCATGATGCTCTAAAAGCTACCTCTCATTTGGCACACTATTGGGCCACTCCATTAACCATGTTTTCCTTTTTGGCAGAAATGTAGCAGTAGGCCTATCCCTAAACCACTTAGTAATGAATGAACTGGTATTTTGCCGTTCTGTGGCCCTGTCTCTCTTTCCAGTTTCAGACTAATATTATTGGGCTATTTGGCACGTTATCCAGCTAGCTTGATTTCAGGGCTAACTTAATTCACCATTTGTTCCTCCTCTTACTCAAAAAGCAGGCCTAGGCCTAACTATTCCATGAACAACCTCTCCCTCTCTCACCCTTTCTCTCCCTTTTCTGACACAATCATGTTTGGCTCATTATGAGGCTATCTTGGTAGAGGGCTAATTTGGGCGGCAGGTAGCCTCGAGGTTGAGCGTTGGGCCGGTAACCGAAAGGTTGCTGCTTTGAATACCGGAGCCGACAAGTTGGGGAAAAAATCTGCCACTGTGCCCTGGAGCAAGGCACTTAACCCTAATTGCTCCAGGAGCGCTGTTCAATGGTGACCCCGGCCGTGACACCACTCCCCACGGGTGTCTCAGGGGGAGTTGGGATATGAAGAAACATATTTCCATTACACACTTGTGTAAAAGGACAAATATAAGCCCCCCACCAAGTTATTAGTATTATTCAGTTAAAAAGGTTTTGTTCTCCTCGACAGATAAGTTAACTCTTCTCTGCCAGACAGTGAGTGGTCTTTGGTCTCTGTCGCCTCGGGGTTCATGGCTCTTGAATCACAGAAGTGATGCATGACTCAGCCATGGATAAACCAGACTCGACCACGGAGATAATCCTCGCATCACGCAAGGGAAATAAGCCCAATGAATGTGAGAAAAATATACAATGTAAGACCCCCCAAAATGTCCCAACAAAAACAAAGCCCTGGCTCTCCTAGGGGTCGTAGTGTTGTTGTGTCGTTGTAGGGTCCTCCTCTCGCCTCACACGAAGCCATTTCAACCTCCATATGCGCACGCATGCAGGCGGCCAGGCCTCAAGGACATAGCGAGCTTTTAGTGGGAGAGCTGCTCTTTTAAAGCGGTTCCACGGTCCCAAAACTCCCGCTGAGAGACTCCGTTTTAACACATTTTCTTTTATTTCTTATGCCCTGAAAGAACAGCATATCACACCAGAGATAAGGCCAATTATCTGCTCAATTAATGCCAGAACCTGCTACCAGCACTGGTCCAAATGACCTCAGTTTCGGATTCAGAAAGCTTGAATGTTCTCAGAGAGGCAATTCATTTAGCAGCAGTCATAGAACATATCAAATGTAAAATGTTTAACTTAAAATGAATAAACAACCACAAATAGCAAAGGATATTTCCAGTGTAATTACTCCAACATTTTGTTAAGTTGCAGAATTGCATTCGGAATGAAAGAGTACTTGGCCCTATTTATTTTTATTTCCTTGGTGGCAGGTAGCCTAGCGGCTAAGCGTGTTGGGCCAGTAACCAAAATGTTGCTGGTTCAAATCCCTGAACCGACTAGGGGAAGAAAAGCAAGGCACTTAACCCGAGTTGCTCTGGATAATAGTGCCTGCTAAATGACTAAAATGTAATAATGTAGTCTGTACCTGTGGCCAGAGGGAAGGGGGTGGACTGGGTGGGATGAGTCAACCAGAGGGAAGGGGGTGGACTGGGTGGGATGAGTCAAACGCTATTTTATTTGCGTACTGGAGGACTCTGCCCAGGTAGAGAGATGACAGTCCTTGCTATTGCTGCCGCATGATTTTTCTGCAAGTCCTGACTACTTTGTCCAATCTATTTTTCTGTGAACCTTTGATATTCCCAGACCAGCTGGTCAAGCAGTAGGACAGAATGCTCTGAATGAATGATTTATAAAAGAGAACCATGATGGCCAGATCAACATTAAAAAGGGTCCGTTTCTGGTGAGACTGACAGAATTATTATCTCTATCCCACACAGCTAGATGAGAGGCCCATCTCAGCCTGACAGCCTGTTATAAACAAGAAACAAATACATATTAGGCCTAGTCTGCTGTTAGGCATTTAACACTGAAGTCTGCTGTTAGGCATTTAACACTGAAGTCTGCTGTTAGGCATTTAACACTAAAGTCTGCTGTTAGTCATTTAACACTAAAGTCTGCTGTTAGTCATTTAACACTAAAGTCTGCTGTTAGTCATTTAACACTAAAGTCTGCTGTTAGTCATTTAACACTGAAGTCTGGTGTTAGGCATTTAACACTGAAGTCTGGTGTTAGTCATTTAACACTGAAGTCTGGTGTTAGTCATTTAACACTGAAGTCTGGTGTTAGGCATTTAACACTAAAGTCTGCTGTTAGGCATTTAACACTGAAGTCTGCTGTTAGGCATTTAACACTAAAGTCTGCTGTTAGTCATTTAACACTAAAGTCTGCTGTTAGTCATTTAACACTAAAGTCTGCTGTTAGTCATTTAACACTAAAGTCTGCTGTTAGTCATTTAACACTGAAGTCTGGTGTTAGGCATTTAACACTAAAGTCTGCTGTTAGGCATTTAACACTGAAGTCTGCTGTTAGGCATTTAACACTAAAGTCTGCTGTTAGTCATTTAACACTAAAGTCTGCTGTTAGTCATTTAACACTAAAGTCTGCTGTTAGTCATTTAACACTAAAGTCTGCTGTTAGTCATTTAACACTGAAGTCTGCTGTTAGGCATTTAACACAAAAGTCTGCTGTTAGTCATTTCACACTAAAGTCTGCTGTTAGTCATTTAACACTAAAGTCTGCTGTTAGTCATTTAACACTAAAGTCTGCTGTTAGGCATTTAACACTAAAGTCTGCTGTTAGGCATTTAACACTAAAGTCTGCTGTTAGGCATTTAACACTAAAGTCTGGTGTTAGGCATTTAACACTAAAGTCTGCTGTTAGGCATTTAACACAAAAGTCTGCTGTTAGGGATTTAACACTAAAGTCTGCTGTTAGTCATTTAACACTAAAGTCTGCTGTTAGTCATTTAACACTAAAGTCTGCTGTTAGTCATTTAACACTAAAGTCTGCTGTTAGGCATTTAACACTAAAGTCTGCTGTTAGGCATTTAACACTAAAGTCTGGTGTTAGGCATTTAACACTAAAGTCTGCTGTTAGGCATTTAACACTAAAGTCTGGTGTTAGGCATTTAACACTAAAGTCTGGTGTTAGTCATTTAACACTAAAGTCTGGTGTTAGGCATTTAACACTAAAGTCTGCTGTTAGGCAATTAACACTAAAGTCTGGTGTTAGGCATTTAACACTAAAGTCTGGTGTTAGGCATTTAACACTAAAGTCTGGTGTTAGGCATTTAACACTAAAGTCTGGTGTTAGGCATTTAACACTAAAGTCTGCTGTTAGGCAATTAACACTAAAGTCTGGTGTTAGGCATTTAACACTAAACGTCTGCTGTTAGGCATTTAACACTAAAGTCTGGTGTTAGGCATTTAACACTAAAGTCTGCTGTTAGGCATTTAACACTAAAGTCAGTGCCAATCATGTTATAGCCCTTTCCTGCAGTCAAATGACCAAATCGACCCCTAGTGGCCTCATGGGTGGAATGTTATTGATATTTTTATAATTTCACAATGAATCAACTTTATTTTAAAAAACTGCTGAAAACCCAGTGTTTCTATGTCGATCAGTTTTGTCCAGTCTACTGTGATGTATATGAAGTGTAATATTGGGATGAAAACTCAACATTTAATAGATTTTAACTCTATATATTTATCTGACACAGTACAGGTGTCTTCTTTTTTTAAGCCCATAACCATGTGTTTGAGGTGCAAACTTTTGTTTCAAAGTTGATTTGTTTAAGACTACCAAGAAAAAAACTCTGTGTGACCCTGATTTATCCCACTGTCATAAAAGTTTAGCGTTACAGCCTACCAAAACATAAGTGGGGATATTTTTGAAAATAAACAAATTGGTTATCACTGTCAGTCTATTCAGCCATGAGGTGATCAGGCCTGTCTCCTGTTGGTGCATCCCGTTTAGTGTTGAACCCAACACAAGTCAACAGCTTTTTAATTTGATTTATTAACCTTCATTTAACCAGCGGAAACCCATTAAGACCAGGGTCTCATTTCCAATGGTGCCCTGAGAACCACAGTTCAAGCAACGTGAGCAACACATTTAACAATGATCACTACAAAATGAGTTACAACATTTCAAATGAATCACGTTCCATTCAAAAGGGCAGTAGAAACAAATACATACAATCAATCAAAACAAGGGCAGTTTTCATTGGTCACATTTTTTTAGCAGAGGCCTAAATTCATCTTCTGGGACCAGATAATGACGTTTTAGAATGAGCTGTAGGTCATCCCAGGACGGAGGGGCATAGTAACTGAATGCAGTCTTCCCTAACTCAGAGGAGACCCGCGGAGACCTGTTGAACAGCTAAACTCAAAGGAGAGTGATAGATGGAAAAACACAGACAGGATACCTGAGAGTAATAACCCAGTTATTAGATGTTCTTCTTCAAAGGACGAACATGTTGCCACAGAGGAGGACGCTACAAAAAAAGGAGAGAGATGTATCTCTTTCCTTCATGTTTAATACACATCAATCAGCACCTTGTCAATCTCTTAGGTATGTTGTGATCTTTGGCTCCTACCTGGCTATAGGAGTGTACACACCAACACCTTTCAGCCACCATAGTGAGCCCTGACACACACGCACACACGCACACACACAGAGACATAAATCGTCAGTTGTTCAACCCAAAGCAGTGTAGAGTAGCCTCTGGACAGGGAATTCACTGGACAAACACAACACAAGATTCAACAACCACAACTCTCTGAAGAACCTTACAGACAGACATAGATATACTCATTTGTGCATGCAGAACAAAACACATGTATTCACACTTGCACACTGACTCACAACACACACAGCCAAGAAAGACAAAAACAGGAACAAGATCCCACAGACACTAAACACATGGTCACATACATAGAGACAGTCTGTCAGACTGACAGACATTCATTTCATTTCAATTAAATCACAACCTCCCACCACCATCAGTTCTTGGCATAACCAACTGGTTTTATGTCGGTTTTAGATGGAGTTCTGTGCTATCAGCTTAATACAGCATTAGAGAAAGAGATCTGTCAATCATTCAGCACATCAACAGAATCTGTGTGCCAGTGACAATCTACCCCCCCCCCCCACACACACACACACACACACCACATTTCATCTTAGTAAAGACCATCTGTTACATACACTGCAGCTCAAATCTGTGGAGCTAGATAGAGCAGTTTCCTCCCCTGCTTTGACACACATAGACAGAGCCATCATGAATAACCACTCATACACATCAATCACTGCACATCACCCATCATCGCTCTTCTTTCAAATAGAACAGGAGCTTTCCAGTGCTTTTCAGATGAAATATATGCAGAGGCCTCTTCAAGAGATGGAGACAGAATGCACTAAGGTGTAGTGACCATATAGACATACACTAAGTCACACACACATGTACACACCACACAGACAAAGAATTACATCTGCGCATGCACACATACACACACATAAAGGCGCACGCGCACACACACACACACACACACACACACACACACACACACACACACACACACACAAGGAGGGGAGGGGAGGAGAGGTGGAGGAGGGGAAGAGAGGTGGAGGAGAGGAGAAGGGGTGGATGAGGAGAATGAGGAGGGGAGGAGGGGTGGAGGAGGATGAGGAGGAGGAGGGGAGGAGGAGAAGGAAGAGGAGGAGGGGAGGAGAGGTGGTGGAGGGGAGGAGGGGTGGACGAGGACAAGGGGAGAAGAAATGGAGGTGGAGGAAGAGGAGGAGGGGAGGAGGGGTGGAGGAGGATGAGTAGGAGGGGAGGAGAGGTGGAGTAGGATGAGGATGAGGAGGAGGGGAGGAGAGGTGGAGGAGGGAAGGGGAGGGGAAGAGAGGGGGAGGAGGAAGAGGAGGAGGGGAGGAGAGGTGGTGGAGGGGAGGGGTGGACGATGACAAGGGGAGAAGAAATAGAGGTGGAGGAAGAGGAGGAGGGGAGGAGGGGTGGAGGAGGATGAGGAGGGGTGTAGTAGGATGAGGAGGAGGGGGAGGGGAGGAGAGGTGGAGGAGGGAAGGGGAGGGGAAGAGAGGGGGGGAGGGGAGGAGAAGGAGGGGAGGAGGGGTGGACGAAGACAAGGGTAGAAGAGATTGAGGAGGAGGAGAAAGAGGAGGGGAGGAGAGGTGGAGGAGGAGGAGGAGGAGGAGGAGGAGGAGGAGGAGGAGGAGGAGATGAGGACAAGGGGAGAAGAGTGGAGGTGGAGGAAGAGGAGGAGGGAAGGAGAGGTGGTGGAGGAGGAGAAGGCGTGCTGGTAGGGAGTACTGTGGCTGTAGTGGAGCTGAATAGGGAGGGAGGCAGGGGGTCTTTAACTGTCACATTCATGATATCATGAGTGGGGGGTGGCAGGGTTCAGAGGGAGAGAAGGGTTATGCAACATATTAATCATTTTGATTATGCCCCACATTTGTATTCTTTTGTTGTGAGAACTTGACCGGCCCCATGGAGAACCTGGCTTTCCCATGCCAACTAAGTCCTGTCTGACACACTATAAGATGGAGACACACACACGCATGCACACACTCTCATACACACATACATACACACATACAGAGACAAACCAACTCTCCATCACTCTTGAACAAACACAAGCGCACAACACACATACACATACACACATACATTCACACACAGAGCCACATTCATTGCACGCAAACACACACACAAATGTACAAACACACAAAAACACACAAAAAGCAAACTCCCCATCACTCACAATCACACTAATACAAACACGCACACTGTATTATATAGGAATAGAGAGGTAAAGTAGTTTCTTACCTTCCTCAGCTGAATTAGACTGGAGAAACAGAGAGAGAGAAAGAAGGACACTCCACATCTCCACTACAGAATGACACTAACCTAGAGAGGGAGGAGGGAGGGAGCATGAAAGAGAGAGAAAGAGAGAGAATGAGAGAGGGAGAGTGAGAGAGAGAGTGAGAGAGGGGGGGGGAACTGGGAGGAGTCTGTCTGCTCTATTTCAGAGAGAGTTTGTTAAACAAACTGGGGACTGAGAGGAGGAGTCTGTCAGCTCTATTTCAGAGAGAGATGGATGGGGGAAGGAGAACAAATCATTTTCAGAGTGAAGGAAAAAACGACACCAGCACCAATATTGTGCCAGGCGTGAGGTAAACACTCCACATTCATAATGGAAACGAGAACGACAGAGTGTGGTGGAAAAATCGTCAAACGAGTTTGGCTGGTTTGCGGTTGCGCGAGAACCACTGTCTAGACATACCCAGATGTCCTTATCCTCTATGTTATCCTTCTGTGAACACACATTAATTCAGGCTGGCTCTTCGGATGGCATGAAACTATGGTATCACCAGCATATTTTAATGTTTTTAACAACATGCATTTCTTGGAGCTGTGGTGGGGGAGAGAGTGACAATGTTTTTTTTGTTGTCATACTTTTCATGGAAATCATCATAATTTAGACACATGCTCTCTCTGGCTCCTTTCTGTGCTATCTCTCTCTTTTTCTCTCTCACTGTCTTTCTCTGTCTGGCTCTCTCTCTGACACACTACACACACACACACACACACACGCACACACCCTCTGATGGGATTGCTCACCCAGACAGTATCTAAACACGCATCTCCCCAAAGACAACGTGGAGATCATGCCAGTAGAAGCCCATGGTCCACTAGTGATGCCTGCTGGTCATGACTGGTTACTACAGCTTGATGACGCCTGCTGGTCAGGACAGGTTACTACAGCTTGTTGACGCTGCAGGTCAGGACTGGTTACTACAGCTTGTTGATGCCTGCTGGTCAGGACTGGTTACTACAGCTTGATGACGCCTGCTGGTCAGGACTGGTTACTACAGCTTGATGATGCCTGCTGGTGAGGACTGGTTACTACAGCTTGTTGATACCTGCTGGTCAGGACTGGTTACTACAGCTTGATGATGCCTGCTGGTCAGGACTGGTTACTACAGCTTGTTGACACCTGCTGGTCAGGACTGGTTACTACAGCTTGTTGATACCTGCTGGTCAGGACTGGTTACTACAGCTTGTTGATGCCTGCTGGTCAGGACTGGTTACTACAGCTTGTTGATGCCTGCTGGTCAGGACTGGTTACTACAGCTTGTTGATGCCTGCTGGTCAGACTGGTTACTACAGCTTGTTGATACCTGCTGGTCAGGACTGGTTACTACAGCTTGTTGATACCTGCTGGTCAGGACTGGTTACTACAGCTTGTTGACGCCTGCTGGTCAGGACTGGTTACTACAGCTTGTTGACGCCTGCTGGTCAGGACTGGTTACTACAGCTTGTTGATACCTGCTGGTCAGGACTGGTTACTACAGCTTGTTGACGCCTGCTGGTCAGGACTGGTTACTACAGCTTGTTGATGCCTGCTGGTCAGGACTGGTTACTACAGCTTGTTGATGCCTGCTGGTCAGAACTGGTTACTACAGCTTGATGACGCCTGCTGGTCAGGACTGGTTACTACAGCTTGTTGATACCTGCTGGTCAGGACTGGTTACTACAGCTTGTTGATACCTGCTGGTCAGGACTGGTTACTACAGCTTTTTGATACCTGCTGGTCAGGACTGGTTACTACAGCTTGATGATGCCTGCTGGTCAGGACTGGTTACTACAACTTGTTGATACCTGCTGGTCAGGACTGGTTACTACAGCTTGTTGACGCCTGCTGGCCAGGACTGGTTACTACAGCTTGTTGACGCCTGCTGGTCAGGACTGGTTACTACAGCTTGTTGATACCTGCTGGTCAGGACTGGTTACTACAGCTTGTTGACGCCTGCTGGTCAGGACTGGTTACTACAGCTTGTTGATACCTGCTGGTCAGGACTGGTTACTACAGCTTGTTGATACCTGCTGGTCAGGACTGGTTACTACAGCTTGTTGATACCTGCTGGTCAGGACTGGTTACTACAGCTTGTTGATACCTGTTGGTCAGGACTGGTTACTACAGCTTGTTGACGCCTGCTGGTCAGGACTGGTTACTACAGCTTGTTGATACCTGCTGGTCAGGACTGGTTACTACAGCTTGTTGATGCCTGCTGGTCAGGACTGGTTACTACAGCTTGTTGATACCTGCTGGTCAGGACTGGTTACTACAGCTTGTTGATGCCTGCTGGTCAGGACTGGTTACTACAGCTTGTTGATACCTGCTGGTCAGGACTGGTTACTACAGCTTGTCGACGCCTGCTGGTCAGGACTGGTTACTACAGCTTGTTGATACCTGCTGGTCAGGACTGGTTACTACAGCTTGTTGATGCCTGCTGGTCAGGACTGGTTACTACAGCTTGTTGATGCCTGCTGGTCAGGACTGGTTACTACAGCTTGTTGATGCCTGCTGGTCAGGACTGGTTACTACAGCTTGTTGACGCCTGCTGGTCAGGACTGGTTACTACAGCTTGTTGGCGCCTGCTGGTCAGGACTGGTTACTACAGCTTGTTGACGCCTGCTGGTCAGGACTGGTTACTACAGCTTGTTGATGCTCAAATAAAATAAAATAACATTTTATTGGTCACATACACGCAGTTAGCTGATGTTATTCCGGGTGAAGCAAAATGCTTGTTCCTCTAGCTCCCACAGTGTAGTCATATCTAGCAAGTAATATCTAACAAATTACATAACATATACCCAATACACACAAATCTAAGTAGGAATGAATTAAGACTATATACATATGGATGAGCGATGTTAGAGCAGGACAGAGTAAGATACCGTAGAATAGTATAGAATACAGTATATACACATGACTAACGCCAGACATGTAAACATTAAGTGACTAAGATACCCTAGAATAGTACAGAATACAGTATACACATATGAGATGACTAACGCCAGATATGTAAACATTATTAAAGTGACTCGTGTTCCATTCCTTAAAGTGGTTAGTGATTCCTAGTCTATGCCTATAGGCAGCAGCCTCTAATGTGCTAGTGATGGCTGTTTAACAGTCTGAAGGCCTTGAGATAGAAGCTTCTTTTCAGTCTCTTGGTCCCAGCTTTGATGCACCTGTACTGACCCCACCTTCTGGATGGTAGTGGGGTGAACAGGCAGTGGCTTGGGTGGTTGATGTCCTTGATGATTTTTTTGGCCTTCCTGTGACATGGGATTCTGTAGGTGTCTTGGAGGATGGGTAGTTTGCCCCTGGGAATGCGTTGGGCACACTGCACCACCCTCTGGAGAGCCTTGTGGTTGTGATACAGCGGTGATACAGCCCGACAGGATGCTTTCAATTGTGCATCTGACTTTCATGCGACAATTCTCTGCAGTGACTAAACGTTCAGTAGATTTTCCATTGAAAGGAAAGGGAAAGGGGGATACCTAGTCAGTTGTACAATCTTCCTCATTTAACCCCACAGAGATTGGAGAAGTATCTGCTGAACTGTGATCCTCATTAAGGGAGGCAGAGACAGGAAGAAATGTAATCCATCTAACCTAGCCTACAGTAACAGTAGACCTCTGTCTAATGCAACTGCTTGGCACTGTTGTAAATGTGTGTACTAAACCAGGACATGCAGACACTGTATCAGGAGAATCAGGCGTATCAGGAGAAAATGACAAATAATTGATTGAGGACTGGGGATGTGCACTGAACTTTTGCTGCACTAACTGGGAGTTGAGTGTTGGACTGTACAAGGAATCAGCACTCACCAGTTGGTATGGTCACTAGTGGCTTTATTTCCAGGTCAAACGTCAAACATCATTACGTTGTTACAGTGTTCAGTGAGTTCTACAAGGCAGAGGAGGTTTTGTGTTGTATTATGGGAAATGTAGTTTCCACCAGGCAGCATTTGTTACCAAGATATAGTATTACATAAACACAGAAAGAACCACAGAATAAACCACACAGAATACATACAGTGAGGTTGACACACACAGATACAAGGAAAGTGCATTTATGTCTTTGAGGAGACACAGCAAAGCCGAATGTTGTTGTTTTATGACCAACATTACAAAGACAGAGCTCAAAAAAAAAACTACTGAGAATATCAGACTTCTGATTTTTCAATGGCACAAAAATGAACAGATTCCCTTTAAAACAGAAACATATTTATAGGGCTCAAAGCTTGAGTGACTCTTTATTACAACACAATAGAACAATAATTATACAGTAGTCATTGACTCATTCATCTATATCTGTTTAGCTCTGTCGCTCTCTCTCTCTCTCTCAGTCGCACTGGGGTGTGTAGGGGTGTGTAGGGGTGTGTAGGGGTGTGTAGGGGTGTGTAGGGGTGTGGGGCATCAGGTTTCTTTTATATACAGTGGACGAGGAGGGCGGCTTGTCTTTAACTTTCTAGGTTGTTAAAATGAAAAAAATTCTCTAATGACTAATTATTGGGCCAATAAAGGTCATTTTTGAAGAAATAGAAATCTCCTGTACAGTGGAACATTTACATACTAAAAAAATGTATTTATAAACAAGAGCGCCCATTAAACAACCGCATTCATAATATCCACATTAAAATCATGTTAGCACAATATGTATGGCAGCGAATGGTAGAGTATATCACCATAGCAACATTCAGTAGTATGTGCAGAGTGCAAGCAGCAGTGTCAGAAACATGATGAAATGAGTTATGAAAGCTATGAGGAAAGCTATCATAACAGGAATGTATTTTGTAACAGACACATATGTACACACCACATTCACAACCATCGAAGAAAAGCCAGATTGCCAAAGTGATGATAGGTCAAATGTTGTTTTAGGCCAAAAGGTAGAAAAGTGCTCAGTTATCAATGAGTAACAACATCACATGTACACTAGCTACAATGTAATAGAAATAACTTACAACCATGTATAACAACAACTAACCTGGTCAAAACCTACACAAGACTCCACAATCACAATATTGTATTACACCACTGAAGTTTCAAGATTTTTAGACACTTTTAGCATGTTGTTGTCACAATAAATACTATTACTCTAGTGTTGGTATATACTCTCATTTAACACCTTGTTGGAACAACTATTTTCAGGATGTTCCTAACAAATCATATATCGTCTTCTACTGTGGTCATATACTTCACACTTGATAGGTTGTTAAAATGACTAGAAATTCACTCTTAGAAATGGTCTGATTAAAATATAAATGTTAGATCTAGTCTATGATAAATTCTATTTGGTAGGGCTTAATTCTATGATATATAGAATATATAGAAGTCTTTACACACAAAGCAATCACAGCTCATGTTTCACGCAGTTGTCTTTAGTAGACTGTTAGATCTCACTCCAAAAACTGTGTCGCCACTATACATCATACTGAGGTCAATGTAGACTTTCTAAGTACTAGTAGTGGTTGAATGTCATTGTTCCATAGTGGTTGAATGTCATTGTTCCATAGTGGTTGAATGTCATTGTTCCATAGTGGTTGAATGTCATTGTTCCATAGTGGTTGAATGTCATTGTTCCATAGTGGTTGAATGTCATTGTTCCATAGAGGTCGAATGGCTCTGCTCCATATATTGCCTCTATCCCTATCTGATACATGATTTGGACTACATCTGAGATTCTTCAAGGTTCCTCCACACATTCTCTCAATCTAATTGTCTTCGAGAAACTGTTATCATGCTGTCAAAGAATTCTACTATCATACTGGCCAAACCCGGAATCTGTGTTTTGATGTACTATTTGGAGAATTTTACTACTGAACTCCTCATTAGCATAGCTATGATAGGCCAGCCAGGCATTTGAAGCCTATACTGTCCAGTGAGGGAAAAAAGTATTTGATCCCCTGCTGATTTTGTATGTTTGCCCACTGACAAAGAAATGATCAGTCTATCATTTTAATGGTATGTTTATTTGAACAGTGAGAGACAGAATAACAACAAACAAATCCAGAAGAACACATGTCAAAAAAGTTATAAATTGATTTGCATTTTAATGAGGGAAATAAGTATTTGACCCCTATGCAAAACATGACTTAGTACTTGGTGGCAAAACCCTTGTTGGCAATCACAGAGGTCAGATGTTTCTTGTAGTTGGCCACCAGGTTTGCACACATCTCAGGAGTGATTTTGTCCAGCTCCTCTTTGCAGATCTTCTCCAAGTCATTAAGGTTTCGAAGCTGACATTTGGGAACTCGAACATTCAGCTCCCTCCACAGATTTTCTATGGGATTAAGGTCTGGAGACTGGCTAGGCCACTCCAGGACCTTAATGTGCTTCTTCTTGAACCACTCCTTTGTTGCCTTGGCCGTGTGTTTTGGGTCATTGTCATGCTGGAATACCCATACACGACCCATTTTCAATGCCCTGGCTGAGCGAATGAGGTTCTCCCCCAAGATTTGATGGTACATGGCCCCGTCCATCGTCCCTTTTGTTGGGGTGAAGTTGTCCTATCTCCTTAGCAGAAAAACACCCCCAAAGCATAATGTTTCCACCTCCATGTTTGACGGTGGGGATGGTGTTCTTGGGGTCATAGGCAGCATTCCTCCTCCTCCAAACACGGCGAGTTGAGTTGATGCCAAAGAGCTCCATTTTGGTCTCATCTGACCACAACACTTTCACCCAGTTGTCCTCTGAATCATTCAGATGTTCATTGGCAAACGTCAGACAGGCATGTATATGTGCTTTCTTGAGCAGGGGGACCTTGCGGGACCTGCAGTATTTCAGTCCTTCAAGGCGTAGTGTGTTACCAATTGTTTTCTTGGTGACTATGGTCCCAGCTGCCTTGAGATCATTGACAAGATCCTCCCGTGTAGTTCTGGGCTGATTCCTCACCGTTCTCATGATAATTGCAACTCCATGAGGTGAGATCTTGCATGGAGGCCCAGGCCGAGGGAGATTGACAGTTCTTTTGTGTTTCTTCCATTTACAAATAATCACACCAACTTTTGTCACCTTCTCACCAAGCTGCTTGGCGATGGTCTTGTAGCCCATTCCAGCCTTGTGTAGGTCTACAATCTTGTCCCTGACATCCTCGGAGAGCTCTTTGGTCTTGGCCATGGTGGAGAGTTTGGAATCTGATTGATTGATTGCTTCTGTGGACAGGTGTCTTTTATCCAGGTAACAAACTGGGATTAGGAGCACTCCCTTTAAGAGTGTGCTCCTAATCTCAGCTCGTTACCTGTATAAAAGACACCTGGGAGCCAGAAATCTTTTTGATTGAGAGGGGGTCAAATAAAATTTGATTTGATTTGATTTGGATTTTTAAAAAACGTATTTCCCTCATTAAAATGCAAATCAATTTATAAAATTTTTGACATGTGTTTTTCTGGATTTTCTTGTTGTTATTCTGTCTCTCACTGTTCAAATAAACATACCATTAAAATTATAGACTGATCATTTCTTTGTCAGTGGGCAAACGTACAAAATCAGCAGGGGATCAAATACTTTTTTCCCTCACTGTATGTAGTCTGATGAGGCAGACAGAAGCCACAAATATGGGTGAGCCATGCCAGTGTTCTAGCTGGCTCAGTGGTCAGGCTCCAGAGATGTAAAAGCTAGTTTAGGATACACCAGGCAGAGAGACAGATAGGCTGGATTAGGATATACTAGGCAGAGAGACAGATAGGCTGGGTTAGGATATACCAGGCAGAGAGACAGATAGGCTGGGTTAGGATACATCAGGCAGAGAGGATGTTTAGGTTCCCGTACTGCCCTCCCAAACCCACTGAACTCAGTACATATCAACCCAAATCCTATTCCCATTTTAACCCAAGTGAAGGACAATATGGGAAGTTTATTACTGAACATATTTGTTGGAATGTTTATCCTTATAAATGCTAATAGTATAAAGGTTTTTACTTGTAATGCCAATCATTAAAAAGTACAGTAGTAAAATTGGTCATTGATTAACTAATGATTGGCGTCTATGAGTTAAGTCAGTTATAAATGATAAATTACTTGGGCATTGGTAAAAGCTAATTACAAATTATCATTAATAACTTACAGTAATAAATACTTTAGGTAGTTTAAATGAAAATGACTGAAGGCACACACACACACACACACACACACACACACACACACACACACACACACACACACACACACACACACACACATAAATCCTCTTTGACACGTACTCTCATGATGCCTGCATTATCATCCCCGACCCTATCCCCAACACACACTATACACACACCCGACACTTAAGCTGCTATTTCATATGGAAGCTCCTCTCCATAACAGTGCATATCTCTAGTCCTGCACTTTAAAAGTCCAATTCAACCTCAAATGGATAAAAAAAGTTATACTCCCTACATTACAGTATCTATGCACAAGGGGCTTGTCTAACCCTGTAACCCTGTTCTCTAACTGTTCCACTATCTACGGATTCGCTGACGATCACTTATTTTACTTCTTATCCGTCGGAAACTCAACCATTGGAACTTTCTCCGTCGTCGGGGAGACGGGCAGGGTGACCATACCCTCTGGGGGAGGAGATTGGGCTCCTGCAGTGCCGGCGAATCCTTTGGCAATGTCATCAAAGGTTCGCCCCTTAGTCTCCGGGACTTTGAAGTAGGTGAAGACGAAGAAGAATATGAGGAAGATCATGAAGATGATGAAGACGTAAGGACCACACAGCTCCTGTAAAGGAGAGAGAGAGAGAGGAGGTTAGAGAGAAACACAATCTAAGCTGTAAAGTATGTCTGATGTTTTGGTCTTATAACGGTGCCAATCCCATTCATTCAGCTTTGAGGCCTGAAGATTTATCTTGATACATATACATAGGTGTCTGTAGTACGAGGAAGAAGAACCAACCTCCAGTTTGGGGAAGCCCAGCCCGACCAGGAAGTTGGCGGTCCAGTTGGAGCAGCCGGCGACGGCCATAGCTGCAGGCCGAGGCCCCTGGGAGAACAACTCAGCAACTATGAACCATGGGATAGGACCTGGACCCATCTCAAAACTGGCCACAAAGGCAAACACCGCCACGATGGCCAAGTAGCTCAGAGACGGGTTGGTCTTCTACTCAGAGAGGAGGGAGGGAATGGAGGGATCAAACATGTTAAGCAGTGGAATAAAATCCAGTCAAGGATTTTTATGGTGTGACAAGAATAGTTATTGTCGGGTTCTTGACATTCGAAATGATAGACAGCCGAGATTGAAACTCACCACCAATGAGAGGGAGATGGTCATGAGCAGAGCACTGATAGCCATTCCAGCCAATCCGATGAGGTGCAGGGTCCTTCGTCCCGCCCTCTCCACCAGGAAGAGCTGTGAATCAAACAAGGAAGTGCTTAGAATGTGTCCAAGGGTATCACATTTCATATTGGAATCTGGTCTAAGGTAGTGCACTATCAAACTGTACTATTTCTGTATTATTATACTTGATTATTATTATGTGTTAAAATACTTACAGACACCACTGTGAATAGAGTGTTGACCACCCCAGCTCCTATAGTGGCGTAGATGGGCTGGGTCACCCCGGCAGTGTCAAATATACCTGTCGAATAGTAGAATACCTGAGGAGGAAGTAGGAGAGAGGGAGAGGAAGTTGATTATTGATTCATAACCAATATGAGGATATGTATCTAGTTAAATCTAGTTGTTGTCGACCCATGTTTACTCCTACAGACAGAGAGGGCTGTTGTTTCAGTGTGTTCTGTGGCCATCTGGGTTTGATTGATGCTGTATTTATAATTGTTTTATGTAACCTTTATTTAAGAAGGGAGTCATGCTGAGACCACAGTCTCTTTAGCAGATGAGCCCTGCATGAACACCAATAAACAACCGTTTTACTATACATATCTATATACACATCAATAAACATCCATTACACTATACATATCTATATACACATCAATAAACATCCATTACACTATATATATCTATATACACATCAATAAACATCCATTACACTATACATATCTATATACACATCAATAAACATCCATTACACTATATATATCTATATACACATCAATAAACATCCATTACACTATACATATCTATATACACATCAATAAACATCCATTACACTATATACACATCAATAAACAACCATTACACTATATAGATCTATATACACGTCAATAAACATCCATTACACTATATATATCTATATACACATCAATAAACAACCATTACACTATATACACATCAATAAACAACCATTACACTATATATATCTATATACACATCAATAAACAACCATTACACTATATATATCTACATACACATCAATAAACATCCATTACACTATATATATCTATATACATCAATAAACAACCATTACACTATATATATCTATATACACATCAATAAACAACCGTTTTACTATACATATCTATATATACATCAATAAACAACCATTACACTATATATATCTATATACACATCAATAAACAACCGTTTTACTATACATATCTATATACACATCGATAAACAACCATTACACCTTATATATCTATATACACATCAATAAACAACCATTACACTATATATATCTATAAACACATCAATAAACAACAGTGTTACTATACATATCTATATACACATCAATAAACAACCATTACACTATATACACATCAATAAACAACAGTGTTACTATACATATCTATATACACATCAATAAACAACAGTTTCACTATATATATCTATATACACATCAATAAACAACAGTGTTACTATACATATCTATATACACATCAATAAACAACCATTACACTATATATATCTATATACACATCAATAAACAACCATTACACTATATATATCTATATACACATCAATAAACAACCATTACACTATATATATCTATATACACATCAATAAACAACCATTACACGATATACAGTGCCTTGCACGCCCATTTTTTCAGTTTTTGATTTGTTAAAAAAGTTTGAAATATCCAATAAATGTCATTCCACTTCATGATTGTGTCCCACTTGTTGTTGATTCTTCACAAAAAAATACAGTTTTATATCTTTATGTTTGAAGCCTGAAATGTGGCAAAAGGTCGCAAAGTTCAAGGGGGCCGAATACTTTCGCAAGGCACTGTATATCTATATACACATCAATAACCAACAGTTTTACTATACATATCTATATACACATCAATAAACAACAGTTTCACTATACATATCTATATACACATCAATAAACAACAGTTTCACTATACATATCTATATACACATCAATAAACAACAGTTTCACTATACATATCTATATACACATCAATAAACAACCATTACAATATACATATCTATATACACATCAATAAACAACCATTACACTATATATATCTATATACACATCAATAAACAACAGTTTCACTATATATATCTATATACACATCAATAAACAACAGTTTTACTATACATATCTATATACACATCAATAAACAATAGTTTTACTATACATATCTATATACACATCAATAAACAACCATTACACTATACATATCTATATACACATCAATAAACAACCATTACACTATATATATATATATATATATATATATATATACACACATCAATAAACAACCATTACACTATACATATCTATATACACATCAATAAACAACCATTACACTATATATATCTATATACACATCAATAAACAACCATTACACTATATATATATATATATATATATATATATATATATATATATATATATATATATACACATCAATAAACAACCTTTACACTATATATATATATATATATATACACATCAATAAACAACCATTACACTATATATATATATATATATATATATATATATATATATATATATATATATATATATATACACATCAATAAACAACCTTTACACTATATATATCTATAAACACATCAAACACAAAACACGAAAAGCAAAACACAATCATATGAAACAAACACATTGTTCAGTAAAAGTGCCCTCTAACATCCATCTGAATTAGGCCCAGTCTAAATGTCATTGCGCCATCTCGATTAGATCTTAGGGTGATCATCTCGCTAGCCAATCATGTTATTATGCTACATCCATTCCACTTAATCAAACGCTTCCTTCCTCAGCCTCTGGGCCGAAGAGGAGGTGGTGACTTGACAGTCTCTGTATGTTGGCATCTCTTCACTGAATCATTTAGTTTCAGTATTCTAACGTTGAACTGTGACTTCCGTAGAACTGTGAGAGTTGCAACATTACACGTCCTACTACATATGCCTATACGCAATAACTTGATCTGGAAAGGCTCATTGTGAACTTATTCTTTTGAAATCTGTGGTTATGCTTCTCTTTCCTCATTTCCTTTCCTTCATTACAAATGTATAAAAGGGCTGGATAGGTTTCCACCATATTGCTTCCAACTGTACTGTTAGATCAGGGGTCATGGATTAAGAGAAGGAAAAACTCTCTGTCCAACTTAAATCAAATCAAATCAAAGTTTATTTGTCACGTGCGCCGAATACAACAGGTGTAGACCTTACAGTGAAATGCTTTCTTACAGGCTCTAACCAATAGTACAAAAAAGGTATTAGGTGAACAATAGGTTGGCAAAGAAATAAAACAACAGTAAAAAGACTGTCTATATACAGTAGCGAGGCTATACAAGTAGCGAGGCTATATACAGACAACGGTTAGCCAGGCTGATTGAGGTAGTATGTACATGAATGTATAGTTACGGTGACTATGCATATATGATAAACAGAAAGTAGCAACAGCGTAAAAAGAGGGGGTTGGGGGGGGCACACCATGCAAATAGTCCAGGTAGCCATTTGGTTACCTGTTCAGGAGTCTTATGGCTTGGGGGTAAAACTGTTGAGAAGCCTTTTTGTCCTAGACTTGGCACTCCGGTACCGCTTGCCATGCGGTAGTAGAGAGAACAGTCTATGACTGGGGTGGCTGGGGTCGTTGACAATTTTAGGGCCTTCCTCTGACATCGCCTGATGTAGAGGTCCTGGTTGGCAGGCAGCTTAGCCCCAGTGATGTACTGGGCCGTACGCCCTACCCTCTGTAGTGCCTTGCGGTCAGAGGCCAAGCAATTGCCGTACCAGGCAGTGATGCAACCAGATGTAGAACCTTTTGAGGATCTCAGGACACATGCCAAATCTTTTTAGTTTCTTGAGGGAGAATAGGCTTTGTCGTGCCCTCTTCACGACTGTCTTGGTGTGTTTGGACCATTCTAGATGTTGTTGATGTGGACACCAAGAAATTTGAAGCTCTCAACCTGCTCCACTAAAGCCCCATCGATGAGAATGGGGGTGTGCTCGGTCCTCCTTTTCCTGTAGTCCACAATCATCTCCTTAGTCGTGGTTACGTTGAGGGATAGGTTGTTATTCTGGCACCACACGGCCAGGTCTCTGACTTCCTCCCTATAGGCTGTCTCGTCATTGGCGGTGAACACTGTTGTGTCGTCTGCAAACTTAATGATGATGTTGGAGTCATGCCTGGCCATACAGTCGTGGGTGAACAGGGAGTACGCACCCCTGGGGAGCTCCAGTGTTGAGGATCAGCGTGGCGGATGTGTTGCTACCTACTCTCACCCCCTGGGGATGGCCCGTCAGGAAGTCCAGGATCCAGTTGCAGAGGATGGTGTCTAGTCCCAGGATCCTTAGCTTAGTGATGAGCTTTGAGGGTACTATGGTGTTGAACGCTGAGCGGTAGTCAATGAGTAGCATTCTCACATAAGTGTTCCTTTTGTCCAGGTGGGAAAGGGCATTGTGGAGTGCAATAGAGATTGCATCATCTGTGGATCTTTTTGGGCGGTATGCAAATTGGAGTGGGTCTAGGGTTTCTGGGATAATGGTGTTGATGTGAGCCATTACCAACCTTTCAAAGCACTTCATGGCTACGGATGTGAGTTCTACAGGTCTGTAGTCATTTAAGCAGCCTTTGTGTTCTTGGGCACAGGGACTATGGTGGTCTGCTTGAAACATGTTGGTATTACAGACTCAGTCAGGGACGTTTAAATTGTCAGTGAAGACACCTGCCAGTTGGTCAGCACAGACACCTGCCAGTTGGTCAGCACATGCCCGGAGCACACGTCCTTGTAATCCGTCTGGCCCCGCAGCCTTTGTGTATGTTGACCTGTTTAAAGGTCTTACTCACATCGGCTACGGAAAGCGTGATCACACAGTCTTCCGGAACAGCTGATGCTCTCATGCATGCCTCTGTGTTGCTTGCCTCAAAGCGAGCATAGAAGTGATTTAGTTTGTCTGGTAGGCTTGTGTCACTGGGCAGCTCGCGGCTGTGTTTCCCTTTGTAGTCTGTAATAGTTTGCAAGCCCTGCCACATAAGACAAGCGTCGGAGCCGGTGTAGTATGATTCAATCTTAGCCCTGTATTGACGCTTTGCCTGTTTGATGGTTCGTCGCAGGGCATAGCAGGATTTATTGTAAGCTTCCGGGTTAGAATCCCACCCCTTTGTAAGCGGGAGCTCTACCCTTTAGCTCAGTGCAAATGTTGCCTGTAATCCATGGCTTCTGGTTGGGGTATGTACGTACAGTCACTGTGGGGACGACGTCCTCGATACACTTATTGATAAAGCCAGTGACTGATGTGGTGTACTCCTCAATGCCTTCGGAAGAATCCCGGAACATGTTCCAGTCTGTTCCATCTGCTTCATCTGACCACTTTTTTATAGACCGAGTCACTGGTGCTTCCTGCTTTAATTTTAACTTGTAAGCAGGAATCAGGAGGATAGAGTTGTGGTCGCATTTACCAAATGGAGGGCAAGGGAGAGCTTTGTACGCGTCTCTGTGTGTGGAGTACAGGTGATCTCGATTTCCCCCCCCCCCTCTGGTTGCACATTTAACATGTTGATGGAAATTTGGTAGAACTGATTTAAGTTTCGCTGCATTAAAGTCTCTGGCCACTAGGAGCGCCGCCTCTGGGTGAGCGGTTTCCTGTTTGCTTATTTCCTTATACAGCTGACTGAGTGCGGTCTTTGTGCCAGCATGTGTTTGCGGAGATAAATAAACAGCCACGAAAAGTAGAGTTGAAAACTCTCTAGGCAAGTAGTGTGGCCTGCAATTTATCACAATAAATCTAGAGACTTCCTTAGATTTCGTGCACCAGCTGTTGTTTACAAATATGCACAGACCGCCCCCCCCCCGTCTTACCGGAGTGTGCTGTTCTATCCTGCCGGTGCAGTATATATCCCGCTAGCTGAATATCCATGTCGTCATTCAGTCACGATTCCGTGAAACATAGGATATTACAGTTTTTGATGGTCCCGTTGGTAGGATATTCGTGATCGTACCTCGTCTAGTTTATTGTCCAATGATTGCATGTTGGCGAGTAGTATTGACGGTAACGGCAGCTTTCCCACTCGCCTTTTCCGGGTCCTGACCAGGCATCTTGCTCTTTGTCCTCTGTACCTGTGTCGCTTCCTCTTGCAAATAACCGGGATATCGGCCCTGTCGGGTATTTGGAGAATGTCTGTGCGACTTGCTTGTTGAAAAAAAAATATTTGTTTAATCCGAGGTGAATGATCGCTGTCCTGATATCAAGAAGCTCTTTTTTTGCCGTAAGATACGGTCGCAGAAACATTATGTACAAAATAAGTTACAAATAACGCAAAACCCCCCACATAATAGCACAATTGGTTGGGCGCCTGTAAAACTGCTGCCATTTCCTCATAAAGGCTTTTCCCTGATGTTTACCTTAGTTAAATTATGTAGTATGGAAGAACTCCCTAATTATGTTGCATTGTGGGAGTTGTAGTCTACTCACCGCATTGATGCCAGAGAGCTGCTGGGAGAGCTGCAGGATGATGGCGATGATGATTGGCTGACGGTAGGCTGGCGAACGGAAGAGTTCTGGAATAGTGACCTTCTTCTCCATGGCCATCTTCATCCCTTCTTCCTTCATCTCCTGGATGTCATCACTTACATCCTCACAGCCACGCAGACGCACCAGGGCTGGAGGGAGGGCGAGATATTTTTTAAATACTAGGTACTTTCTGATACTAATGAATCCCAAATAAATAACAGAGTAATTGTCATGTAAATACTTTTACACCACATAGTTTCTAAGAAAACGGTCAAATAATAAAGTTCCCTAAATGAGTGCTATGCAATATGATCAGTAACATCTCCTAGGTTTAATATGATCAGTAACATCTCCTATCTGTAATATGATGAGTAACATCTCCTAGGTTTAATATGATCAGTAACATCTCCTATGTGTAATATGATCAGTAACATCTCCTAGGTTTAATATGATCAATAACATCTCCTAGGTTTAATATGATCAGTAACATCTCCTATGTGTAATATGATCAGTAACATCTCCTAGGTTTAATATGATCAATAACATCTCCTAGGTTTAATATGATCGGTAACATCTCCTATGTGTAATATGATCAGTAACATCTCCTAGGTTTAATATGATCAGTAACATATCCTATGTGTAATATGATCAGTAACATCTCCTAGGTTTAATATGATCAGTAACATATCCTATGTGTAATATGATCAGTAACATATCCTATGTGTAATATGATCAGTAACATATCCTATGTGTAATATGATCAGTAACATATCCTATGTGTAATATGATCAGTAACATCTCCTATGTGTAATATGATCAATAACATCTCCTAGGTTTAATATGATCAGTAACATATCCTATGTGTAATATGATCAATAACATCTCCTAGGTTTAATATGATCAGTAACATATCCTATGTGTAATATGATCAGTAACATATCCTATGTGTAATATGATCAATAACATCTCCTAGGTTTAATATGATCAGTAACATATCCTATGTGTAATATGATCAATAACATCTCCTAGGTTTAATATGATCAATAACATCTCCTAGGTTTAATATGATCAGTAACATATCCTATGTGTAATATGATCAATAACATCTCCTAGGTTTAATATGATCAATAACATCTCCTAGGTTTAATATGATCAGTAACATATCCTATGTGTAATATGATCAATAACATCTCCTAGGTTTAATATGATCAGTAACATCTCCTATGTGTAGTATGATCAGTAACATATCCTATGTGTAATATGATCAGTAACATATCCTATGTGTAATATGATCAGTAACATATCCTATGTGTAATATGATCAGTAACATATCCTATGTGTAATATGATCAGTAACATATCCTATGTGTAATATGATCAATAACATCTCCTAGGTTTAATATGATCAGTAACACCTCCTATGTGTAATATGATCAGTAACATCTCATATGTGTAATATGATCAGTAACATATCCTATGTGTAATATGATCAGTAACATCTCCTATGTGTAATATGATCAGTAACATCTCCTATGTGTAATATGATCAGTAACATCTCATATGTGTAATATGATCAGTAACATATCATATGTGTAATATGATCAGTAACATCTCCTAGGTTTAATATGATCAATAACATCTCCTAGGTGTAATACGATCAGTAGCATCTCCTAGGTTTAATATGATCAATAACATCTCCTAGGTGTAATATGATCAATAACATCCCCTATGTGTAATATGATCAATAACATCTCCTAGGTGTAATATGATCAGTAACATCTCCTATGTGGAATATGATCAGTAACATCTCCTATGTGTAATATGATCAGTAACATCTCCTATGTGTAGTATGATCAGTAACATATCCTATCTGTAATATGATCAGTAACATCTCCTATGTGTAATATGATCAGTAACATCTCCTATGTGTAATATGATCAGTAACATGTCTCCTCTCCCTGACCTTTGCGAGCCTCCTCCTCCTGGTTGAGGCTGATGAGGAGGTAGCGGGGGCTCTCTGGGCAGAAGGGCAACATGATGCTCTGCACCACAGCAGGGATGGCCGTCAGGGACAGCAGGAGGGGCCACAGGGAGTCTGACCCCAGCAGAAACTCCAGACCAAAGACCTACAGAGTAGAGAGAGGGACAACAGGATGGCCAGGGTTAAAGCTTAAGGTAGTAGAAAAAGTCATTCTCAAACTAAAACAGATTTAACTGACTTGATTGTACAGAAAAAGGAGATCGGTCAATTACATTCAGTGAAATGAACAGCATTTAAATCAGTTGACCTCAATAACATTAAGTTCAATTAATTACAATAAACTCAGTAGAGTTTGAACCAAAATAACCTAAATGAAAGTGAACCAGTGCCTGATGCTCTCTGTGGTACCTGTGCCACCAGGATGCCAATGACCACTCCCAGCTGGTGGAGGGTGCCGAAGGCCCCCCTGAGGTGCGTGGGGGCCAGCTCTCCCACGTACATGGGCGTCAGTCCCGTACACAGGCCACAGAACACGCCAATGACCAGCCTGCCAATGATGACCATCTCAAAGGACTTACACAGGCTGGACAGACCCATCAGAGTTCCACCCAGAAGGGCCAGCACGTTGGCCAGGAGCATGGACTTCCGCCTGGGGAGAGGGAGAGAGAGAGAGAGAGAGGAGGATAGGAAAAGGGGAAAGAAAAGAAGGACAGTGGGAGGAAAAATGTGTGGTGGTTAGAAAGATGGGGGAAGCCATTTAGTCCAGTGCCCTGCCAGAGACCATGAATGGCCTGCTAAATAAACAGTGATGAAGTGATGTGAGATGAGGCCAGGTTAGGAGGTAAGACCTCAATTAAAATTACAGCCTCAATTAACATTACAGCACCGAATCGACTAAGGGCTTTGGCTCATCTTTGAGAGCAAATATTTACATGCCCCACACCTCTCATTGTGGTGCTGGGAATAAAATAAAATTAAACAGTACAAAGTCATTACAGATACAAAACCACTTCCACACGCACATTTACTGTACATCTGCATTTCTTTGTATAATTAGTCCTTAACTCACCTCCCAAACCTGTCCACCATGACCCCCACAGACAAGGACCCAACCATGCCCCCCACACTGAAGATGGCCACAGCGAAGCTCCAAACCATGGTGTTAGTCCCAGGGGAGAAGGGGTCTCCATAACGATCCATAGACACATTCTGGAAGAACCGTCGCAGTTTCTGAGAGTGGAGATGACAGAACCTTAGAACCTTCAGAGGTTAAAGGGTGGGAATATCACTGAGGATTTAGGCAAGTGGTCTACAATCCTAGTCCTGGAGATGTACAGAGGGTGCAGGCATTTGTTTCAGCCCTGTTCCAGCCCTGACTGTTATAGTCAATACACATGAGTACTACCATTGACTGCCCACAAGGGGGAGACAAAGTTGAAAACAACAGCACATCCATGTGTGCTTGTGTGTGTGTGTGTGTGTGTGTGTGTGTGTGTGTGTGTGTGTGTGTGTGTGTGTGTGTGTGTGTGTGTGTGTGTGTGTGTGTGTGTGTGTGTGTGTGTGTGTGTGTGTGCGCACACACACACAGACACACACACACCTGCTCAGGGGCATTGATGACTCCAGTGTTGTATCCGAACTGCAGGGAGCCGATGACGGCTGTAGTGATGCAGTAGAGGAGGTAACAGGTCACTCCCTTCTTCTTCTGGGGATGGAGGAGAGATAGAGGGAGGAAGAGAGAGGGGGAGTGAAAACAGGGAGAGAGAGGCAGTGATGGAGGGAGAGGAGTGTTAAAATAATAGAAAGAGAGAGAGAAACAGATAACAAGAAAGTGACAGAGAAAAGGATAGCGAGAGAGAGAGAGAGAGAGAGAGAGAGAGAAACAGATAACAAGAAAGTGACAGAGAAAAGGATAGCGAGAGAGAGAGAGAGAAACAGGAAATTAGAAATCCACTGGTCTCATGCATATGGATGGAGACGTAGTCTACAATAATTCTGTCATTGTCATCATAGCCAGTGTCTTGGCCCACAAAGCTCTTGTTGTTCCCAGTGACAGTAGAAAATACACAATGAAACAGTCTGTTTGTGATTGTTCTCCCTCTCTTCTGCTTTCTCTCTGAGCATCCACAAGCTGTCACTGTCTACACTGCCACGCTAGCCTCGGTGTTACAAAACAGTAGAAATGGAACCATGTTTCGCAATCCTGATCGACCCGGAGTCTTGAGGATGAACTGTGAGAAGAATATAGACTCTATGCTACTATGGATTTATGCTACTTTATTCTACTGTTGAGGCCTATTGTATTGGGTTCGGCTGTTATACCAGTCCAATATGCGTTAATATGCTAATACTAACTACTACTTAAACAACTACCAAGTGAAATCATCTGGCATGAAGATTTTTTCTTTTTAGCTGTGGCATTTCGGTGAATGATTCAGTCGAGTTGAGTTCAGTCAGTTGTCCTTCCAGACATTAAGCATCTCCAATCCAAAATGACATCTAGAATCAGCTTCCTATTTCGCAACAATGCATCCTTCACTCATGCTGCCAAACAAACCCTTGTAAAACTGACTATCCTACCGATCCTTGACTTCGGCGATGTCATTTACAAAATTGCCTCAAACACTCTACTCAGCAAACTGGATGTAGTCTATCACAGTGCCATTTGTTTTGTCACCAAAGCCCCATTTACTACCCACATCTGCAACATGTATGCTCTTGCTGGCTGGCCCTCACTACATATCCGTCGCCAAACCCACTGGCTATAGGTTTTTGCTAGGTAAAGCCCCGCCTTATCTCAGCTCACTGGTCACCATAGCAACACCCACACATAGCATGCGTTCCAACAGGTATATTTCACTGGTCATCCCCAAAGCCAATACTTCCTTTTGCTGCCTTTCATTCCAGTTCTCTGCTCCCAATGACTGGAACGAACTGCAAAAATAACTTCTATCTCCCTCTCTAACTTTAAACATCAGCTGTCAGAGCAGTTTACCAATCACTGTACCTGTACACAGCCAATCTGTAAATAACACACCCAACTAACTCATCCCCATATTGTTATCTATCCTCTTGCTCTTTTGCACACCAGTATCTCTACTTGTACATCATCATCTGCACATCTATCACTCCAGTGTTAATGCTAAATTGTAATTATTTCGACTCTATGGCCTATTTATTGCCTTTACCTCCCTACTCTTCTACATTTGCACACACTGTACATAGATGTTTCTATTGTGTCATTGACTGTATGTTTGTTTATGTGTAACTCTGTATTGTTGTTTTTTTCACACTGCTTTGCTTTATCTTGGCCAGGTCGCAGTTGTAAATGAGAACTTGTTCTCAACTGGCCTACCTGGTGAAATATTTTTATTTATTTTTTCAATTTAAAGCTGGGCAACATAGCAGCACCAAGCTGATTGGTTATAATGAACGTCTGCTATGCAAAGCCCTGGGCCAGACCAGGGAAAGAAACCCTGTTTGATGTGGTCTCTTTTAAAGGACCAAAACCTACTCATCTGAAATACCACATCTCTTGACAGAGAATGTATACTATAGGAAAGTAACATGACAGTATATCAGTTATTATTACACAAAGGTAGGCTACTCTTTATGACACACACTATTACACATAGATGGGTCAAAGACGAGACATTTAAATTTAACATAAAAAGATAAATATGTATAAATATAATATTAAATCACTCAACTCTTACCCTTCTTTTGACCCATAAATATTTGTGTTGCAAACTATTAAATTAAGGGAGTTGTGTCAAAATGTCCTTCAGTGTAACTTTCCGTGTTAAAATTCTAATGATAACAGTGTTTTTAAAATTTAGAAATTCATCCTAAATATACATATTAACACGCATGGGATAATTGTGTTTGTTTGCAACAATATATAGAATAATGGGCAACATACAGTATCTAAAAAATATAAAAAATCTTGAATAACTTTTGTCTGGACTTTTGCGCTTCATCAATGTCATTCAGTATCACAAAGGTAAAAAGCCATTTAAAAGCATATCACATGATGGTAATCATGTGACAGTGTGTGACATCACAAAGAAGACCTATTGAAGAACCTCTATCAATGAGATGAGGTGAGTAAATCTCTCTGAAATATTTGATGATTTCACCTTTTCACCCTCTAGTAACCTTTGTATCAAAAACACATGTCCTTCAGTACAACACAGAAAACAAACTTTTAATGTTACTATTTTATAAAAAGCTATATTAAATATGAAAAGTAAGGATAATCTTTATAGGTCAAGGTCATTTTTTTCAAGGAAGTTTTAAATACACCTTAGCCAAATACATTGAAACTCAGTTTTTGACAATTCCTGACATTTAATCCTAGTAAAAATTCCATTTTAGGTCAGTTAGGAGCACCACCTTATTTTAAGAATGTGAAATGTCAGAATAATAGTAGAGAGAATGATTTCTTTCT
The DNA here is from genome assembly GCF_002021735.2 of Oncorhynchus kisutch. Taxonomy (NCBI): domain Eukaryota; kingdom Metazoa; phylum Chordata; class Actinopteri; order Salmoniformes; family Salmonidae; genus Oncorhynchus; species Oncorhynchus kisutch. The sequence continues at coordinate 5,791,579 of NC_034175.2, read as the reverse complement.
TTCATCACATTCCCAATGGGTCAGAAGTTTACATACACTCAATTAGTATTTGGTAGCATTGCCTTTAAATTGTTTAACTTGGGTTAAACGTTCTGGGTAGCCTTCCACAAGCTTCCCACAATACGTTGGGTGAATTTTGGCCCATTCCTCCTGACAGAGCTGGTGTAAATGAGTCAAGTTTGTAGGATTCCTTGCTCGCACACGCTTTTTCAGTTCTGCCCACACATTTTCTATAGGATTGAGGTGAAGGCATTGTGATGGCCACTCCACTACCTTTGTTGTCCTTAAGCCATTTTGCCACAACTTTGGAAATATGCTTGGGGTCATTGTCCATTTGGAAGACGCATTTGCGACCAAGCTATAACTTCCTGACTGATGTCTTGAGATGTTGCTTCAATATATCCACATAATTTTCTATCCACATAATTTCCCTGCCTCATGATGCCATTTATTTTGTGAAGTGCACCAGCCCCTCCTGCAGCAAAGCACCCCATAACATGATGCTGCCACCCCCGTGCTTCACAATTGGGATGGTGTTCTTCGGCTTGCAAGCCTCCCCCTTTTTCCTCCAAACATAACGATGGTCATTAGGGCCAAACTGTTCTATTTTTGTTTCCTCAGACCAGAGGACATTTCTCCAAAAAGTACAATCTTTGTCACCATGTGCAGTTGCAAACCGTAGTCTGGCTTATTTATTGCGGTTTTGGAGCAGTGGCTTCTTCCTTGCTGAGCAACCTTTCAGGTGATGTCGATATAGGACTCCTTTTACTGTGGATATAGATACTTTTGTACCTGTTTCCTCCAGCATCGTCACAAGGTCCTTTTCTGTTGTTCTGGGATTGATTTGTGCTTTTCGCACCAAAGTACCTCATCTCTAGGAGACAGAACGCGTCTCCTTCCTGAGCTGTATGATGGCTGTGTCGTCCCATGGTGTTTATACTTGTGTACTATTGTTTGTGCTGATGAATTATATCAATTAGCTTATCAGAAGCTTCTAAAGCCAGGACATCATTTTCTGGAATTTTCCAAGCTGTTTAAAGGCACAGTCAACTTAGCGTATGCAAACTTCTGACCCACTGGAATTGTGAAACAGTGAATTATAAGTGAAATAATCTGTCTTTAAACAATTGTTGGAAAAATGACTTGTGTCATGCACAAAGTAGATGTTCTAACCGACTTACCAAAACTATAGTTTGTTAACAAGAAATTTGTGGAGTGGTTGAAAAATGAGTTGTAATGATTCCATCCTAAGTGCATGTAAACTTCTGACTTCAATTGTAGGTGGCCAAGGAACTGCTTGTTAAATATGTTTATGTATGAAATCCATCCTTCAGTATCACACTTGTCCTTCAGCACAACAAAAGTTTCATGTTATACCACAATGTCACTCGTTATTCTGAATGACAGTAGCTTTGTTACTGCATGTTTTTTTTACAACATTGAATCATTAAATTGAATTCATATTAAATTCATATTTACTTGTTGTATTAATTCTGAATATGATCATTTTAAACTATTTTACGGCATTTTAAGTTTTTTCAAGGCACATTATCTTCATACTGTAGATGCCGTTGTGTAATAAGAAGAGGGCTGCACGACACAGACAAAAGATTAACGCAGATCCAGTTGCTAGGGAGAAAATACTAGCCAGAAGAAAAGCAAGGTATTTTTTCATGGTTTCATGCTTCTGTCAGCAACAGAATGGGGTATAAAGCTGGGTGGATAACACTTAACATTAAGTTGCATTATTACACTGTAGTTAATGTTTTATTGCACTGCAAATAAGGTAATACTGATGGATTATATTGGTTAATATAATATTACACACACACACAATTATGGATTAAAAATGGATTATGAATTATATTAGTTAATAGCTGTTTCATATTTGGGGCACTTTATGAAAAATCAAGACTGTACAAGTTTGAATTGAAGTAGTTTGATGGGCATTTTATGTAGCTATTTTGTGTAGGCATCTTGAAATTGCATTTGTGTACCTGCATTGAATTGAAATTTACCAGTTACAGTGTAACAATGCATAAATACAACATTAACTATCATGTAATGTAATGTAATAATGCCACTTAATGCAACGTAAAGTGTTGCCGCAGGCTCAAATTATAGTTAAGTGATTAGTATTAACATTAGCAAGGAAATAGTAACAAAACATGTTTGAGAGAGAAAGGGAGAGGGAGTTAATTTAACTTTTAAACTTTGATTAAGTGTTATCATTGTATAGCCTACTATTAATAGACTACTAATAACATTTAATGGATGTGAATCCTATTCTGTTCCAGTGTATTCAGGGTAACAAAATATTGTCATACCGTATAACACCAGTATTTCATATTAAAATACAATAACTTCGTTTTGTTGACTCAGAGAGACAAAAACTAATCTCAAAGGTTGAAGTTAAAAATATTTTCATAGATTTGAAATCATACATTTGTCCGATGAACATAAACAAAGCCTTTTAGGGAATTTGTAATTGCTGTTTCATTTTTTTGCTACTTTGAAAACCTTATACGTCTTTGAACCAGATAGATACTAATATATTAATTTCCTACATAAACACTGTAGAGCCCTTGGTTCTCTATGGTGTTAAGGTCAGAGCGGGACTAGGGGAGTATTCTAGTTTTCATATTTCTAGGTTGGTATGCTTGATATGGTTCCCAATTAGAGGCAGCTGGTTATCATTGTCTCTAATTGGGGATCATATTTAGGTAGCCTTTTTTCCACCTGTGTTTTGTAGGATATTGTTTTGAGTTAGTGCATGTTGCACCTCTGTTGTCACGGTTCGTTGATTGTTTCGTTCGTTCATTCTTTATTGTTTTGTTGTGTGGTTCACTTACTTTAAATAAAAAAAGATGTGGAACCCAGATCACGCTGCACGTTGGTCCGTGTATCCTTCCAACGAACGTGACAAACACAGCATAAGGCAGTGATGTCAAATATCCAGCAGCTCCACATAACAGACTTTCATTATAACCAATCAATGGGTGTTGTTTAGTCCAGTGATTCTCAACTGATTGGTCCTGACCCAAATTTGGGTCACGGGAGATTGGGTTGTGGGTGTATGAGTGGGTTGCGGGTGTTTTTTTTTTTAAATGAAGAAATTCTCCAGTCTGAACTTACACCAGATAGAAAGGCTGTAGAAATTATAATGAATTTACATTTTTAAATAATTTAATCTCCTAACCTAACTTTTCTTCAATCACACTATTATCAATATACAGATTAGCAGCACTATTTTGGTTGATTTTATGGTCTCAAGCCAGTGAGTTTATTCACGTTCTTCATCAAGAATTTGTGCAAAATGTAATTAATGACAATGAAAGAGGTGGGAATATTGTTCTCTTGTCATATAATTGCTGCATTTACCTTTAATATAGCATTAAAAAAAAGTTCTAGATTTTATATTGGCGATTCTTTTTTGCGATGCAAATATTGGGTTGCAACTGAGACAACCTGGTTCAATTTGGGTTCCGAGGCAAAATCAGTTGAGAACCCCTGGTTTAGTCGGTATGTCTGCTACAGGAGACACAGTGAGCTTCCTCTCGGGAGAGCAGTATTATGTCATATGGTCTCGGTCCACCGCGTCACCAGATATAATATCTACATATTTCACCAAAATGACACAATAACACGGCATGGCAGTATCAATAACATTATCACACACAGGCTCAGTGAACCTGCACAGGACATTGATAGATTGATTTGAGGGAACAGTGGGCATACTGGTAACTGCCAAAATAAAGGAAACACTTGAGTAACTGAGGGTTTTGGGCTGGCGGCTTTGTTATGGTGTGAAGGTGCATTTTCCTGGCATGGTTGAGGTCCACTCAATCCAATAGAGGGCAAGGTAAACACCAAAAAATACACAGCCTTTCTGAGTGATCACCTTCAATTTACGGTGAATCATTTCTAACCTGATGGGAGTGGTCTCTTCCAGGATGACAGTACCACCATCCAATTGAACACTTACGGGAGGTTCTGGAGAGGTGCCTGAGTTTTTCTCCACCATCAGCAAAACAACAAATTATGGAATTTTTCGTGGAAGTATGGTGTCACCTCCAGACACTTGTAGAATCTATGCCAAGGTTTATTGAAACTGTTCTGGCTTGAGGTGACCCAATGCCTTAAGACACTTTATGTTGGTGTTTCCTTTATTTTGGCAGTTCCCTTTATATCACAGTGTGAAAGCAGTGTCACCAAGACAGAGTGCTTTGTGTTGTATTGTCCTGGACTGAACAGTCTGTTCTTGTACTGATATATGTAACTCTGGTTCTTTGACTGGCCAGACTGTTTCTGTCAGGCACTAGAATTGTCATAGTGTAACACAATGGGTACAAATAAAACTATTTGTTTTGAAGATTGAAAACAGTCTTGTAATCAACTCAATTCAAATCAAATTGTATTTGTCACATGTGCCGAATACAACCTTACAGTGAAATGCTTACTTACAAGCCCTTAATCAACAATAAAGTGTTAAGAAAGTATTTACTAAAATAAACTGAAGTAAAAAATGTCCAAATAAAACAATAAATACACATTTAAATTAAAATAAAATAAGAAAATTATAAATAAAATAAAAATGAAAGAGCAACAATTAAATAACAGTGGAGAGGCTGTATACAGAGGGTACCGGTACAGAGTCAATGTGTGGGGGCACAGGTTAGTTGAGATAATTGAGGTAGTATGTACATGTAGGTAGAGGTAAATGCAAGTAGTCCGGATAGCCATTTGATTAGCTGTTCAGCAGTCTTATGGTTTGGGGGTAGAAGCTGTTAAGAAGCCTTTTGGACCTAGACTTGGCGCTCCGGTACCGCTTGCCTTGCAGTAGCAGAGAAAACAGTCTATGACTAGGGTGGCTGGAGTCTTAGTCCATTTTTAGGGCCTTCCTCTGACACCGCCTGGCATAGAGGTCCTGGGTGGCAGGAAGCTTAGCCCCAGTGATGTCCTGGGCCGTATGCACTATCCACTGTAATGCCTTGCGGTCTGAGGCCGAGAAGTTGCCATACCAGGCGGTGATGCCTATTCCTGAGGGGGAATAGGCGTTATTGTGCCCTCTTCACGACTGTCTTGGTGTGTTTGGACTATGATAGTTTTTTGATGATGTGGACACCAAGGAACTTGAAGCTCTCAACCTGCTCCACTACAGCCCTGTCGATGAGAATGCTCAGCCTTCATTTCCTGTAGTCCATGATCATCTCATTTGTCTTAATGTTATGAGCTTTAGGCTACGTGTGTACAGGAATGTAAAATCATAACGGTCCTAATATACAGTACCAGTCAAAAGTTTGGACCAAAGTTAGCATTTTTGCTATTTTCTACATTGTAGAATAATAGTGAAGACATTAAAACTATGAAATAACACATGGAATCATGTAGTAACCAAAAAAACAAACAGATTTTAGATTCTTCAAAGTAGCCACCCTTTGCCTTGATGACAGCTTTGCACACTCTTGAAATGTTTTCAACCAGCTTCACCTGGAATGCTTTTCCAACAGTCTTGAAGGAGTTCCCACATTTGCCGAGCAATTGTTGGCTGCTTTTCCTTCACTATGCAGTCCTACTCATCCCAAACCATCTCAATTGGGTTGAGGTCGGGTGATTGTGGAGGCCAGGTCATCTGATGCAGCACTCCATCACTCTCCTTCTTGGTCAAATATCCCTTACACAGCCTGGAGGTGTGTTGGGTCATTGTCCAACTAAGCGCAAACCAGATGGGATGGTGTATCACTGCAGAAATCTGTGGTAGCCATGAATTCTAAATAAATCACTGACAGTGTCACCAGCAAAGCACCCCCACACCATCACACCTCCTCCTCCATACTTCACGGTTGGAACCACACATGCAGAGATCATTTGTTAACCTACTCTGATTATCACAAAGACACAGCGGTTGGAATCTAAAATCTAAAATTTGGAGTCATCAGACCCAAGGACAGATTTCCACCAGTCTAATGTCCATTGCTCATGTTTCTTGGCCCAAGCAAGTTTCTTCTTATTATTGGTGTCCTTTAGTAGTGGTTTCTTTGCAGGAATTCGACAATGAAGACCTGATTCACGTAGTCTATTCTGAACAATTGATGTTGAGATGTGTCTGTTACTAGAACTCTGTGAAGCATTTACAGTGCCTTGCGAAAGTATTCGGCCCCCTTGAACTTTGCGACCTTTTGCCACATTTCAGGCTTCAAACATAAAGATATAAAACTGTATTTTTTTGTGAAGAATCAACAACAAGTGGGACACAATCATGAAGTGGAACGACATTTATTATATATTTCAAACTTTTTTAACAAATCAAAAACTGAAAAATTGGGCGTGCAAAATTATTCAGGGGGGCCGAATACTTTCGCAAGGCACTGTATGTCAATGTGTGCCTGCCTGCTGTGTGTGTGTGTGTGTGTGTGTGTATGTGTGTGTGTGTGTGTGTGTGTGTGTGTGTGTGTGTGTGTGTGTGTGTGTGTGTGTGTGTGTGTGTGTGTGTGTGTGTGTGTGTGTGCATGTGAGTGTGTTTGTCACATGACCGGAAAAGTGATTTCTGATATATAATGAAGTCCTTCTGTTTCTCATCCCATTAACTGTCCATCTGATTCTCTGTCTCTCTATTCCTCATTTCATCTTTCTGCAAGTGCAGGATTTTCACCCACAGTGGCCAATCCACCATTCATTCTGATCTCTACTCCAACCCTCCAATGTCCACAGACTAACACTTGTTTCCCAGTATAATACCTTTTCGCTATTTCCTTTTGCAATACATCCCTCCATTTTACTGTGATATTTTACGAGAGTCTTTGTAACATTTCTCATTTCCCATCAGTGCTGTTAGTCAGTATACATTACATATACAAAGGTATGTGGACACCCCGTTAAATTAGTATATTTGGCTATTTCAGCCACACTCGTTGCTGACAGGTGTATAAAATCGAGCACACCGCCATGCATTCTCCATAGACCAACATTGGCAGTAGAATGGCCTTACTGAAGAGCTCAGTGACATTCAATGTGGCACTGTCATAAGATGCCCCCTTTCCAACAAGTCAGTTTGTCAAATTTCTGCCCTACTAGAGCTGTCAACTGTAAGTGCTGTTATTGTGAAGTGGAAACGTCTAGGAGCAACAAGGGCTCAGCCGCGAAGTAGTAGGCCACACAAGCTTACAGAATGGGACCGCTGAATGGTCTGTCCTCGGTTGCCACACTCACTACCGAATTCCAAACTGCCTCTGGAAGCAACGTCAGCACAATAACTGATCGTCGGGAGCTTCATGAAATGGGTTTCCATGGCGGAGCAGTCACACACGCCTAAGATCACCATGCACAATGCCAAGTGTCGGCTGGAGTGGTGTAAAGCTCGCAGCCATTGGACTCTGAAGCAGTGGAAACACGTTCTCTGGAGTAATGAATCATGCTTCACCATCTGCAAGTCCAACGGATTAATCTGGGTTTGGCGCATGCCAGGAGAACGCTACCTGCCCGAATACATAGTGCAAACTGTAAAGTTCGGTGGAGGACGAATAATGGTCTGGGGCTGTTTTTCATGGTTCGAGCTAAGCCCCTTAGTTCCAGAGAAGGGAAATCTTAACACTACAGCATACAATGACATTCTAGATGATTCTGTGCTTTCAACTTTATGGTAACAGTTTGTGGAAGGCCCTTTCCTGTTTCAGCATTTCACATCAACGGTTGGTAGGAAAGTCTCATTGCCTAACAGCCACAAAGAAGAGGAAGACAATCAACAGTGTGCAACCTGTTTCAAAAGACAAGCCATGTTGTAGATAGACAACCATATGAAGACACATCTGGTAACAATAAGCATCCAATCCATCTGTATTTTAGAGTGGTTTAAGAGTGTAATCATGACTAGTTTAGCAGTGTTGTTAGGGGCTCTTTATGTAAGTGATAGAGAGTAAGGAAAGCCTTGTGTTACTAAGTCAATGTATGGAGATCTGAGGTTACAGGGTTCATCATGGGGGGGGGGGGGGGTCTGATGGCCAATCTAGGCCTCTAGGGCTTATAACTCTATCCCTCTGTCACACTATTACTATTGCTATTGCTCCCTCTATCATGTGACTCTTTCTACTCCTTTCTCTCACCTCACACATCATTTGCTATACCCACCTCCCTTACTACATATCACTCTCTCTTCCCTCATTCTGTCTGTCTCTTCTAGTCCTACATGCAGGTACAGGCCAGAGAATAAAACAGACCCGCTCAAGTTCAGACATGCCACCTGTATCTGTAGCATCCGCCAATCCCCTTTCTCCTTCACTATCCCCCCTCTCTCTCTCTTTCCTCCCCCTTCCCTTCCACCCCCCAGCCCCTGTTCTTCTACATGCCAGAGAGGAAAAGCAGTGTTCACCCGTCTCCTTCTCGTAAATACCATTCTCTGACTGACTCATTAAAGGTAGGGAGACAAAGACAGGGAGTGAAAAAAAAACATTGCTCTACTCTTCCTCAGGAAACAGTGCTGGTGGATGAGGATTGTTTATGAAATAGTCACCAGAGATAAATGAATATATAATGTACAAAGGAGAAGAGTAGTAGTATAAATACTGTTGCACAACTGGTGTGATGGTAGAGTAACTAATGTGGTTCAAATGGTGATGTATTTCAATTGCATTGTTATGTTGTGGAAGGAAACGTTAAAAACTGTAATTGCAACAACAACAAAAATAAGCAACATGAATAAATGAATAAAATCATATGATGTAATCAGTAACTCTGTGAGAAGACCAGTACTCGACTTGGGCAGTAGTTCACCAGAGCTGAGTACCAGCACCTCAAAATTACTACTGCTTAAGTTCCTGCACCTTCTATAGAATATTAGCTAAAAAGTATTGTGAAGTTCCTGCATCTAAATATAAAGAGTACCAGCACCCAAAATGAGTACCAGCACCTATTTCAGTCCAAGTCAAGCACGGGAGAATACTAGATGTGAGAAGATGACAGACCTAATGTGTTGCTTACCTTCCCAGCGTCCATATTCTCCATCTTGAATTATGTTTCACTGTCTGACTTCCTCAGGAAAGATCAAATAACTCCAAGTGAAATAGTTTGTTTGAGTTTCTCCTTCCAAAACTAGGCTCTCATTTGCAAGGGTAACAATGTAGGCAGTTCAAACAGCAGTTTGCAGAGGAACCACCTGCAGAGAAAAAATAAAAACAGAAGCATTTTAATATATTAGAAGTGGTGAACTAAAACACCTGAAGCACATCAAACCTAGCAGCTGCACAGACAGCAGAGTATATTCTACCTGTGGATGCACAAATTCAACCTCTACTGTACAGTAGACTATCTGGCTTGAGCATCAAGAGACATGGTGATAAAACCCTCCCTCTTCTTCTTCCTTTCTCCCTCATCTCACTATCAGTTTCAACTCTAATGTTCAAATGAGAAAGAAATCAACGTTTCCCTAGATTGATATTGACATGATGATGTATTTTAGAAAGTGGTACATTTCATCCTATTCTATTCTATACACCACTAATTCTGACAGAGCGTCCTGCTGTTGACTACTACTGACTAAAGTCTATAAATAAATCTGTCTATAAACACATCCCTTCTCATGCTAAATGAACACATACAAATGTCGGCTAACTTCACAATTGTAAAATTATATAGGCTATTTTACCGTAATTCCTGTTTGGTGCCAAATAGGTTATCGTATCTCCCTTTAGTGTCGAACTGAACTGTATGCTTAGAAGAATGTTCAGCACTTGCTCCCCTCCCTCTCTCGTCACCGACTTATATACGATAGTGGCACAAGTCTGTCCGCACGTTCCCTAGCTTTGCCGACATCCTACGCGCCCTGGTCATCTCTGGTCATGCTTGCTCCTACACGTAAAAGCGCACGCAGTTTTTTACCAAATCATTGCGCTCGTGGGGCATTTAAGCCCTGAACAGCGCCTGACAGGCAATCTGATCCTGTCTGAGAGAACATTCGAGGAGAGTAGGCTGTTTGGGAGTTGTGCCACTGCTCATTCTCTCAAAATGCAGTGCCTGTAGAAGACACGTTTTCGAGTTGAACAGGATGATTATGAGATGGAGTTACATCGGGATGCCACTGGGCCGCTAGCAAAGCCAGGAGGGGAAAAATATTGGGACAGGGACATGGAAAGATGGATTTCGAAAGAGGGAATGGAGGAGGAAAAAGAGAAAGAAGAGGTCGAAGAGAATGAGGACAGCAGAGGCTGAATTGGAATTTGATGAAGATGGTGTGTAGAAGAAGTCTGGGATCAAGTACAAACAGAGTGCGGCTGTCCACCAGACTGAGTTCAGGAGGTGAAATGCTGGCCTTGCTGCTGCTCCAGTTTCAACTGTTCTGCCTGCGGCTATGGAACACTGACCTGTTCACCGGACGTGCTACCTGTCCCAGACCTGCTGTTTTCAACTCTCTGGAGACAGCAGGAGCGGTAGAGATACTCTGAATGATCGGCTATGAAAAGCCAACTGACATTTACTCCTGAGGTGCTGACCTGTTGCACCCTCGACAACCACTGTGATTATTATTATTTGACCCTGCTGGTCATCTATGAACATTTGAACATCTTGGCCATGTTCTGTTATAATCTCCACCCGGCACAGCCAGAAGAGGACTGGCCACCCCTCATAGCCTGGTTCCTCTCTAGGTTTCTTCCTAAATTCTGGCCTTTCTAGGGAGTTTTTCCTTGCCACCGTGCTTCTACACCTGCATTGCTTGTTGTTTGGGGTTGTAGGCTGGGTTTCTGTATAGCACTTTGAGATATCAGCTGATGTAAGAAGGGCTTTATAAATACATTTGATTTGAAATGGAAGTGAATGAGGGAGATTTAAGTGAGGTGGAAGGTGTGGTGAGGATCTCGGAACCTGAGCCTTGCATTGATGGACATGGTTATGATCAAGCTGAGTTTTGCCCAGTTTTTCTTGCACTGGTGCTGCAGATGGATATATCCTACAATACAGGACTATTAAAGGCCCAGTGCACAAATTTTGTGGGCCCAAAAAAAGTTACATGCCTGTGAGTAGTAGATCTTTGCCAGCACAGAGGAATAGGCCAATGAGTGATATATGCTTCAGTAAGGTTGGCTTCTTAGTGTTCATAGCAATGGTTATCAACTGTACCTCAGAAATTGAATGTCAATGACAGAAAATAGATGTTGTGTTGGCAGCTGCAGTACTTGGGTGTATGTGATTTGACTTCTGAAGAGTTAGAGAGTGTGTTGAGAGATGGTGTCCTGTCCTCCCAGACCGTTGGCATGGTGCAGGAGCAGATAGGGGCAAAGTAGTGGAATTGGGTAGTCAGAAGGGTGTATTATTATAAAAATGTTGGTATATATCTTTGGGGTATCACAATATATAATGGATTTATACTATAGTCCAGTTGGGAGCATTAATGCAACATATTAGATGCCTACAGCCGTTAAACCCCCCTGAAGAAGATGAAGAAGAAGACATGCAGCACTGTCTCACAGGCTGCATGTCGCCCCCAAGACCAGAACCAATTGCATGCAGGGAACAATGAGTCATCAAAGCCACATTCAAACAGAGCCAGAAAGCTGAAGCCTAGAGGAAGAAATGTAATATAGCTAGCATCTTTCAAAATGAATGCAACTTTATAATGATATATCAGTGATATATCAGACTGGTTTGTTATAGATTAGCAATCTTTTTGTTTTGTTAGCTAGCTTGCTAGTAGGGCTGCTTAGCAAGCTCACTTAGCTAGGTAGTATTTTTAGCTAGCTAGTTATCCATGCTGGTTGTTAGCTTGTATAACTGATATGTGTATAATTATAAGGGACACATCCTGTTTTGTGGATAATATAAAATGTACAGTGCTCCATTTCTGACAGGCTGATCAGATTAGCTTTCAGCCTCAGAGCTTGATCAGATTCAATAGCAGCCTCAGAGGCTGATAAGTCAGGATCTGTTTTGTAGGCTGTTTCATGAGCAATTCTCCTTGCAGGCATATTAGTGGTCAAGGTGCCTTATAGGCTGATACATATGATCCAGTGGGTGAGCTCTACTCCTACCAGGCTGATCAGATTCAATAGCAACCTCAGAGACTCAGTCAGGATGCTGCCTTTAAATTGGTTTCATGAGCACATTTTGTCTACAGTATCAATATGAATCGGGTTAAGAATGCTACCTGACCTTAATTGTAGTCATTCTTCAATCAATGATTGGGTGCACTACTTTGTTTGTCTTATAGATGTGTGATGTGTGACAGTGACACGACAGGAACAAAGACAAATCAGTTGTCCCACAGTCTGCAGTGTTACTTTTCTGGTTCCATGTGCTAATGAAAGTATTTGACAGCCTCCTTTCAAAATTCAGTGTCACAATGATTAATTGCCATATTTACATATGGACATGCTTGCCAGGCTGATTGGTTTACATAGGACTACAGTGATTGCAAGTTGGAAGCAATTGGAACAGTCATTTAGTCCAAAGAAAGGTAGGAATAACAAGAAAATGTAAGAAGGGTCTAAAAAAGCAGAAAAGTACAGGCAGTACATCATTGGCTAATAAGACAAGATGGAGGAAATCTTAGGGATTCATCAGCAAGGAACGCTGTGATAAGAGGAATGGTGTCTCTGAAGCATTGCAGTACAGTAAGTTACGCATCTGATATTGTGTAACATAATATTGTTTCAACTTAATGGTGCACTCGCTAGTCCTAATGGAAACATAAATGGTAGCCCTGCCACATAATGCTGAAGAATGATGTAGGAGAAATGTTTACCTCTCTCAAATTCATAGTCATAGTACCCTCTCATGACCATGCTGGACTCGCGAGCTTCCGCTCTGGAGATTTCAGGATGGTCTCACGATGATATAGCCCCCCACCCCCATATTTCAGTTTTAAAGCAAGTTTGCTGCACGTCTACAGATTTTACCATGGGGCAGAGAGAAAGGTTTTGCAATTTTATAACTAATTTCCTGCAATTCTACTCATTTTGCTATGGGGCAGAGAGGAACATTTGCAGTTTTACAGCTAATTTCCTGCAATTCTATACAAATGTACAATAGGATGGAGAGAAATGTCTTGCAGTTTTTTATTTGATATCTGAGTGAGACTAACAAAATCAATGGAGGCCCCCCGGCTGGTAATTCAACCATGTTAACAAGTTTAGATAGCTGGCCGCTAAACTACAGTTGTGGCCAAAAGTTTTGAGAATGACACAAATATTAATTTTCACAAAGTCTGCTGCCTCAGTTTGTATGATGGCAATTTGCATATACTCCAGAATGTTATGAAGAGCGATCAGATGAATTGCAATTAATTCCAAAGTCCCTCTTTGCCATGCAAATGAACTGAATCCCCAAAAACATTTCCACTGCATTTCAGCCCTGCCACAAAAGGACCAGCTGACATCATGTCAGTGATTCTCTCGTTAACACAGGTGTGAGTGTTGGCGAGGACAAGGCTGGAGATCACTCTGTCATGCTGATTGAGTTAGAATAACAGACTGGAAGCATCAAAAGGAGGGTGGTGCTTTGAATCATTGCTCTTCCTCTGTCAACCATGGTTACCTGTAAAACACGTGCCGTCATCATTGCTTTGCACAAAAAGGGCTTCACAGGCAAGGATATTGCTGCCAGTAAGATTGCACCTAAATCAACCATTTATCGGATCATCACGAACGTCAAGGAGAGCGTTTCAATTGTTGTGAAGAAGGTATATGCAGCAGTTTGGGCTGCCTTGCTCGTTGCAAACTAATTTGAAATAATTTTATGTAATTATGACATAACATTGATGGTTGTGCAATGTAACAGCTAATATTTAGACTTATGGATGCCACCCGTTAGATAAAATACGGAATGGTTCCGTATTTCACTGAAAGAATAAAAGTTTTTTCGAAATGATAGTTTCCGGATTTGACCATATTAATGACCTAAGGCTCGTATTTCTGTGTGTTATTATATTATAATTAAGTCTATGGTTTGATAGAGCAGTCTGACTGAGCGGTGGTAGGCAGCAGCAGGCTCGTAAGCATTCATTCAAACAGCACTTTACTGCTTTTGCCAGCAGCTCTTCGCAATGCTTCAAGCATTGAGCTGTTTATGACTTCAAGCCTATCGGCTATAGGCTGCCAATACTAAAGTACCTATTAGAACGTCCAATAGTCGAAGGTATATGAAATACAAATGGTAAAGAGAGAAATAGTCCTATAATAACTACAACCTAAACTTATTACCTGGGAATATTGAAGACTCATGTTAAAAGGAACCACCAGCTTTCATATGTTCTCATGTTCTGAGCAAGGAACTTAAACGTTAGCTTTTTTTACATGGCACATATTGCACTTTTACTTTCTTCTCCAACACTTTGTTTTTGAATTATTTAAACCAAATTAAACCAACATGTTTCATTATTTATTTGTGACTAAATAGATTTTATTGATGTATTATATTAAGTTAAAATAAGTGTTCATTGTTCATTCAGTATTGTTGTAGTTACAAATATATATATATATATATATATATATATATATTAATCGGCCGATTAGTCTTGGCTGTGTGCTTAGGGTCATTGTCCTGTTGGAAGGTGAATCTTCGCCCCCAGTCTGTGTTCCTGAGCGCTCTGGAGCAGGTTTTGATCAAGGATCTCTCTGTACTTTTCTCCGTTCATCTTTCCCTCATTCCTTTAGTTCTCCCACTAATAAGCCCTAGGATTTCATTTAGAATAGTGTTTGATGTGTATGTGGCATTGTGGGTTGTGGTTTTAAACACATTGGCAAGTTCCTTGTCTTTTCAGAGAGTATATTCCATCATAGACAGAAAAGAAGTCCACTGACCCCCCCCCGGTTTGAAATAAGGAACTCAATAAATGTCCACAATCGCCGACACTTACATGTGATTTCTTGCCAGCTGCCCATCATTAACAAGTGTTGACACCTGAGTACCCAAACCCAAACTAGTTTTTCTTTTCCACACTACAGTGCATTTAAAATGCTCTTCATTATGCATGCCTAGCGAATCCATTAGTATCAATAGCATGCTTCCAGTTAGAACACCCAGATTTGGTGAAGGCCTTGTCTGCATTAACATTGGACCCAACACAGAACATTCGACATGGGATTTTTGTTTTTGCATCTGCAGTAACCAAGTATTCCAGGCACTCTCTTCCTATGAACCAGTTGCTATTAAACAAATGTTTTTGGACAGAACACCTACAGCTAGGGTAGGATTCTAGGCTAACCTGGGCTGGCTCCTCTGTTCCAAGATCGTCAGGAACAGTCAGAGGTGGAATGGGCTGCGGAGCCATTATCCTGGCAGAGCTTGTGAAAGAGGGGGAAGGCTCTGCACGCGGAGCTAGCTGGAGCTCGGCAGCATCATCACTGCTGGGCTTGGTGGCAGCCTCTGTGGTTTGATGCTGCTGCTGCTCATTGCTCTCCTTCGGCTTTGTTTGGATACTTTGGCGGAGCCAATGTTTGATATCCATCATGGCAGTGGGAGATTAGCTGGTTTGAGCTGGCTAAGTAGGCTAAGGCTAATAACACTTTTTACAGATAGCTAAGAAGCGAACTAAACTATGTATTGGTGTAAGGAGTGAGGCAGAGTTGAGTGAAGCATCTTCAATGGTAAACTTGTCCCCACCATTATAAATCAAAATAAAATATTACAGGAGGAGGCGCATCACGTTTTTCACTTAGCCTACCACAGATGAGAAGCTGTTTTTGCCCGGTATGGTCTTGGCGGCATTACAGCCAGGGAGATGTAGCTACCGGTTAGGTGCTGTTCAGGGCTTAAATGCCAGACGATCCATCAGCTCTGAGTCGATGTGTTTTGTAAATACTGTAATGTGTGGACCAGTGGCGCAACAATATTTTTGTTTTTTTGCGCTTGACTGAATCTGGGGGACGACGTGCTCGGGAATGCGTGCGGATCGCGAGATTGAGAACAAACAGCCTCGGTGAATGGAAGCTTTGTGCTGCCCACCGCAAGCCCGAGAACAAAAGACTATGGCCACTGAGTTCGGACACAGAAGCACGGTCATGCAGAAATCATGAGACCGACACAGTGGGTGGTAAAACAACAGTAAGAATGGCCTGCTCATTTTAATCTCGATCAACACTTTCTAATCTTCATTGCCCACCAATTCCCTGTCTGGAACCTGACAAACTCTCCTGCCTAGACTACTGCATAATAATTGGTTTACTAAATATTGCTGTTCTTACCAATTCTGCTTTCTTTTATGTAGCATATTACTTTTTTTATCCCTCACAAATGGCCATTTTTTTAAATTGATTATGCTTAGCCAACACACTACCTCTCTAAATTCAGAACTCCTCCAGCAGAACAAAGAGGGAGAAGAACAGAGAGAAAACTCAGAGAGGACAGGACATACTGGTGTGGTAGTGACAGGTGTGCTGACCTGGAAGACATGTCTTGGATGTCCTGTCTGTTGGTACAGAACAGAACAGAGGCAGGCTGCGTACAGAGAGGGCCTGACCAGGGATTGTTGGAGCTGGCTGGTGGTGCATTGTGGAAGAGGGTAGGGTGAGGGTATGAAGTGAAGAATGTTCTTAATTAGAACAAATGAGGCCTGGACTCTGCCAGAGAGTGGAGGAACTCAGTGAACGAAAGGACTAGACTCTGTTCTCTCTGCTAGTAATGGACCTGTCAACATACTGCTGCAGTTACAGTGTGTGTGTATGTGTGTGTGTGTATGTGTGTGTGTGTGTGTGTGTGTGTGTGTGTGTGTGTGTGTGTGTGTGTGTGTGTGTGTGTGTGTGTGTGTGTGTGTGTGTGTGTGTGGCCTCTCCTAGAGGCCATGCCTATGAAACCCTGCTCGTTCTCCTAGAGGCCATGCCTATGAAACCCTGCCCGTTCTCCAAGACGTCATGCCTATAAAACCCTGCCGTTCTCCAAGATGTCATGCCTATGTAAGAATATTATAAGATAATATACAATGCAGAGGACGAGAGGACTAAAGGTCAAGAGAGTACTAAACAATCATTAGGGAATTATCAATGGAAATAGTTGGTTTTCAGTTCAACATCTGTTTAGAATCTGTGTAGGAATGTCAGTCCTGGACTCATTCCTACGTGCGCCACATTTTCATTGGTCTGAATCGTCTGTACATTGAGTCTAAAATAGAATACTTGTTATTTGGTCATTGGCCCAATTTTACTACAAGGAATTCTAATCTGTCAACCACAGGCTAGGGCTGGGGTTTATAAATTACACCGTGACGCTTTGTTCTGTGGAGAGAATCACTGAGGACAGGGGAGAATGAACATCTATCATCTACCTCCCCACATGATTTGTTCTCTTTCAATAAACCTATTTTCCTCCCCCTGATTTTCTTTGGGGTCTGTGTTATTGAAGAGTAACATCAACTGCTAACACCTATGAAACCCTGCATGCCCTCCTCCAAGACATCACTGCCTATGAAACCCTGCATGCCCTCCTCCAAGACATCACTGCCTATGAAACCCTGCATGTCCTCCTCCAAGACATCACTGCCTATGAAACCCTGCATGTCCTCCTCCAACTACTTATGAAACATCTATAAAATGAGAGGGATGTAGAGGCACCTTCACCTCTGAGAAGGAAAACCCTGCATAAGAAACAGTTTCAACTATCCATAAAAAATCAGAATGACATGCAATGCTTAAGACTAGTTTGGAATGTGTTTGCTTTCCGCCCAAAAACAAGTAAATCCTGACCAATACAAAATACATTTGATCATTTGACAGAGACCTAAAAGTTTGATTACATGGGATTGACAGACATGACTTCTGTGTTGTCTATCACTGTCTCCCTCCTCTGTCACATCCTGTCTGTGGTCGCAGAGCTGTTGCCAGGGAAACCAATCGGCCAACATCTCCACTGGTCATGTGGTCTCTCTAAGCCAATAACATTGCTCTGCCAGGGAGCTATGAAAGCGTGTGTGTGTGTGTGTGTGTGTGTGTGTGTGTGTGTGTGTGTGTGTGTGTCACTTCGGAAGAACTTAATGCGGGGTGCTGCTGTTTCATTTTGTGTATGCACTTCTGAAAAACATCTTACATTGGAATCATTTAGCAGACACTTAACCAGAATGACTCACGGTCAGTGCATTCAAATATATTTAGTAAGGTAAAACAACCACATATCACAGTCATTGCGAGTAGACTCCTCTTCAAAATAGCCGTTATCAGCAGAATCAGTGCCAGAAAGATAAGACAAATTCAGGTATGAGTGCAAGAAATATACGGTTGGTGAAGAGTTCTGTTTTCAAAACTTGGGGAGGGATACTGCTGTTCTGTCTTTCTCTGTCTGCAGCTGTGAGTCTTGAGCCAACTTCCTTTTCTGAAACAGGAAACTGTGAAATGAGAACAGGAACCAGTCACCAAGTGCAGCAGACGGATTCTCAGAAGTGTGATCATGCAGTGAGAGACGACCACTGTGACTTCCATTTGCATCCTCCATCCTGCACAAAACCATAGAGGTCATGCCTATGAAACCCTGCCCGTTCTCCTAGAGGTCATGCCTATGAAACCCTGCCCATTCTCCTAGAGGTCATGCATATGAAACCCTGCCCGTTCTCCTAGAGGTCATGCCTATGAAACCCTGCCCGTTCTCCTAGAGGTCATGCCTATGAAACCCTGCCCGTTCTCCTAGAGGTCATGCATATGAAACCCTGCCCGTTCTCCTAGACGTCACTGCCTATGAAACCCTGCCCGTTCTCCTAGAGGTCACTGCATATGAAACCCTGCCCGTTCTCCTAGACGTCACTGCCTATGAAACCCTGCCCGTTCTCCTAGAGGTCACTGCATATGAAACCCTGCCCGTTCTCCTAGACGTCACTGCCTATGAAACCCTGCCCGTTCTCCTAGAGGCCATGCCTATGAAACCCTGCCCGTTCTCCTAGAGGTCATGCCTATGAAACCCTGCCCATTCTCCTAGAGGTCATGCATATGAAACCCTGCCCGTTCTCCTAGACGTCACTGCATATGAAACCCTGCCCGTTCTCCAAGAGGTCATGCCTATGAAACCCTGCCCGTTCTCCTAGAGGTCATGCCTATGAAACCCTGCCCGTTCTCCTAGAGGTCATGCCTATGAAACCCTGCCCGTTCTCCTAGAGGCCATGCCTATGAAACCCTGCCCGTTCTCCCAGAGGTCATGCCTATGAAACCCTGCCCGTTCTCCTAGAGGCCATGCCTATGAAACCCTGCTCGTTCTCCTAGAGGCCATGCCTATGAAACCCTGCCCGTTCTCCTAGAGGTCATGCCTATGAAACCCTGCCCGTTCTCCTAGAGGCCATGCCTATGAAACCCTGCCCGTTCTCCCAGAGGTCATGCCTATGAAACCCTGCCGTTCTCCTAGAGGCGATGCCTATGAAACCCTGCTCGTTCTCCTAGAGGCCATGCCTATGAAACCCTGCTCATTCTCCTAGAGGCCATGCATATGAAACTCTGCCCGTTCTCCTAGAGGCCATGCCTATGAAAACCTGCCTGTTCTCCTAGAGGCCATGCCTATGAAACCCTGCTCGTTCTCCTAGAGGCCATGCCTATGAAACCCTGCCCGTTCTCCAAGACGTCATGCCTATAAAACCCTGCTCGTTCTCCTAGAGGCCATGCCTATGAAACCCTGCCCGTTCTCCAAGACGTCATGCCTATAAAACCCTGCCCGTTCTCCTAGAGGTCATGCATATGAAACCCTGCCCGTTCTCCTAGACGTCACTGCCTATGAAACCCTGCCCGTTCTCCTAGAGGTCACTGCATATGAAACCCTGCCCGTTCTCCTAGACGTCACTGCCTATGAAACCCTGCCCGTTCTCCTAGAGGCCATGCCTATGAAACCCTGCCCGTTCTCCTAGAGGTCATGCCTATGAAACCCTGCCCATTCTCCTAGAGGTCATGCATATGAAACCCTGCCCGTTCTCCTAGACGTCACTGCATATGAAACCCTGCCCATTCTCCTAGAGGTCATGCCTATGAAACCCTGCCCATTCTCCTAGAGGTCATGCATATGAAACCCTGCCCGTTCTCCTAGACGTCACTGCATATGAAACCCTGCCCGTTCTCCAAGAGGTCATGCCTATGAAACCCTGCCCGTTCTCCTAGAGGTCATGCCTATGAAACCCTGCCCGTTCTCCTAGAGGTCATGCCTATGAAACCCTGCCCGTTCTCCTAGAGGTCATGCATATGAAACCCTGCCCGTTCTCCTAGACGTCACTGCCTATGAAACCCTGCCCGTTCTCCTAGAGGTCACTGCATATGAAACCCTGCTCGTTCTCCTAGACGTCACTGCCTATGAAACCCTGCCCGTTCTCCTAGAGGCCATGCCTATGAAACCCTGCCCGTTCTCCTAGAGGTCATGCCTATGAAACCCTGCCCATTCTCCTAATGGTCATGCATATGAAACCCTGCCCGTTCTCCTAGACGTCACTGCATATGAAACCCTGCCCGTTCTCCTAGAGGTCATGCCTATGAAACCCTGCCCGTTCTCCTAGATGTCATGCATATGAAACCCTGCCCGTTCTCCTAGACGTCACTGCATATGAAACCCTGCCCGTTCTCCTAGAGGTCATGCCTATGAAACCCTGCCCGTTCTCCTAGAGGTCATGCCTATGAAACCCTGCCCGTTCTCCTAGAGGTCATGCATATGAAACCCTGCCCGTTCTCCTAGACGTCACTGCCTATGAAACCCTGCCCGTTCTCCTAGAGGTCACTGCATATGAAACCCTGCCCGTTCTCCTAGACGTCACTGCCTATGAAACCCTGCCCGTTCTCCTAGAGGCCATGCCTATGAAACCCTGCCCGTTCTCCTAGAGGTCATGCCTATGAAACCCTGCCCATTCTCCTAGAGGTCATGCATATGAAACCCTGCCCGTTCTCCTAGACGTCACTGCATATGAAACCCTGCCCGTTCTCCAAGAGGTCATGCCTATGAAACCCTGCCCGTTCTCCTAGAGGTCATGCCTATGAAACCCTGCCCGTTCTCCTAGAGGTCATGCCTATGAAACCCTGCTCGTTCTCCTAGAGGCCATGCCTATGAAACCCTGCCCGTTCTCCTAGAGGTCATGCCTATGAAACCCTGCCCGTTCTCCTAGAGGCCATGCCTATGAAACCCTGCCCGTTCTCCCAGAGGTCATGCCTATGAAACCCTGCCGTTCTCCTAGAGGCGATGCCTATGAAACCCTGCTCGTTCTCCTAGAGGCCATGCCTATGAAACCCTGCTCATTCTCCTAGAGGCCATGCATATGAAACTCTGCCCGTTCTCCTAGAGGCCATGCCTATGAAAACCTGCCTGTTCTCCTAGAGGCCATGCCTATGAAACCCTGCTCGTTCTCCTAGAGGCCATGCCTATGAAACCCTGCCCGTTCTCCAAGACGTCATGCCTATAAAACCCTGCTCGTTCTCCTAGAGGCCATGCCTATGAAACCCTGCCCGTTCTCCAAGACGTCATGCCTATAAAACCCTGCCCGTTCTCCAAGATGTCATGCCTATGTAAGAATATTATAAGATAATATACAATGCAGAGGACGAGAGGACTAAAGGTCAAGAGAGTACTAAACAATCATTAGGGAATTATCAATGGAAATAGTTGGTTTTCAGTTCAACATCTGTTTAGAATCTGTGTAGGAATGTCAGTCCTGGACTCATTCCTACGTGCGCCACATTTTCATTGGTCTGAATCGTCTGTACATTGAGTCTAAAATAGAATACTTGTTATTTGGTCATTGGCCCAATTTTACTACAAGGAATTCTAATCTGTCAACCACAGGCTAGGGCTGGGGTTTATAAATTACACCGTGACGCTTTGTTCTGTGGAGAGAATCACTGAGGACAGGGGAGAATGAACATCTATCATCTACCTCCCCACATGATTTGTTCTCTTTCAATAAACCTATTTTCCTCCCCCTGATTTTCTTTGGGGTCTGTGTTATTGAAGAGTAACATCAACTGCTAACACCTATGAAACCCTGCATGCCCTCCTCCAAGACATCACTGCCTATGAAACCCTGCATGCCTTCCTCCAAGACATCACTGCCTATGAAACCCTGCATGTCCTCCTCCAAGACATCACTGCCTATGAAACCCTGCATGTCCTCCAACTACTTATGAAACATCTATAAAATGAGAGGGATGTAGAGGCACCTTCACCTCTGAGAAGGAAAACCCTGCATAAGAAACAGT
Organism: Oncorhynchus kisutch; assembly: GCF_002021735.2. Lineage (NCBI taxonomy): Eukaryota > Metazoa > Chordata > Actinopteri > Salmoniformes > Salmonidae > Oncorhynchus > Oncorhynchus kisutch. The sequence continues at coordinate 5,769,464 of NC_034175.2, read as the reverse complement.
TTCAACTATCCATAAAAAATCAGAATGACATGCAATGCTTAAGACTAGTTTGGAATGTGTTTGCTTTCCACCCAAAAACAAGTAAATCCTGACCAATACAAAATACATTTGATCATTTGACAGAGACCTAAAAGTTTGATTACGTGGGATTGACAGACATGACTTCTGTGTTGTCTATCACTGTCTCCCTCCTCTGTCACATCCTGTCTGTGGTCGCAGAGCTGTTGCCAGGGAAACCAATCGGCCAACATCTCCACTGGTCATGTGGTCTCTCTAAGCCAATAACATTGCTCTGCCAGGGAGCTATGAAAGCCTGCTATAGTCAGAGGGAGTGGGAGAGAGAGGTGTTTGTGGTGTGTTATGTACACTCAGACACGCTCCATCTCCACTGATGTGGTCATGATATATGGCAACATTTTTTTTTTTACAAAAATCTGCAGACATTCTCACTGATCAGAAAGCTCTTCAAGATTGCCAGTATGCAGAAACTGGTTTACGTCAGCAGAAATGCATTGAATTAATCCAACACTGCCACCCTGTGTTACAAAGTGGGCATTGCATTGAATTTATTTCTAGTAATGACTACTGCCATTATATGGAGATTAGCTGCTATGGAAGACTTGGAAGCTGCAGAATCAATGTCAGTCTATGCTGTGACTGAGCACAGTCATGACATGTATAAGATTGATTGGAATTTCTCAGTCAAAAAAATTTGCATTCCTAATGACCAACAACTATTTAATAGACTATCACAGAAACATATTTGTAACTCAAACATGTCCAGCTGAATTAAGTGGTATATCAAATTAAAAAGAACCCTGTCAAAATAGCGAGAATGGGTTGTATTTGTAACATTCAATGTCTCACCTGGCTCAAAGTAGATGAGATTGACCACATCACTCTTCCAAATGGTTTGTATCTCAGCTGACACAGTACTTACTACCAGACATGCCACCAGGGGTCACTACACGGTCCTCAAACCCAGAATGCACTCAAGGTAATGTACAGTATTGTATCGCGTGATGGTTGAATGGAACTCACTTCCATCTCGGGTCACTCAGGCAAGCAGCAAAGTTAGTTAAAAAACAACAAAGTAAGGCAACACCTCACAGCCTCTGACCCTGTATGACAGGGATTATTAACTAGATTCAGCCACGGACCGAACTACAAATCATTTGTAGACTGCAAATTGACCACATAAAATGTCAAACCTTGCTCATGTTCATATACAATAAAATCTCTATTATGTGTGGGAATACTTTGGATTACCAAAATTTAAATCACTGAGCTGTTTTGCTGGTGTTTTTTTAGTCTTTTGTCCAACAATTAAAAAATGCAATAACTTGGGGGTCCAAATAAAATAACCTGTGGACCTGATTGGGCCCACCAGTTGGAGAACCCTGCTGTATGACCTAAAATCTTGTATGTAAATGCATGCAGTACAGGACCTTTGTTAGTTGTATTGGTATGGTTTAAAATGTGTTTCTGTTCCTGTCTATCAATGTTATGCATTTTGTCACATTTGAGGTTGTGTGGACCCAGGAAGAGTAACTGTTGCAACGGCTAATGGGGATCTTAATAAAATACCAAGTGAACCACCACCAGACAGGTTCAAAACAGGTGCGTATTTTTATTAAGTGTTTGTTTCATTAGTAACACTGTTAATAACATTTAGAATGGTGTGGTACATGGTCAACACATGTCCTTAGGCGCGCTACAGGGGTCAAAGTTGAAGGTGTGGCTAACAGAAAGTCCTGAGGTCAGCCATTTTAGATCTTGCCGGGAAAGCTTCCGGCCTCTATCTGGTCGTCCCACTTGGCAACCTGCAGGAGGAAATGCGCTCATAAGGTTAAACTGCCTATCAGTGTAACATACAGTTATAACACAGTAGCTACTGTAGCCTTCATTCTGCCTTCACTTTACACCCATCCCATGCTTTCAGATCTATGAAAAGTGTCTAAGGGTAGGGGGTAGGAATCGACTTCAGACTGGGACCATGGTCAGTTATTGGACTCACAACAAACAGAGTGTATGAACACATGCAACATAACAGAGGTCCACACTGTATACCAACTACCACTTCAGGTAAGGACATTTGAGACACAGAAGAACATGTACTTTCATAACTGTTCCACTCAGTGGACATGTCAGAACAGACTGTTGGCAGAGTTTAGACATGCCGGAACTACTAAAGGCTTCTATGGAATGTGGTGCTCAGACTGTTGGCACATTGTGAATAGTTGAGGCACTGCTAATGTGAGTGAATGTAGGTTCTAACGTGAGCTGATTAAAGTGATTCATCATCCATCTCTAGGGGAGGTCCAATCATTGCTGACAATACTACACAACCATGGGAAGGCAGTTAGGGGGCATTGTGTGTATGCCCACTCCTTTAGGCTTTGTTTGAATAGTTTGCCACTATAGATCTGCTTAACCTTATAAAGGAGTGCCCACACCATACTATGAGCCACAGTAGCAGCATACGTACCCAGCTCATGGGACAGATACTCTTGTAGACCCTCTGGTACCAGTCACAGGGAGCCACATCCTGGCCTTTGTCTGACAAAGCTTTGTTGCACCTGTGGAAGTCTAGAGAGGGAGGAGAGAGTTAATATTAACAGAATGAAGTGGTAAGCATTAAGATAGTTATTACAACTTTTACTGACACTGGTGTTACATTTCTGAACCTAAACATCTGACAGCAAACAGCCACCACAAATGGACCCTTATCTGATGTGCTAAATGATGCCCACAGAAATCTGACACTAATTAAAACTAAAAGTGTTGTCCCGTATGGCTCAGTCGGTTGAGCACGGGCGTGTGCAATGCCATGGTAGTGGGTTTGAATCCCACGGGAGACCAGTATGAAACAGAAAAATAAATGTATGCACTCACTACTGTTAGTCTGCTAAATGACTAAAATATCAACGTAAAAAAGAAAGAAAAAAAAGTACACCGACAGATACATTAGGCTATCCTTACTAAACGAGTGTTGAAGACCGAAAACATCTGGCTTACCCAAGTAGTACCCTTGCCTAACGGACATATCAGTCAGTACAGACAGTTGGCTTATGTTGGCGTACCTTGGTGAATAGCTGAGGGACAGCCAACATTCTATCTGGTCTAATGTGAACTGATAGTGATTTAGATCACTCTGAGGAGGTGCTTCTCATGGGGCTCTTATCAACCTAAGAAGTTGGACATGCATCAATGCTTCGAGAGCAAATACCACTGTTTTCAATGCACATCAACTGCAAATCATCAACTGCATGATTCAAAGTGCAGGCAAATGAGTTTAAAATTGGCCTTCAGATAACAATCCTTGTTTTGTTAACCAACCCAGATCTTTATCTTTGTGAAGAAGAAGAACATTGCTGGGAAGGGAACCAAGAGTGTTCAGGGTGGCAGAAGAGCCTGATGGCCAGAAGTATCCTATGCTTTCACCATTGTGTGTGTCAGTTGGGAGGTAGAAATGAGCAGTAGACTGCTGGCAGGGCTGGAGAAAGAGATGTGTTTGTGTCAGTTGGGAGGTAGAAATTAGCAGTAGACTGCTGGCAGGGCTGGAGAAAGAGATGTGTTTGTGTCAGTTGGGAGGTAGAAATGAGCAGTAGACTGCTGGCAGGGCTGGAGAAAGAGGGGGAGAGGGAGATGTGTTTGTGTCAGTTGGGAGGTAGAAATGAGCAGTAGACTGCTGGCAGGGCTGGAGAAAGAGATGTGTTTGTGTCAGTTGGGAGGTAGAAATGAGCAGTAGACTGCTGGCAGGGCTGGAGAAAGAGGGGGAGATGTGTTTGTGTCAGTTGGGAGGTAGAAATGAGCAGTAGACTGCTGGCAGGGCTGGAGAAAGAGGGGGAGAGGGAGATGTGTTTGTGTCAGTTGGGAGGTAGAAATGAGCAGTAGACTGCTGGCAGGGCTGGAGAAAGAGATGTGTTTGTGTCAGTTGGGAAGTAGAAATGAGCAGTAGACTGCTGGCAGGGCTGGAGAAAGAGATGTGTTTGTGTCAGTTGGGAGGTAGAAATGAGCAGTAGACTGCTGGCAGGGCTGGAGAAAGATGTGTTTGTGTCAGTTGGGAGGTAGAAATGAGCAGTAGACTGCTGGCAGGGCTGGAGAAAGAGGGGGAGAGGGAGATGTGTTTGTGTCAGTTGGGAGGTAGAAATGAGCAGTAGACTGCTGGCAGGGCTGGAGAAAGAGGGGGAGATGTGTTTGTGTCAGTTGGGAGGTAGAAATGAGCAGTAGACTGCTGGCAGGGCTGGAGAAAGAGGGGGAGAGGGAGATGTGTTTGTGTCAGTTGAGAGGTAGAAATGAGCAGTAGACTGCTGGCAGGGCTGGAGAAAGAGGGGGAGAGGGAGATGTGTTTGTGTCAGTTGGGAGGTAGAAATGAGCAGTAGACTGCTGGCAGGGCTGGAGAAAGAGGGGGAGAGGGAGATAGAACGTGTCAGGTCAGAACAGAGAAGTAGTTGATCAGCTAGCTAACTTACCCAGATAGTTCTGAAAGCAGTTGCGGGTCTGGTTGGTGTTGGGGAAGCGGGCGTCGAAGGGAGCCGTCCTGTAGTTCTTTATCTTCTCCTCAATAACGTCAGACATGCTGGCTAGCTGGCAGTCTCACTATGTCAACACTGAAACACATTGATAGGGAGATGTCATATAATGTCATGTTGTACACTAGTCTTCCAAATCTGCCCATGTTGACTAGCCTGGGCTTCCGAAGCTACCAATACACTTGCACACAGTAGGAAATTATCTTGTTGTCATGATAATAGAATATGGAATGGACTAGTTCAGATAGGCTTATTAGCTAGCAAAATACTTATCCATGAGAGCCTGTACAGCTGTCTATTTGACTAGGTCATAGCTAGTGCAATAACAACTGAAAACTAGGACAGACAGATCGATAGAAAGCTTGTTTATTATATTTATTTCACCTTTAATTTAACCAGGTAGGCCAGTTGAGATCAAGTTCTCATTTACAACTGCGACCTGGCCAAGACAATGTAAAGTAGTGCGACAAAAACAACAGAGTTACACATAAACAAACGTACAGTCAATAACACAATAGAAAAATCTATATACAGTGTGTGCAAATGTAGTAAGATTAGGGAAGTAAGGCAATAAATAGGCCAAAGAGGAAAAATAATTTAGCATTAACACTGGAGTGATAGATGTGCAGAGGATTGTGTACAAGTAGAGACACCGGGGTACAAAAGAGCAAAATGAAAGAAAGAAAAATAATATTGGGGATGAGGTAGTTGATGTGCTATTTACAGATGGGCTGTGTACAGGTACAGTGATCGGTAAGCTGCTCTGACAGCTAATGCTTAAAGTTAGAGAGGGAGATAGAAGACTCCAGTTTCAGTGATTTTTGCAATTCGTTCCAGTCATGGGCAGCGGAGAACTGGAAGGAAAGGCGGCCAAAGGAGAAATTGGCTTTGGGGATGACCAGTGAAATTTACCTGCTGGAGAGTGTGCTATGGGTGGGTGTTGCTATGGTGACCAGTGAGCTGAGATAAGGTAGGGCTTGACCTAGCATAGACTTATTGATGACCTGGAGCCAGTGGGTTTGGCAACGAATACAGTTGAAGTCTGAAGTTTACATACACTTAGATTGGTGTCATTAAAACTCGTTTTTCAACCACTCCCCAAATTTCTTCTTAACAAACTATAATTTTGGCAAGTTGATTAGGACATCTACTTTCTGCATGACAAGTCATTTTTCCAACAATTGTTTACAGACATTATTTCAATTATAATTCACTGTCTCACAATTCCAGTGGGTCAGAAGGTTACAACACTAAGTTGACTGTGCCTTTAAACAGCTTAGAAAATTCCAGAAAATTGTCATGGCTTTAGAAGCTTCTGATAGGCTAATTGACATCATTTGAGTCAATTAGAGGTGTACCTGTGGATGTATTTCAAGGCCTACCTTCAAACTCAATGAATTTTTGCTTGACATCATGGGACAATCAACAGAAATCAGCAATGACCTCAGAAAATATATTGTAGACCTCCACAAGTCTGGTTCATCCTTGGGAGCAATTTCCAAACGCCTGAAGTACCACGTTCATCTGCACAAACAATAGAACGCAAGTATAAACACCATGGGACCACGCAGCCATCATACTGCTCAGGAAGGAGCGTTCTGTCTCCTAGAGATGAACGTACTTTGGTGCAAAAAGTGCAAATCAATCCCAGAACAACAGCAAAGGACCTTGTGAAGATGCTGGAGGAAACAAGTACAGAAGTATCTATATCCACAGTAAAACGAGTCCAATGTCGACAACCTGAAAGGCCGCTCATCAAGGAAGAAGTCACTGCCCCAAAACTGCCATGAAAAAAGCCAGACTATGGTTTGCAACTGCACATGGGGACAAAGATTGTACTTTTTGGAGAAATGTCCTCTGGTCTAATGAAACAAAAATGGAACTGTTTGGCCATAATGACCATTGTTATGTTTGGAGGAAAAAGGGGGAGGCTTGCAAGCACCATGTTATGGGGGTGCTTTGCTGCAGGAGGGACTGGTGCAATTCACAAAATAGATGGCATAATAAGGCTGGAAAATGACGTGGATATAATTTAGCAACATCTCAAGTCAGGACGTTACAGCTTGGTCGCAAATGGGTCTTCCAAATGGACAATGACCCCAAGCATACTGCCAAAGTTGTGGCAAAATGGCACAAGGACAACAAAGTCAAGATATTGCAGTGGCCATCACAAAGCCCTGACCTCAACCCTGTCAAATTTGTGGGCAGAACAGAAAAAGCGTGTGAGCAAGGAGGCCTACAAACCTGACTGAATTTTTACTAGAATTAAATGTCAGGAATTGTGAAAAACGTATGTTAAATGTATTTGGCTAAGTGTATGTAAACTTCCGACTTCAACTGTATGTAGCGAGGGCCAGCCAACGAGAGCATACAGGTCGTCGTGGTGGGTAGTATATGGGGCATTCGTGACAAAACGGATGGCACTGTGATTAACTACATCCAATTTGCTGAGTAGAGTGTTGGAGGCTATTTTGTAAATGACATCCCCGAAGTTGTAACCTTAGCTAGCTTGAATTCAGTCATGGAAGGTGACTTATCAACCCTTATTTCCTGGTAACTAACGTTAGTTAACAAATAAGTAAAATACTTTAATGAAGATTTCTGACTAGCTAGAAAGTTAGAAATTACAGCTCACTAACCACATCGAATGAAATAATGTAGCATAGCTTGCTAGCATAGTTGGCATAGCTTCAAATGTATTAGTTGGCTTGCTTGCTGGCTAGCTACATTAGCTTGAACTCTGCTAGATAGCCGGCTCAAAACAGTGGCACGGCAGACGTTATTTCCAATTAATTGAAATACTTCCACACAAACAAAACAATACCGAACCTCAGTATATTAATTGAAAGAGACAAACTCATGATTTTCCGGCAGTTTTCCACGACCTACCTTGGACTGTTTCTTGTGTCCTCTCTCACCGGAAGACCGTAACGCAGTGTATGCTGGGATGTTGTGCGTGGACTCGCAAGTGTAATCACCATGGTATGGGAATGAGAAAAAAGTAATAGTTTCTCAGGTTTTTATGCATCATTTTTTCTCTCTATTGTCTATAAACAATAATTAGAAACACAAATAAATGATGGGAATCACTTTGGAATATTTAAGCCATATGAAGTGTAATCATTAACTTTAGCATAATTTATTTACACTAAGAAGATCATGTCAGTAATAGCCTAGTACAGTGTTTCCCAACGCCAGTCTCCCATTACCCCCAACAGCACATGTTCTGCTGTAGCCCCGGACAAAAACACCTGACCCTGTCCCAAATCAAAACACCTTATCCTGTCCCAAATCAAAACACCTGATCCTGTCCCAAATCAAAAGCCTGATCTCCTGCCTCAAATCAACAGGATGAAATTCCGTCCCAAATCAACAGGATGACCTCTTGTCCCAAATCAATAGCATGACCTCCTGTCCAAACTCAACAGCATGATATCCTGTCCCAAATCAACAGCCGTATGTCTGTCCCAAATCAACAGGATGGCCAATGCTGTGAGTCATCTATTTTTACCCCAGCCTTTCAACATCTAGAAACCTCTGCAAATCTCTGTCCTCCAGCAGCATTGTCTTGCTCATAAAAGTTGCTCACACATTTGTAAGCAATGTAGGCTGTGAGAAGAACTTGTTTGTTTTGTTTCGAAAATACAGGGCCCACAGTAGCAGGCCAAAGTGGACATTGTGATTAAGCTTTGCCCAGGCTAAAATAGATCCCCCGCAACTGTGTCAGTATGTCTAACAATAGTAAAGATAAATAGCTTCTAACTCGTATCTGTTCCCAAAGAAAAGAGAGAGGAGAACAAGGAAGAGAATACTATGTAGGCCCACACCTGAACTATGCCAAGTTTAAAGTGTCATTCTTTTAGTTGACAGTTATTCCAACGAAAACCCACAGAGGGTTGCCTACCTGGAAAAGGGTATGAGTTATCACCCGCGCGCCAAAAGCAAACATAACAAAGAAACTCCATGACGCAAAGGAGTGTTCACAGGCTGCTGTCACCCGGCCATCCCTGTCTGTGAGCACCTCTCCAAACCAAAGACCTCCGAGTGTCTGGACGAGCTCACTACCTCTCAGTGAAAGTACGCTGTCTGGCACACTGTCTCATTTCGAAGCAAGCGTCTAGTTTTTATTTGTTTTGGTAGTACCTGTAATAGCCTATAATTTCAGTTGCATAGTTTCAAGCTTTATTGTACATGTATTAACACATTGTAAGAATGGATGTCTACATACATCCCTTCCAGTATACAGTGCCTTGCGAAAGTATTCGGCCCCCTTGAACTTTGCGACCTTTTGCCACATATCAGGCTTCAAACATAAAGATATAAAACTGTATTTTTTTGTGAAGAATCAACAACAAGTGGGACACAGTGCAGTGGTCTGATACTCCTTCCGTTTCAATATTATCGCTTGCACAGTGCTCCTTGGGATGTTTAAAGCTTTGAAATCTTTTTGTATCCAAATCCGGCTTTAAACTTCTTCACAACAGTATCTCGGACCTGCCTGGTGTGTTCCTTGTTCTTCATGATGCTCTCTGCGCTTTTAAAGGACCTCTGAGACTATCACAGTGCAGGTGCATTTGTACGGAGACTTGATTACACACAGGTGGATTGTATTTATCATCATTAGTCATTTAGGTCAACATTGGATCATTCAGAGATCCTCACTGAACTTCTGGAGAGAGTTTGCTGCACTGAAAGTAAAGGGGCTGAATAATTTTGCACGCCCAATTTTTCAGTTTTTGATTTGTTAAAAAAGTTTGAAATATCCAATAAATGTCATTCCACTTCATGATTGTGTCCCACTTGTTGTTGATTCTTCACAAAAAAATACAGTTTTATATCTTTATGTTTGAAGCCTGAAATGTGGCAAAAGGTCGCAAAGTTCAAGGGGGCCGAATACTTTCGCAAGGCACTGTATGTGTTATTATAGTAGCCTTAGCCAACTGGTTCAGATATTATGATGAATCCAATGTAACTTTCTCTCTTTCTCCTTTTCTTGCTCCCCCTTTCTCCCTGCCTGTCCTCTCTTTTCCTATCACCATCTTCCTGTTGTAGACAAGGTCAGAGGTCACAGGTGTCCCTCTTTCTCTGACTTCCTGTCTCACTGTTTCCTTCTTCCACTTTTCAGCAAAAACCTGCTGCTCAAAGTATGTCCTTTTCTAGAAAACATTATAGGCCTGTTTCTTGATGCACTAGAATGTAATTTCTTGGGCAATCAAAGATCTGAACTCTGGACTACACTTTAAAAGCAACATTCCTGTGGACAACTAGACAAAGGTTATACGTTCTGACTGACTGCTATCATTTTTAAGCTGGGAGCATAAACCTCTTTTCTCTCAGTGGCTGTGTTAAAGTAATTAGTTGTCCAAATTAATCACAGATTCTCACTGCCCCCCCAGCCCCTGCCCCGTCCTCCACCCCCACACAATCTTCTCCGTACCCAACCACAGCGCTCCAAAGCACCCTAATGCCAAAGACAATGGTCTAACGGAATCCGACCAGTGTGCATGTGTGCTTGGGGGAGACAGGGGAATGCTGGATTAACCCCTCCCCCATTCTCTATTCCTAGTCTTATCTCTTTATAGTGTGTATGTACAGTATATACAGTATGTCCAGGGAGGGTACAAGGGGCCAGCAAGTGTGTGCATCACAAAATAATCTCCCCATTTCCTCTCTCTCTCTCTCTCTCTCTCTCTCTCTCTCTCTCTCAGGATATAGGTGTTGTCCAGCATGAAGGAAGGAAATTCTGTCACTTAGAACAATGGGCCTGTTTCTCTATCTATAGACCCACAGAGGCAGAGAAAGAGAGAGAAGGAGCCCTTACCACCATTACCTAGAAGACAGACAGAAAACACAAAGAAAAAGAGAGAGAGTGGAGAAAAATATGTTCTGATTTTAAAGAGACTATATTGATGAAGAGAACGTGTTAGAGAGAAAGAGAGATACCTGTGGCACAGATAGACGTTTTGAAAATGGAGTTTTTGTCTTGGGGAAAAAGGAAAATACTAAGTTGTTTTTAACCATTTTGTTTTTTTCTGTTGAGAAGGACTAATAAAATACTTATACGAAGAGGGAACTGCAGTCTTTCTCGGTAAGTACTTTCAAAACGCTTTTATTGTAGAGGGCATATTGTGTTGCATTGGTTCGTTATTTTTCCATGACATTTTTTAACATTTGAGCTGTCATCCATGATAAGCTAGAGATCACAATGTTGATAATTTTCCACTGTAAAATGTTGCTGATATGTTCTTGCTGTTTCTTTTGCCACATTGCATTATAGAAAGTAGAATACATTTTTTTTTAAATAGATTAGTTGGGTTCAAATTTGAACCGCTCTACTTTAATTTTTCAGTTTGACACATCATTTTAGAAGGATTGAAGCTGCCCCTAAGCACAGATCTAGTATCAGTTTTCCCTCCCCAAACTCGACATTCGAGTGAACTTCAGACTGACCTTAGGTCAGTGTCTAAGGGTGATTTCATTCTACTCCTAGTTGTAGGCTGAGGGACAGACATGTAGTGACCTTAAGAGTGGGGATTTCCCTTTCAACATGACAGCTGGATCTGAGGCCTGTACAACACACTTCCTGTTTGGATAAGGAGGAATGACACACATTCAATTTAGAGTACCTTTGTGACAAAGATGTCATTTACAGTGCTGTAACGTAAGAATTTGAGATGATTTGAGCCAAGTGTATCTACCATTTAAATTATTATAATAATTTCTGTAACAATGGGGGGCAACAATCACTTCCACAGCCAAATTGCTTTGGTGTGTAGCAATGAACAATTCTACAAGGATCCGGAGGATCTCAAACTATTCATGATGATGACCTTAAACTATAAATTATTTGACAATTTTAGGATTACATACTCCTAGTTGGGTTGTTTGGAGGAATGTCTTCTTCCCCCTGATAATTCAACCTTTGATTTATGTCCAAATATATCAAGGGCCTGTTTCAGGCCCATGTGAATAGAATGTAAAGCAGTATAGTCCACACTCATCTTAATTAATTCACTCAAAGATTATGAACATTTGATCTGTGTTCTTTGAGTTCTCACATTACACAATACCTTTATCTCTCTCTCTCGTTGGTTCTCAGATGGATCAGATGGAGGGGACTGACAGTCCTCGCTTCAGGAAGCTCCATTTCCCTGTGGGTCTGTGGATCAACTCTCCCAGGAAACACTTTGCCAAGCTGGGGGGCCGCTGGCCCAGCGCTGTCTCTGTCAAGTCAGTCTCTCTGCTACCTACAGTTGAAGTTGGAAGTTTACATACTCCTTAGCCAAATACATTTGAACTCAGATTTTCACAATTCCTGACATTTAATCTTAGTAAAAATTCCCTGTCTTAGGTCAGTTAGGATCACCACTTTATATTAAGAATGTGAAATGTCAGAATAATAGTAGAGAGGATTATTTATTTCAGCTTTTATTTCTTTCATCACATTCCCTGTGGGTCAGAAGTTTATATACACTCAATTAGTATTTGGTAGCATTGCCTTTTATTGTTAACTTGGGTCAAACATTTCAGGTAGCCTTCCACAAGCTTCCCACAATAACTTGGGTGAATTTTGTCCCATTCCTCCTGACAGAGCTGGTGTAACTGAGTCAGGTTTGTAGGCCTCCTTGCTCGCACACGCTTTTTCACTTCTGCCCACAAATTTTCTATAGGATTGAGGTCAGGGCTTTGTGATGGCCACTCCAATACCTTGACTTTGTTGTCCTTTAGCGATTTTGCCACAACTTTGGAAGTATGCTTGGGGTCATTGTCTATTTGGAAGACCCATTTGCGACCACGCTTTAACTTCCTGACTGATGTCTTGAGATGTTGCTTCAATATATCCACATAATTTTCCTGCCTCATGATGCCACCTATTTTATGAAGTACACCAGTCTCTCCAGCAGCAAACACCCCCACAACATGATGCTGCCACCCCTGTGCTTCATGGTTGGGATGGTGTTCTTCGGCTTGCAAGCCTCCCTCTTTTTCCTCCAAACATAACGATGGTCATTATGGCCAAACAGTTCCATTTTTGTTTCATCAGACCAGAGGACATTTCTCCAAAAAGTACGATCTTTGTCCCCATGTGCAGTTGCAAACCATAGTCTGGCTTTTTTTATGGTGGTTTTGGAGCAGTGGCTTCTTCCTTGCTGAGCAGCCTTTCAGGTTATATAGCACTAATTGTACTGTGGATATAGATACTTCTGTTTCCGCCAGCATCTTCACAAGGTCCTTTGCTGTTGTTCTGGGATTGATTTGCACTTTTTGCACCAAAGTACGTTCATCTCTAGGAGACAGAACGCTCCTTCCTGAGCGGTATGACGGCTGCGTGGTCCCATGGTGTTTATACTTGCATTCTATTGTTTGTACAGATGAATGTGATACCTTCAGGCATTTGGAAATTGCTCCCAAGGATGAACTAGACTTGTGGAGGTCTACAATTTATTTTCTGAGGTCTTTTGATTGTCCCATGATGTCAAGCAAAAAGGCATTGAGTTTGAAGGTAGGCCTTGAAATACATCCAAAGTTACCCCTCCAATTGACTCAAATGATGTCAGAAGAAGCTTCTAAAGCCATGACATAATTTTCTGGCCTTTTCTAAGCTGTTTAAAGGCACAGTCAACTTAGTGTATGTAAACTTCTGACCCACTGGAATTGTGATACAGTGAATTATAAGTGAAATAATCTGTCTGTAAACAATTATTGGAAAAATGACTTGTCTCATGCACAAAGTAGATGTCCTAACCGACTTGCCAAAACTATAATTTGTGAAGAAGAAGTTTGTGGAGTGGTTGAAAACAAGTTTTAATGACTCCAACCTAAGTGTATGTAAACTTCCGACTTCAAATGTATGTACAGTACCTCAATGTCACTTAGTCCAATGTGGATTCTCAACGATATTGTTCTAGTCCAGCACTAACACATCTGACTCAACTAATCACACATTATCCCAGGTCTCTTAACTCCATTGGTCTTTTCGGTCTGTCGGTCTGCTGACTCACTGTTTTTTCAGTTTGTTCTGTATTCAGTTTGTTTATCCTTCAGTCCTCCTCACTATATCTCCAGCCACATTCAAGTTAAGTGTCTGACATGTTTTTGCATACAATAAATTAACCAAGACAACAGTTCGTTATGGACTAATTTGATTGTATGGTCATGTGTTACATGTCATGCAGTGTTCCTTGAATCTTGTGACCGTTTTCTAGCAGTTAATATTGTCTATGTTCAGTTCTGTCAACCATAACTCACAGCTGACTTCCCGATCTCTTTCTTTCCCCCTCCTCTCCTTCTCCTTCACTAGGTCCACCACCAGCTCTGACGCAGCGTCCCTCCACGAGGCCCCATCTTCCCTCTCCATCTCCACCCCCTCCCTCGCTCCCCCATCCCCCTCTCCCTCTCCGGCCTTCCTCCGGCCCCGTCCCGCCGGGCCCCAGTCCCGCACCAAGCGTCTTTCCCACCTCTTCCTGAGGGGGCGCTCCAACAGTGACCGAGACAAGGCCATAGGGGAGAAGGAGAGGGAGGTGTGGGCCCACTCTGCTGCCCCTTCCTCCCACCACTACCTGCCCCCTGCCTCCTCCACAGCCCCAGGCCTCATCAAGATCTATGGGGATGCTCTGTCTAGTGGGGCTAACTACCGCTCTTTGCTGGCCACCGCCCACTCTACAGCCAAACAGCTCATCGCCCAGGTCATCACCCGCTATACGGAGAGAGAGAGGGAGGAGACGGACGATGCAGGTAAGAGGCAGAAAGAGAGAGAGAGGGAGGAGACGAACGATGCAGGTAAGAGGCAGAAAGAGAGAGAGAGGGAGGAGACGGACGATGCAGGTAAGAGGCAGAAAGAGAGAGAGGGAGGAGACGGACAATGCAGGTAAGAGGCAGAAAGAGAGAGAGGGAGGAGACGGACGATGCAGGTAAGAGGCAGAAAGAGAGAGAGGGTAGAGACGGATGATGCAGGTAAGAGGCAGAAAGAGAGAGAGAGTACAGATCGAGTACACTACAGGGATTCATGTAAGAGAGGCGTGATAGTACAGATAAACATGGGATTAGATTATTGTATGATTACCACACAATAACTATTATAGCCAAAAGCTTTGGGACTTTCAGTATGTAGCCTATGCCTGTCATGGCAAAAGGACAGAAAATGACGGTAACTGTAGAGAAAGGGCCAGTGGCTTCCTGGTTTTCATATTCCTTGTTGACACATTTCATTGCACCATGAAGTCAGGCACCTAGCCAGAATTGTTCCAGCAAATAAACCACAGCTGTGAACACCTCAATTGAGCAATAATGTCCACTTTATGCAAGTCATATTCATAGGGAAAAAAAATTGCCTGGTCGCCCTGCCTCCCTCTCCTAGCCCTGCAGAAACACAGCCCGGAAGACTTCCTGTTGTGTGATGTCATTGGAAAGCCCATCCAGCAACCGGATGGAGCCTTCCAATGGGAGACAGAGTGTCGTAGGGGTGTGGCAGAATGGGAATGCCCACTGCTATTGGTGGACATGTGGCGGCCCAAGGAGGGGTTTGAACGCCGCTTTGAGATCCAGAGACGGGACGACTACGAAAGAGAGGAGAGGGAGAAAGAGAAGGAGCGAGAGAGGGAAGGAGAGAACCACACAGGTAAAAGGACAATATAGAGTCTCTGGATGACCAGCTCTTACATCTGGGGTTTCATACAGTCATCCAGTGAAAAGTGTAGTTTATTTGTTTTTAATGATATGTCTGGTTGTCGTGGCAACAGGTGTACGTTGGAGGCGGAGCCGCATACAGTCGGGAGGTGGGGCTGAGGAGGGCGAGCGAGGTCATCGAGGACGGAACTCGGAACTCAGGAGGAGCATCAGCGACATGAACCTCAGCCTGAGGCGTCGCCAAGGAAACCACATCGGCAATGACCCCCGTCGCTCCGGAAACCACCCTAACAACAGTGCAGGACTTCAGGACAGGAAGAACATTGTGAGCATGATAGCTCCATTGGAGCACGGAGAGGTGAGGATGCATTTCAACACATGTTGCAACATGATAGAAACAGGTCAACCCCACCTAATCTCAGCAGTGCAGCAGTCTGACCATAAAGACTCCTCCCTCTGTCTTAGATGATGAGGTCAAAGGTCAGAGACGAGGTGGAGCGGAGGAACAAAGCAGACAAAGCAGTGGAGGAGGAGAAAGACTACTCAGCCTGCGACCTGGAAGTGATGTCACAGAGCCTGATCCTCCCGCCCACGGACCGACCCTACTTCTTGTTGCTGCAGGGCTACGACCAGAGCAAGGTTAGACTTGCGCCTCCCAGATGATCATACACACACACCCTGAACATGACATCATACCTGCATTTCCCTAATCGCCACATACCATCACTGTTTCCAACCCTTCCCCAGCCTTTCCCATTCAACCCTGAGCACAAAACAGACTCACAGCAACACAATACCTTTGTAGACACACACAACCCCACTGTGTACATCACTCCATCTCTCACAGTGACCTCACACAGGTCTTCATTGTAGCAAACTGTGACACACTTCATACCTTATCTCCTGACCTCCGCACAACTTAAGATCTCCAAGATGTCCCCTTATCATAACCATGTCCTTCAGATGATAACAAACTCCCTTCTCTCTTTCTTTCTTTATTTCCTTCTTCCGTTCTCCTCTGTGTGCGTTTTCTGTGTTTTCTACAGGACTTTGTTTTGTACATCATGGCAGGGCACACACACGTTTTTGGGCGGAAGCCAACGATGAGGGAGAGAGAGAAGGACAGAGAAAGGGAGAGGAAGGGGAAGAGGCCTCTGAAGGTGGAAACGTTCCTTTCTGCTCCAGACATGCTGGCCAGGCACCTGTTGGTCAGGAGAGACTCAGCCGTACCTGACACTCCCCCTGGGCAAGGTAGGCCTGGTCCACAAACAACCCTAGTCCTAAATCCTGGCCCTACTCCTGTGATGTTTACAGACCTCAACAAACACAAATGTGCCTGCAAAATAGGGAGCCTTTTTCATATGTGCTTACATCTATCCACAGAAGTAACAACTCATATGTGCTTACATCTATCCACAGAAGTAACAATTCATATGTGCTTACATCTATCCACAGAAGTAATAATTCATATGTGCTTACATCTATCCACAGAAGTAACAATTCATATGTGCTTACATCTATCCACAGAAGTAACAACTCATATGTGCTTACATCTATCCACAGAAGTAACAACTCATATGTGCTTACATCTATCCACAGAAGTAATAATTCATATGTGCTTACATCTATCCACAGAAGTAACAATTAATATGTGCTTACATCTATCCACAGAAGTAACAACTCATATGTGCTTACATCTATCCACAGAAGTAACAACTCATATGTGCTTACATCTATCCACAGAAGTAACAATTCATATGTGCTTACATCTATCCACAGAAGTAACAATTCATATGTGCTTACATCTATCCACAGAAGTAACAATTCATATGTGCTTACATCTATCCACAGAAGTAATAACTCATATGTGCTTACATCTATCCACAGAAGTAACAATTCATATGTACTTACATCTATCCACAGAAGTAACAATTCATATGTGCTTACATCTATCCACAGAAGTAACAATTCCTATGTGCTTACATCTATCCACAGAAGTAACAATTCATATGTGCTTACATCTATCCACAGAAGTAATAATTCATATGTGCTTACATCTATCCACAGAAGTAACAATTCCTGTGCTTACATCTATCCACAGAAGTAACAATTCCTTACTACACATTGACACCTGATTTTACAGTATTTCCCTGTCCACAATCAACCTCTAGAGATCCTCCCACTAGACACTTCTTGATACCCCCTTATATATGGTTAGAAACCTGTCATACCTTTTTTATAAGCAGTTTATGAGCAGAACTTCAATTATAGTGTTACTAGTTAATCAACCATTTTCTCTCTCCCCCCAGCTCTGATGCGTCCCTTCAGAGGAGGATCTGTCACACACAATGGAGAAGCTCTCTACCGGGAGGCGGTGCTTAAACCTGGGGACGTGATTGGCATAGGAGGTCATTTTCTCTTCCTGTATCGTGACCCCCGCGTGACCCCGGCCCCTCCGCTGGCATTGGCGCTGCCTTGGCAAGCCGACGTTCCCTCCACCTGCTGCCTCTTGGGATTGGTGGACAGACAGGAAGCGTTGAGGCAGTACCTGGGTTCCACTGAAGCTCTGCTGCGGTTCCAGCCCCGCCACGCTGACGCTCTGCTACAGGTGAGAGAAGAAAGACCCCTGTGTCTGTTAGTTACACCACTGTGTCTGCTACCTGTCTGCTACAGATTAGAGTAGAGAACTGTGTTATATAAGTTTGGGGGGGGGGGGGGGGGGGGGGTACCTGAAACTTAAAATATCCATTGTTACCACATATATTACTTTCTTGGTTGATATGAGCTGAAACAAGACCATAAATTAAAGCCACTGTTTCTCACTCTTTCTCCATCAGGAGATAATCTCTAAGAACTCCTCTCCAGACTCAGAGGGCGGGCCTTTAGCCCCAGCCTTTCTCCTGTCAATCATGATTGACCATGCCTCCAAACACCTGGATCCCGCCCTCACGCCTCAGTTGCTGCTGAAAGCAGCCAATCAGATCAAAGGGATCGTTTGGGTGAGTTCATTTGTAATAACGCTAACTAGCCATAGCTCAGTCAAGACTGACACAGAAAGATACACACCAGATAAAATAGTATTGTAAAGGGCTATAAAGCCAGCCCCAGACTGACACGTCTTTCTCTGAAACCCTGTACACTGTGAACAGGGATTCATTCAGACAGACAGATGCCTGTCACTGTAGATGAACAGAACTGGGGATAAGCTGATGTCACTTCCTTCTGGAAACTGTGTTGTAATTGTCCTGGTGGCCTGTCCAGACTTTGTAATCCCCCCTTCTCCACCTCTGCCACTAAGCCGTGACGTGTCTCTCCTCTCATGTCCTCTCTTCCCTCTCCAACTCTTTTTACAGGATAACATTAAGGAATTCGGGGATAAGCATCCCACGCAAAAGTAAGATCATTGCTGCTCAACGTCATATTTCAGCTGTTTCCTGTGTTTGGAACTTCCCTTAGGGCTGTATTAGGGGGAATCAAGAGAAGTGATTGTCCAGCTTGTGTCTCTGTAAATAATGTGATGAACATGCAGATACTATTTAGCATTATGCAAGGATTCATGATTAAAATATGTGACGTTTACACAAAGTATAAACTGTATATGATACTGATAAACTAATACTGTACACATATATCTATTAATATTAATGTTTATTTAGCAGATGTTATCCCAAGTGAATAGCAGTTAACAGATGAAATCAGATGTAGTGGGACCCTGGGTCACACTTTATTTGGATAGTCTGGATTGTCCATCTGTAGATGCTCTGCATATGGTCATATTATCAACAAACTATCTGTTGATAAGTAACTGCATGCTAAGGTTAGGGTTAAGTTTAGAACAAGGGCTAGGATAAGGGTTAAATTGAGGGTTAGGTTAGGGTTCGTAGACAGTTTGTTGAAATGTTACTGATAGTCTGTAGAGCATCTGCAGATGGACTATGCAAATAAAGTGTTACTGAACCCAGTCACTGCATGCTCATTAAAATAGATAATGGACTTGCTGTAACTCCTTGAGATAGATAGTGACAACAACTTCTATAACACGGTGTGTTCTGTTCTGGTCTGGTCTGTCCAGTTCCACAGAGCAGGAGGTTGAACTGAGTGCGCCCAGTGCTCAGAAGCTGTCCTCTGACCTTCGACCTCTGATGTTCTGGATGTCCAATGCCACAGAGCTCCTCAACTTCTTCCAGGTCAAAGCTGAGGCCATGGAGAAAGACTGGGAGTTTGAGGGTGAGACACCTGTGTCATAAGGGTCCGTTTCCTCTTGATCAATGCAGATCACCATCGATCATTTGCCAAAAAAGCTTCTTTCTACAATAAAAGCATTTTGTAATATCAACCTTATCACTCTTTTTGACATCACATGGCTCTTGTATCTTTCTGTCTTCCTCTTCCTGTGTGACATTCCTGCTATCATAATTTAGCCCCACAGTAGTCAAAACAAGAGTTAGTTTCGTCATTGAGAAGTGAAATATATTTTGGATTGTTCTGCAATGACAGTAGTTATATGACAGTAGTTAGAAGTTAATGCATATATATTTACCCTCAGCTCCTGGTGACCCGGTGTTGTCAGCTGACCTGGACACCTGCTCCGAGGCCCTGGCGCAGCTTGATGACGTGATAATGCACACCTTCCAGCAGTGCGTGTACCACCTCACAAAGGTGAGGGAGGTTGAGTTACCTCACACTCAAGACACAATCAAGTTACCGTACATAATTATATCCCGATCAATACATGAATTCATCTCTCTCTCTGTCACTCTGTCTCTGTCAGACGCTGTACTCCCTCCTTCCAGCTCTCCTGGACAACAACCCTTTCTCCAGCCTGGAGAAAGAGAAGGAGAGAGATGAGGGTAGGGAGATGGATGGGGGTGAGGGTGGTGGGGGGGCGGGAGAGGGGGAAGACGTGTCCTCCCTCCCCCCTACGGTGGCTGGGCTGGTGGAGGTGTACCGCTGCTCCCTGATGCTGTCCCGGGAGGCCTGCCTCTCCCCCCCACTCACCTCCCAAACCTTCGGCTACCTCTTCTTCTTCACCAACACCTCCCTGCTCAACACACTGCTGGAGAGAGGTGAGAGGGCAGGGGTAATACTGGGGTCCAAGGTCAGGGGTTGGTCTGAGGAAGCTGCAGTCATGAGCTAAGTGGGTTCCACATTACACATGCAGAAATTGCTTTCCGCTACACAAGCCATTGTTTGTGCACGAACCATTTAGTGTAGAGGTCGTAAGGGGATGAGCGCTACCAAGCACAGCGAGACAGAGAATCTGGGTGCGGCTCTGAAATAACTTGAACTTTCCAACCCTGGTTCAGATGTGCACTAACACACACACACACACACACACTCCCTCTCTTTCTGTCTCTTCTTCCTCTTCTCTCTCTCTTTCTGTCTCCTCCACCCTCTCTCAGATGGTCTGTTCTCCTGGTCTAGAGCGGTCCAGATCCGTACAAACCTGGACCTGGTTCTGGACTGGCTGCAGGGCGCGGGACTTGGAGATATCGCCTCTGAGTTCCTGAAGAAGTTGTCCGTCACAGTCAATTTCCTGTGCGTCCCTAAGACCCGCCTCATCCAGGTATAAATAATGCTGGTTTAGCCAGTTAACAATCAGTCGATTTAGCAAGATAATGACCCAAAACAAAACATTCTGGATAAAGAATAATGTTTTGGTCTCGTTGTTTTTGTTGTTGTGTTGTTCTTCCTCTAAACCTATTTGACTTATCACACATCCACCCCTAGCCCCTACCTCTAGACACTTCCTGATGCCTTCTCCTAAAGCTGATTGGATCAGATCGGTATAAACTGTATGATAACCGCTCTAGGAAGCTAGATAGACACGTTTTTCCATTAATTTGTTCACACCCATTTAGTTATTTTCAGATATAAGGGGTCATCTAGAGGTGACAAGGGGCTAGGGGTAGATTTTAGATTTGGCATCCCATTGTTGTAGACATTGCTGATATCGTCCACTTTTCCTTCTTCTCTGTTTTGTTGCTCATTGGTTGTTCTCTTGTCTCTCCTCCGCCAGTCATCCTGGGCCAGCCTACAGGAGGACCATGCCTTGCTAAGCCCCACCCAGCTGCACCATCTGCTGACCCATTACAAGCTGGGACCGGCCAGAGCCCCACCGACCTCCTGGGCCCCTCCCCCTGGGACGGAGCTCAGTGGAGGTAAGACACGAGAGGGGAGGAGTTGGGAGTCCTGGAGGGTCATTATGTAGGAGCTAATGCTGCATTCATAACCAAGTGGGAAGGTAGTATTTATCATATACGACTGGGAATAAATCCATGTGAACACTCCTCCAACTAGTAATTACTAGTGGGAAACTCATCTATCATCCCTAAGCTCAGACTTCTCCCACATGCTGATCTCTGACATCACCTACTAAGGAATAGACTTCGATAACAGCATTTTCGGTAGATAAATGTAACAACAAAACATAAATTATAAATAGCAATCTATTAATATGGTTTTTGAACACTATAATTTGTTTACAAGCATGATGGCTCTAATTTTAGATTATGGTTAGAAGCCTCTTGGCTAGACCCTAGACCCACTCCAATTTGCATACCGCCCCAACAGATCCACAGATGATGCAGTCTCTATTGCACTCAACACTGCCCTTTCCCACCTGCCCCTCAGGGGTGCGTGCTCAGCCCCCTCCTGTACTCCCTGTTCACTCATGACTGCACTACCAGGCACGACTTCAACACCATCATTAAATTTGCCGATGACACAACAGTGGTAGGCCTGATCCCCAACAACGACGATACAGCCTATAGGGAGGAAGTCAGAGACCTGGCCGTGTGGTGCCAGGACAACAACCTCTCCCTCAACGTGATCAAGACAAATGAGATGATTGTGGACTACAGGAAAAAGAGGACCGAACACGCCCCCATTCTCATCGACGGGGCTGCAGTGGAGCAGGTTGAGAGCTTCAAGTTCCTTGGTGTCCACATCACCAACAAACTAACATGATCCAAGCACACCAAGACAGTTGTGAAGAGGGCACGACAAAACCTATTCCCCCTCAGGAGACTGAAAAGATTTGGCATGGGATCCTCAAAAGGTTCTACAGCTACACCATCAACAGCATCCTGACTGGTTGCATCGCTGCTTGGTATGGCAACTGCTCGGCCTCCGACCGCAAGGCACTACAGAGGGTAGTGCGAACGGCCCAGTACATCACTGGGGCCAAGCTTCTTGCAATCTAGGACCTCTATACCAGGCGGTGTCAGAGGAAGGCCCTACAAATTGTCAAAGACTCCAGCCCCCCTAGTGCTACCACACGGCAAGCGGTACCAGAGCGCCAAGTCTAGGTCCAAGAGGCTTCTAAACAGCTTCTACCCCCAAGCCATAAGACTCCTGAACATCTAATCAAATGGCTACCCAGACTATTTGCATTGCCCCCCCCCTTCCCCTCTCCACACCACTGCCACTCTGTTGTCATCTATGCATAGTCACTTTAATAACTCTACCTACATGTATATACTACCTAGACTAACCGGTGCCCCCGCACATTGACTCTGTACCGGCACCTCCCTTTATATATTGTTATTTTTATACTGCTGCTCTTTAATTACTTGTTACTTTTATCTCTTATTCTTATCCATATTTTTTTAAACTGCACTGTTGGTTAAGGACTCGTAAGTAAGCATTTCACTGTAAGGTTTACCTGTTGTATTCGGCGCATGTGACTAAAATTTGATTTGATTTAGTTGATGAAGCTTGTTGGCCATTTCTCAATGAGTTTAAAGCATGCGAATGCATCTAACTGGTATTTACGACTTCACAACTTCCAACTTGGTTATGAACACAACATTAGATACAACTGCAAACTTGAGATAAGTAGAATGTTCATGTAAATTATGCATTCATGTCAATTAAAAAATGGTTGTGATCTCAAGTCAGGATTCAGCCCTTAGACATTCCGAACATTGTAAGTACACATGTTTAGAAGGGGTATGATTTCTTCCTAAGAATCTCAGACCACTAAATATCTAGTCATGCCTTTCTGTCCAAGACATCTTCGAAAGTTTCCTGGACCACCCCCCTCTCATCCTGCCAAATGAGACACCTCAGCTGGACCTCTCCCAGCCAATCCCCAGCCCCGAGCTACAAAAGGAAGTGACACGCCTGCGCAACTTCCTGTGGGGACTCGACCAGGATGAGCTGCCAGCCAATCAGAGGACCAGGCTGTGAGCGCTGGAAAGTTAATCTCTGGGTAGAAGCTACCCTTAGGCACAGTTCTAGGATCAGTTCACCATCCGCCTTAACCATGAAGGGGGAAAGACACAAAACTGACCCTTGATCAGTATCTAGGGGCAATCTCATCCATCTCAGGCAACTTTGATATTAACACTATATTGAACCCCCTGTCGTAAAGCAGATGCAATGGATAGGAATGGCAACTGGTGTGAGGAATGGCAACTGGTGTGAGGAATGGCAACTGGTGTGAGGAATGGCAACTGGTGTGAGGAATGGCAACTGGTGTGAGGAATGGCAACTGGTGTGAGGAATGGCAACTGGTGTGAGGAATGGCAACTGGTGTGAGGAATGGCAACTGTCAAAAGAAAGTCATAACACAATGTAATAGTTATCTAACTGTAAGACAATACAACTCTTCTTTTACTGTTCTCTAAACACTCTTTATTTTGTAACTCATTGCCTGAAAAAGAAAAGTCCTACAAAATGAAGCATAAATGATGGTATGACTATATGTATATGTAAAAGATATCCCTGTAGGTCAGCTTTATACTGGATGGATGGATGCTCACAGATATTCACATATAAAGAATATAGTGTATTGTCACAGAACATTAGATTGTATACCAAAGTAAACACTAACATTATGAAGGAAACTGTTTTACCATGTGTGTTTTATTTCTAACTGACTGTCCTCATATTATAAATAAAATGTTGGTACCCTATGATCTGTCCATAGTGTTTCCTTTGTTATGGATGTTTTCTCCTTGTTTGTTTATTTACTTTGATTGTACCACACAACTCAACAGCTAGACAGGTTCTGGAAAGGTGAATGTCCCGACTCATTTTGTACCTGGGGTGCCAGAATGAAAGGACCACAAGGTGGCGACGCAGCACTCAGTCAACCCCTGGAATGATGACTCAACAGTTACTAGACTAGGGAATTAACGGGGGTCCCTGTCAATCAACCCGATTTCCGAAATATCATATTTCCTGTGTGATTAATAGGTTATTCCAACATAGACATAACATACGCACGATGGTGCTTCCGTGGCTTAGGAAGCAGATGACGACCACACTCGATGATGCCTGGCTGTGCCAAGGTGAACTGTCTGAGGGGTCAGAGAGAATGACTCCAATGCATTGGGTAAGACTTTTCATTTCCTCTCTGTGCGGTGATGACACACGCTGAACTGGCTGTGTGCAGTCTAATCAGTGTGTTTCTTTATTTCATTAATGCGCCATATCCGATAGTTGGTCTCATAAAATGGCCAGTAGCTCGTTTAAGTGAAATTAGTGCGCGGTTTTCGTGGACGGGCAGCAGACGAGTGATGTCAGAGCGTGTGGTGTGAGTAACATCTGTTTGTGTGACGGCTTGCGAGCGTCTCATAAACCATGTTACTGTAAGTAACCTAACGGTTTGTTGTCAGTCAGTAGACTCATGCCGAATTTCTAAATAAACAAAGTAGCCTACTTCCCCATAATAGCCTAGTGAGAGTGGAAAAAGTAGTCTGTCAATTTATCTTTCTTCTTCAGTTTTGGAGCATCCTCAAATTCCCACAACTTAATGAAGTGGTATTTAGCTCAAATCTCAAGAAGTTGTGCGTGTTTTTTCCTATAATGCTTTGGCTGGTAGCCAAACCTCTTCCGTTCTTCCGGTCAACAACTTTGGCTCAACGCTTTTATGGTAAAAAGCCCGAAAACAGTCCCGTGAGAGAAAGGATTTACATCATCATCACCGTCTCCAATTCTAACTGGGGTCCTGTCTCTGTCTTACTCGGCTGTTATCAAAAAACATGCACGCGATGTTATTGCTTCAAGTCAGTTATAGCTTGTGAATCATCTCTAAGAGGCCCATGTGGTTAAATTGATCAATAAGTGACTTTGTAATCTCTCTCATTTAAAATTCAATGCGGTGTATGAGTGAGAGTGGGTGAGAATGTGTGTCTGTGTGTGTAAATTTGTACTTTCCAGTAATTTAACCCAGATGTATGGAAAATAGATCTGGAGGGGAGAGTAACTGCACTGTGCTGATTGTGTAATATTGTGTCCAGTTTATATGCTCTACAGTTAACCTCTCTGATCCCCGTCTGAGTTTGAATGTGTGTCATGTCTAAGGTTTGGTCATTAGTCTGTGTGTGACACACACTCACACATTCATATATGCACACCGACACACACACACATACATCACACCAGTAGCTACACATTCAGCCGCATTGATATGTGCATACCTTCTGTCATATGGATGTAAATAGACATACAGGGAGAACTATCTTCTCTTTCTCCTTTTCTCCCTCTCTTACTCTTTCTCTCTCTCATACTCTCTCACACACATACCCACACACACATACACACACCTCTGTCCCCAGGTGCAAGGTTCCACACCTGTTGGAGCGTTTCTCTGTAATTAGCTCAGGACAATTATCATTGGTGGGAGAAGGGGGGCAAGGGAAGGGGGGCGAAGACAATGGAGCAGTTATTCTCTCCCTATCATCTCCCTCCTTCCTTCTCTCTCTCTTCTGTCCAGTAATGAAAGATTCTTCCCCTCTTCAAAGGGACAGGGTTTCCTACATAACAGCTGAGTCAGAAGAGAACAGAATGGATAGAGAGAGAGGGAGATAGAGAGGGAAGGGAGAGAAGACTAAGCAGACCAATGTAGTAGTAGCGTTGGTACTAGAGCCACAGTGATTTTCCTTATTGTGAAATACATCAGAGTCAGTCTCAAGAAGCAGAGAGAGTGTCTGTGTCATGTAGTGTGAACCGGTTTCACGATGGCTATCATTTGAGGTTGGCAGTATTGTGACTCTCACACACTTACAGTAAATGTTACACAGCTCCAGTCTGCAGGGGCCAGTACTGACGCTGATAGCCTCTCAGCTAACACTCCACTTCAATCCTCTGTCATCACTGCTAAGTGACATATATAGAATGGACTGTTTTGTATTTGGAGTCCAGGGAAATCCCAGTTGCTGTACATTTGGTGATAGAGGCTGAGGTGATTTGGTTAAGAGGGAGGATTGGTGTTCATGTACTTTCTCAGTAGCTTGGTACAGGAGTTATAGTTCTACCTCTTCTATCTCAGTAGCTTGGTACAGGAGTTATAGTTCTACCTCTTCTTTCTCAGTAGCTTGGTCCAGGAGTTACAGTTCTACCTCTTCTTTCTCAGTAGCTTGGTACAGGAGTTATAGTTCTACCTCTTCTTTCTCAGTAGCTTGGTACAGGAGTTATAGTTCTACCTCTTCTTTCTCAGTAGCTTGGTACAGGAGTTATAGTTCTACCTCTTCTTTCTCAGTAGCTTGGTACAGGAGTTATAGTTCTACCTCTTCTTTCTCAGTAGCTTGGTACAGGAGTTATAGTTCTACCTCTTCTTTCTCAGTAGCTTGGTACAGGAGTTATAGTTCTACCTCTTCTTTCTCAGTAGCTTGGTACAGGAGTTACAGTTCTACCTCTTCTTTCTCAGTAGCTTGGTACAGGAGTTATCGTTCTATCTCTTCTTTCTCAGTAGCTTGGTACATGAGTTATAGTTCTATCTCTTCTTTCTCAGTAGCTTGGTACAGGAGTTATAGTTCTACCTCTTCTTTCTCAGTAGCTTGGTTCAGGAGTTATAGTTCTATCTCTTCTTTGTCAGTAGCTTGGTACAGGAGTTATAGTTCTAACTCTTCTATCTCAGTAGCTTGGTACAGGAGTTATAGTTCTACCTCTTCTATCTCAGTAGCTTGGTACAGGAGTTATAGTTCTACCTCTTCTATCTCAGTAGCTTGGTACAGGAGTTATAGTTCTACCTCTTCTAACTCAGTAGCTTGGTACAAGAGTTATAGTTTTACCTCTTCTTTCTCAGTAGCTTGGTACAGGAGCTATGTAGTTCGACTACTTATTTTTCTCCTTACTGATTGTTTGCGCCACACACAAACTTAACAACTCTGCTCAGGGGTTTCTGGTGCTTTGTTTGACAGGCGTTATGTAAACCAGCTGACGCGGTTTAGATAGGTGGGTGTGTGAGTTTCAATAGGCCAGGCTTGTTAAAGTGCTGGAGGAGTTGGCGATGTTGCTGCTGTGCCACTCCTGAACTTTACTTTTCAAACTCCATTCAAGTGAATTAACCCCCGGGAACCTTTGACAAGACAACTGAGGGGCGGCCAGGGGCATGGGGGAAGGGGATACCTAGTCAGTTGCACAACTGAATGCATTAAATTGAAATGTGTCTTCCACATTTGGCCCAGCCTCTCTGATCGACGTCCATGTCATCAGCTCCCGGGGAGAAGCTGTTGTTGGGGGTTAACTGCCTTGCTCAAGGGCAGAACGGCAGATTTTGTCTCCTTGCTGGCTCTGGGATTTGAACATGTGACCTATTGGTTACTGGCCGAACGATCTTAACCGCTAGCATACCTGCAGCCCCCACAGGGAGGGAGAGAGACGGCTTGTGTGTATATGTAGGTGTGTGTGTGTGCGTTCTTCTTCACGTCAGGGCTTTATGTGGCTGTGAAGTCCTTCTCTGGGCCTCTCTAAGGGCTGTGACAGCCAGGGGTTCAGTCAGGGGTGCAGGGATAGCCCCCGGGGTTGACCTGAACAACACCCTCTCCTCTTGGAATGAGATGCTATTGTGGTGCGGTCAACTCACCCCCCCTCTACCCCTCACCTCCCATGTGCCAAATCAGTGGAAGAGAAACTCAACGAATATCCCTGACGACACCACACACACACACACACTATATGGAAAAAAGCCTGTTTGGCGCGAATATGAGGGCAAATATTATTCTTCCTGAGCGTAACCACGGTGAGCACCTCTGACCTGGCAGTGAAAGTGCTGAAACAAAAAGACCAAAGACTTTTTCTGCTCCTTCAAACGAGTGCTACATAAAATAAACACGGCCATCAGATCACCAGTCTGTGAACATGGGGCAGCATCACCACGCGCCTCCTGCCTGCCCGCCCAGCCTACTGCTCTATGGGAGTTAAGTGTGGGGTCCGCTCAGTTAACACCATGACGCAAAATGGAACAAGCCTCCAAACAGAAGCCCCGGGGCTGACGGAATAAGGCCCCTGCCCACAGCCCCCCAAGCCCCTGAGAAAGGGAGAAAAAGAGAGAAAAGGGTAGAGGGGGAAGAGGAGAAGTGGCGACATTTTAGGAAAAGCAAGTCTGCAGCACTGACCCCCTCCCCAATAGACACACAACCTTCCAGAGATGCAACGAGGGGACATACAGCCGACAGAGAGAGAGAGAGCAGGAGAGAGAGAGAAAGCAGGAGAGAGAGAGAGAGAGAGAGAGAGAGAGAGAGCACCGCGGTTGGTGGCTGGAGCCGCCTGGGAGACTGTGGGGCTTAGCTGGCTAGCCAGGCTAACAGTGGGCAGCCTCAGCCTGTAGGAGCTGACCTCACAGGGGTTCTTTATAAGCTGTGCGTGTGCATGTGTGTGTGTGTGGAGGAGCTGACGTAACCTGCTACGTACAGGAGAAAACACATTTGTCCCCTGGGGAAACCTGGGCTTCTCTTCTGCCCCAACCATAACCTCAGAGAGATTCCACACACACTCACACACACATAATTTCACACACACACAGATGAACACAAACTAACCCTCCTAGTCCATCTCTAACCTCATATTCAGATTCCACCCTCCAAGTACCTCATAGAGGGATTCTGATTCCACACGCTCCGTCCTGTTCTAATCCAACAAACTCTCTCTCTCATAATACATGGCTTCTGCTTTGAGAGACTAGTCAAGGACCATATCACCTCCACCCTACCTGACACCCTAGACCCACTCCAATTTGCTTACCGCCCAAATAGGTCCACAGACGATGCAATCTCAACCACACTGCACACTGCCCTAACCCATCTGGACAAGAGGAATACCTATGTGAGAATGCTGTTCATCGACTACAGCTCGGCATTTAACACCATAGTACCCTCCAAGCTCGAGACCCTGGGTCTCGACCCCGCCCTGTGCAACTGGGTACTGGACTTCCTGACGGGCCGCCCCCAGGTGGTGAGGGTAGGCAACAACATTTCCACCCCGCTGATCCTCAACACTGGGGCCCCACAAGGGTGCGTTCTGAGCCCTCTCCTGTACTCCCTGTTCACCCACGACTGCGTGGCCACGCACGCCTCCAACTCAATCATCAAGTTTGCGGACGACACAACAGTGGTAGGCTTGATTACCAACAACGACGAGACGGCCTACAGTGAGTAGGTGAGGGCCCTCGGAGTGTGGTGTCAGGAAAATAACCTCACACTCAACGTCAACAAAACTAAGGAGATGATTGTGGACTTCAGGAAACAGCAGAGGGAACACCCCCCTATCCACATTGATGGAACAGTAGTGGAGAGGGTAGTAAGTTTTAAGTTCCTCGGCGTACACATCACAGACAAACTGAATTGGTCCACCCACACAGACAGCATCGTGAAGAAGGCGCAGCAGCGCCTCTTCAACCTCAGGAGGCTGAAGAAATTTGGCTTGTCACCAAAAGCACTCACAAACTTCTACAGATGCACAATCGAGAGCATCCTGTCGGGCTGTATCACCGCCTGGTACGGCAACTGCTCCGCCCACAACCGTAAGGCTCTCCAGAGGGTAGTGAGGTCTGCACAACGCATCACCGGGGGCAAACTACCTGCCCTCCAGGACACCTACACCACCCGATGTCACAGGAAGGTCATAAAGATCATCAAGGACAACAACCACCCAAGCCACTGCCTGTTCAGTGTTCAGGTCAGTACAGGTGCATCAAAGCTG
The DNA here is from genome assembly GCF_002021735.2 of Oncorhynchus kisutch. Lineage (NCBI taxonomy): Eukaryota > Metazoa > Chordata > Actinopteri > Salmoniformes > Salmonidae > Oncorhynchus > Oncorhynchus kisutch. Next base: position 5,739,372 of record NC_034175.2, on the reverse strand, counting down.
GGACCGAGAGACTGAAAAACAGCTTCTATCTCAAGGCCATCAGACTGTTAAACAGCCACCACTAACATTGAGTGGCTGCTGCCAACACACTGACTCAATTCCAGCCACTTTAATAATGGGAATTGATGGGAAATTATGTAAAATATATCACTAGCCACTTTAAACAATGCTACCTAATATAATGTTTACATACCCTACATTATTCATCTCATATGTATATACTGTACTCTATATCATCTACTGCATCTTTATGTAATACATGTATCACTAGCCACTTTAACTATGCCACTTTGTTTACATACTCATCTCATATGTATATACTGCACTCAATACCATCTACTGTATCTTGCCTATGCCGCTCTGTACCATCACTCACTCATATATCTTTATGTACATATTCTTTATCCCCTTACACTTGTGTCTATAAGGTAGTAGTTTTGGAATTGTTAGCTAGATTACTTGTTAGTTATTACTGCATTGTCAGAACTAGAAGCACAAGCATTTCGCTACACTCACATTAACATCTGCTAACCATGTGTATGTGACAAATTCAATTGGATTTGATTTGATTTGATGATTTGCTTACTGATACAGTATTAGAGGAATCATTGATTGTTGTACCAGATACAACACATTAGGGGATTGTATATGGCAGTAGGGCAGGCTGCTTTACTGCCACATGACATGATGAACTCAGTGATGTCTGGGCTGAGGCCAGATGTGAGTTTTACTAACACACATATGCATATTGCAAACACACACACACAAATACACACACACACACACACACACACACACACACACACACACACACACACACACACACACACACACACACACACACACACACACACACACACACACACACACACACACACACACTCACACACACACACAGACACACACACACACACCAACAGTGACACACTCACACACCAACAGCGACACACCCAACGTCAGTTACATTCCATGAGGCAGCAGATCACCTTCATTTGCTTCTAGAGTAAATAGTGTATGAAACTCCTCCCAACACCATTTCTCATCAAATATAGACTACTGTACAGTACATACCATATATAGACTACTGTACTGTACATACCATATATAGACAACTGTACTGCACATACCATATATAGACTACTGTACTGTACATACCGTATATAGACTACTGTACAGTACATACCATATATAGACTACTATATGGTACATATCATATATAGACTACTGTACAGTACATACCATATATAGACTACTCTACGGTACATATCATATATAGATTACTGTACAGTACATACCATATATAGATTACTGTACAGTACATACCATATATAGACTACTGTACAGTACATACCATATATAGACTACTGTACGGTACATATCATATATAGACTACTGTACGGTACATATCATATATAGACTACTGTACGGTACATACCATATATAGATTACTGTACAGTACATATCATATATAGACTACTGTGCAGTACATATCATATATATACTACTGTACAGTACATATCATATATATACTACTGTACAGTACATATCATATATAGACTACTGTACAGTACATATCATATATACTACTGTACAGTACATACCATATATAGACTACTGTACAGTACATACCATATATAGACTACTGTACAGTACATACCATATATAGACTACCGTACGGTACATGTCATATACAGTGCCATGCGAAAGTATTTGGCCCCCTTGAACTTTGCGACCTTTTGCCACATTTCAGGCTTCAAACATAAAGATATAAAACTGTATTTTTTTGTGAAGAATCAACAACAAGTGGGACACAATCATGAAGTGGAACGACATTTATTGGATATTTCAAACTTTTTTAACAAATCAAAAACTGAAAAATTGGGCGTGCAAAATTATTCAGCCCCTTTACTTTCAGTGCAGCAAACTCTCTCCAGAAGTTGAGTGAGGATCTCTGAATGATCCAATGTTGACCTAAATGACTAATGATGATAAATACAATCCACCTGTGTGTAATCAAGTCTCCGTATAAATGCACCTGCACTGTGATAGTCTCAGAGGTCCGTTAAAAGCACAGAGAGCATCATGAAGAACAAGGAACACACCAGGCAGGTCCGAGATACTGTTGTGAAGAAGTTTAAAGCCGGATTTGGATCCAAAATATTTCCCAAGCTTTAAACATCCCAAGGAGCACTGTGCAAGCGATAATATTGAAATGGAAGGAGTATCAGACCACTGCAAATCTACCAAGACCTGGCCGTCCCTCTAAACTTTCAGCTCATACAAGGAGAAGACTGATCAGAGATGCAGCCAAGAGGCCCATGATCACTCTGGATGAACTGCAGAGATCTACAGCTGAGGTGGGAGACTCTGTCCATAGGACAACAATCAGTCGTATATTGCACAAATCTGGCCTTTATGGAAGAGTGGCAAGAAGAAAGCCATTTCTTAAAGATATCCATAAAAAGTGTTGTTTAAAGTTTGCCACAAGCCACCTGGGAGACACACCAAACATGTGGAAGAAGGTGCTCTGGTCAGATGAAACCAAAATTGAACCTTTTGGCAACAATGCAAAATGTTATGTTTGGCGTAAAAGCAACACAGCTCATCACCCTGAACACACCATCCCCACTGTCAAACATGGTGGTGGCAGCATCATGGTTTGGGCCTGCTTTTCTTCAGCAGGGACAGGGAAGATGGTTAAAATTGATGGGAAGATGGATGGAGCCAAATACAGGACCATTCTGGAAGAAAACCTGATGGAGTCTGCAAAAGACCTGAGACTGGGACGGAGATTTGTCTTCCAACAAGACAATGATCCAAAACATAAAGCAAAATCTACAATGGAATGGTTCAAAAATAAACATATCCAGGTGTTAGAATGGCCAAGTCAAAGTCCTGACCTGAATCCAATCGAGAATCTGTGGAAAGAACTGAAAACTGCTGTTCAGAAATGCTCTCCATCTAACCTCACTGAGCTCGAGCTGTTTTGCAAGGAGGAATGGGAAAAAATTTCAGTCTCTCGATGTGCAAAACTGATAGAGACATACCCCAAGCGACTTACAGCTGTAATCGCAGCAAAAGGTGGCGCTACAAAGTATTAACTTAAGGGGGCTGAATAATTTCGCACACGCCCAATTTTTCAGTTTTTGATTTGTTAAAAAAGTTTGAAATATCCAATAAATGTCGTTCCACTTCATGATTGTGTCCCACTTGTTGTTGATTCTTCACAAAAAAATACAGTTTTATATCTTTATGTTTGAAGCCTGAAATGTGGCAAAAGGTCGCAAAGTTCAAGGGGACCGAATACTTTCGCAAGGCACTGTATATACTACTGTACAGTACATACCATATATAGACTACTGTACAGTACATACCATATATAGACCACTGTACAGTACATATCATATATAGACTACTGTACAGTACATATCATATATATACTACTGTACAGTACATACCATATATAGAGATCATAGATCACAATCCCCCCACCCACTCTACAGCGTAGTTTCAGGCCTCACCTCGCCGTGAGGTATGTGCTTGCTCACGGATGAAGGCTCCTGGGAGGTGATGTAATCCAAGGGAAAAGGGGGGGACCTCCCTGCTTGTAAAGTATCTTGATCCCTCCCCGGGCTATTTAGCTGCTGCCTAAAACCATTACTTTCTGCTCCCAGATCAGCCCCAGCATGCACAGAGAGGAGATTAAAGCCTTCTAGCTGCTTCGAGTGCAGCTCAGGACCCAGCGATTAGCCTAATCACTTCATGTGGATTTGGATGAAGTTGTTCATAGGAAGTGATCCAATGTCAGTTTTGAGTCCCTTCCCTGGCTAGGGGGTACACTGATGTCAGTGCAGACAGAGGGTACAGTGGAGTGAGACAGCACAGGAACTGGGCCTACTGACTCACACTGCCTACATTCAGAACCCAGTCCAAACTACCTACCTACAGGTTATAGAAAAGAGCAGAAGCTCTGAACTATCCATTCAGAACCCAGTCCAAACTACCTACCTACAGGTTATAGAAAAGAGCAGAAGCTCTGAACTATCCATTCAGAACCCAGTCCAAACTACCTACCTACAGGTTATAGAAAAGAGCAGAAGCTCTGAACTATCCATTCAGAACCCAGTCGAAGCCACTCCTTCGTTGCCCAGGCAGTGTGTTTGGGATCATTGTCATGCTGAAAGACCCAGCCACGTTTCATCTTCAATGCCCTTGCTGATGGAAGGAGGTTTACACTCAAAATCTCACTATACATGGCCCCATTCATTCTTTCCTTTACACGGATCAGTCGTCCTGGTCCCTTTGCAGAAAAACAGCCCCAAAGCATGATGTTTCCACCCCCATGCTTCACAGTAGGTATGGTGTTCTTTGGATGCAACTCAGCATTCTTTGTCCTCCAAACACGACAAGTTTTTACCAAAAAGTTACATTTTGGTTTCATCTGACCATATGACAATCTTCTTCTGGATCATCCAAATGCTCTCTAGCAAACTTCAGACGGGCCTGGACATGTACTGGCTTAAGCAGGGGGACACGTCTGGCACTGCAGGATTTGAGTCCCTGGCGGCGTAGTGTGTTACTGATGGTAGGCTTTGTTACTTTGGTCCCAGCTCTCTGCAGGTCATTCACTAGGTCCCCCCGTGTGGTTGTGATCATTTTGACCCCACGGGGTGAGATCTTGCGTGGAGCCCCAGATCGAGGGAGATTATCAGTGGTCTTGTATGTCTCCCATTTCCTAATAATTGCTCCCACAGTTGATTTCTTCAAACCAAGCTGCTTACCTATTGCAGATTCAGTCTTCCCAGCCTGGTGCAGGTCTACAATTTTGTTTCTGGTGTCCTTTGACAGCTCTTTGGTCTTGGCCATAGTGGAGTTTGGAGTGTGACTGTTTGAGGTTGTGGACAGGTGTCTTTTATACTGATAACAAGTTCAAACAGGTGCCATTAATACAGGTAACGAGTGGAGGACAGAGGAGCCTCTTAAAGAAGAAGTTACAGGTCTGTGAGAGCCAGAAATCTTGCTTGTTTGTAGGTGACCAAATACTTATTTTCCACCATAATTTGCAAATAAATTCATAAAAAATCCTACAATGTGATTTTCTGGATTTTTTTCTCATTTTGTCTGTCATACTTGAAGTGTACCTATGATGAAAATTACAGGCCTCTCTCATCTTTTTAAGTGGGAGAACTTGCACAATTGGTGGCTGACTAAATACTTTTTTGCCCCACTGTATATATATATATATATATATACACACTGTTTATTGTCACATACACTGGATAGGTACAGGGAAATGTGTTGTTTTACAGGGTCAGCCATATTAGTATGGCACACCTGGAGAAAATTAGGGTTAAGTGGACAGCACCATCACTACCTTGCTCTGACATGTCAACTGTGGGGCCTTATATAAACTCAGCAAAAAAGAAACATCCCTTTTTCAGGACCCTGTCTTTCAAACACTGTTTCCCATGCTTGTTCAATGAACCATAAACAATTAACGAACATGCACCTGTGGAACGGTCGTGAAGACACTAACAGCGTACAGACGGTAGACAATTAAAGTCACAGTTATGAAAACTTAGGACACTAAAGAGGCCTTTCTACTGACTCTGAAAACACCAAAAGAAAGATGCCCAGGGTCCATGCTCATCTGCGTGAACGTGCCTTAGACATGCTGCAAGGAGGAATGAGGACTGCAGATGTGGCCAGGGCAAAATATTGCAATGTCCGTACTGTGAGACGCCTAAGACAGCGCTACAGGGAGACAGGACGGACAGCTGATCATCCTCGCAGTGGCAGACCACGTGTAACAACACCTGCACAGGATTGGTACATCCGAACATCACACCTGCGGGACAGGTACAGGATAGCAACAACAACTGCCCGAGTTACACCAGGAACGCACAATCCCTCCATCAGTGCGCAGACTGAGGACGTGTAGGCCTGTTGTAAGGCAGGTCCTCACCAGACATCACCGGCAACAACGTCACCTATAGGCACAAACCCACCGTCGCTGCAACCAGACAGGACTGGCAAAAAGTGCTCTTCACTGACGAGTCGCGGTTTGGTCTCACCAGGGGTGATGGTCGGATTCACGTTTATCATCGAAGGAATGAGTGTTACACCGAGGCCTGTCCTATGGAGCAGGATCGATTTGGAAGTGGAGGGTCCGTCAGACCTTCTTGTTGTCATTGCAGGCAATCTCAATGCTGTGCAGTACAGGGAAGGCATCCTCCTCCCTCATGTGGTACCCTTCCAGCAGGCTCATCCTGACATGACCCTCCAGCATGACAATGCCACCAGCCATACTGCTCGTTCTTTGTGTGATTTCCTGCAAGACAGGAATGTCAGTGTTCTGCCATGGCCAGGGAAGAGCCTGGATCTCAATCCCATTGAGCACGTCTAGGACCTGTTGGATCGGAGGGTGAGGGCCAGGGCCATCCCCCCCCCCCAGAAATGTCTGGGACCTGTTGGATCGGAGGGTGAGGGCCAGGGGCATTCCCCCCAGAAATGTCTGGGACCGTGCAGATGCCCTGGTGGAGGAGTGAGGTAACATCTCACAGCAAGAACTGGCAAATCTGGTGCAGTCCATGAGGAGGAGATGCACTGCAGTACCTAATGCAGCTGGTGGCCACAACAGATACTGACTGTTACCTTTGATTTTAACCCCCCCTATTGTTCAGGGACACATTATTCCATTTCTGTTAGTCACATGTCTGTGGAACTTGTTCAGTTTATGCCTCAGTTGTTGAATCTTATTATGTTCATACAAATATAAACATGTTAAGTTTGCTAAAAATAAACGCAGTTGACGGTGAGAGGACGTTTCTTTTTTTGCGTTTAGGTGTGTGCCTTTCCAAATCATGTCCAATCAATTGAATTGACCACAGGTGGACTCCAATACAGTTGTAGAAACATCTCAAGGATGATCAATGGAAACAGAATGCACCTGAGCTCAAATTCGAGTCTCATAGCAAAGGGTCTGAATACTTACGTAAATAAGGTATTTCTGTTTTCGCTTTGTCATTATGGGGGATTGTTTTTAGATTGATGGGGAAAAATGTTAATTGAATCAATTTTAGAATAATGCTGTAACGTAAACAAAGGGGTCTGAATGCACTGTATATGCCTTCATTTCTAAAACAATATCAACTCTAAGTTTTCATTTGACACCCTATTTGACATGCTCCTATGAACTTCCCATGTTGGTGCTCATGGGTAATTTAACATGGAAATGACCTCATTCCATTCTCTTTCCCCTGGCGATTGTCAGTTTTTCTGCTTTCATTGCTTTATATCTCTCTTTCTAGCTGGTCATCCTTTCCCTTCCCTTCCCTCTCTTATTCATCCTCCCCTCTCTCTGTCTGTCATCCCTTTCTCTTTCCCCTGGAGTTTGTCAGTCTGTCTATTTTCTTTCTGTTGTCCCTTGTGTTCTTTCACTCTATTCCTGGGGAATTTCCATCTTATCTATGACCAGGGAGCATTCCTGACATTCCAGCCATTCTTCCTGGCACTGCAAGGGGTCCAGCCAGATGCAGGGGCGTCACTAATACAAGACAGACACTGACACAGCCAGGGCTAGGCCAGGCCAGCTCGACCTGGCCCCACTAACACCAACACTGACCTTCTCATAGACCCACAGAGAGTGAGATGGAGTAGTGGAGAGAAAGAGAGTTGAGGAGAGAGAGAAGTAGGAAGAGGGAGTAGTGGAGAGAGAACAAGTTGAGGAGAGAGAGAGATGGAGAAAGAGTGAGTGAGAGAGAGAGATGGGGAGGTGGTGAGTCAGGAAGAGATGGAGGTGAGGGATGGAGATAGAGGTATGGCGAAAGAAAGGGAGAGAAAGAAAAACAGAAAGCGAGGAAGACAAGGAGAGGACAGACAGAGAGGTGGAGACAGACAGAGAGAGTGGGCGGGTGTGTAATCGCAGTGTATGTAAACTGACACAAAAATAGAATGTTGAAGAATAACTTTAATTTCCAGCCCCTGACTCACTGCCTGATATTGTTAAAAGGAGGCCAGTGAAGAGTTTGTTGCTCTTCCGGCAGAAGTTGTGTGTAATTGGGAGCATTAGTGGGGTCAAAGTGCGTGTAATCATTCTCCACTAGAATAGAAGAGTTAAGATGACTGTCATGTCTTACTACTGACTCACTAAACTGATCATGATAAAGGTGGTTAAGTGGCTTCATACAAAACCTAGTGAGTTTCAATTGTTGTTACTGTACAGGTGAGACAGTGAGAGTTGAGAGAAATGGGGGCAGAGGTCAAACACTTACAATGAAAGATATCTTTAAACGGAAAGATACCCGATACTCATTTTTACTAAGTCTGATAATGATTAATGAGGGGAATGCAGGCGGAATGCACGCTACCCTATTACATCATAGATATTAAGGAAGTAGGAAGTGATTGGACAGGTCAGGGTGTATGTAAACATGTACGTTTTTCTTTACATAGCATCATGCAAGTAGCATATAAAACGCAAACTCATATGTTGAGGGTTAATATAATCTCTACAAACAAAGATTTACAATTGGGTTTTATGATGAAAAGTGATCACAGATTCTGCAGTTAATTCACACACAGACAGGAAATAGAAAAATGAACAGGTACACATGCAGTCATAAAAACTCGAATAAATCCTTGTTATCTGCTGTTGTTATCTGTGTGTGATTTATGATGCTTGGGGTTTAGTGGGTTCTATTGTAATGGCCGGTGATGGAAGGACTGATGTGCGTCAGTGTGGACAGACACCCAACCAGGACCTGTCAGATGTGTGGGGAGGAGAGAAGGAGGAGGAGAGGTAGAGGAGGAGGGGTTATAAATTGTTTAAATTGTAGATTACTGAGGCGGTGTGAGCTCTAATTACTCTGTAACAGACGTAAGCGTGTGTGAGTGTGTCCCCACAAAAGGGCATCCATACACACACCTCCTGTGGGAGGGAGGGGGGGGGGGGGGGGTTCACGTTGACACGGTTACTCAGTGGGACAGACTGCGACATCACAGAATTCCTGCTTCCTTTGTCCGTTTGCCCCCCTCCTCCTCTCCTCCCCCTGGGGTGTTTGTCAGCAACTCTCAGCTTCCGTAGAATAACATCATGCTGACGCAGGGAGCATGGCACAGAGAGCAGAGGTGGTCAGCTCTGTTACACTACAAACACACACACACACACACACTCACAGACAGAGACGGTGAGAGAAGACTGACAAAGAGAGAGAATGCTCAAGTAAAGTCTCCTGGGTGACTTTGCTACACGCTTAAGAATGTGCTAAAAATAAGACCCCTTCACACTCTCTCTTTTTATTTTCTCTCTGTCTTTCTCTTTTTGCAAGTAGACCTCCTAGAGTTGCAGTGTGGGGTCACTCTGGGGAAATGGTGTAGCAGCCAGCCAGGCCAGCTGATGAGAACTATCAACTGTTACTGGGAAGCTGAGAATGTTGTGTTGCGTTCTATTGTTGTATTGTGTTGTGCTGTGTTTTGTTTTTGTATGTGTCGTTTTTGTTGTTTAGGGCTTCTTGTCTTTACAGATCATTAAGCCTTCAGTAAAAGTATGGCTACTGTCTAGCATGTTACACTTCTATTGTATTAAAGGCACACCTGCAGGAGGGGGAGGGGGGTGACAGAGGGTAAGATGAAGGTAAGAGAGATTCAGAAGAGATGGACAGAGAAGGTAAAATAGATTGGAGAGAGAGAGAGAGATGCAGACAGGACACACACAATGACAAGGGAGGAAAGAATGTTTAGGGCGACTGAGAATGGCGGTGAGAGGAGAGGGAGCTCTGAGACTGGCGTGGCTTCCCCAGCGCATTAACACTGGCCCGAGATGGAGAGAGCGAGAGGGAGGGAGACAGCCGGGCAGATGGAAAGAGTGTTTGCACAGTAAAAAGTTCCTTTTTGCGTGGGTTGCCTGCTTCTCCCCTCCCTTCCCCCCATCCTTCCTCCTCTCCCTCTCTGTCTCTGACCTATTGCTTCAACTCAATCATTCATAGATTTCTTCACTTGCAGACGCAAGACAACTTGGAAGGAGTGAGGGAGAAAGAGAGAGAGGGAACGTGAGTGGGAGAGCAACGCACAGTGAGAGGAAGGGAGGAACGGAGAGGGTTTTCGGCTAGCACTCACAGTCACACACACACACACACACACACACTGTGTTCTGTCACATACCATAGAGTTCGGTTTAATAGAGAACAGACTTAAATGATGTTCATTCCTACTCTCGTTTCTCTCCCTCACTCTCTCTTTCATCCCTTCTTCCTTTGCAGAGAGAGAGTCTGTTAGCTGATAGAGGACAACTGTAATAATGATGCTGGTTAATGTCCTCTTCTAATGAGCCAATAAAAGGGAGCAGAGCAGATGCGCCATATCACAACACAACCCAACACAGGACAACACAACACAGGACAACACAACCCAATACAGGACAACACAACCCAATACAGGACAACACAACCCAATACAGGACAACACAACACAATACAACACAATACAGGACTACACAACCCAATACAGGACAACACAATACAGGACAACACAACACAATACAGGACAACACAACACAATACAGGACTACACAACACAATACAGGATAACACAACACAATACAGGACAACACAACACAGGACTACACAATACAGGACAACACAACACAATACAGGACAATACAACACAATACAGGACAACACAACACAATACAGGACTACACAATACAGGACAATACAACACAATACAGGACAACACAACACAATACAGGACAACACAATACAGGACTACACAACACAATACAGGACAACACAATACAGGACAACACAATACAGGACTACACAATACAGGACAACACAATACAGGACTACACAACCCAATACAGGACAACACAACCCAATACAGGACAACACAATACAGGACTACACAACACAATACGGGACTACACAACACAATACAGGACTACACAACACAATACGGGACTACACAACACAATACAGGACTACACAACACAATACGGGACTACACAACACAATACAGGACTACACAACACAATACAGGACAACACAACACAATACAGGACAACACAATATAGGACAACCTAATACAGGACTACACAACACAATACAGAACAACCCAATACAGGACTACACAACACAATACTGGACAACACAACACAATACAGAACAACCCAATACAGGACTACATAACCCAATACAGGACAACACAACCCAATACAGGACAACACAACACAATACAGGACTACACAACACAACACAGGACAACACAACCCAATACCGGACAACACAATACAGGACAACACAACACAATACAGGACTACACAACACAATACAGAACAACACAACACAATACAGGACTACACAACACAATACAGGACAACACAATCCAGGACTACACAATACAATACAGAACAACACAATACAGGACTACACAACCCAATACAGGACAACACAACCCAATACAGGACAACACAATACAGGACTACACAACCCAATACAGGACTACACAACCCAATACAGGACAACACAATACAGGACTACACAATACAGGACTACACAACACAATACAGAACAACACAATACAGGACAACACATTACAGGACTACACAACACAATACAGGACAACCCAATACAGGACTACACAACACAATACAATACAGGACAACACAATACAGGACTACACAACACAACACAGGACAACACAATACAGGACTACACAATACAGGACTACACAACACAATACAGAACAACCCAATACAGGATTACACAACACAATACAACACAATACAGGACAACACAATACAGGACTACACAACACAATACAGGACAACACAATAGAGGACTACACAACACAATACAATACAGGACAGGACTACACAACACAATACAGGACAACACAACCCAATACAGGACAACACAACCCAATACAGGACAACACAACACAATACAACACAATACAGGACTACACAACCCAATACAGGACAACACAATACAGGACAACACAACACAATACAGGACAACACAACACAATACAGGACTACACAACACAATACAGGATAACACAACACAATACAGGACAACACAACACAGGACTACACAATACAGGACAACACAACACAATACAGGACAATACAACACAATACAGGACAACACAACACAATACAGGACTACACAATACAGGACAATACAACACAATACAGGACAACACAACACAATACAGGACAACACAATACAGGACTACACAACACAATACAGGACAACACAATACAGGACAACACAATACAGGACTACACAATACAGGACAACACAATACAGGACTACACAACCCAATACAGGACAACACAACCCAATACAGGACAACACAATACAGGACTACACAACACAATACGGGACTACACAACACAATACAGGACTACACAACACAATACGGGACTACACAACACAATACAGGACTACACAACACAATACGGGACTACACAACACAATACAGGACTACACAACACAATACAGGACAACACAACACAATACAGGACAACACAATATAGGACAACCTAATACAGGACTACACAACACAATACAGAACAACCCAATACAGGACTACACAACACAATACTGGACAACACAACACAATACAGAACAACCCAATACAGGACTACATAACCCAATACAGGACAACACAACCCAATACAGGACAACACAACACAATACAGGACTACACAACACAACACAGGACAACACAACCCAATACCGGACAACACAATACAGGACAACACAACACAATACAGGACTACACAACACAATACAGAACAACACAACACAATACAGGACTACACAACACAATACAGGACAACACAATCCAGGACTACACAATACAATACAGAACAACACAATACAGGACTACACAACCCAATACAGGACAACACAACCCAATAGAGGACAACACAATACAGGACTACACAACCCAATACAGGACTACACAACCCAATACAGGACAACACAATACAGGACTACACAATACAGGACTACACAACACAATACAGAACAACACAATACAGGACAACACATTACAGGACTACACAACACAATACAGGACAACCCAATACAGGACTACACAACACAATACAATACAGGACAACACAATACAGGACTACACAACACAACACAGGACAACACAATACAGGACTACACAATACAGGACTACACAACACAATACAGAACAACCCAATACAGGATTACACAACACAATACAACACAATACAGGACAACACAATACAGGACTACACAACACAATACAGGACAACACAATAGAGGACTACACAACACAATACAATACAGGACAGGACTACACAACACAATACAGGACAACACAGCCCAATACAGGACAACAGAACACAATAAAGGACAACACACCCCAATACAGGATAACACAACACAAAACAGGACTACACAACACAGGACTACACAACACAATACAGGACTACACAACACAATACAGGACAACACAACACAATACAGAACAACCCAATACAGGACTACATAACCCAATACAGGACAACACAACCCAATACAGGACAACACAACACAATACAGGACTACACAACACAACACAGGACAACACAACCCAATACAGGACAACACAACACAATACAGGACAACACAACACAATACAGGACTACACAACACAATACAGGACAACACAATACAGTACAACACAACACAATACAGAACAACACAATACAGGACAAGACAATAGAGGACTACACAACACAATACAGGACAACACAACACAATACAGGACTACACAACACTATACAGGACTACACAAAACAATACAGTACCACACAACACAATACAGGACTACACAACACAATACAGGACAACACAATATAGGACTACACAACCCAATACAGGACAACACAATACAGGACAACCCAATACAGGACTACACAACACAATACAATACAGGACAACACAATACAGGACTACACAACACAACACAGGACAACACAACACAATACAGGACTACGCAATACAGGACTACACAACACAATACAGAACAACCCAATACAGGACTACACAACCCAATACAGGACAACACAACCCAATACAGGACAACACAACACAATCAAGGACTACACAACACAACACAACACAACCCAATACAGGACTACACAACACATAACAGGATGACACAACACAATACAGGACAACACAACACAATACAGGACTACACAATACAGGACAACACGACACAATACAGGACAACACAATACAGGATTACACAACACAATACAGGACAACACAATACAGGACTACACAACACAATACAGGACAACACAATAGAGGACTACACAACACAATATAGGACTACACAACACAATACAGGACAACACACTACAGGACTACACAATAGAGGACTACACAACCCAATACAGGACAACACAATACAGGACAACACAACACAATACAGGACTACACAACCCAATAAAGGACAACACAACCCAATACAGGACAACACAACCCAATACAGGACAAAACAACACATTACAGGACAACCCAATACAGGACAACAAAACACAATACAGGACTACACAACACAGGACAACACAATACAGAACAACCCAATACAGGACTACACAACACAATACAGGACAACACAACACAATACAGGACAACACAATACAGGACAGGACTACACAACTCAATACAGGACTACACAACCCAATACAGGACAACACAAACCAATACAGGACAACACAACACAATACAGGACTACACAACACAGGACATCACAACACAATAAAGGACGACACAACCCAATACAGGACTACACAATACAGGACAACACAACACAATACAGGACAACACGACTCAATACGGGACTACACAACACAATACAGGACAACACAACACAATACAGGACAACACAATACAGGACTACACAACACAACACAATACAGGACTACACAATCCAATACAGCACTACACAACCCAATACAGGACTACACAATACAGGACAACACAATACAGGACAACACAACACAATACAGGACAACCCAATACAGGACAACCCAATACAGGACAACACAACCAATACAGGACAACACAACACAATACAGGACAACACAATACAGGACTACACAACACAACACAATGCAGGACAACACAATACAGGACTACACAACCCAATACAGGACAAAACAACCCAATACAGGACAACACAACTCAATACAGGACAACACAACACAATACAGGACTACACAACCCAATACAGGACAAAACAACTCAATACAGGACAACACAACACAATACAGGACTACACAACACAATACAGGACTACACAACCCAATACAGGACAACACAATACAACACGATACAATACAGGACAACACAATACAACACAATACAATACAGGACAACACAATACAACACAACACAGGACAACACAATACAGGACTACACAACACAATACATGACAACACAGCACAATACAGGACAACACAACACAATACAGAACAACCCAATATAGGACTACATAACCCAATACAGGACAACACAACCCAATACAGGACAACACAACACAATACAGGACTACACAACACAACACAGGACAACACAACCCAATACAGGACAACACAACACAATACAGGACAACACAACACAATACAGGACTACACAACACAATACAGAACAACACAACACAATACAGGACTACACAACACAATACAGGACTACACAACACAATACAGGACAACACAATACAGGACTACACAATACAATACAGAACAACACAATACAGGACTACACAACCCAATACAGGACAACACAACCCAATACAGGACAACACAATACAGGACTACACAACCTAATACAGGACTACACAACCCAATACAGGACAACACAATACAGGACAACACAATACAGGACTACACAATACAGGACTACACAACACAATACAGAACAACCCAATACAGGATTACACAACACAATACAACACAATACAGGACTACACAACACAATACAGGACTACACAACACAATACAGGACAACACAATAGAGGACTACACAACACAATACAATACAGGACAGGACTACACAACACAATACAGGACAACACAGCCCAATACAGGACAACAGAACACAATAAAGGACAACACACCCCAATACAGGATAACACAACACAATACAGGACTACACAACACAGGACTACACAACACAATACAGGACAACACAACACAATACAGAACAACCCAATACAGGACTACATAACCCAATACAGGACAACACAACCCAATACAGGACAACACAACACAATACAGGACTACACAACACAACACAGGACAACACAACCCAATACAGGACAACACAACACAATACAGGACAACACAACACAATACAGGACTACACAACACAATACAGGACAACACAATACAGGACAACACAATACAGAACAACACAATACAGGACAAGACAATAGAGGACTACACAACACAATACAGGACAACACAACACAATACAGGACTACACAACACTATACAGGACTACACAAAACAATACAGTACCACACAACACAATACAGGACTACACAACACAATACAGGACAACACAATATAGGACTACACAACCCAATACAGGACAACACAATACAGGACAACCCAATACAGGACTACACAACACAATACAATACAGGACAACACAATACGGGACTACACAACACAACACAGGACAACACAACACAATACAGGACTACGCAATACAGGACTACACAACACAATACAGAACAACCCAATACAGGACTACACAACCCAATACAGGACAACACAACACAATCAAGGACTACACAACACAACACAACACAACCCAATACAGGACTACACAACACATAACAGGATGACACAACACAATACAGGACAACACAACACAATACAGGACTACACAATACAGGACAACACGACACAATACAGGACAACACAATACAGGATTACACAACACAATACAGGACAACACAACACAATACAGGACAACACAATACAGGACTACACAACACAATACAGGACTAAACAATAGAGGACTACACAACACAATATAGGACTACACAACACAATACAGGACAACACACTACAGGACTACACAATAGAGGACTACACAACCCAATACAGGACAACACAATACAGGACAACACAACACAATACAGGACAACACAACACAATACAGGACTACACAACCCAATAAAGGACAACACAACCCAATACAGGACAACACAACCCAATACAGGACAAAACAACACATTACAGGACAACCCAATACAGGACAACAAAACACAATACAGGACTACACAACACAGGACAACACAATACAGAACCCAATACAGGACTACACAACACAATACAGGACAACACAACACAATACAGGACAACACAATACAGGACAACACAATACAGGACAGGACTACACAACTCAATACAGGACTACACAACCCAATACAGGACAACACAAACCAATACAGGACAACACAACACAATACAGGACTACACAACACAGGACATCACAACACAATAAAGGACGACACAACCCAATACAGGACTACACAATACAGGACAACACGACACAATACAGGACAACACGACTCAATACGGGACTACACAACACAATACAGGACAACACAATACAGGACTACACAACACAATACAGGACTACACAATAGAGGACTACACAACACAATATAGGACTACACAACACAATACAGGACAACACACTACAGGACTACACAATACAGGATTACACAACACAATACAGGACAACACAACACAATACAGGACTACACAATACAGGACTACACAACACAATACAGGACTACACAATAGAGGACTACACAACACAATATAGGACTACACAACACAATACAGGACAACACACTACAGGACTACACAATAGAGGACTACACAACCCAATACAGGACAACACAATACAGGACAACACAACACAATACAGGACAACACAACACAATACAGGACTACACAACCCAATAAAGGACAACACAACCCAATACAGGACAACACAACCCAATACAGGACAAAACAACACATTACAGGACAACCCAATACAGGACAACAAAACACAATACAGGACTACACAACACAGGACAACACAATACAGAACCCAATACAGGACTACACAACACAATACAGGACAACACAACACAATACAGGACAACACAATACAGGACAACACAATACAGGACAGGACTACACAACTCAATACAGGACTACACAACCCAATACAGGACAACACAAACCAATACAGGACAACACAACACAATACAGGACTACACAACACAGGACATCACAACACAATAAAGGACGACACAACCCAATACAGGACTACACAATAAAGGACAACACGACACAATACAGGACAACACGACTCAATACGGGACTACACAACACAATACAGGACAACACAACACAATACAGGACAACACAATACAGGACTACACAACACAACACAATACAGGACTACACAACCCAATACAGCACTACACAACCCAATACAGGACTACACAATACAGGACAACACAATACAGGACAACACAACACAATACAGGACTACACAATACAGGACTACACAACACAACACAATGCAGGACAACACAATACAGGACTACACAACACAATACAGGACTACACAATACAGGACTACACAACACAACACAATGCAG
Source organism: Oncorhynchus kisutch (assembly GCF_002021735.2). Lineage (NCBI taxonomy): Eukaryota > Metazoa > Chordata > Actinopteri > Salmoniformes > Salmonidae > Oncorhynchus > Oncorhynchus kisutch. Next base: position 5,720,658 of record NC_034175.2, on the reverse strand, counting down.
GACAACACAATACAGAACTACACAACCCAATACAGGACAAAACAACCCAATACAGGACAACACAACTCAATACAGGACAACACAACACAATACAGGACTACACAACCCAATACAGGACAAAACAACCCAATACAGGACAACACAACTCAATACAGGAACACAACACAATACAGGACTACACAACACAATACAGGACAGGACAGCACAATACAGGACTACACAACACAATACAGGACTACACAACCCAATACAGGACAACACAATACAACACGATACAATACAGGACAACACAATACAACACGATACAATACAGGACAACACAATACAACACAACACAGGACAACACAATACAGGACTACACAACACAATACATGACAACACAGCACAATACAGGACAACACAACACAATACAGAACAACCCAATACAGGACTACATAACCCAATACAGGACAACACAACCCAATACAGGACAACACAACACAATACAGGACTACACAACACAACACAGGACAACACAACCCAATACAGGACAACACAACACAATACAGGACAACACAACACAATACAGGACTACACAACACAATACAGAACAACACAACACAATACAGGACTACACAACACAATACAGGACTACACAACACAATACAGGACAACACAATACAGGACTACACAATACAATACAGAACAACACAATACAGGACTACACAACCCAATACATGACAACACAACCCAATACAGGACAACACAATACAGGACTACACAACCTAATACAGGACTACACAACCCAATACAGGACAACACAATACAGGACTACACAATACAGGACTACACAACACAATACAGAACAACACAATACAGGACAACACAATACAGGACTACACAACACAATACAGGAAAACACAACACAATACAGGACTACACAACCCAATACAGGACAACACAATACAGGACAACCCAATACAGGACTACACAACACAATACAATACAGGACAACACAATACAGGACTACACAACACAACACAATACAGGACTACACAACACAATACAGAACAACCCAATACAGGACTACACAACCCAATACAGGACAACACAACCCAATACAGGACAACACAACACAATACAGGACTACACAACACAACACAGGACAACACAACCCAATACAGGACAACACAACACAATACAGGACTACACAACACAAAACAGGACGACACAACACCATACAGGACAACACAACACAATACAGGACTACACAATACAGAACAACACAGCACAATACAGGACAACACAATACAGGATTACACAACACAATACAGGACAACACAATACAGGACAACACAATACAGGACTACACAACACAATACAATACAGGACAACACAATAGAGGACTACACAACACAATACAATACAGGACAGGACTACACAACACAATACAATACAGGACAACACAGCCCAATACAGGACAACAGAACACAATAAAGGACAACACAACCCAATACAGGATAACACAACACAATACAGGACTACACAACACAGGACTACACAACACAATACAGGACAACACAACACAATACAGGACAAACAACACAATACAGGACTACATAACCCAATACAGGACAACACAACCCAATACAGGACAACACAACACAATACAGGACTACACAACACAACACAGGACAACACAACCCAATACAGGACAACATAACACAACACAATACAGGACAACACAACACAATACAGGACTACACAACACAATACAACACAATACAGGACAACACAACACAATACAGGACTACACAACACAATACAGGACAACACAATACAGGACTACACAACCCAATACAGGACAACACAATGCAGGACAACCCAATACAGGACTACACAACACAATACAATACAGGACAACACAATACAGGACTACACAACACAGGACAACACAATACAGGACTACACAACACAAAACAGGACGACACAACACAATACAGGACAACACAACACAATACAGGACTACACAATACAGAACAACACGACACAATACAGGACAACACAATACAGGATTACACAACACAATACAGGACAACACAATACAGGACTACACAACACAATACAGGACAACACAATAGAGGACTACACAACACAATACAATACAGGACTACACAACACAATACAGGACAACACAGCCCAATACAGGACAACAGAACACAATAAAGGACAACACAACCCAATACAGGATAACACAACACAATACAGGACTACACAACACAGGACTACAGAACACAATACAGGACAGTACAACACAATACAGGACTACACAATACAGGATAACACGACACAATACAGGACAACACAATACAGGATAATACGACACAATACAGGACAACACAACACAATACAGGACTACACACCACAATACAGGACAACACAACACAATACAGGACAGCACAACACAAGACAACACAATACAGGACAGGACAACACAATACAGGACTACACAACACAATACAGGACTACACAACACAATACAGGACAACACAATACAGGACTACACAACACAATACAATACAGGACAGGACTACACAACACAATACAGGACAACACAACCCAATACAGGACAACACAACACAATAAAGGACAACACAACCCAATACAGGATACCACAACACAATACAGGACTACACAACACAGGACTACACAACACAATACAGGACAACACAACACAATACAGGACAACACAACACAATACAGAACAACCCAATACAGGACTACATAACCCAATACAGGACAACACAACCCAATACAGGACTACACAACACAATACAGGACAACACAATACAGGACAACACAACACAATACAGGACTACACAACACAATACAGGACTACACAACCCAATACAGGACTACACAACCCAATACAGGACAACACAATACAGGACTACACAATACAGGACTACACAACACAATACAGAACAACACAATACAGGACAACACAATACAAGACTACACAACACAATACAGGACAACACAACACAATACAGGACTACACAACACTATACAGGACTACACAAACAATACAGTACCACACAACACAATACAGGACTACACAACACAATACAGGACACCACAACACAATACAGGACAACACAATACAGGACTACACAACCCAATACAGGACTACACAACACAACACAGGACAACACAACCCAATACAGGACAACACAACACAATACAGGACTACACAACACAATAATGGACAACACAACACAGTACAGGACTACACAATACAGAACAACACGACACAATACAGGAAAACACAATACAGGACAACACAATACAGGACGACACAACACAATACAGGACAACACAATACAGGATTACACAACACAATACAGGACAACACAATACAGGACAACACAATACAGGACTACACAACACAATACAGGACAACACAATAGAGGACTACACAACACAATACAATACAGGACAGGACTACACAACACAATACAACACAGCCCAATACAGGACAACAGAACACAATAAAGGACAACACAACCCAATACAGGATAACACAACACAATACAGGACTACACAACACAACACAGGACAACACAACCCAATACAGGACAACACAATACAGGACAACACAACACAATACAGGACTACACAACACAATACAGGACAACACAATACAGGACAACACAACACAATACAGGACTACACAACACAATACAGGACTACACAACCCAATACAGGACTACACAACCCAATACAGGACAACACAATACAGGACTACACAATACAGGACTACACAACACAATACAGAACAACACAATACAGGACAACACAATACAAGACTACACAACACAATACAGGACAACACAACACAATACAGGACTACACAACACTATACAGGACTACACAAACAATACAGTACCACACAACACAATACAGGACTACACAACACAATACAGGACTACACAACACAATACAGGACACCACAACACAATACAGGACAACCCAATACAGGACTACACAACCCAATACAGGACTACACAACACAACACAGGACAACACAACCCAATACAGGACAACACAACACAATACAGGACTACACAACACAATAATGGACAACACAACACAGTACAGGACTACACAATACAGAACAACACGACACAATACAGGAAAACACAATACAGGACAACACAATACAGGACGACACAACACAATACAGGACAACACAATACAGGATTACACAACACAATACAGGACAACACAATACAGGACAACACAATACAGGACTACACAACACAATACAGGACAACACAATAGAGGACTACACAACACAATACAATACAGGACAGGACTACACAACACAATACAACACAGCCCAATACAGGACAACAGAACACAATAAAGGACAACACAACCCAATACAGGATAACACAACACAATACAGGACTACACAACACAGGACTACAGAACACAATACAGGACAGCACAACACAATACAGTTCTACACAATACAGGATAACACGACACAATACAGGACAACACAATAAAGGATAACACGACACAATACAGGACAACACAACACAATACAGGACAACACAACACAATACAGGACAGCACAACACAAGACAACACAATACAGGACAGGACAACACAATACAGGACTACACAACACAATACAGGACTACACAACACAATACAGGACAACACAATACAATACAGGACTACACAACACAGGACTACAGAACACAATACAGGACAGCACAACACAATACAGTACTACACAATACAGGATAACACGACACAATACAGGACAACACAATAAAGGATAACACGACACAATACAGGACAACACAACACAATACAGGACAACACAACACAATACAGGACAGCACAACACAAGACAACACAATACAGGACAGGACAACACAATACAGGACTACACTACACAATACAGGATAACACGACACAATACAGGACAACACAATAAAGGATAACACGACACAATACAGGACAACACAACACAATACAGGACAACACAACACAATACAGGACAGCACAACACAAGACAACACAATACAGGACAGGACAACACAAGACAACACAATACAGGACAGGACAACACAATACAGGACTACACTACACAATACAGGATAACACGACACAATACAGGACAACACAATAAAGGATAACACGACACAATACAGGACTACACAACACAATACAGGACTACACAACACAATACAGGACAACACAATACAATACAGGACAGGACTACACAACACAATACAGGACAACACAGCCCAATACAGGACAACAGAACACAATAAAGGACAACACAACCCAATACAGGATAACACAACACAATGCAGGACTACACAACACAGGACTACAGAACACAATACAGGACATCACAACACAATACAGGACTACACAATACAGGATAACACGACACAATACAGGACAGCACAACACAATACAGGACTACACAACACAATACAGGACAACACAACACAAGACAACACAATACAGGACAGCACAACACGACACATGACTACACAACACAATACAGGACAACACAACACAATACAGGACTACACAATACAGGACAACACAATACAGGACAGCACAGGACAGGACAACACAGGACAGGACAACACAGGACAACACAATACAGGACAACACAACACAGCACAGGACAACACAAGAAAACACTACACAGGACAACACAACACAGCCATATCTGCATATTGAAGGCAGAGAGAGACAAATGGAAAGGAAAAGAGCAATTGACACGCATAATTTGAAAATCACATCCGTGGGGAGTTTTCCTAACTAAACTTGCCAGAGGTGAAGGGGGGTGAATGGGCGGGAGCAGGGGGGGTAGGAGGAGAGGGGGATGGATTGTCATATATCTCTTGGACGGAAGACATCAGCACATTAACTGTGATTACTGACTGTGAGAAAGAGAGTGAGAGACGTCACTTTATTACCCAATGACTATCATCCCCGTGTCACTATTCTCTTTTTCCCAAAAAACATCAACACACTCACTCGCTCTTTGACGTACGTAGATGCATAAAGGGCATGTGGGGAGAGGGGGTAGGGGGGGAAATGATGGTGAATGTAGGGGGGTGGTGAGTTAGGGTTACCAGGACAGGTGGTCAGATAGGATGCCCTACGGGAATCATGCACTCTGAGGCAGGAATGGAAGGATGGCGTGAGGGAGGGGATGGAGGGAGAGATGCCTGAGAGGAGTAAGGCGGAGGTTATGGAGAGAGTTAAGGGGTTGTCCATCTACCCAGTCATAGTAGAGTTAACATTAACAGTAGTATACTATGTCGGCCTCTCGTCCGTTCCCTTTGAGTGTAAACACTGTTTATTCTACAGCTTGGTGGAATTCCCTGGAGGAGGAAATGGTGGAGCAATATCAGCATGATGAAATGATTGTCTCCCAAAATCACGTTTGCAATTGGAGCTTCCGGTGTTTCCAGCGTTGCGTCATATTCAACATTCCCTCTGTTTACACATCCAAGGCTGTGAGGTCGGCAGGATCAGAGCCTTAACCTTCACCTCCATTACACTACAGTCACTTACAGTAACCAATGGTGTCATTTAGAACAGGAGTTTTACACTACAGAAATCAATTGGAATACCAGAAGGGTTATTTGGACAATACCAACATATTCAAATGTATGTAAATGTAAAAAAGTAAGAGAAATATTATGAAATTATTCAAATGTGCCCTTATTGTATACCAGGGATGATCAACTCCCAGCCAATCAGAGCACAAGGATCAAACCCAGCAGACACTCTGACCCATCAAAAGGCTTCATATGACAGTGAGGAAGCGATGTAAGAGACAGTTGCGTGCAGAACTACACGGCGCCAGGGTTTGTCAAGGCTACGTAAAGATTGACTAACCCAGTAAAGTTGGACTAAGTGAGTCAGGTTTGTCTGGCCAGAAGGGCAAGGGAAGGCCATGTCACAGGTTCCCTACTCTCACTCTCTGATGTCTTACTAATGTTTCATACACACACAGACACAGTCACAGACATACAGAGGGCTATAGTAAGCCGCGACACAGTCACAGACATATGGAGGGCTGTAGCACGTGGTGACACAGTCACAGTCATATGGAGGGCTGTAGTAAGCCGTGACACAGTCACAGACATATGGAGGGCTGTAGTACGCCGTGACACAGTCACAGACATATGGAGGGCTGTAGCACGTGGTGACACAGACATAGGGAGGGCTGTAGTAAGCCGTGACACAGTCACAGACATAGGGAGGGCTGTAGTAAGCCGTGACACAGTCACAGACATACAGAGGGCTGTAGTAAGCCGCGACACAGTCACAGTCATATGGAGGGCTGTAGTAAGCCGTGACACAGTCACAGACATATGGAGGGCTGCAGTAAGCCGTGACACAGTCACAGACACAAGGAGTGCTGTAGTATGTGGTGACACAGTCACAGACATAGGGAGGGCTGTAGTATGCCGTGACACAGTCACAGACATATGGATGGCTGTAGTAAGCCACGACACAGTCACAGACACAAGAAGTGCTGTAGTAAGCCGCGACACAGTCACAGACAGATGGAGTGCTGTAGTAAGCCGTGACACAGTCACAGACATGTGGAGGGCTGTAGTAAGCCGTAACACAGTCACAGACATGTGGAGGGCTGTAGTAAGCCGTAACACAGTCACAGACATGTGGAGGGCTGTAGTACGTCGTGACACAGGTTCCTCTGATGTCTAACTTTTAAAAAAAAGGTGCCCCCATTTTTCTCCCCAATTTCGTGGTATCCAATTGTTAGTAGTTACTGTCTTGTCTCATCACTATAAATCCCGTCCTCTGAAACACAACCCAACCAAGCCGCACTGCTTCTTAACACAGCGCGCATCCAACCCGGAAGCCAGCCGCACCAATGTGAGTGTGTGTGTGTGTGTGTACTGTTTTAACCCCATCTTATTCCCCCTCCCTGACACTGTGTTACTGGACTAGAGTCCTGTCACTGTTTCTATGCAACACTAACACCTAGCAACCTGGTCAGCATGCACTGCGCCAGGTCCGCCACAGGAGTCGCTAGTGCCTGATGAGACAAGGATATCCCTACCTGCCAGACCCTCCATAACCCGGACGACGCTAGGCCAATTGTGCGTCGCCCCATGGACCTCTTGGTCGTGGCCGGCTGCGACAGAGCCTGGGCTCGGACCCAGAGTCTCTGGTGGCACAGCTAGACCACTGCGCCAACCGCCAGGCGATGTCTAACATTTTAACACACACACACGGCTGGTATAGACGATGTCACAGGTTCCGTTCTCTCTGATGTGTTTGAGGTTTAATTCAGTGGCTCACTCTGCTACTCCTCCTCCGGTGGTTTATACACTTTGGTGATGTAATGGGTGGCACAAACACACAAACACTTAATATTATTGTACACATATATACACCACATTCACACCACCGGCCTACTAATTACCCACACACATGCACACACACACACACACACACACACACACTACACCTTCTCCTAACACACACACACACACACCATGGCACAGAGACCAAAAAATAGCCCCCCATGAGCATACAAACACACAAACACTGCATACATGTGCATTCCCTCCCTCTCACTCGCACACACACACACACACTGCATACAGGTGCACTCCCTCCCTCTCACTCACACACACACACTGCATACATGTACACTCCCTCCCTCTCACTCACACACACACACACACACACACTGCATACATGTACACTCCCTCCCTCTCACTCACACACACACACTGCATACATGTGCATTCCCTCCCTCTCACTCACACACACACACACACACTGCATACATGTGCATTCCCTCCCTCTCACTCACACACACACACACTGCATACATGTGCATTCCCTCCCTCTCACTCACACACAAACACATAGAGTGACAATGTGTATGAGTGATATGAGTGATCACCACTGGCAGATTGTCTAACAGACTCTCAGTGCCTCAGAACCACCCAGGAGACCCCCATCATGGTAGGCAGACGGAGAGAAGGAGAGAGAGGGGACGAGGGAGGGAGAGTGACTAACTTCACTCTTTCTTTTCTTCTTGCCCCAGCTGTGTCTTCAAACAGCCCTTTGATGTGGTAAATTAAATAGAGCGAGTGTATCAATATCTCCCTCGGTCCACCACATTCATCCATTTCCTCTCCTCCTCTCCCCATCTCCTCCTCTCCTCTCTTTTCTTGTCTGCTGTTGACCCAGGAAAAGAGAGTACTACTTGTTTCCCACAACACCTCTACCACCCAGTCTCCTCGCCACTATGCCCTCATAAGTGTCAGTGTGTTTATTTGTGTATCCGTGTGTGTGTGTGTGTGTGTGTGTGTAGGCCCATCACTTAACACTTGTACCCACTACCCACATCATTATTAGTGTGTCTGATGTTCTCTCTTGAAGACCCACACCTCCTATAAGCATTTTATCCTTTTGTTGGTTTTTATGTGTGTGTGTGTGTGTGTGTGTGTGTGTGTGTGTGTGTGTGTGTGTGTGTGTGTGTGTGTGTGTGTGTGTGTGTGTGTGTGTGTGTGTGTGTGTGTGTGTGTGTGTGTGTGTGTGTATGTGTGTGTGTGTGTGTGTGTGTGTATGTGTGTGTGTGTGTGTGTGTATGTGTGTGTATGTGTATGTGTATGTGTGTGTGTGTGTGTGTGTGTGTGTGTGTGTGTGTGTGTGTGTGTGTGTGTGTGTGTACTGTTTTAACCCCATCTTATTCCCCCTCCCTTGACACTGTGTTACTGGACTAGAGTCCTGTCACTGTTTCTATGCAACACTAGGCCCCTTCTGGACAACACCTCTCTCCCGTCCCGCTCTGTCTCTCACTCTTTCCTTCACCCTGGAGAGGGAGAGAGGGAGAGAAAAAAGAAGGGGGGAAAGTGGAAATAACAGGATGATGTCTCAGGAGTGGCTGTCTGTAAAAAATGAGAGTGGGGGGGAGAGGTGTTTTCTCTGTGTATGGACTATGAAGTGGGGAACGTGCCATATGGAGCAGAGTCCTACTGTAAAGCCACAGTCAAAAAGCATTTTTAACACTCAGAGAAACACAATAAACAACGAGAGGGAGAGAGAGAAAACAAGGTAGATCCACTGTATAAAGGATACAGGACTGGAGATAGACTGATATAAAATTAAACAATGGCCTTTTTAAACTTCTGCAGTGATAGAGAGAGGGGGGAAGAGATTTAGAGATGGAAAGATAGAAAGAGGTAGATGGACTGATAAATAGGTAGCGGGATGCGACGGAGGAAGTGTAGACTACTGGAGATAGGGACAGGATGGACGAGAGAAAGTGATACAGACAGAAAAAAAAGAAGAAAAAACAACGGAACATTTTGAAAAATTTGCTAAGGGAGACAGACAGCTCTGGCAGGGAGGGGAGGAGGAAAGAGGGAGCGCGTGTGTTTTTATGAATGAATGTCGGTGACTCAGTCGATGTGTCATACAGCCCAGTCTTTATAAAAGGACGTTTAAAACAAGCCTAAACATTTCACTGCGCGAAAATTTGACTTACACACACTCGCATCCCTCCCTAACCATTTGTCTGAGTGTCTGTCTATCGTTACTATCAGTTCATTACTAGAACTACACTCAAACTTTACTGAACAAAAAGTTTGGAGGCATTGTATTTTATTTCTTTATTGGATAGTTCGCCCTCATTCCTCTACTTTTTCATTCATTCTCTCGTTCTTTTCCTTTTCTGCAATCTCTTGCCTCCACTCTTTTCGCGGAGTGTGAAAGCGAGAAGAAACTGGAGCACGTGACAATTTCCGGAGTTCGATTTATTTATACATTTTCTTACCTTGTTTTTTAAACTATTTATTTATTGTAAGTCGTGCATTTATTTATTGTACACGAACAAATATGAAATGTAAGTGCCTGATTATTCTTTCAATTGTTTCTGAATGTTCTTATTATTATCATCGTTTCTCTCTAACGTGTCTTGTTTAGTTAAGTCTATGTCTAAATGTTGGCATAATAATATGCTGTCACGATTCTCAGGGTATGATAATTGATTGGGCTATTCCATATTCAAATGCAATTACTGAGCATGCAAATGTTACTTAATTGCAGCTAAGCATTGCCATGTTCAGTGACCACTGAGTGATCCATTTGTTTCAAGAAGCCTAGACACTGACGTCTTATACCAGCAGGTGGTTAAAGTTTGAACAAGGACTGATGCTCTCCTGAGTCCTGGCTTGTGCTTCTTGTGGTTCTCCTGTAATTACACAGGCATTTATCATTTCAGCAGCAATTGGGACTTTCTTTACCTTGTATTTGAACTTGAAAGAGAAGGAATGAATGAGCTTACTGTTACAAAACTGTCTTGGTTTAGGCTGTGTAATGCATGTCATCCAATAACTGATGTATACTATTGCAGGTGTGACAATTGGAGGCGTTCATGAAAGTCAATAATTGTGAAGATCAACATAATATTATAGTGTGTGAAGTGTCCTGCATGTAATGATTTAGGTCAAGTGATTTGCATTTATGACTCTGGTCACATCCAACAACTGATGTGTCGTATTGCAGGTGTGACAATTAGAGGCATTCAGGAAAGTCGATAATTGTGAAAGTGTTGTTATTGTTAATGATATTATGAGTCATAGGATTGAACGATTTAGATATAATTTCATTCAACCTGTGAAAACATGACTCTGCTGGCTTTGTGCAACTCTGAAGGATTCCACTGCCAAGTCTGGGTTTATGTTTACATTATGGTGCAATATCGTACCCCGAGGTCATTATCATTATATCGACATGACAGCTCTTCTCTGCGGTCATATAAATCTAATAATTGCTTCCATTTCCTCCCACCCTGCAGTGCTTGTCGACTCCTCCTCCTCTCTGTTGCTCTCGCTGCTATTGGCCCAGCTTCCTTTATTTACGTCTGCCGTCCCCGCCCCCTACCGGAGGCCGAACGTCTTGCACGAACTGGATAGATTGGCCAATCAGACGAAGAATCTGAGGCAGATCACAGCAGATCTATTGGTGAGTGGAATGGTACTGTACTCACTTCTGATGTCATGATGGGGAGATTGCTATACTGATCTGGGTACTGTATTGATTGTGTGGTGGTGATCATGGCATGATCACCACCACACAATCAATACAGTACCCAGATCAGTATAGCAATCTCACCAGTTTCCTGAGGCACATGAAAAGAGACTGGCTGAAGTTTTTGTCCAATAGCTCACCTTTATGACCCCTTAATGACTACTATAGTGGCATAGTGATTGCATAGAACAGTCATAAGAAGCCCTGCTCCTTCTGCCTCACTCTCCCTGACTGTGACGCAATACAACTCTGGACAGCTGAATTGGACAGTTGACTTAGACGTCTTATTCTCCTGGCTACGTTAACCTGCTTGTGTTGTGTCAGCCAGTGTATTAAGAGTCCCTTAGCTGTGTGAGAAGGACAGTCAGGGCAAGTGTCAGTAGAGATTTCACTATGTGAGGTCAGCCTTGATTTAGACAGGACCAACTGGAGGGCTGACTAACTTCGCCTCTAGACACTGATCTCAGGTCAGTTTAGTGTTAATGCTAAGGTTTATGATTGGGGGTAGGTACGCTGGTCCTAGATCTGTGGCTATGGACATCTTATACCTGGAGTAGAAACACACTCAAAGAGAATAGAAAGTAACTATCGGTAATAGTTATTTCTGGAACTGATTAACTCTGTTTATTAGCTGTGAGGAAATGGAATGTGGATTGGCACCTGTTGCTTATCTGGTGCTGTTTCCTGAAGTTGTTCTAATCTCGATGCCCAAGTAAAAGCGGCTGGGGAGTTTGTATTGAAATGGAAATGATTGCTGTGTACGTTTGGCCTACAGATGTGCTGGAAGTGTCCTGTAAGCAATGTGTTTGAACAGGTGAACCAGAACATATCCTTATCTTTGGTTATTCATGACCGCAAGAGATACTATTTTTATATGATGTAAATCAGAAACCACATTTGTTTAAGACACAAAACTGAAAATAGTTACACACTAGTCTCTGGCAGGGGGATTGGTCAATGTGTGTGTGTGTGTGTGTGTGTGTGTGTGTGTGTGTGTGTGTGTGTGTGTGTGTGTATATCTCTGTATGAGGACACAGTGCTATAGCAATAATGTAGTATGGGGGCCAGATGTAAGGAAGTAGCTTTATCAAAGAACTCTGCACAGCAACGGCAATATGCTGCTTTAAACTGCTGTTTGTTTTTCAAAGACATGAATCATTTATTTTGGTTTCTTTTCTTCTTGTGCAGAGTTCCACTGAACAGGGGTCAAGGCTAGGGGAAAAAAATAGAATTCGATTCAACGGAAAGTCCCCGCAAGAAAGCAATAAAACTGTGTGTGTGTGTGTGTGTGCATGTCTGTGTAATGTTTCTACATGTCTGTTGTGTGTTTTCGTGTGTGTGTCCATGTGTTGTGTGTGTCAGAGTGTGTGTGTATTGAGGGTGCTGTAAATAGTTGTGTAGGTGTGGTGTTTAGTGTTTGGTTGTCGGTCGCCACAGCAAAGTGACCTGATAAAAATCACAGAGATTTATCACATTCCAGTATTTGCATTCAGAAAGATTGTTGGGGGGGGGGGGGGGGTGCAAGGTTCAGTCGAGTGAGGTCATGATGAAGAGAACGAGAAAGGGAGGATAAGAGAGAATTACAGGCTGAGACTGAGCATATAAAAGAGATCAGAGAGAGGTGTATAAGAAGTGGTCACCAGCCTATCTGTGTCTGTGTCTGTGTGTGTGTGTGTGTGTGTGTGTGTGTGTAACAGGGTGTAAGAGCGAAGGTAGAGAGGAAAGCAGAAGGAGAAATAACCCAAAGAGGGGTGAAAGGGATAAGAGGGGTGGGATTACTTCTGAAAGAAAGACAAAACATTAAGCCACAAACATTAGTGGTCTTTTGTAAAAGACAGAAGCAAGTGAGGGAGTGAGGGAGGGATGAGAGAGAGAGAGGGAGAGAGGGAGGGATGAGAGAGGGAGAGAGGGAGGGATGAGAGAGAGAGAGGGAGAGAGGGAGGGATGAGAGAGAGAGAGGGAGAGAGGGAGGGATGAGAGAGAGTGAGGGAGTGAGGGAGGGATGAGAGAGAGAGAGGGAGAGAGGGAGGGATGAGAGAGAGAGAGGGAGAGAGGGAGGGATGAGAGAGAGAGAGGGAGAGAGGGAGGGATGAGAGAGAGTGAGGGAGTGAGGGAGGGATGAGAGAGAGAGAGGGAGAGAGGGAGGGATGAGAGAGAGAGAGGGAGAGAGGGAGGGATGAGAGAGAGAGAGGGAGAGAGGGAGGGATGAGAGAGAGTGAGGGAGTGAGGGAGGGATGAGAGAGAGAGAGGGAGAGAGGGAGGGATGAGAGAGAGAGAGGGAGAGAGGGAGGGATGAGAGAGAGAGAGGGAGAGAGGGAGGGATGAGAGAGAGTGAGGGAGTGAGGGAGGGATGAGAGAGAGAGAGGGAGAGGGAGAGAGGGAGGGATGAGAGAGAGAGAGGGAGTGAGGGAGGGATGAGAGAGAGTGAGGGAGGGATGAGAGAGAGAGAGGGAGAGAGGGAGGGATGAGAGAGAGAGAGGGATGAGAGAGAGGGAGAGAGGGAGGGATGAGAGAGAGAGAGGGAGGGATGAGAGAGAGTGAGGGAGTGAGGGAGGGATGAGAGAGAGAGAGGGAGAGAGAGAGGGATGAGAGAGAGAGAGGGAGTGAGGGAGGGATGAGAGAGAGAGGGAGAGAGATGGGAAAACAACAATAGCAACAACAATAATAGCAAAACACGATGGTAAAGCACAATGAGGACAGAACACCACAATAGCATGAGGAAGCATTAAGTGTACACAACTCATTGTGTACCAACATCCATCATGTTTTCCTAATGCTGTTATGTTTCTCCACTGATTGGTGCTCTGACGCACATGGCATCAGTCACTGTTGTGCTTCACGTCATTCTCATTCATTTACATTCTTACTCATAAATCACTTCTTCACCTGTTTAAGACCCACAGAGATACAGTAGCAGCCCCCCCTCCCCTAGTGGTCACAGGGGGGGGGGGGGGGGGGCTGCTACTGTATCTCTGTGGCCTGCTACTGTATCTCTGTGTGATCTGCCTCCCCCTAGTGGTGGCTGTGAGCAGTGGCGACAGACTGAGGATTGTACACACATTACTACACAGCAATACGTCATCTCAGACTTTTTAATAGCTGCGACCCTGGAGTTTCCCTGCAGCTCTGTGTTGTCTGTCCCACTCGGAGCTCTCTAAGTCACAGCATATGTTGTTCTCCTCCTCTCCCAGTAGAAAACATCCTGTGGTTTCAGGCCACTTGCTCTTATTGTTGACGTTTTCTGGGTTACGATCTGGGTGAACTCTCCCTGACCCGACCACACTTTTCTCAGGGAAAGCTAGGGTCTCTAGTCCTGGCCTGACCAGACAGTCATCTGATCTAGGTGCTGCTGGAGTAATACTTTCCTAATGCTTACATGACTCTTGTGAGGATGTAGTTGACTGACGTAGCGTGTTGTTTTGTCCATTTTTCTTACAGAAGGAACATGCGTTCGAGACAGACCCAGAACAGCATAGATTTAAGTCCCTGCCACTAATGAACAACAGGGCCAGTGACATCAACTCCCTTGAGGTGAATGTCTTTTACGTTGTGTGTGTCTATGTCTTTCTGCCTTCCAGATGTGTTCTGTCATGTCCCAGACATTGATACTAAATCTCTCTCTCTTTCTTCACCCCCCCTCTTCTCTCCTCCAGATGAGACCCACTCTCTCTCAGCTCCACGCGGACCTGAAGTCGTTTGAGCACCATTTTGCCTGGTTGAGCAGAGCGTCAAGGAAACACCACCACCCTGCTCTCCCTAAACTGGGACAGATGATGTCACTCATCAAGTCTCTCACCAGCATGCTAGAGCATCAGGTAACTGCTCTGTTCAACACTAATACGGCTGATACAGTATGCAGCTTAGTACATTTATATAATTTGGATATATTATACATGTGAGATTTTATCAGATCGTTCTACTGTTCTTACACTGTGTGATGGTCTAATAATGGTATAGCTCTGCAGTTCTTGCACTCATTTTCAATCATTATATTACATTTAGGCCTGTTGCATCACATTTTTTGGATGGGAGGTACATTAGTCTAGCCTAGCACTTCAGACAGGAAATCTAAACCATCCCTCTTTCTCACCGTTCTCCTCATAGATGATGAGAGTTGATGCTCAGCGTCTCTCTCCTCCCTCTCCCTCGATGCCGCCTCCACCTCCCTCCCAGTTTGATGTGTTACAGTCTTCCCAGGAGCTGCTACTACAGTTCAGACTCTTCTGTGATTGGGCCCAACGAGTGTTCTCAGTGCTCAGTACAAAGTCCAAAATGTCTGCAGTACAGTGATGATTCCTGAAGTGCTATAGTCTATAGGGATACACAGAATCCACACTACAACCAATGGGGATCTAATAGCTTCAACCGGCGCTACAAACAATGGTGATTCAAGATAACCACACTACAACCTTGCACTGTTGTCACTGAATGTCCATTCTCATTGTAGCCAATGTGGGAGCTCCATATTCAAACTACAGCCTATGAGGATCCACCATATTCACACTATTACAACCAGTAATGGTCTCCAATATTCACGAACACGTCACTGCCACCCCATCCTCTCTCTTAAATACCTTGTTCCTGACTGTGTTATTTATCTATTTATTTATTTATTTACTTATTTATTTGATGTCATTATTTATTTGATTTTGTAACGTGTCACATATCATTTTTACTTTATTGTTGTGAATTTAATTCCTTGTACCTTTGTCAATACTTTGTTCTCTCTCACCCTTCATCCCTCCTCCCAAACTAAACAAGGAGACCACACCGTAGCACTTCCTGACTTCTTACAGTCTCTAATGATATGGATTGTATTTTCAACTATTTAACCTGTCTCTCTTTACAAAAAGTAGCCTATTTCCGCCAGTAGATGTAGCAAACATACTTGGCTTGTAGCAAGCATATCTTGGGAGAGCCTACATGTATTTTTCTTACAGTGCTGTACTTTACCTTGTAGATTTAGGGTTACTCATAGAATCTTCTGAACATGTTAAATGTGCCACCTGTTTGGTTTTGTAAACTGTTAAGCGAATTATGAACCATGCCACAATCAGGAGGGTAGATCATTTTTCCATGGGTTTAGTTGCTATTTACAGTCACTGTGTCCCACATGTAAAAATAACAGGTGGTATATCTAATGCTGTGGTAAAGGTTTATGAGTATGCACTGATCTAGGACCTGATCTAATCTCTTTGCACAAATTTGTTAGGATTAGCCTTTTGAGTCAGCTGACCCTTACTCTGTGCCTTGGTACACATAATGTTTGAGCGTTTTAGTGACATAAATAAGAAATTAAAAAACACCCCAAGCCTTAAAATACTATGTATTGTGATATTGTGATACTACGGTTCTGCACAGTTGTACAATAATGTAAATTGTTGTATACAATGCAATTGTCTATTATAGTTTTCTATGATATTTAATGTAGAACACTCTGTCAATGCTATCCCTATCGTTTTGTCGCAATATCAATATTATTCTATTCTAGTATTTTGTTACAGTATTTACTATTTATTTAAGTTACTTTGGTGGAACTATTTATTTGCGCTGCAGAGGAGCAAGTCTCCTGTTGTTTTTGTACTTTTATACGGTTTCTATTCATATTTACCATTATCATTGCTTATCATCCATGTTGAAATCATTTTAGTACCATGCGTGAACGCTGTGGAAAACCTTGTGCTTGGGGTCTCCAGCACAGACTGACTGATTGGCCTAAATGTGAAATGTGTGCCTTGAAAAAAAAGTTAATAAAGAACATGCACAATGACTGAGATGAATGAGATGGGCTTTTCATGTTACTTTGTCATATTTTCAATATTAGGTAGGCCTACACATCATGCGCTCTTTTTTTCTTTCCCTCCCTTATTCACCATCCTCCTGTGTCTCGTCCATCATCACTCACTACAGGGCCTTTCCTACATTCTACCAAAAACTGCTTTAACCATCAGGCATTGCAACAAGCACAGAGTTCATAAACCTGTTTCCAATTAACCTATAATACGATTTTTTATATTTGGGGTTAACATTAAAACAATGTGTGAATTCAAGTACTAAATCACAAATTAGTACTGTATTATATATTTTTAAACAGATCTAGAGACAAGAGTTGACTGTTGAAGCTCTTACCCAATGGCAGTGGTGCATTCGGGGCTAGACCCAGCCTATAGCGATCGTCGTTGTTGGGAGGCGGCAGCGGGTGGGTGACAACTAGCTAGCTAGTTAGTTTGTGCTCAGGTTTATTGTTAAGGTTGTATGGAGTAGCACTGCGAGTCTCAATCCCTTTTCACAATATCAACAAAACCATTAGCCATGAGTTAATGATACTAGGTGAGTAATTGTTGCAATATTACTAACGCACCATTCCTATCAAACATTATATAGCGAAGAATGACGCACGGATGAAGGCTTATAGATTCGCAGGCCAGTTGCAGAGGAGGCATTGAAGGCGGCATTTGTAACATTTTCTGCTTATAGTTTACAACATAGGGTAGGTAGCATTTGTTTTTTCTGCCTTTTAGCTGGGAGAAACCGACATTTTTCGCACACGCTCATCAGGGACAGACGCGTATAAACAGAAAGACTGCCAGGGAGGGGAGAAATAAGAAGAAGAAGAAGGAGGGAGGGGTCGGGAGGAGGTGGGATTTAAAGGGATAGGCGGGTCCGCCTTTTGGCCGACTTTATTATTTGTAAATGTTTGAATGTTTGAATTGCTTTGGTGTTAGTTCATGGACCTTGTGTCATTGATCAATACTTTGTGTTTTATTTTATTTCACAGTCCTACTCTTAAGAAAGGAGACCACACACTACATCAGCTCAGCTGTTGTTTCCACACTGAGGAACAGAGTCACATCAGCTGAAGGAACCTTTCCACCAGCAATGAATGAAACCAGGAAAGAAGAGACACAGCTCCACCAACACTAAAACACACACTTACATTAATACCAAACATACAACCTTTTATTCCCTAATCGTGTCTTGCCTCAACATGGCAAACTCAGTGGCCACTCTAGTGGTCCAAGCGGAACTATTACCCCCTCAATCGTCCTCCTCCCTCTCTCCCTTCCCATCGCTGCAGGGATCAGGAGAAGGGGAGGAGGACCGGGAAAGGGGGGAAGAAGTGGATGGGGAGAAAGGGATGGTGGAGGGGAATGAGGATATAGTGCTAACCAGGGTAGGGGTGCAGATGGTGACGTCATCGGTCCTGGCTGTGCCCCATCTCCAGGAGCACCCTGAGCACCCGTTCCAGTGCCTGGACTGTGGCAAGAGCTTCAAGTGGTCTTCAAGGCTGGCCCACCACCAGCGCAGCCACAACAACGAGAGACCCTACCGCTGTAACCTCTGCCCCAAGGCCTTCAAGGGCTCCTCCGCACTCCTGTACCACCAGAGGTACTGCAGGGAGGGAGACAGAGGGGGACTGGCACAGTGAAAGTTAGCTATAGAAATGCTTGCAGCTTATAACACACATCTCACTTTATGAAGAGTATTCTTCTCCTTGTTTTCATCTGTTTTCATCTGTTTCATTCTGTCACAATAATCCAAATGAGGGAAAGGTGACGTGAACAATATAATGTGAGTCTATTTAGGGCCGTTAGAAACTAGTGGAATAATCAATACAAGCAGGAATTGTTTCTGTAGCCGGCAGGATGTCCTGTAGATCCGTTGAATGGTCAGTAGATTGTCTGTTTTCATGTTTTTTTTTTTCTGTGCAGGTCTCATTCAGGGGAGAAGCCCTATAAGTGTGACGACTGTGACAAAGCCTTCAAACGTTCCTCTCTGCTCCAGGTGAGAAACACTGGCCAGTAGTGGTTCCCCCATTTTGTGGTAAAAATGTGTTACATTTTTAACTTTAAAAAGTTGAATGTTACAGTAGTAAAAGGCTCTTTTGGGGGTTAAGGGACCAGTCACGGACGTCCTCTCTCTTGTGCATGTCTCCAGGTCCATCGTAGCGTCCACACAGGCCTGCGGACCTTCCAGTGCCCCTACTGCCCGCTCACCTTCAAGTGGAGCTCCCACTACCAGTACCACCTGCGCCAGCACACGGGCGAGTGCCCCTACCCCTGCGACAGCTGCCCCAAGGCCTTCAAGAACTCCAGCAGTCTGCGCCGACACAAGAACGTTCACCTGGGTCTGAAACCCTACGTGTGCACCGTGTGTACCAAGGCCTTCACCCAGTCCACCAACCTCAGACAACACATGAGAATCCACACAGGAGAGAGGCCCTACATCTGTGGAGAGTGTGGACGCAGTTTCACACACTCGTCCAATCTGGCCCTGCACCGGAATTCTCAAAGTCACACTGGTGAAGGAAAGGTGGGGGAGACAGGGGGAGACAACATGGGGGATGAGATACAGGAAGTGATAGTGGGGGAGGACATGACATCACAAATGTTGACGGACATGGGCTTTGTGAGCCAGGAGGCCACGGTGGGGTTGGGGGTTGGGGAGGTGTTCCTATCGTCAGGTCACCTCCTGCCCCATCTCACCCTCACCCCTACCCAGGGGGGTGTGTGCACATCCAGGGCCATCGGAACAGAAGTGCACATGAGCACGGAGTCGGGCGCCAGCGTGCTGCTGTACAGCTGTGGCAGCTGTAGTCAGACATTCAGCACACGGACAGAGCTAGAGGACCACCAGGCCATGCACCTGGGCCCTGGGGAGGAGGGGGGCAGCGGGGTGGGGGAGGGGGGAGATGGAGGGGTGGGGCATCTACTGGCTGACTTTGAGGAGGTGGTGGAGACGACGGCAGCAGCAGAGAACGGACACACTACTGCTGAACTACTGGGACTGACTGGGGGAGTGGACGGAGGGGTGAGTAGGAGGACTCTTGTCTCAGCCTGGGAATGGCTGAATCTGGTGTGACCCTAAAACAGAGCCTTAGGGGTAACCTCCCC
This sequence comes from Oncorhynchus kisutch, assembly GCF_002021735.2. Lineage (NCBI taxonomy): Eukaryota > Metazoa > Chordata > Actinopteri > Salmoniformes > Salmonidae > Oncorhynchus > Oncorhynchus kisutch. Next base: position 5,699,653 of record NC_034175.2, on the reverse strand, counting down.
TAAGGCTCTGTTTTAGTGTCACACCAGATTCATCCATTCATGATCAATATTTGGTTTCTTACTCTACCCTCTAGGTCAATATCAGCTAATATGACTGCTGTGATGTTGTAGTGCAATGACTCTGGCCTAATAGTGTTGTGTCCCATGTCAGAATATGGGGACTACCCAGGCCCAGTTTGACCTGCTGCAGAGCTTCGCAGTGGGGGCTCAGATCCCCACAGACAGCCTGGAGACAGCGGGTAACACCACAGGTACAGGGACGGGCACAGAGTGTGCCTACTGTGGGAAGAGCTTCAAGACCAGCGGAGGGCTCAACAGACACCTGGCACAGGTACCAATCAGCTGAGCAAATCAAATTTTATTTGTCACATACACATGGTTAGCAGATGTTAATGCGGGTGTAGCGAAATGCTTGTGCTTCTAGTTCCGACAATGCAGTAATAACCAACGAGTAATCTAACCTAACAATTCCACAACTCCTAACTTATACACACAAGTGTAAAGGGATAAAGATTATGTACATAAAGATATATGAATGAGGGATGGTACAGAACGGCATAGGCAAGATGCAGTAGATGGAATCGAGTACAGTATATACATATGAGATGAGTAATGTAGGTATGTAAACAAAGTGGCATAGTTTAATGTGGCTAGTGATACATGTATTACATAAAGATGCAGTAGATGATATAGAGTACAGTATATACATATACATATGAGATGAGATGAGTAATGTAGGGTATGTAAACATTATATTAAGTGGCATTGTTTAAAGTGGCTAGTGATATATTTTTACATAAATTTCCATTATTAAAGTGGCTGTAGTTGAGTCAGTGTGTTGGCAGCAGCCACTCAATGTTAGTGGTGGCTGTTTAACAGTCTGATGGCCTTGAGATAGAAGCTGTTTTTCAGTCTCTCGGTCCCAGCTTTGATGCACCTGTACTGACCTCGCCTTCTGGATGATAGCGGGGTGAACAGGCAGTGGCTCGGGTGGTTGTTGTCCTTGATGATCTTTATGGCCTTCCTGTGACATCGAGTGGTGTAGGTGTCCTGGAGGGCCCCCGGTGATGTGTTGTGCAGACCTCACTACCCTCTGGAGAGCCTTACGGTTGTGGGCGGAGCAGTTGCCGTACCAGGCGGTGATACAGCCCGACAGGATGCTCTCAATTGTGCATCTGTAGAAGTTTGTGAGTGCTTTTGGTGAAAAACTGAATTTCTTCACCTCGCTGTCTCTGTGGGTGCACAAATTCAGTTTGTCCGTGATGTGTACGCCGAGGAACTTAAAACTTACTACCCTCTCCACTACTGTCCTGTCGATGTGGATTGGGGGATGCTCCCTCTGCTGTCCACAATCATCTCCTTTGTTTTGTTGATGTTGAGTGTGAGGTTATTTTCCTGACACCACACTCCAAGGGCCCTCACCTCCTCCATGTAGGCCGTCTCGTCGTTGTTGGTAATCAAGCCTACCACTGTAGTGTCGTCCGCAAACTTGATGATTGAGTTGGAGGCGTGCATGGCCACGCAGTCGTGGGTGAACAGGGAGTACAGGAGAGGGCTGAGAACGCACCCTTGTGGGGCCCCAGTGTTGAGGATCAGCGGGGTGGAGATGTTGTTACCTACCCTCACCACCCGGGGGTGGCCCGTCAGGAAGTCCAGTACCCAGTTGCACATGGCGGGGTCAAGACCCAGGGTCTCAAGCTTGATGACGAGTTTGGAGGGTACTATGGTGTTAAATGCTGAGCTGTAGTCGATGAACAGCATTCTCACATAGGTTTTCCTGTTGTCCAGATGGGTTAGGGCAGTGTGGTTGCGATTGCGTCGTCTGTGGACCTATTGGGGCGGTAAGCAAATTGGAGTGGGTCTAGGGTGTCAGGTAGGGTGGAGGTGATATGGTCCTTGACTAGTCTCTCAAAGCACTTAATGATAACGGAAGTGAGTGCTACGGGGCGATAGTCGTTTAGCTCAGTTACCTTAGCTTTCTTGGGAACAGGAACAATGGTGGTCCTCTTGAAGCATGTGGTGACAGCAGACTGGGATAGGGATTGATTGAATATGTCAGTAAACACACCAGCCAGCTAGTCTGCGCATGCTCTGAGGACACGGCTGGGGATACCGTCTGGGCCTGCATCCTTGCGAGGGTTAACTCGTTTAAATGTTTTGCTCACGTCGGCAGCAGTGAAGGAGAGACCGCAGGTTTTGGTAGCAGGCCGTGTCAGTAGCACTGTAGTGTCGTCAAAGCGAGCAAAAAAGTGATTTAGTCTGTCTTTGGAGCAAGACATCCTGGTTCGCGACGGGGATGGTTTTCTTTTTGTAATCCGTGATTGACTGTAGACCCTGCCACATACCTCTTGTGTCTGAGCCATTGAATTGCGACTCTACTTTGTCTCTATACTGACGCTTAGCTTGTTTTATTGCCTTGCAGAGGGAATAGCTACACTGTTTGTATTCGGTCATGTTTCCGGTCACCTTGCCCTGGTTCAAAGCAGTGGTTCGCACTTTCAGTTTCGCGCGAATGCTGCCATCAATCCACGGTTTCTGGTTTGGGAATGTTTTAATCGTTGCTGTGGGTATAACATAGTCAATGCACTTTCTAATGAACTCGCTCACCGAATCAGCTGATGGGCTGCACATCCTCACTACTATGTCATAAGGTCTCTGTCCTGGATGCCAGTCTGTTTCTACTTCGTCTAACTTGGGCCTAGATTCAATCAGTTAAGCATTAACCTGCGATAACTGACAATTGCATAGCGTATCATTGGTTTTGCTTGAGAGCTGTCAAATTCACATGCAGCTCCCGGGCGGTATGCCTTTCGCAGACAGTTCCATTGGATGCATTAGTAGAAAGCCCCTCCAGCTGTATTACAAGTTGGAACTCTGGAATGTGTGATGTAATCTACACTTTGATTAGTGTGAACTGATCTCCTCCTTGGTGTCTGTAAAGCTGATGTTATCTGATCTATAGATAGTCTGTTTTGATGACCCTCTCTCTTCCCAAATCTTCTTCTCTCCCTCTGCTCCCTCTCCAGGTCCACTCCCTCTCTCCCTCCCAGTCTCGCTCCCAGTTCAGCTGCTCTGCATGCGACCGCTCCTTCACCCTCCTCTCTTCCCTGCTCACCCACCAGCACTCCCACACCCCTGAGCAGCGCCTCCTGGCCGAGGCTGAGGCGGAGATCGTCTGCCCGGCGTCCCTGTCCCTTTCCCTGCCCCTGCCCTCCTCCCCCAGCCAGGGGGACCAGCACCAGGACACCCAGGGGGACATCCACGTCCGCCTGATGGCTGTGACCGAGGAGGGGGACAGGGAGGTGGTGAAGGCATCCAACAGAGCAGTGGTCAAGGGCCAGAGGAGAGGAGCAGCTAGTAGGACTGCTGGGGGGAACAATGGTGAGTTAGTCTTTTTCTTTTGGCATTTTGATAGAAAATACTTTTAAAATTAGATACCTTGATAGTAACCGAGCCGAACCAACTGCTGCTCATGAAATGACCTGTAGAATTAATGTGTGGGGAAAAAGAAGTCTATATAACATTCTCCCTCTCCCTGTCCCTGTGGGTACGGTACAGAGAGGCCGTACCGTTGCTCTGAGTGTGGGAAGGCCTTCAAGGGCTCATCAGGTCTGAGGTACCACATGAGGGACCACACAGGAGAGAGACCCTACCGCTGCACAGAGTGTGGCAAGAGCTTCAAGAGGTCCTCACTGCTCTCCATACACCAGAGGGTAAGACGCATCCGTCCATTTCTATCTCACTAAGGCTGCGTTTAGACAGGCAACCCAATTCTAATCTTTTTTTCACTAATTAGTCTTTTGACCAATCAGATCAACCTTCAAACATATCTGATATGAAAAGATCTGATGTGATTGGTCAAAAGACCAATTAGTGAGAAAAAAAGATCAGAATTGGGAGCCTGTCTGAACGCAGCTTATGGCATTTGTCACAATGTGCAGAACAGCGGCACTGCTGCATTATAGCACTTTGTGACCTGCTTTTCTTGTTCAACCTTTTGAATGTGCCTGCACTTTCAGAAGAATCCAGGCCGTATTCAGTTGTTTTCTGACTGATCCCTCCCTCCTCTCCAGGTGCATACAGGTGTGCGAGCGTTCCAGTGCCCCTACTGCCCGCTCACCTTCAAGTGGAGCTCCCACTACCAGTACCACCTGCGCCAGCACACGGGCGAGCGGCCCTACGTGTGTCAGGAGTGTGGAAAGTCCTTCAAAAACAGCAGTTGTCTGAGGAGACACAGTCAGCTCCACTCTGGCCTGCGCCCTCACATCTGTCCCATCTGCTCCAAGTCCTTCTCACAGACCTCCAACCTCAAACAGGTCAGCACAGATAGCTCTGCTATGGCCGATGCTACGATTCTTATGATATTGTGTACAGTTGCTCCTTCGCTCCATCTCTCTCTCTCTCTCTATATATATATATATATATATACAGTGGGGCAAAAAAGTATTTAGTCAGCCACCAATTATGCAAGTTCTCCCACTTAAAAAGATGAGAGAGGCCTGTAATTTTCATCATAGGTACACTTCAAGTATGACAGACAAAATGAGAAAAAAAAATACAGAAAATCACATTGTAGGATTTTTATGAATTTATTTGTAAATTATGGTGGAATCCTTGGGAGCAATTTCCAAACGCCTGAAGGTACTACGTTCATCTGTACAAACAATAGTACGCAAGTATAAACACCATGGGACCACGCAGCCGTCATACCGCTCAGGAAGGAGACGCATTCTGTCTCCAAGAGATGAACGTACTTTGGTGCGAAAAGTGCTAATCAATCCCAGAACAACAGCAAAGGACATTGTGAAGATGCTGGAGGAAACAGGTACAAAAGTATCTATATCCACAGTAAAACGAGTCCTATATTGACCTAACCTGAAAGGCTGCTCAGCAAGGAAGAAGCCACTGCTTCAAAACTGCCATGAAAAATCCAGACTATGGTTTGCAACTGCACATGGGGACAAAGATTGTACTTTTTGGAGAAATGTCTTCTGGTCTGATGAAACAGAAATAGAACTGTTTGGCCATAATGACCATTGTTATGTTTGGAGGAAAAAGAGGGAGGCTTGCAAGCCGAAGAACACCATCCCAACCATGAAGCACGGCAGCATCATGTGGGGGTGCTTTGCTGCAGGAGGGACTGGGGCACTTCACAAAATAGATGGCATCATGAGGCAGGGAAATTATGTGGATATATTGAAGCAACATCTCAAGACATCAGTTAAGTTAAGTTAAGGCTTGGTCGCAAATGGGTCTTCCAAATGGACAATGACCCCAAGCATACTTCAAAAGTTGTGGCAAAATGGCTTAAGGACAACAAAGCCAATGTATTGGAGTGGCCACACAAAGCCCTGACCTCAATCCTATAGAAAAGTTGTGGGCAGAACTGTAAAAGTGTGTGCGAGCAAGGAGGCCTACAAACCTGACTCAGTTACACCAGCTCTGTCAGGAGGAATGGGCCAAAATTCACCCAACTTATTGTGGGAAGTTTGTGGAAGGCTACCTGAAACGTTTGACCCAAGTTGAACAATTTAAAGGCAATGCTACCAAATACTAATTGAGTGTATATAAACTTCTGACCCACTGGGAATGTGATGAAAGAAATAAAAGCTGAAAGAAATAATTCTCTACTATTATTCTGACATTTCACATTCTAAAAATAAGGTGGTGATCCTAACTGACCTAAGACAGGGAATTTTTCCTGGGGTTAAATGTCAGGAATTGTGAAAAACTTAGTTTAAATGTATTTGGCTACGGTGTATGTAAACTTCCAACTTCAACTGTATGTAAAGGTGATATTTCAATTATAAATTTGCACACGGTATTGTGTGGAGATTGATAATGTGGAAAAAACAATTGAATCCATTTTAGAACAAAATTTGTAAAATGTCAAGCGGTCTGAATACTTTCCGAATGCACTGTATCACTCTGTCACAAACACTTTCTCCTCTCCCTTTATCTTTCTCTCATCCTCCCTACCCTCCTCTCTCTCCATCAGCACGAACGCACCCACTCAGGCGAGCGGCCCTTCCAGTGTGCCCAATGTCACAAGAGCTTCACCCACTCCTCCAATCTCCAGCTCCACCTGAGAACCCACTCCTCCAGGAAGGACTACAAGTGTCCCTTCTGTGGGAAGGAGTTTGTCATGCAGACCTACTTGCAGAGGCACATGAGGACCCATGGGAACGGGGCTGTGGCCGGGGACGCTGGGGTGGGGGGAAAGGAGGGAGGCAGGGCAGGTAAAAGGGGTGGAGGGGTGACAACCACCACCACCTTACTAAACCCCATCACCCTAGAGACCACAGGGAACTCTGGGTCTCTGATCGTGTCTCAGCCTACGCTGGACATTCCCCCCAACACCTCCCAGAACTACTTCATGATCCAGACAGCAAATGGGCTTCAGCTCATCCCCCTGTCTGCCCCCGCCCCCCCTCCTCCCCCTCCGCCTCCCCCCCAAACACAGTACATCCTCCTACAGTGCCCCTCCACCAATGGGACCCAGCCCAGCCTGATTCTCGTCCCCACCACAGGGACCAATCCCCAGCCCACCCTGGAGCCCCAGGGCCTCCCATTGGTCCAGACAGTTCTAAACCCTGCCCAAACCCAGATGCAACATTTCCAGACCATATCCCATCAACAACAGCAGCCCAGGTTCATCATCACCACCACCAACAACAATGTAAACAACCCTCCCATTGCTAAGACAACAACTCCCTCCCTGAACTCTATGCTGAACAAGCCCATTTTAGGGAAAAGTACCCGGACAGCCAGGTCCAGGAGAGGACGGAAACCCAAAGCCGCTGTAGGTCGGCATACTACCTCCTTGGTTGCTATGACAACCACCTCTGTCACCATGACAACAGCTCCCGTCAGTCAGTCGGGGGATGTAATAGCTGTGTCTAGCTGTAATGTAACTAGTGTCACTCCAGCTACTGTTACTGCTGCCAACACTATGACATCATCATTGCCATCGTCTTTACCCGCCAAGTCACAAAGTCCTTTCTCACCACCAACAGCCTCTGTCTCTGTTTCTACCCCCTCCTCCTCTACCTCTGTCACTGTTACCTCAGGACCCCTAAAGGTTGCCACAGTTAACTCAGTTACCCCAGCCTCCCTGCCCCAAACCGCCCCAGAGTTGGGCAAGTCCACTGAGCAGGACATGAGAGGGGAACAGTATGTCCTCTGCTTCCAGAAAGGAGGGAAGAAGGAAGAGGTAAAGATAGGAGGAGAGGGAGGAGGGTCCTACGTGTTGCAGTTTGAAGGGGAGGGGTCCGGGGAGGGGGGGCAAGGAGGAATGGGCAGAGAGGGGGATGGGGAGTCATACGTGCTGCGCTTTCAGACTGAGGGCGAGAGAGAAGGAGAGAGAGAGGGAGGGAAGGAGAAAGGAGGCCTGGTGTCACTGAACCTGCTGCAGGAATGGGGAGGAGTGAGGGAAGGAGAAAGACGAGTAGGGGAGGATGGTGGCGAGGGAGAGTCCTTTGTGCTTCACTTCCAAACAGAGCCGCAGAGCGAAGAACGGACAACTTCTGACCGTGGCTATCCAGAAGGCCCCAGCAACAGCCTGGAACTTTCCTGCCCGCCTCCCCAGGCCTTAATGCCTCTGAATGGGCAGGAGGTGGTGTTTGAGCTGGGGGATGAGAACAAGATGGTGGGCCAGGGGTCTGGAGAGAGTGTGCAGATGATAACCCTGATCCAAGCCGAAGGGGGTGGGGAGGGAGAAGGGGGCAGTTATAGCGGTGCAGGGGGGGCAGTAGAGGAGGGCAGGGGGCCAATGGAGGGCATCTTTCAGCTGGAGGGAGGAGAGGGGATCGTCATAATTGAGGTTAGCACCAGCAGTCTAAGAGAAGGGGGGATGGACAGAGGGGAAGGAGGAGTAACTGTAGAGAGGAGTGAAGCAAAAGGAGGGAGTGGAATAACTGAGAGGCCTGAAAAAGACAGGAACTCAGCGGAATGCAATGAAATAGAGACTGGAGCGAATGAAGGAGAAAACACAGCTACGAATGGCCCTACACCTAACTCTCAGTTCTCTTAAACCTAAACCAAACAACCACTGTCAGGAAATGTGTGTGAAGGCGTGTGCATGTGTGTGCACACATGAATGTACATATGTGTGTGAGCAATGTGTGTGAGTGTGTTTTTGATGTGGAGGCCTTGTCCAGCTACTGAACTAAAGGAGAGTATGGTCGTTCAGAAAGAGACTATAGAAAGTACTGTAGGAAACAATACCAAGGTGCCAGAAACACGAAGAGTTGTATTCACTGACTGTTAAGGAAGAGGGACCTCAACAAATGACTTATGAGTTTCAATTAAACTGTCATGTTGACAGTGTTGATATAAAACACCTAAGAGTTTTTTGGGGGGATGAATAGATGGCTATGTTGGCTCGGTTTCACTAGAAATATTCATACTAGGAAATAGTCATTATTAATAAAGTTGTTACTATTTTTTAATGAATGTTGATTAATTCACCTTTCTTATTTCGTAAATATAAATATGTCCCTTTATCTAAAGAGGAAGAGGATCTGCTCAGAATAACGGACAATCCCAGTTTATTATGGGAAATAGCGGTTCTCCACGAGTGCGACTGACCACGTTCACGTAGCAGGTTAGTCAATTTTCTGCGGCCCAGGTACTCGCTATGCAAATGGCGTAGAGACAGCGTTCATGGCAGTAAATGTTATCGTTAAACTACGTAACGCTACATTTGCAATAGGTGTCCATGGTGGCCACGCAAGTATTGCGAGTCATTCAATCAGACATAAGAAAAATCGTTTTGAAGGAATAAATACACAGCGAATATATAAATCCGTTTCCCTGCATTTGGCGGTGGTCCAACGCTGCACGTTTGCAAGGTAGGCGAGGTAGGTTCGACCGGGTTGAACGAGAAGGTTCGACGTTTATTTAGACATTACGCATGAATAAACCTTCTCCACTCAACATTTAAAACAGGCTCAAAATATATGATTTGCCTTTTAATTTTCATATTATTGATTTGCGAACTCCATTTTATTGTACATAGAAGACCAACAGTGGTCTAAAGGAGTCTCTTGGCCCGTTAGTTGTTGGTACGCCTTGTAGAAGCAGTGTGGCCATGCAATAGACAAATCCTTTCCCGACCCCCTCAAATAATCCCCCGTTATTGAGCTTGATTTTGGGAGGAAACGCCACTGCACTCACAACTGACACATTGTGCCAACCTGTGCCAGTGTGTTACATTGTAGTAACAAACGTGCTGTTACTTTGTTGCACAATACAGCCACCTACTGTATGTATCCTGGCATACATAGTCTCTGATAGAGGGATATCATAGGGGTCTGCCCTCATACTATAATGTCATGTGTTTTCAATGTGTATCTGTCAAATGAAGGCAGTCAATTCAGGAAATAAACAAAAATTACAATCCAATAATTGGAAAAAGGGCATTTCTTTTCAATGACATCTCAATAAACTGAAAAGTAGAAGCAATTTATTTCAAAATTGAGACCAACCCGGGTATATATGTAGGCTACATATACAGTGTTACAGGGATGGATTGCTTTCCCTCGTGAGTCATGGCCTCAAACCCCAAATAGCCTGGATCAAATATAACCCACCACATTCCCATCATCTTGAATACGAATTTATACCATTTAGCTACTATGGTAACCAGAATGTAAATACTCCGCTGTATATTGTCATTGTAGAGTTGTATGTAATCAAATATGCAAAATTCAACCACATAGTGTATCTGTACAAAGCAATGTGTTATGTGACCATGAGATTTTCTATATTTGCAGACCGGTGTGTGTTGCTGTATGAGGTGTGCGTGAGTGAGGGTGTGTGTGTTGCTGTATGAGGTGTGCGTGAGTGAGGGTGTGTGTGTTGCTGTATGAGGTGTGCGTGAGTGAGGGTGTGTGTGTGTGTTGCTGTATGAGGTGTGCGTGAGTGAGGGTGTGTTGCTCTATGAGGTGTGCGTGAGGGTGTGTGTGTGTGTTGCTGTATGAGGTGTGCGTGAGTGAGGGTGTGTGTGTGTGTTGCTGTATGAGGTGTGCGTGAGTGAGGGTGTGTGTGTGTGTTGCTGTATGAGGTGTGAGTGAGGGTGTGTGTGTGTGTGTTGCTGTATGAGGTGTGCGTGAGTGAGGGTGTGTGTGTTGCTGTATGAGGTGTGCGTGAGGGTGTGTGTGTGTGTTGCTGTATGAGGTGTGCGTGAGTGAGGGTGTGTGTGTGTGTTGCTGTATGAGGTGTGCGTGAGTGAGGGTGTGTGTGTTGCTGTATGAGGTGTGCGTGAGTGAGGGTGTGTGTGTGTGTTGCTGTATGAGGTGTGCGTGAGTGAGGGTGTGTGTGTGTGTTGCTGTATGAGGTGTGCGTGAGTGAGGGTGTGTGTGTGTGTGTTGCTGTATGAGGTGTGCGTGAGTGAGGGTGTGTGTGTGTGTTGCTGTATGAGGTGTGCGTGAGTGAGGGTGTGTGTGTGTGTGTTGCTGTATGAGGTGTGCGTGAGTGAGGGTGTGTGTGTGTGTTGCTGTATGAGGTGTACGTGAGTGAGGGTGTGTTTGTTGCTGTATGAGGTGTGCGTGAGTGAGGGTGTGTGTGTGTTGCTGTATGAGGTGTACGTGAGTGAGGGTGTGTGTGTTGCTGTATGAGGTGTACGTGAGTGAGGGTGTGTGTGTCGCTGTGTGAGGTGTGTGTGTGAAGTCCAGACATGGTAAAGCTGGAGCTAGATCAGGTGGTAATGAGGAGGATGAGGGAGGATGACATCGAGACTGTCAAAGCTATCATCAAGGTGTGTGTTTTATCCTCAAAGTTATGCACACACACCCACATACACACTTCAAGCCTGAGTTATGCTCTGTCTCTACACTCTCAGCTGCTCTAGAACCTTTTTTTGTAAGAGTACTTTTTCAGGTTACCACTCAAACTCACCTTTCTCTCTCTGGCCCAATCCCTTACAACCTCTCTCTCTTGATCTTTCTCCTCCTCTCTCTCTCTCTCTCTCTTGATCTTTCTCCTCCTCTCTCTCTCTCTCTCTCTCTCTCTCTCTCTCTCTCTCTCTCTCTCTCTCTCTCTCTTGATCTCTCTCTCTCTCTCTCTCTCTTGATCTCTCTCTCTCTCTCTCTCTTGATCTCTCTCTCTCTCTCTTGATCTTTCTCCTCTCTCTCTCTCTTGATCTTTCTCCTCTCTCTCTCTCTCTTGATCTTTCTCCTCTCTCTCTCTCTTGATCTTTCTCCTCTCTCTCTCTCTTGATCTTTCTCCTCTCTCTCTCTCTTGATCTTTCTCCTCTCTCTCTCTCTTGATCTTTCTCCTCTCTCTCTCTCTTGATCTTTCTCCTCTCTCTCTCTCTTGATCTTTCTCCTCTCTCTCTCTTGATCTTTTCTCCTCTCTCTCTCTTGATCTTTCTCCTCTCTCTCTCTCTTGATCTTTCTCCTCTCTCTCTCTCTTGATCTTTCTCCTCTCTCTCTCTCTTGATCTTTCTCCTCTCTCTCTCTCTTGATCTTTCTCCTCTCTCTCTCTCTTGATCTTTCTCCTCTCTCTCTCTCTTGATCTTTCTCCTCTCTCTCTCTCTTGATCTTTCTCCTCTCTCTCTCTCTCGATCTTTCTCCTCCTCTCTCTCTCGATCTTTCTCCTCCCTCTCTCTCTCTCTCTCTCTCGATCTTTCTCCTCCTCTCTCTCTCGATCTTTCTCCTCCCCTCTCTCTCTCTCTCTCTCTCTCTCTGTCTCTCTCTCAATTTTTCTCCACCCCTCTCTCTCTTTGTCCCTCCCTCCCTCTCTTTCTGTCTGTACGAGAGTTGTCAGGGAACAGAAAACCGTCTGATCCTCCACATCCTGACTCGTCCTGTCTGCCTCCTACTCCTGGCCACTGGCCACTGTCTCTTCTGTCCTCCGCTGCTTCCTTTATCCTGGCCCTCATCATCCCTGTCTTCCTGCTCATCATCTACCTCAAGTTCACCATGCCACGCTCCACCGGAGTGCTGGGCACCAGCCGGCCCTACTGGGACTATGTGGGGAGCAGTTACCGAGGGGCGCAGGACGAGACCCTTCCCAACCCCTATAGCAGGATCAGTGGGAAACCCCCACCGGCTAAAGTAGGTTTCCTTTTCTTTGACTTTAGGTACTATATGTTGTGGATGTTACATGCATTGCTCAGTTTTACTACAGTGTGTTAGTGATTTGGTCTTTTCGTGCTTTGGGCTGAGTTGCTGCACAAATAAAGTTGATTATTATCTGTCATTAAAGGGCAAGGCCAGACGGAGGACCAAACCCAAGGCAGAGGACAAGGACAAAGACTCGTCTCCTGAGATCGTAGACGTGGAGTGGGAGAAGGCAGCAGGGCAGGTGTGGGTGGTGGACTGTGAGGGGGAGATTGTGGGCTGTGTGTCCAGGGAGGGTGACTGTCGTCTGGGGATGAGGAGGTTCTGCAGGGTGGTGGTGGGCTGCTGGTACCGCTGAGAGGGCCTCGGCAGACTGCTGGTCCAGAGTCTGGAGCAGAGGGAGAGGCAGACAGGGGCCAGGAGGGTCTACGCCCACGTCCCCTACCCCTCTGCAGTAGGAGAGGCCTTCTTCAGGAAGCTGGGCTACAGGCTGCAGGGGGAGGTGGGCTACGATGGGGAGGAAAAAGAGGAGGATGAAGAGCAGCCAGAGAGGACATTTCTGGGCTTCCATGTCACCAAGGTGTTTGTCAAAGACCTCAAGTGATGGAGGAGACAACGAAGGCAATGTGGAAAATAAGACAAAGAAGATACACTAACGGGAAATAGAGAGAGGAGGAGAGATACTATAGGGAAATAGAGAGGAGGAGGAGGAGGAGAGATACTATGGGGAAATGGAGAGAGGAGGAGGAGAGATACTATAGGGAAATAGAGAGAGGAGGAGGAGGAGGAGAGATACTATGGGGAAATGGAGAGAGGAGGAGGAGAGATACTATAGGGAAATAGAGAGAGGAGGAGGAGGAGAGATACTATGGGGAAATGGAGAGAGGAGGAGGAGAGATACTATAGGGAAATAGAGAGAGGAGGAGGAGGAGAGATACTATGGGGAAATGGAGAGAGGAGGAGGAGAGATACTATGGGGAAATGGAGAGAGGAGGAGGAGAGATACTATAGGGAAATAGAGAGAGGAGGAGAGATACTATAGGGAAATAGAGAGAGGAGAGATACTATAGGGAAATAGAGAGAGGAGGTATATTGTCATTGTAGAGTTGTATGTAATCAAATATGCACAATTCAACCACATAGTGTATCTGTACAAAGCAATGGGTTATGTGACCATGAGATTTTCTATATTTGCAGACCGGTGTGTGTTGCTGTATGAGGTGTGCGTGAGTGAGGGTGTGTGTGTTGCTGTATGAGGTGTGCGTGAGTGAGGGTGTGTGTGTTGCTGTATGAGGTGTGCGTGAGTGAGGGTGTGTGTGTGTGTTGCTGTATGAGGTGTGCGTAAGTGAGGGTGTGTGTGTGTGTTGCTGTATGAGGTGTGCGTGAGTGAGGGTGTGTGTGTTGCTGTATGAGGTGGTGCGTGATTGAGGGTGTGTGTGTGTTGCTGTATGAGGTGTGCGTGAGTGAGGGTGTGTGTGTTGCTGTATGAGGTGTGCGTGAGTGAGGGTGTGTGTGTGTGTTGCTGTATGAGGTGTGCGTGAGTGAGGGTGTGTGTGTGTGTTGCTGTATGAGGTGTGAGTGAGGGTGTGTGTGTGTGTGTTGCTGTATGAGGTGTGCGTGAGTGAGGGTGTGTGTGTTGCTGTATGAGGTGTGCGTGAGTGAGGGTGTGTGTGTGTGTTGCTGTATGAGGTGTGCGTGAGTGAGGGTGTGTGTGTGTGTTGCTGTATGAGGTGTGTGGAGTGAGGGTGTGTGTGTTGCTGTATGAGGTGTGCGTGAGTGAGGGTGTGTGTGTGTTGCTGTATGAGGTGTGCGTGAGTGAGGGTGTGTGTTGCTGTATGAGGTGTGCGTGAGTGAGGGTGTGTGTGTGTGTTGCTGTATGAGGTGTGCGTGAGTGAGGGTGTGTGTGTGTGTTGCTGTATGAGGTGTGCGTGAGTGAGGGTGTGTGTGTGTGTTGCTGTATGAGGTGTGCGTGAGTGAGGGTGTGTTTGTGTGTTGCTGTATGAGGTGTGCGTGGGTGAGGGTGTGTGTGTTGCTGTATGAGGTGTACGTGAGTGAGGGTGTGTGTGTTGCTGTATGAGGTGTACGTGAGTGAGGGTGTGTGTGTTGCTGTATGAGGTGTACGTGAGTGAGGGTGTGTGTGTCGCTGTGTGAGGTGTGTGTGTGAAGTCCAGACATGGTAAAGCTGGAGCTAGATCAGGTGGTAATGAGGAGGATGAGGGAGGATGACATCGAGACTGTCAAAGCTATCATCAAGGTGTGTGTTTTATCCTCAAAGTTATGCACACACACCCACATACACACTTCAAGCCTGAGTTATGCTCGGTCTCTACACTCTCAGCTGCTCTAGAACCTTTTTTTGTAAGAGTACTTTTTCAGGTTACCACTCAAACTCACCTTTCTCTCTCTGGCCCAATCCCTTACAACCTCTCTCTCTTGATCTTTCTCCTCCTCTCTCTCTCTCTCTCTTGATCTTTCTCCTCCTCTCTCTCTCTCTCTCTCTCTCTCTCTCTCTCTCTCTCTCTCTCTCTCTTGATCTCTCTCTCTCTCTCTCTCTCTTGATCTCTCTCGTCTCTCTCTCTCTCTCTCTCTCCTCTCTCTCTCTCTTGATCTTTCTCCTCTCTCTCTCTCTCTTGATCTTTCTCCTCCTCTCTCTCTCTCTCTTGATCTTGTCTCCTCTCTCTCTCTTCTTGATCTTTCTCCTCCTCTCTCTCTCTCTCGATCTTTCTCATCCCCTCTCTCTCTCTCTCGATCTTTCTCCTCACCTCTCTTCTCCTCTCTCTCTCTCTCTCGATCTTTCTCCTCCCTCTTCTCTTCTCTATCGATCTTTCTCCTCCCCCTCTCTCTCGATCTTTCTCCTCCCCCCTCTCTCTCTCTCTCTCTCTCTCTCGATCCTTCTCCTCCCCTCTCTCTCTCTCTCTCTCTCTCTATCTCTCTCTCTCTCGATCTTCTCCTCCCCTCCTCTCTCTCTCTCTCTCTCTCTCTCTCGATCTTTCTCCTCCCCTCTCTCTCTCTCTCTCTCTCTCTCTCTCTCTCGATCTTTCTCCTCCCCTCTCTCTCTCTCTCTCTCTCTCTCTCTCTCTCAATTTTTNCTCTTTCTGTCTGTACGAGAGTTGTCAGGGAACAGAAAACCGTCTGATCCTCCACATCCTGACTCGTCCTGTCTGCCTCCTACTCCTGGCCACTGGCCACTGTCTCTTCTGTCCTCCGCTGATTCCTTTATCCTGGCCCTCATCATCCCTGTCTTCCTGCTCATCATCTACCTCAAGTTCACCATGCCACGCTCCACCGGAGTGCTGGGCACCAGCCGGCCCTACTGGGACTATGTGGGGAGCAGTTACAGAGGGGCGCAGGACGAGACCCTTCCCAACCCCTATAGCAGGATCAGTGGGAAACCCCCACCGGCTAAAGTAGGTTTCCTTTTCTTTGACTTTAGGTACTATATGTTGTGGATGTTACATGCTTGCTCAGTTTTACTACAGTGTGTAATGATTTGGTCTTTTTGTGCTTTGGGCTGAGTTGCTGCACAAATAAAGTTGATTATTGTCTGTCATTAAAGGGCAAGGCCAGACGGAGGACCAAACCCAAGGCAGAGGACAAGGACAAAGACTCGTCTCCTGAGATCGTAGACGTGGAGTGGGAGAAGGCAGCAGGGCAGGTGTGGGTGGTGGACTGTGAGGGGAGATTGTGGGCTGTGTGTCCAGGGAGGGTGACTGTCGTCTGGGGATGAGGAGGTTCTGCAGGGTGGTGGTGGGCTGCTGGTACCGCTGAGAGGGCCTCGGCAGACTGCTGGTCCAGAGTCTGGAGCAGAGGGAGAGGCAGACAGGGGCCAGGAGAGTCTACGCCCACGTCCCCTACCCCTCTGCAGTAGGAGAGGCCTTCTTCAGGAAGCTGGGCTACAGGCTGCAGGGGGAGGTGGGCTACGATGGGGAGGAAAAAGAGGAGGATGAAGAGCAGCCAGAGAGGACATTTCTGGGATTCCATGTCACCAAGGTGTTTGTCAAAGACCTCAAGTGATGGAGGAGACAACGAAGGCAATGTGGAAAATAAGACAAAGAAGATACACTAACGGGAAATAGAGAGAGGAGGAGAGATACTATAGGGAAATAGAGAGGAGGAGGAGGAGGAGAGATACTATGGGGAAATGGAGAGAGGAGGAGGAGAGATACTATAGGGAAATAGAGAGAGGAGGAGGAGGAGGAGGAGGAGAGATACTATGGGGAAATGGAGAGAGGAGGAGGAGAGATACTATAGGAAATAGAGAGGAGGAGGAGGAGGAGAGATACTATGGGGAAATGGAGAGAGGAGGAGGAGAGATACTATAGGGAAATAGAGAGAGGAGGAGGAGGAGAGATACTATGGGGAAATGGAGAGAGGAGGAGGAGAGATACTATAGGGAAATAGAGAGAGGAGGAGAGATACTATAGGGAAATAGAGAGAGGAGAGATACTATAGGGAAATGGAGAGAGGAGGAGGAGAGATACTATGGGGAAATGGAGAGAGGAGGAGGAGAGATACTATAGGGAAATAGAGAGAGGAGGAGAGATACTATAGGGAAATAGAGAGAGGAGAGATACTATAGGGAAATAGAGAGGAGGAGGAGGAGAGATACTATGGGGAAATGGAGAGAGGAGGAGGAGAGATACTATAGGGAAATAGAGAGAGGAGGAGGAGAGATACTATAGGGAAATAGAGAGAGGAGGAGAGAGATACTATAGGGAAATAGAGAGGAGGAGGAGGAGAGATACTATAGGGAAATAAGGAGGAGGAGGAGGAGAGATACTATAGGGAAATAGAGAGAGGAAGAGGAGAGATACTATAGGGAAATAGAGAGAGGAGGAGGAGGAGAGATACTATAGGAAGTAGAGAGAGGAGGAGGAGAGATACTATAGGTAAATAGAGAGAGGAGGAGGAAAGATACTTTCGGGAAATAGAGAGAGGAGAAGGAGGAGAGATACTATTGGGAAATAGAGAGAGGAGGAGGAGAGATACTATAGGGAAGTAGAGAGAGGAGGAGGAGAGATACTATAGGGAAATAGAGAGGGGAGGAGGAAAGATACTTTCGGGAAATAGAGAGAGGAGAAGGAGGAGAGATACTATAGGGAAATAGAGAGAGGAGGAGGAGGAGAGATACTATAGAGAAATAGAGATAGGAGGAGGAGAGATACTATAGGGAAATAGAGAGAGGAAGAGGAGAGGTACTAAAGGGAAATAGAGAGAGGAGGAGGAGAGATACTATAGGGAAATAGAGAGAGGAGGAGCAGAGATACTATAGGGAAATAGAGAGAGGAGGAGAGATACTATAGGGAAATAGAGAGAGGAGGAGGAGGAGAGATACTATAGGGAAATAGAGAGAGGAGGAGGAGAGATACTATAGGGAACTAGAGCGAGGAGGAGGATGAGAGATACCTTAGGGAAATGGAGGAGGATGAGAGATACCTTAGGGAAATAGAGAGAGGAGGAGAGATACTATAGGGAAATAGAGAGAGGAGGAGGAGGAGAGATACTATAGGGAAATCTTGAGAGGAGGAGGAAAGATACTATAGGGAAATAGAGAGAGGAGGAGGAGAGATACTATAGGGAAATAGAGAGAGGAGGAGAGATACTATAGGGAAATAGAGAGAGGAGAGATACTATAGGGAAATGAGAGAGAGGAGGAGGAGAGATACTATGGGGAAATGGAGAGAGGAGGAGGAGAGATACTATAGGGAAATAGAGAGAGGAGGAGAGATACTATAGGGAAATAGAGAGAGGAGAGATTACTATAGGGAAATAGAGAGGAGGAGGAGGAGAGATACTATGGGGAAATGGAGAGAGGAGGAGGAGAGATACTATAGGGAAATAGAGAGAGGAGGAGGATAGATACTATAGGGAAATAGAGAGAGGAGGAGGAGAGATACTATAGGGAAATAGAGAGAGGAGGAGAGAGATACTATAGGGAAATAGAGAGGAGGAGGAGGAGAGATACTATAGGGAAATAAGGAGGAGGAGGAGGAGAGATACTATAGGGAAATAGAGAGAGGAAGAGGAGAGATACTATAGGGAAATAGAGAGAGGAGGAGGAGGAGAGATACTATAGGGAAGTAGAGAGAGGAGGAGGAGAGATACTATAGGTAAATAGAGAGAGGAGGAGGAAAGATACTTTCGGGAAATAGAGAGAGGAGAAGGAGGAGAGATACTATTGGGAAATAGAGAGAGGAGGAGGAGAGATACTATAGGGAAGTAGAGAGAGGAGGAGGAGAGATACTATAGGGAAATAGAGAGAGGAGGAGGAAAGATACTTTCGGGAAATAGAGAGAGGAGAAGGAGGAGAGATACTATAGGGAAATAGAGAGAGGAGGAGGAGGAGAGATACTATAGAGAAATAGAGATAGGAGGAGGAGAGATACTATAGGGAAATAGAGAGAGGAAGAGGAGAGGTACTAAAGGGAAATAGAGAGAGGAGGAGGAGAGATACTATAGGTAAATAGAGAGAGGAGGAGGAAAGATACTTTCGGGAAATAGAGAGAGGAGAAGGAGGAGAGATACTATTGGGAAATAGAGAGAGGAGGAGGAGAGATACTATAGGGAAATCTTGAGAGGAGGAGGAAAGATACTATAGGGAAATAGAGAGAGGAGGAGGAGAGATACTATAGGGAAATAGAGAGAGGAGGAGAGATACTATAGGGAAATAGAGAGAGGAGAGATACTATAGGGAAATGGAGAGAGGAGGAGGAGAGATACTATGGGGAAATGGAGAGAGGAGGAGGAGAGATACTATAGGGAAATAGAGAGAGGAGGAGAGATACTATAGGGAAATAGAGAGAGGAGAGATACTATAGGGAAATAGAGAGGAGGAGGAGGAGAGATACTATGGGGAAATGGAGAGAGGAGGAGGAGAGATACTATAGGGAAATAGAGAGAGGAGGAGGAGAGATACTATAGGGAAATAGAGAGAGGAGGAGGAGAGATACTATAGGGAAATAGAGAGAGGAGGAGAGAGATACTATAGGGAAATAGAGAGGAGGAGGAGGAGAGATACTATAGGGAAATAAGGAGGAGGAGGAGGAGAGATACTATAGGGAAATAGAGAGAGGAAGAGGAGAGATACTATAGGGAAATAGAGAGAGGAGGAGGAGGAGAGATACTATAGGGAAGTAGAGAGAGGAGGAGGAGAGATACTATAGGTAAATAGAGAGAGGAGGAGGAAAGATACTTTCGGGAAATAGAGAGAGGAGAAGGAGGAGAGATACTATTGGGAAATAGAGAGAGGAGGAGGAGAGATACTATAGGGAAGTAGAGAGAGGAGGAGGAGAGATACTATAGGGAAATAGAGAGAGGAGGAGGAAAGATACTTTCGGGAAATAGAGAGAGGAGAAGGAGGAGAGATACTATAGGGAAATAGAGAGAGGAGGAGGAGGAGAGATACTATAGAGAAATAGAGATAGGAGGAGGAGAGATACTATAGGGAAATAGAGAGAGGAAGAGGAGAGGTACTAAAGGGAAATAGAGAGAGGAGGAGGAGAGATACTATAGGGAAATAGAGAGAGGAGGAGGAGAGATACTATAGGGAAATAGAGAGAAGAGGAGGAGAGATACTATAGGGAAATAGAGAGAGGAGGAGCAGAGATACTATAGGGAAATAGAGAGAGGAGGAGAGATACTATAGGGAAATAGAGAGAGGAGGAGGAGGAGAGATACTATAGGGAAATAGAGAGAGGAGGAGGAGAGATACTATAGGGAACTAGAGCGAGGAGGAGGATGAGAGATACCTTAGGGAAATGGAGGAGGATGAGAGATACCTTAGGGAAATAGAGAGAGGAGGAGAGATACTATAGGGAAATAGAGAGAGGAGGAGGAGGAGAGATACTATAGGGAAATCTTGAGAGGAGGAGGAAAGATACTATAGGGAAATAGAGAGAGGAGGAGGAGAGATACTATAGGGAAATAGAGAGAGGAGGAGGAGGAGAGATAATATAGGGAAATAGAGAGAGGAGGAGGAGGAGAGATACTATAGGGAAATAGAGAGAGGAGGAGGAGGAGAGATACTATAGGGAAATAGAGAGAGGAGGAGGAGAGATACTATAGGGAAATAGAGAGAGGAGGAGGAGTAGAGATACTTTAGGGAAATAGAGAGAGGAGGTGGAGGAGAGATACTATAGGGAAATAGAGAGAGGAGGAGGATGAGAGATACTGTAGGGAAATAGAGAGAGGAGGAGAGATACTATAGGGAAATAGAGAGAGGAGGAGGAGAGATACTATAGGGAAATGTAGAGAGGAGGAGGAGAGATACTATAGGGAAATAGGGAGAGGAGGAGGAGAGATACTAAAGGGAAATAGAGAGAGGAGGAGGAGGAGGAGAGATACTATAGGGAAATAGAGAGAGGAGGAGGAGGAGAGATACTATAGGGAAATAGAGAGGAGGAGAGATACTATAGGGAAATAGAGAGAGGAGGAGGAGAGATACTATAGGGAAATGGAGGAGGAGGAGGAAAGATACTATAGGGAAATGGAGGAGGAGGAGGAGAGATGCTATAGGGAAATAGAGAGAGGAGGAGCAGAGATACTATAGGGAAATAGAGAGAGGAGGAGCAGAGATACTATAGGGAAATAGAGAGAGGAGGAGCGGAGATACTATAGGGAAATAGAGGAGGAGGAGGAGAGATACTATAGGGAAATAGAGGAGGAGGAGGAGAGATACTATAGGGAAATAGAGAGAGGAGGAGAGATACTATAGGGAAATAGAGGAGGAGGATGAGAGATACTATAGGGAAATAGAGGAGGAGGAGCAGAGATACTATAGGGAAATAGAGAGAGGAGGAGCAGAGATACTATAGGGAAATAGAGGAGGAGGAGGAGAGATACTATAGGGAAATAGAGGAGGAGGAGGAGAGATACTATAGGGAAATAGAGGAGGAGGAGGAGAGATACTATAGGGAAATAGAGGAGGAGGAGGAGAGATACTATAGGGAAATAGAGGAGGAGGAGGAGAGATACTATAGGGAAATAGAGGAGGAGGAGGAGAGATACTATAGGGAAATAGAGGAGGAGGAGGAGAGATACTATAGGGAAATAGAGGAGGAGGAGGAGAGATACTATAGGGAAATAGAGGAGGAGGAGGAGAGATACTATAGGGAAATAGAGGAGGAGGAGGAGAGATACTATAGGGAAATAGAGGAGGAGGAGGAGGAGGAGAGATACTATAGGGAAATAGAGGAGGAGGAGGAGGAGAGATACTATAGGGAAATAGAGGAGGAGGAGGAGAGATACTATAGGGAAATAGAGGAGGAGGAGGAGAGCTACTATAGGGAAATAGAGAGAGGAGGAGGAGGAGAGATAATATAGGGAAATAGAGAGAGGAGGAGGAGGAGAGATACTATAGGGAAATAGAGAGAGGAGGAGGAGGAGAGATACTATAGGGAAATAGAGAGAGGAGGAGGAGAGATACTATAGGGAAATAGAGAGAGGAGGAGGAGTAGAGATACTTTAGGGAAATAGAGAGAGGAGGTGGAGGAGAGATACTATAGGGAAATAGAGAGGGGAGGAGAGATACTATAGGGAACTAGAGAGAGGAGGAGGATGAGAGATACTGTAGGGAAATAGAGAGAGGGGGAGGAGGAGGAGAGATACTATAGGGAAATAGAGAGAGGAGGAGGAGAGATACTATAGGGAAATAGAGAGAGGAGGAGGAGAGATACTATAGGGAAATAGAGAGAGGAGGAGGAGAGATACTATAGGGAAATAGAGAGAGGAGGAGGAGGAGAGATACTATAGGGAAATAGAGAGAGGAGGAGGAGAGATACTATAGGGAAATAGAGAGAGGAGGAGGAGGAGAGATACTATAGGGAAATAGAGAGAGGAGGAGGAGAGATACTATAGGGAAATTGATAAATACATCTGTTTATATGTCTGGCTGGCTCTTTATTTGTAAATACTTATTTTTATAAATAAGTGATTTTGCAAATAAATGTGTGCGTACGCGGGCTGTGTGCACACCTGTGTCAGTGAGTATACATTTACTGTGTGTGAGGAAGTATGTGGTTTATATGAGTCTGCAGAACTTCTCTGTTCTCCTTTCTCTCTTTCTCCCCCCTCTTCTCTCTCACTCCTCCTCACCTGCGTGTGGCTTTGTATGAGATTTGTATGAGTCTGCAAACACATGCTCTCCTTCATTCATCTCTCTCTCTCTCTCTCTCTCTCTCTCTCACTCTCTCTCCTCATCCCTCCTTTTAATGTCACTTAATATCCTTCCTCACACTGCACACCTGTCACATGGCAGGACACAAGTGTCAGCTATATTATCCCTGGTACAGCTTACACACCATGGCATTCGTAGTAAATTATAGCAGTAGTGAAGTGTGCTGTTTGCAGGTGAATGTCAGTTTATGTGTGGGTGGAAGGGTATGAGTGACACTGCTCTTCAGCCCTGTCTCGGCCTAACCAGAATTAGAGTGTGGTTAGCTAAACGTGCGCTCACCGTGCTAACCTCAGACCGTATCATAACTACATTAACCTGTTTCTTACAGACATACAGTGTTGGAGTGTTGTAAATTAAACAACTAGAGGTGTGTGTGTGTGGTCTTGGGGGAGGAGTATCTCCCCTAATACAAAGTTTAAGAAAACAGAACCACCAAAGTTTGCATCAACTGTTTAACCAGAACAAAACCTTAGCTCTAAGCCTCTGGGATTCTAACGTAAAGTGATTTCTCTGCAGTAAAACAATCTGAATGAATGCATTACAATGCCACAACTCTTTGTAGTGCTGGGATTACAGTAAACCCCATTAAATATCCCTCCCACTCACACATTTAGCCCTACCAGTGGCCATGCACATTAGTGAAGGAAATGTGCAGACAGATGTAATGGTGAGTGTGGGAGTAATTGTTATCCTTGAAACAGTCTTCCTCATTCTTCCTGTTGAGCATGAGGTCATTTTATTATTGAGATTCATGGTTCTCTGTCTCCATGGCTGCCCTGCCCTGCTGCAGACACCTGTTAGCTGGCCTTATATAGTCTAACACATCTGAAACCATTATTGTTGCCAGGAAACAGATGTGAGTTCACGCTACTGGAAAGTAAGCCTGTGTGTGTGTGTGTGTGTGTGTGTGTGTGTGTGTGTGTGTGTGTGTGTGTGTGTGTGTGTGTTTGGGTGGAAGGGTTTCGGAAAGTATGGCTTTGCACATCCTGCTGCCGGTTGGTTCCCCCCTGACTATGGGTTAAATGCACAGCCATGTCTACCATAACCTACTGTACTCTGACACACACGCTGTCTGTTACAGTAGGGCTGTGTACTTAGTTGGGCCAGTGCATGTGAGTTGATATGTGACCGAAAGGCGACCTCGGTAAACTGTGGTCAAACCATGGAAGATGGTGATGTATAATCCATATGTCTTACTTAAACCCCCCCCCCCCCACACACACACACACACACACACACCCAGACCCGTTTTCATGATCATATTTAATACAGACTGGAGGTTATGAATGGTAACATTCCATAGACACATTCACAGTGACTTTTAGGTGCTTTATCAACATAGTGCAACAAGGTTACTAAGGTTAGTTGCTGTCAACACATAGTCACTCTCTCTCTCACACACACAGAGACATACACACACAGAGATATACACACACAGAGACATACACACACAGAGACATACACACACGGACATATACAGACACACACACACATACACTCACAGACACACACAGACACATACACACACAGACACATACACACACCGACACACACACACCGACACATACACACACGGAGACATACACACACGGAGACATACACACACAGAGACATACACACACAGAGACACATACACATACACATACACACACAGACACATACACATACACACACAGACACACACACAGAGACATACACAGACACACACACAGAGACATACAGACACACACACAGAGACATACACACACAGAGACATACACACACACAGAGACATACACACACAGAGACATACACACACAGACACATACACACACAGAGACATACACACACAGAGACATACACACACGGACATATACAGACACACACACACATACACTCACAGACACACACAGACACATACACACACAGACACATACACACACCGACACACACACACCGACACATACACACACGGAGACATACACACACGGAGACATACACACACAGAGACATACACACACAGAGACATACACACACAGAGACATACACACACAGAGACATACACACACAGAAGACATACACAACACAGAGACATACACACACAGAGACATACACACACAGAGACATACACACACAGAGACATACACACACAGAGACATACACACACAGAGACATACACACACAGAGACATACACACACAGATAGATACACAGACAGATAGATACACACACAGACACACACACACACAGAGACATACACACACAGATAGATACATACACACATACACAGACAGACATTGCAGAGGAGTGTATATCTTGATGTTGGGGCACCGCACCACCGGCGGTTGGTACGTAAATGGCAGTGGATAAATCCATTCCAGATGATGTGTAAAGATCATAATTATGACACACTCACACAGATGGGCTCCACAAGCCAACCAAACACACACTCACACATACACACAGTACAGATGAGCTCCAAATACACCCACCCTGGGAAACGGTGAATTCCCCTAACCACAGAGTGCATGAGAGGGAGAGGGGAGTGGGGAGTCATGGGAAACAGAGGCACAGGATGCGTGCAGCTGCAGTGAACGGGACCAGGCCGGAGCAAAAACAGACAGAACGACGGCACAGAACAAAGCCGGAGAGAGAGTGAACACACCCTCGTCTATGGAGGAGGATGGATGACAACATCTCATGGTTCAAAGGCTGGTTGGTCTGAGTTATACACACTGTGGGTAAGGGGAGAGAGCCACACACTGCGGTGGTGGAGCAGAGAGGGAAGCCTGGGGTGAGAGGTCACTCACAGCTCCTACGTTTTTATGATTGACACACTTTGGGAAAACCCAAATATGACACGTGCAAGCACATTCACTCACACAACCCAAATCAGAGGTATAGGTGTCAGGGCCTCTGGGTTATGGGGAATGCCCATGTCTACCCCAACTCTGGGGCCTGGAAACGGTGACGAGGGGGAGGAGGGAAGGAAAGGAGGGAGGAGTGGAGTGGAACGAGGAAGGGTGGTAAACCCAGTCTGCATCAAGGCGAGAAGGTATCTGGAAGTTTTCATTTTTTATGATCTGGGAAAACCAGAGTGGAGGGTTGGGTGACTGGCTGGGGGAGCGAGCGAAGCGCCTTTGGAAATTTCCACCCATTTGGCTGAGTTTACTGACGTATGTGAGAAAATCAAAAGGTTACAAATCACGTCAAACACTCCTGGAGTCATGTGTGGTCACTATAATTACTTTGTGTTTCCTGCATTGTGAAACGGATTTGTTTCTTGTGGTTCTCTAATTAGTCATAATCAACTCATGGACTATATCTATGTAGTATAACTATACTGAACAAAAACATAAATGCAACATGTAAAGTGTTGGTCCCATGTTTCATGAGCTGAAGTAAAAGATCTTAGACATTTTCCATTTGCACAAAAAGCTTATTTCTCTCAAATGTTGTGCACCAATTTGTTCACATCCCTGTTAGTGAGCATTTCTCATTTGCCAAGATAATCCATCCACTTGACAGGTGTGGCATATCATATCAAGAAGCTGATTAAACAGCATGATCATTACACAGGTGCACCTTGTGCTGGGGACAATAAAAGGCCACTCTAAAATGTTCCGTTTTGTCACACAACATAATGCCACAGATGAAACTGTGGGTTTGCAAAACAAAGAATTATCAGAAACCATCTCAGGGAAGCTCATCTGCGTGCTCGGTGTCCTCACCAAGGTCTTGACCTGACTGCAGTTCGGTGTCGTAACTGACTTCAGTGGGCAAATGCTCACCTTCGATGGCCCCTGGTACGCTGGAGAAGTGTGCTCTTCACGGAAGAGTGCCGGTTTCAACTGTACCGGGCAGATGGCAGGCAGCGTGTATGGCGTTGTGTGGGTGAGCGGTTGGCTGATGTCAACGTTGTGAACAGAGTGCCCCATGGTGGCGGTGGGGTTATAGTATGGACAGGCATAACCTACGGACAACAAACACAATTGCATTTTATCAATGACAATTTGAATGCACAGAGATACTGGGATGAAATCCTGAGGCCCATTGTCATGCCACTCATCCGACACCATCACCTCAGGTTTCAGCATGATAATGCACGACTCCATGTCACAAGGATCTGTATCCATTTCCTGGAAGCTGAAAATGTCCCAGTTCTTCCAGGGATGCTCTGGATCAACGTGTACGACAGCGTGTTCCAGTTCCATGCCAATATACAGCAACTTCACACAGTAATTGAAGAGGAGTGGGACAACATTCCACAGGCTACAATTAACAGCCTGATAAATTCTATGTGAAGGAGATATGTTGCGCTGCATGAGGTAAATGGTGGTCACACCAGATACTGACTGGTTTTCTGATCCACGCCCCGACCTTTATTTTAAGGTATCTGTGACCAATAGATGCATATCTGTTTTCCCAGTGGTGAAATCCATAGATTAGGGCCTAATGAATTCATTTCAATTGACTGATTTACATACATGAACTGTAACTCAGTAAAGTCTTTGAAATTATTGCATGTTGCATTTCTATTTTTGTTCAGTTTACTATTAATCATAATCAACACACGGACTGAATCTATCTAGTATAACTAGTATTTCTTATCTAGTTTGACAGTTTGTGGGCCTACATCGTTGTTTGCTGAATAACAATGTCCTGTAGTATACTGTATCTATACGACCCTGTTCTAGTTTGACTGAGCGTATAGGTATATATATATATCTACCCTGTCCCCTCCTTCCCTCCTCCCCCCACACTCATCACACCACTCGCTCTCGCCTGATTGACTGTGTGAGACAAATTAGGCTTCTGAAATGATCAACAAATTTGACAGGTGAGTAAAATGAACATCTGTTTTTTTGTATTCATTGTTTAATGAGTTGAGAAAAGGTATATGATATAATATCACATGACGGGATCAACTGATGCATGGTGTAGTACATTTTTAAAACTAATCCCTGCCAATTGGTGATTGCTGTCCTATTTATTATTGATGATGCTTTATGAAACCACTCCTGTCATCTTTCTCTTATGCAGCACAATCAGAAGTTTCGGTGATGATGACAACAATGTATTGAATAGCTTTCGCTAGTTTCACTGAAAGCTGTCTGATTCAAACTGAGACTGAGAACCAGGGCCAGTTTGTTAGACACCAGTTCATTGACAGAAGGTTAACCAAACCTGTGGTTTTGTTAAAGAAGAAGAGGATAGTGTTGAGTAGTTAGTGCAGTCCTCATAACCAGAATATATGGGGTTTCCACACCAGAGAAGACACTTCAGGGGCAGAGGAGGGAAAAGCAATAGTAGTGGCAATAACAATTCACCTTTTCACCATAGCCCTGCCTCAGTTTGCGTATAAAAATAGATTCATCTCTACTACTTATTTCAGTGAAGACCTACTTTCTGTGTCTCGGTGTTCTGTTGGCCCAGAAGAAGTTTATCTACCACTATAAGAACATGCGCTGGGCCAAGGGCCGACACGAAACCTACCTGTGCATCGTGGTCAAGAGGAGGAGAGGAGAGGAGAGGGAGGGAGGGAGTAGGGAGAAGAGGGAGGGGAGAGAGTAGGGAAAGGAGAGGAGAGGAGAGGAGAGGAGAGGAGAGGAGAGGAGAGGAGAGGAGAGGAGAGGAGAGGAGAGGAGAGGAGAGGAGAGGAGAGGAGAGGAGAGGAGAGGAGAGGAGAGGAGAGGAGATATATATTTCATATCTCTCCCATTTTCTTTATTTCCTTCCCCTGTCTTCATCACTCTCTATCCATGCATTACCTCTCCTTTCTCTCTATCTACATCTTCCTCCCTCAGTCATTCCCCCCACCCCTCTCTCTCTCTCTCTCTCTCTCTTCCTCAACTACATCCATCACCCTCTCCCTCATTCCTCACCTGTCTACCTTCCTCACCTATCTCCATCACTCCCTAATTCCTCACCTACCTCCATCACTCACTCACTCACTCATCCCTCTCACTTCCTCCCCTATTTCCATCACTATCTCTCCCTCATTCCTCACCCCTCTCCTTTTCTCACACACCTCCATCATGCTCTTTCCTTCCACCCCCCAGCTGCTGTTCCTGCGCCTCCTGGAAGCAGGTGCCCTGTGTCCCTGCCTGTGGGGTTATGGAGCTCCAGACAGTGTGGGACTGTGTTACTCAGTCACCTGGTTATGTTCCTGGTCCCCCTGCTCAGACTGCTCCTACAGGCTGGCCCAGTTCCTCAGCCAGACCCCCAACCTCCGCCTCAGAATCTACGTCTCCAGCTCTACTTCTGTGACCCGGAGGACAGCAGTGCGAGAGAGGGTCTCCGCATGCTGCAGAGAGCCGGGGTGCAGATCACTGTCATGAACTATGAAGGTAGAGAGGGTGTGTGTGAGTGTGTGCGTGTGTGAGTACGTCTCTCATTATAATTCTGTCTCTTCACTGTAGACTATTTCTACTGTTGTCTACTGTTGGCAGACCTTTGTAGCTTGCAGACAACGTGTGTTTAAGGCCTGGGACGGACTGCATCAGAACTCACATGCACACACACTGTACCCTTGAGTTAGTAGGCTAATAATATTTACTGATTTGTTTTTCAGCCTGGTGAGGCAGAAGATTGGGGAGATGCTTTCGAGCTACTTGGACTGTGATTCACCTCTATCCCTGTCATATATGCTGATATGGAGCTATTTATTTCTGCTCCTCCCACTGGTGCTATCTGTCAGTGTTATACTGTAAATGTCACTTTAATCTATCACGGTAAAGTAAATAATAATAACTGAAATAGGTCAACTGTACAACTCAATAATGTGTTTATATACTGTTATTTAATCCATGGGATTTACATTTGTACCCTTTGTGGCATTATTACTGTCTTGTAACACATCCATTAAATCATTCCCTCCAACTGTGATTGAGTCGTTTTGTGTTGACATTATCCTGTCCTCTATTTACATTTGACCAGCTCTTTATCTCTCACATAGCCAACGATAAACAAACAAATAAAACGTAGGTTAATTGATTACAATGATCCCTAAACTATCACTGACAATGGTTGATTAATCTGGATAAATGACATTAGAAATGGATGTGAACGCTTCATGTGCGCAAATACACAGTGTATTACGGTCTCGCACCCGTTAACGTGCACGATCACCACACACCGATTGAATTAAAGTCAAGATGGCGACCGAGGGCGAATACGAGTCGATCCTGTGTGTGAAACCTGACGTCAACGTTTACCGAATCCCGCCGCGGGCATCGAACCGGGGAGTCAGGTAAGAGACACGGTTCCGTCACCATCAACCGGTGACCTTGCTCTGGTCTGACTCCAGCATTCATTGTTGATGCGGCGATATATCAACCTCCCCGTAGGCAAAGCTCTTGTCCCCACATCAAGGCAATGCATAGCCCATATAAAGGCTATAATGCTCGTCTCTGTTGCCTTTGCAGTACTCAATAGCTTTTGCTAAGGTAGTTTACTAGGCAAACTGGTTGGGGAGGAATAGTCTACCACCAGATGTCAAAGTTGTGCGTAGTGGGATGGATCGGGAGAATACACCTGTCATTATTGATGTCCACCTTTCGGTATTTGACAATGAATGACACGGAATCCTGTTTTCAGTGCGAAAACGTGACTGTGTCGTGTCCCCGTTTTATAAAATGAGCTTTGACTGCACTCTTCTTTGGGGCGAATGTTGAATGAAAGGCTATAGCAGATACTACGGTATTTAAAGGTCCAGAGGATTAGGTGAGATTTTTACTCCCTTTGAGGATTATCTGGGCATTTTCTCTGTTGACGCCTATCCTATTACTTTCTGACCAGGGTTCGTTAAAGTATATCTTGTTGACTTCAGTCCTGTTAGGGTACAGTCTATGTTTGGCAATGTGACTATATAGTGTTTACCCATTTGTTCATTGGCTGGTGTTTTAACGTCTCCATGCTGACTGGACAGCGCTCCATACTGTATCTGTCTCCTGGGAGCTGATTGGCTGACCACCAGTAACGTGCCATGACCACGCACAAAGCTGAGTCTGTTGTGTGATGTAGTGAGTAATAATAATGAGGGGGTATTCCACCCCAGGTCTGGTGAACTGCCAGCCAGTCACCAACCCAGACAATCTCATTTCAGTATCAAAGTGTGGTGGTTGGCTATCAACATGGTCTCCCTCTTTCTCACACACACACACCTATACAGTCAGTCTCATCTCTGATTGGCTGTCTGTGTCGCCCTCAGGGCTGCGGATTGGAAGCTGGACGCCCCTGATTGGACAGGCCGTATGAGAGTGACGGCTCGGGGAAAAGTGGCTTTCATCAAACTGGAGGACAAGATCTCTGGTGAGAGGCCAAATCTTTACAAATAATAATTTTTGTTCATGGACATAAAAGACTGTAAAATCACCAGGAAAAGATCAAAGTAATTTTAATTTTACATCTGTATTACATCTAAGTATTCTCACGCATAAATAGAGAGGCATATGTGATCGTATCCCAATGTAATCAAGGTTTGAAATGATTCTGTTTTTGTCAAATACTATATCTGTTTCTTGCGGTCAATTTGCAGTGTACAAATTATTTATAACTATCTTCTGAGCATCCGCTCAAGGAAAATTTGTCCCACTGCTGAATGTAATTGGGGACTCCTACCCTAGCCCCTAGCCCCTAGCCCCTAGCCTACCTCAAGGCACTTCTAGTCAGAAGATCATCGTGCCCAATTCCAAATTGTCCCCTGGGCACTTCTTGTTGATCTGAAAGGACTATGTTAACTTCTCCACCTTGCCCTCTGACTCTTGACTCGAACGATTAGTTATAATGCCTGGGTTCTAATTTCCCTCCGTCTCTGCAGGGGAGCTGTTTGCACAGGCACCAGTGGACGAGTACCCTGGCATCGCCATAGAAACCGTCAGTGACTCCAGTCGTTACTTTGTGCTTCGGATCCAGGATGAGAGTGGTGGGTTGTTGGTTGTCATCACTAGTCACCATCTGGCTAAATTAGAAAGAAGTATCACACACTACTTCCCCACATTTTCTATTAGCAGTTATTATACTGAACAAAAATATAAATGCAACATGTAAAGTTTTGTTCCCATGTTTCATTAGCTGAAATAAAAGATCCCAGAGATGTTCCATATGCCCAAAAATCTTATTTCACAAAATAAATGTGCACATATTTGTTTACATTCCTTGTAGTGAGCATTTCTCCTTTCCCAAGATAATCCATCTACCCTCATAGGTGTGGCATATCAAGAAGCTGATTTAACAGCATCGTCATTACACAGGTGCATCTTTTGCGGGTGACAAAAAATGGCCACTCTAAAATGTTTAGTTTTGTCACACAACACAATGCCACAGGTGTCTCAAGTTTTGAGGGAGTGTGCAACTGGCATGCTGACTGCAGGAATGTCTACCAGAGCTGTTGCCAGAGAATTTAATGTTTATTTCTCTACCATAAGCCACCTCCAACATCGTTTTAGAGAATTTGGCAGGTCATCCAACCGGACTCACTACCTCGGACCACATTCAACCACGCCAGTCCAGGACATCCAACCGGACTCACTACCTCAGACCACATTCAACCACGCCAGCCCAGGACATCCAACCGGACTCACTACCTCAGACCACATTCAACCACGCCAGCCCAGGACATCGAACCGGACTCACTACCTCAGTCCACATTCAACCACGCCAGCCCAGGACATCCATACCTCAGACCACATTCAACCACGCCAGCCCAGGACATCCAACCGGACTCACTACCTCAGACCACATTCAACCACGCCAGCCCAGGACATCCAACCGGACTCACTACCTCAGACCACATTCAACCACGCCAGCCCAGGACATCCAACCGGACTCACTACCTCAGACCACATTCAACCACGCCAGCCCAGGACATCCAACCGGACTCACTACCTCAGACCACATTCAACCACGCCAGCCCAGGACATCCAACCGGACTCACTACCTCAGACCACATTCAACCACGCCAGCCCAGGACATCCATACCTCAGACCACATTCAACCACGCCAGCCCAGGACATCCAACCGGACTCACTACCTCAGACCACATTCAACCACGCCAGCCCAGGACATCCAACCGGACTCACTACCTCAGACCACATTCAACCACGCCAGCCCAGGACATCCAACCGGACTCACTACCTCAGACCACATTCAACCACGCCAGCCCAGGACATCCAACCGGACTCACTACCTCAGACCACATTCAACCACGCCAGCCCAGGACATCCAACCGGACTCACTACCTCAGACCACATTCAACCACGCCAGCCCAGGACATCCATACCTCAGACCACATTCAACCACGCCAGCCCAGGACATCCAACCGGACTCACTACCTCAGACCACATTCAACCACGCCAGCCCAGGACATCCAACCGGACTCAGTACCTCAGACCACATTCAACCACGCCAGCCCAGGACATCCAACCGGACTCACTACCTCAGACCACATTCAACCACGCCAGCCCAGGACATACATACCTCAGACCACATTCAACCACGCCAGCCCAGGACATCCAACCGGACTCACTACCTCAGACCACATTCAACCACGCCAGCCCAGGACATCCAACCGGACTCAGTACCTCAGACCACATTCAACCACGCCAGCCCAGGACATCCAACCGGACTCACTACCTCAGACCACATTCAACCACGCCAGCCCAGGACATCCATACCTCAGACCACATTCAACCACGCCAGCCCAGGACATCCAACCGGACTCACTACCTCAGACCACATTCAACCACGCCAGCCCAGGACATCCAACCGGACTCACTACCTCAGACCACATTCAACCACGCCAGCCCAGGACATCCATACCTCAGACCACATTCAACCACGCCAGCCCAGGACATCCAACCGGACTCACTACCTCAGACCACATTCAACCACGCCAGCCCAGGACATCCAACCGGACTCACTACCTCAGACCACATTCAACCACGCCAGCCCAGGACATCCAACCGGACTCACTACCTCAGACCACATTCAACCACGCCAGCCCAGGACATCCAACCGGACTCACTACCTCAGACCACATTCAACCACGCCAGCCCAGGACATCCAACCGGACTCACTACCTCAGACCACATTCAACCACGCCAGCCCAGGACATCCATACCTCAGACCACATTCAACCACGCCAGCCCAGGACATCCAACCGGACTCACTACCTCAGACCACATTCAACCACGCCAGCCCAGGACATCCAACCGGACATCCATACCTCAGACCACATTCAACCACGCCAGCCCAGGACATCCAACCGGACTCACTACCTCAGACCACATTCAACCACGCCAGCCCAGGACATCCAACCGGACTCACTACCTCAGACCACATTCAACCACGCCAGCCCAGGACATCCAACCGGACTCACTACCTCAGACCACATTCAACCACGCCAGCCCAGGACATCCAACCGGACTCACTACCTCAGACCACATTCAACCACGCCAGCCCAGGACATCCAACTGGACTCACTACCTCAGACCACATTCAACCACGCCAGCCCAGGACATCCAACCGGACTCACTACCTCAGACCACATTCAACCACGCCAGCCCAGGACATCCAACCGGACTCACTACCTCAGACCACATTCAACCACGCCAGCCCAGGACATCCATACCTCAGACCACATTCAACCACGCCAGCCCAGGACATCCAACCGGACTCACTACCTCAGACCACATTCAACCACGCCAGCCCAGGACATCCAACCGGACTCAGTACCTCAGACCACATTCAACCACGCCAGCCCAGGACATCCAACCGGACTCACTACCTCAGACCACATTCAACCACGCCAGCCCAGGACATACATACCTCAGACCACATTCAACCACGCCAGCCCAGGACATCCAACCGGACTCACTACCTCAGACCACATTCAACCACGCCAGCCCAGGACATCCAACCGGACTCACTACCTCAGACCACATTCAACCACGCCAGCCCAGGACATCCAACCGGACTCACTACCTCAGACCACATTCAACCACGCCAGCCCAGGACATCCATACCTCAGACTGCATTCAACCACGCCAGCCCAGGACATCCAACCGGACTCACTACCTCAGACCACATTCAACCACGCCAGCCCAGGACAACCATACCTCAGACCACATTCAACCACGCCAGCCCAGGACATCCAACCAGACTCACTACCTCAGACCACATTCAACCACGCCAGCCCAGGACATCCAACCGGACTCACTACCTCAGACCACATTCAACCACGCCAGCCCAGGACATCCAACCGGACTCACTACCTCAGACCACATTCAACCACGCCAGCCCAGGACATCCAACCGGACTCACTACCTCAGACCACATTCAACCACGCCAGCCCAGGACATCCAACCGGACTCACTACCTTAGACCACATTCAACCACGCCAGCCCAGGACATCCAACCGGACTCACTACCTCAGACCACATTCAACCACGCCAGCCCAGGACATCCAACCGGACTCACTACCTCAGACCACATTCAACCACGCCAGCCCAGGACATCCAACCGGACTCACTACCTCAGACCACATTCAACCACGCCAGCCCAGGACATCCAACCGGACTCACTACCTCAGACCACATTCAACCACGCCAGCCCAGGACATCCATACCTCAGACCACATTCAACCACGCCAGCCCAGGACATCCAACCGGACTCACTACCTCAGACCACATTCAACCACGCCAGCCCAGGACATCCAACCGGACTCACTACCTCAGACCACATTCAACCACGCCAGCCCAGGACATCCAACCGGACTCACTACCCCAGACCACATTCAACCACGCCAGCCCAGGACATCCATACCTCAGACCACATTCAACCACGCCAGCCCAGGACATCCAACCGGACTCAGTACCTCAGACCACATTCAACCACGCCAGCCCAGGACATCCATACCTCAGACCACATTCAACCACGCCAGCCCAGGACATCCAACCGGACTCACTACCTCAGACCACATTCAACCACGCCAGCCCAGGACATCCAACCGGACTCACTACCTCAGACCACATTCAACCACGCCAGCCCAGGACATCCAACCGGACTCACTACCTCAGACCACATTCAACCACGCCAGCCCAGGACATCCAACCGGACTCACTACCTCAGACCACATTCAACCACGCCAGCCCAGGACATCCAACCGGACTCACTACCTCAGACCACATTCAACCACGCCAGCCCAGGACATCCAACCGGACTCACTACCTCAGACCACATTCAACCACGCCAGCCCAGGACATCCATACCTCAGACCACATTCAACCACGCCAGCCCAGGACATCCAACCGGACTCACTACCTCAGACCACATTCAACCACGCCAGCCCAGGACATCCAACCGGACTCACTACCTCAGACCACATTCAACCATGCCAGCCCAGGACATCCAACCGGACTCACTACCTCAGACCACATTCAACCACGCCAGCCCAGGACATCCATACCTCAGACCACATTCAACCACGCCAGCCCAGGACATCCAACCAGACTCACTACCTCAGACCACATTCAACCACGCCAGCCCAGGACATCCAACCGGACTCACTACCTCAGACCACATTCAACCACGCCAGCCCAGGACATCCAACCGGACTCACTACCTCAGACCACATTCAACCACGCCAGCCCAGGACATCCAACCGGACTCACTACCTCAGACCACATTCAACCACGCCAGCCCAGGACATCCAACCGGACTCACTACCTCAGACCACATTCAACCACGCCAGCCCAGGACATCCAACCGGACTCACTACCTCAGACCACATTCAACCACGCCAGCCCAGGACATCCAACCGGACTCACTACCTCAGACCACATTCAACCACGCCAGCCCAGGACATCCAACCGGACTCACTACCTCAGACCACATTCAACCACGCCAGCCCAGGACATCCAACCGGACTCACTACCTCAGACCACATTCAACCACGCCAGCCCAGGACATCCAACCGGACTCACTACCTCAGACCACATTCAACCACGCCAGCCCAGGACATCCATACCTCAGACCACATTCAACCACGCCAGCCCAGGACATCCAACCGGACTCACTACCTCAGACCACATTCAACCACGCCAGCCCAGGACATCCAACCGGACTCAGTACCTCAGACCACATTCAACCACGCCAGCCCAGGACATCCAACCGGACTCACTACCTCAGACCACATTCAACCACGCCAGCCCAGGACATCCAACCGGACTCACTACCTCAGACCACATTCAACCACGCCAGCCCAGGACATCCAACCGGACTCACTACCTCAGACCACATTCAACCACGCCAGCCCAGGACATCCATACCTCAGACCACATTCAACCACGCCAGCCCAGGACATCCAACCGGACTCACTACCTCAGACCACATTCAACCACGCCAGCCCAGGACATCCAACCGGACTCACTACCTCAGACCACATTCAACCACGCCAGCCCAGGACATCCAACCGGACTCACTACCTCAGACCACATTCAACCACGCCAGCCCAGGACATCCATACCTCAGACCACATTCAACCACGCCAGCCCAGGACATCCAACCGGACTCACTACCTCAGACCACATTCAACCACGCCAGCCCAGGACATCCAACCGGACTCACTACCTCAGACCACATTCAACCACGCCAGCCCAGGACATCCATACCTCAGACCACATTCAACCACGCCAGCCCAGGACATCCAACCGGACTCACTACCTCAGACCACATTCAACCACGCCAGCCCAGGACATCCAACCGGACTCACTACCTCAGACCACATTCAACCACGCCAGCCCAGGACATCCAACCGGACTCACTACCTCAGACCACATTCAACCACGCCAGCCCAGGACATCCAACCGGACTCACTACCTCAGACCACATTCAACCACGCCAGCCCAGGACATCCAACCAGACTCACTACCTCAGACCACATTCAACCACGCCAGCCCAGGACATCCAACCGGACTCACTACCTCAGACCACATTCAACCACGCCAGCCCAGGACATCCAACCGGACTCACTACCTCAGACCACATTCAACCACGCCAGCCCAGGACATCCAACCGGACTCACTACCTCAGACCACATTCAACCACGCCAGCCCAGGACATCCATACCTCAGACCACATTCAACCACGCCAGCCCAGGACATCCAACCAGACTCACTACCTCAGACCACATTCAACCACGCCAGCCCAGGACATCCAACCGGACTCACTACCTCAGACCACATTCAACCACGCCAGCCCAGGACATCCAACCGGACTCACTACCTCAGACCACATTCAACCACGCCAGCCCAGGACATCCAACCGGACTCACTACCTCAGACCACATTCAACCACGCCAGCCCAGGACATCCAACCGGACTCACTACCTCAGACCACATTCAACCACGCCAGCCCAGGACATCCAACCGGACTCACTACCTCAGACCACATTCAACCACGCCAGCCCAGGACATCCAACCGGACTCACTACCTCAGACCACATTCAACCACGCCAGCCCAGGACATCCAACCGGACTCACTACCTCAGACCACATTCAACCACGCCAGCCCAGGACATCCAACCGGACTCACTACCTCAGACCACATTCAACCCCGCCAGCCCAGGACATCCAACCGGACTCACTACCTCAGACCACATTCAACCACGCCAGCCCAGGACATCCATACCTCAGACCACATTCAACCACGCCAGCCCAGGACATCCAACCGGACTCACTACCTCAGACCACATTCAACCACGCCAGCCCAGGACATCCAACCGGACTCAGTACCTCAGACCACATTCAACCACGCCAGCCCAGGACATCCAACCGGACTCACTACCTCAGACCACATTCAACCACGCCAGCCCAGGACATCCAACCGGACTCACTACCTCAGACCACATTCAACCACGCCAGCCCAGGACATCCAACCAGACTCACTACCTCAGACCACATTCAACCACGCCAGCCCAGGACATCCATACCTCAGACCACATTCAACCACGCCAGCCCAGGACATCCAACCGGACTCACTACCTCAGACCACATTCAACCACGCCAGCCCAGGACATCCAACCGGACTCACTACCTCAGACCACATTCAACCACGCCAGCCCAGGACATCCATACCTCAGACCACATTCAACCACGCCAGCCCAGGACATCCAACCGGACTCACTACCTCAGACCACATTCAACCACGCCAGCCCAGGACATCCAACCGGACTCACTACCTCAGACCACATTCAACCACGCCAGCCCAGGACATCCAACCGGACTCACTACCTCAGACCACATTCAACCACGCCAGCCCAGGACATCCAACCGGACTCACTACCTCAGACCACATTCAACCACGCCAGCCCAGGACATCCAACCAGACTCACTACCTCAGACCACATTCAACCACGCCAGCCCAGGACATCCAACCAGACTCACTACCTCAGACCACATTCAACCACGCCAGCCCAGGACATCCAACCGGACTCACTACCTCAGACCACATTCAACCACGCCAGCCCAGGACATCCAACCGGACTCACTACCTCAGACCACATTCAACCACGCCAGCCCAGGACATCCAACCGGACTCACTACCTCAGACCACATTCAACCACGCCAGCCCAGGACATCCAACTGGACTCACATGCCTCAGACCACATTCAACCACGCCAGCCCAGGACATCCAACCGGACTCACTACCTCAGACCACATTCAACCACGCCAGCCCAGGACATCCAACCGGACTCACTACCTCAGACCACATTCAACCACGCCAGCCCAGGACATCCACATCTGTCTTCTTTACCTGCCACCCGGACAGCGGATGAAACTGAGAAGTATTTCCTGTGACCTTTTGTGGGGGGAAATCTTATTCTGATTGGCTAGACCTGGCTCCCCAGTGGGTGGGCTTGGCTCCCAAGTGGGCGGGCCTATGCTCTCCCAGGCCAAACCCATGGCTGTGCCCCTGCCCAGTCATGTGAAATCCATAGACCATTGCTTCATTTATTTAATTCAATTTACTGATTTCTTTACATGAACTGTAACTCAATAAAATCGTTGAAATTGTTTCATGTTGCGTTTATATTTTTGTTCAGTGTAGTAGTAGTAGTAGTAGTAGTAGTAGTGGTGGTAGTGGTAGTAGTAGTGGTGGTAGTGGTAGTAGTAGTAGTAGTAGTGGTGGTGGTGGTGGTGGTAGTGGTAGTGGTGGTGGTAGTAGTAGTAGTAGTAGTAGTAGTAGTAGTAGTAGTAGTAGTAGTAGTAGTAGTAGTAGTAGTAGTAGTAGTAGTAGTAGTAGTAGTAGTAGTAGTAGTGGTGGTAGTAGTAGTAGTAGTAGTAGTAGTATACCACAGTAATAACAGGGTTTGTTTTGGATCATTTGAGTGTGTAGTATGAAACAGTATTCTACTACAGCATTTGGAGTACTCAATCAGTTGTTTCTTCCTGTGCTATGTCTCTGTTTTAGGATCAGTGTGTGTACCAAGTGATTTGATTTGTAATTTACATTGTTGTTATTTTCTGGCCTCTGTTTCTCAGGTCGCAGTGCGTTCATAGGCATCGGGTTCGGGGACAGAGGAGACTCGTTTGACTTCAACGTGGCGCTGCAGGACCACTTTAAGTGTGTTGCTCTTACAGCTGTCTCAACAGAGATGACACTCATAACATTAGCAAACAAGTGCAGCTCAGAGCTACAATGTTGACTTCTAACTGACATGAATTAGTAATGGCCTGTCATCTGTTTCACTCTATAACTCTCGATTCAATTCCAAGGTGCTTTATTGACATGGAAAATATGTTTATATTCAAATCAAAATCAAATCACATTTTATTAGTCACATGTGCAGAATACAACCGGTGTAGATCCTACAGTGAAATACTTACTTATGAGCCCCTAACCAACAATGCAGTTTAAAAAAAATAAGGATAAGAATAAGATGTAAAAGCAATTAAAGAGCAGCAGTAAAATAACAATAGCGAGACTACATACAGGGGGTACCAGTGACAACGTGGAGACTACATACAGGGGGTACCAGTGACAACGTGGAGACTATATACAGGGGGGTACCAGTGACAACGTGGAGACTATATACAGGGGTGTACCTGTGACAACGTGGAGACTACATACAGGGGGTACCAGTGACAACGTGGAGACTATATACAGGGGGGTACCAGTAACAACGTGGAGACTATATACAGGGGGGTACCTGTGACAACGTGGAGACTATATACAGGGGGGTACCTGTGACAACGTGGAGACTACATACAGGGGGGTACCTGTGACAACGTGGAGACTACATACAGGGGGGTACCTGTGACAACGTGGAGACTATATACAGGGGTGTACCTGTGACAACGTGGAGACTATATACAGGGGTGTACCTGTGACAACGTGGAGACTACATACAGGGGGGGTACCTGTGACAACGTGGAGACTACATACAGGGGGGTACCTGTGACAACGTGGAGACTACATACAGGGGGGTACCTGTGACAACGTGGAGACTATATACAGGGGTGTACCTGTGACAACGTGGAGACTACATACAGGGGGGTACCTGTGACAACGTGGAGACTACATACAGGGGGGTACCTGTGACAACGTGGAGACTACATACAGGGGGGTACCTGTGACAACGTGGAGACTATATACAGGGGTGTACCTGTGACAACGTGGAGACTATATACAGGGGTGTACCTGTGACAACGTGGAGACTATATACAGGGGGGTACCTGTGACAACGTGGAGACTATATACAGGGGGGTACCTGTGACAACGTGGAGACTATATACAGGGGTGTACCTGTGACAACGTGGAGACTATATACAGGGGGGTACCTGTGACAACGTGGAGACTATATACAGGGGTGTACCTGTGACAACGTGGAGACTATATACAGGGGGGTACCTGTGACAACGTGGAGACTATATACAGGGGGTACCTGTGACAACGTGGAGACTATATACAGGGGGGGTACCTGTGACAACGTGGAGACTATATACAGGGGGTACCAGTACAGAGTCAACGTGGAGACTATATACAGGGGGTACCTGTGACAACGTGGAGACTATATACAGGGGGTACCAGTACAGAGTCAACGTGGAGACTATATACAGGGGGTACCTGTGACAACGTGGAGACTACATACAGGGGGGTACCTGTGACAACGTGGAGACTATATACAGGGGGGTACCTGTGACAACGTGGAGACTATATACAGGG
The DNA here is from genome assembly GCF_002021735.2 of Oncorhynchus kisutch. NCBI lineage: Eukaryota > Metazoa > Chordata > Actinopteri > Salmoniformes > Salmonidae > Oncorhynchus > Oncorhynchus kisutch. The sequence goes on along the minus strand of NC_034175.2, from coordinate 5,658,209 downwards.
GTGTACCTGTGACAACGTGGAGACTATATACAGGGGGGTACCTGTGACAACGTGGAGACTACATACAGGGGTGTACCTGTGACAACGTGGAGACTATATACAGGGGGGTACCTGTGACAACGTGGAGACTATATACAGGGGTGTACCTGTGACAACGTGGAGACTATATACAGGGGGGTACCTGTGACAACGTGGAGACTATATACAGGGGTGTACCTGTGACAATGTGGAGACTATATACAGGGGGGTACCTGTGACAACGTGGAGACTATATACAGGGGTGTACCTGTGACAACGTGGAGACTATATACAGGGGGGTACCTGTGACAACGTGGAGACTATATACAGGGGTGTACCTGTGACAATGTGGAGACTATATACAGGGGGTACCTGTGACAACGTGGAGACTATATACAGGGGGGGTACCTGTGACAACGTGGAGACTATATACAGGGGGTACCAGTACAGAGTCAACGTGGAGACTATATACAGGGGTACCTGTGACAACGTGGAGACTATATACAGGGGGGTACCTGTGACAACGTGGAGACTATATACAGGGGGGTACCTGTGACAACGTGGAGACTATATACAGGGGGGTACCTGTGACAACGTGGAGACTATATACAGGGGTGTACCTGTGACAACGTGGAGACTATATACAGGGGGGTACCTGTGACAACGTGGAGACTATATACAGGGGGGTACCTGTGACAACGTGGAGACTATATACAGGGGTGTACCTGTGACAACGTGGAGACTATATACAGGGGGGGGTACCTGTGACAACGTGGAGACTATATACAGGGGGGTACCTGTGACAACGTGGAGACTACATACAGGGGTGTACCTGTGACAACGTGGAGACTATACAGGGGGGTACCTGTGACAACGTGGAGACTATATACAGGGGTGTACCTGTGACAACGTGGAGACTATATACAGGGGGGTACCTGTGACAACGTGGAGACTATATACAGGGGGGTACCTGTGACAACGTGGAGACTATATACAGGGGGGTACCTGTACAGAGTCAACGTGGAGACTATATACAGGGGTGTACCTGTACAGAGTCAACGTGGAGACTATATACAGGGGTGTACCTGTACAGAGTCAACGTGGAGACTATATACAGGGGGGTACCTGTACAGAGTCAACGTGGAGACTATATACAGGGGTGTACCTGTACAGAGTCAACGTGGAGACTATATACAGGGGGGTACCTGTACAGAGTCAACGTGGAGACTATATACAGGGGGGTACCTGTACAGAGTCAACGTGGAGACTATATACAGGGGGGTACCTGTACAGAGTCAACGTGGAGACTATATACAGGGGGGTACCTGTACAGAGTCAATGTGGAGACTATATACAGGGGTGTACCTGTACAGAGTCAACGTGGAGACTATATACAGGGGGGTACCTATGACAACGTGGAGACTATATACAGGGGGGTACCTGTACAGAGTCAACGTGGAGACTATATACAGGGGTGTACCTGTACAGAGTCAACGTGGAGACTATATACAGGGGTGTACCTGTACAGAGTCAACGTGGAGACTATATACAGGGGTGTACCTGTACAGAGTCAACGTGGAGACTATATACAGGGGGTACCTGTACAGAGTCAACGTGGAGACTATATACAGGGGGGTACCTGTACAGAGTCAACGTGGAGACTATATACAGGGGTGTACCTGTGACAACGTGGAGACTATATACAGGGGGGTACCTGTGACAACGTGGAGACTATATACAGGGGTGTACCTGTGACAACGTGGAGACTATATACAGGGGGGTACCTGTGACAACGTGGAGACTATATACAGGGGGGTACCTGTGACAACGTGGAGACTATATACAGGGGTGTACCTGTGACAACGTGGAGACTATATACAGGGGGGGGGTACCTGTGACAACGTGGAGACTATATACAGGGGGTACCTGTGACAACGTGGAGACTACATACAGGGGTGTACCTGTGACAACGTGGAGACTATACAGGGGGGTACCTGTGACAACGTGGAGACTATATACAGGGGTGTACCTGTGACAACGTGGAGACTATATACAGGGGGTACCTGTGACAACGTGGAGACTATATACAGGGGGGTACCTGTGACAACGTGGAGACTATATACAGGGGTGTACCTGTGACAACGTGGAGACTATATACAGGGGGGTACCTGTGACAACGTGGAGACTATATACAGGGGGGTACCTGTACAGAGTCAACGTGGAGACTATATACAGGGTGTACCTGTACAGAGTCAACGTGGAGACTATATACAGGGGTGTACCTGTACAGAGTCAACGTGGAGACTATATACAGGGGGGTACCTGTACAGAGTCAACGTGGAGACTATATACAGGGGTGTACCTGTACAGAGTCAACGTGGAGACTATATACAGGGGGGTACCTGTACAGAGTCAACGTGGAGACTATATACAGGGGGGTACCTGTACAGAGTCAACGTGGAGACTATATACAGGGGGGTACCTGTACAGAGTCAACGTGGAGACTATATACAGGGGTGTACCTGTACAGAGTCAACGTGGAGACTATATACAGGGGGGTACCTGTACAGAGTCAACGTGGAGACTATATACAGGGGGTACCTGTACAGAGTCAACGTGGAGACTATATACAGGGGTGTACCTGTACAGAGTCAACGTGGAGACTATATACAGGGGGTACCTGTGACAACGTGGAGACTATATACAGGGGGGTACCTGTACAGAGTCAACGTGGAGACTATATACAGGGGTGTACCTGTACAGAGTCAACGTGGAGACTATATACAGGGGTGTACCTGTACAGAGTCAACGTGGAGACTATATACAGGGGTGTACCTGTACAGAGTCAACGTGGAGACTATATACAGGGGGGTACCTGTACAGAGTCAACGTTGGAGACTATATACAGGGGGGTACCTGTACAGAGTCAACGTGGAGGACTATATACAGGGGGGTACCTGTACAGAGTCAACGTGGAGACTATATACAGGGGTGTACCTGTACAGAGTCAACGTGGAGACTATATACAGGGGGGTACCTGTACAGAGTCAACGTGGAGACTATATACAGGGGGGTACCTGTACAGAGTCAACGTTGAGACTATATACAGGGGGGTACCTGTACAGAGTCAACGTGGAGACTATATACAGGGGTGTACCTGTACAGAGTCAACGTGGAGACTATATACAGGGGGGTACCTGTGACAACGTGGAGACTATATACAGGGGGGTACCTGTACAGAGTCAACGTGGAGACTATATACAGGGGTGTACCTGTACAGAGTCAACGTGGAGACATATACAGGGGGGTACCTGTACAGAGTCAACGTGGAGACTATATACAGGGGTGTACCTGTACAGAGTCAACGTGGAGACTATATACAGGGGTGTACCTGTGACAACGTGGAGACTATATACAGGGGGGTACCTGTGACAACGTGGAGACTATATACAGGGGTGTACCTGTGACAAGGTGGAGACTATACATGGGGGTACCTGTGACAACGTGGAGGACTATATACAGGGGTGTACCTGTGACAACGTGGAGACTATATACAGGGGGGTACCTGTGACAACGTGGAGACTATATACAGGGGGGGTACCTGTGACAACGTGGAGACTATATACAGGGGGTACCAGTACAGAGTCAACGTGGAGGACTATATACAGGGGGTACCTGTGACAACGTGGAGACTATATACAGGGGGTAACCAGTACAGAGTCAACGTGGAGACTATATACAGGGGGTACCTGTGACAACGTGGAGACTACATACAGGGGGGTACCTGTGACAACGTGGAGACTATATACAGGGGGGTACCTGTGACAACGTGGAGACTATATACAGGGGTGTACCTGTGACAACGTGGAGACTATATACAGGGGGGTACCTGTGACAACGTGGAGACTACTACAGGGGTGTACCTGTGACAACGTGGAGACTATATACAGGGGGGTACCTGTGACAACGTGGAGACTATATACAGGGGTGTACCTGTGACAACGTGGGAGACTATACAGGGGGGTACCTGTGACAACGTGGAGACTATATACAGGGGTTGTACCTGTGACAATGTGGAGACTATATACAGGGGGGTACCTGTGACAACGTGGAGACTATATACAGGGGTGTACCCTGTGTACAACGTGGAGACTATATACAGGGGGGTACCTGTGACAACGTGGAGACTATATACAGGGGTGTACCTGTGACAATGTGGAGACTATATACAGGGGGTACCTGTGACAACGTGGAGACTATATACAGGGGGGTACCTGTGACAACGTGGAGACTATATACAGGGGTACCAGTACAGAGTCAACGTGGAGACTATATACAGGGGTACCTGTGACAACGTGGAGACTATATACAGGGGGGTACCTGTGACAACGTGGAGACTATATACAGGGGGGTACCTGTGACAACGTGGAGACTATATACAGGGGGTACCTGTGACAACGTGGAGACTATATACAGGGGTGTACCTGTGACAACGTGGAGACTATATACAGGGGTGGTACCTGTGACAACGTGGAGACTATATACAGGGGGGTACCTGTGACAACGTGGAGACTATATACAGGGGTGTACCTGTGACAACGTGGAGACTATATACAGGGGGGGTTACCTGTGACAACGTGGAGACTATATACAGGGGGTACCTGTGACAAGTGGAGACTTACATACAGGGGTGTACCTGTGACAACGTGGAGACTATACAGGGGGGTACCTGTGACAACGTGGAGACTATATACAGGGGTGTACCTGTGACAACGTGGAGACTATATACAGGGGGGTACCTGTGACAACGTGGAGACTATATACAGGGGGGTACCTGTGACAACGTGGAGACTATATACAGGGGGGGTACCTGTACCGAGTCAACGTGGAGGACTATATACAGGGGGTGTACCTGTACAGAGTCAACGTGGAGACTATATACAGGGGTGTACCTGTACAGAGTCAACGTGGAGACTATATACAGGGGGTGGGTACCTGTACAGAGTCAACGTGGAGACTATATACAGGGGTGTACCTGTACAGAGTCAACGTGGAGACTATATACAGGGGGGTACCTGTACAGAGTCAACGTGGAGACTATATACAGGGGGGTACCTGTACAGAGTCAACGTGGAGACTATATACAGGGGGGTACCTGTACAGAGTCAACGTGGAGACTATATACAGGGGGGTACCTGTACAGAGTCAATGTGGAGACTATATACAGGGGTGTACCTGTACAGAGTCAACGTGGAGACTATATACAGGGGGGGTACCTATGACAACGTGGAGACTATATACAGGGGGTACCTGTACAGAGTCAACGTGGAGACTATATACAGGGGTGTACCTGTACAGAGTCAACGTGGAGACTATATACAGGGTGTACCTGTACAGAGTCAACGTGGAGACTATATACAGGGGGTGTACCTGTACAGAGTCAACGTGGAGACTATATACAGGGGGGTACCTGTACAGAGTCAACGTGGAGACTATATACAGGGGGGTACCTGTACAGAGTCAACGTGGAGACTATATACAGGGGTGTACCTGTGACAACGTGGAGACTATATACAGGGGGGTACCTGTGACAACGTGGAGACTATATACAGGGGTGTACCTGTGACAACGTGGAGACTATATACAGGGGGGTACCTGTGACAACGTGGAGACTATATACAGGGGGGTACCTGTGACAACGTGGAGACTATATACAGGGGTGTACCTGTGACAACGTGGAGACTATATACAGGGGGGGGGTACCTGTGACAACGTGGAGACTATATACAGGGGGGTACCTGTGACAACGTGGAGACTACATACAGGGGTGTACCTGTGACAACGTGGAGACTATACAGGGGGGTACCTGTGACAACGTGGAGACTATATACAGGGGTGTACCTGTGACAACGTGGAGACTATATACAGGGGGGTACCTGTGACAACGTGGAGACTATATACAGGGGGGTACCTGTGACAACGTGGAGACTATATACAGGGGTGTACCTGTGACAACGTGGAGACTATATACAGGGGGGTACCTGTGACAACGTGGAGACTATATACAGGGGGGTACCTGTACAGAGTCAACGTGGAGACTATATACAGGGGTGTACCTGTACAGAGTCAACGTGGAGACTATATACAGGGGTGTACCTGTACAGAGTCAACGTGGAGACTATATACAGGGGGGTACCTGTACAGAGTCAACGTGGAGACTATATACAGGGGTGTACCTGTACAGAGTCAACGTGGAGACTATATACAGGGGGGTACCTGTACAGAGTCAACGTGGAGACTATATACAGGGGGGTACCTGTACAGAGTCAACGTGGAGACTATATACAGGGGGGTACCTGTACAGAGTCAACGTGGAGACTATATACAGGGGTGTACCTGTACAGAGTCAACGTGGAGACTATATACAGGGGGGTACCTGTACAGAGTCAACGTGGAGACTATATACAGGGGGGTACCTGTACAGAGTCAACGTGGAGACTATATACAGGGGTGTACCTGTACAGAGTCAACGTGGAGACTATATACAGGGGGGTACCTGTGACAACGTGGAGACTATATACAGGGGGGTACCTGTACAGAGTCAACGTGGAGACTATATACAGGGGTGTACCTGTACAGAGTCAACGTGGAGACTATATACAGGGGTGTACCTGTACAGAGTCAACGTGGAGACTATATACAGGGGTGTACCTGTACAGAGTCAACGTGGAGACTATATACAGGGGGGTACCTGTACAGAGTCAACGTGGAGACTATATACAGGGGGGTACCTGTACAGAGTCAACGTGGAGACTATATACAGGGGGGGTACCTGTACAGAGTCAACGTGGAGACTATATACAGGGGTGTACCTGTACAGAGTCAACGTGGAGACTATATACAGGGGGGTACCTGTACAGAGTCAACGTGGAGACTATATACAGGGGGGTACCTGTACAGAGTCAACGTTGAGACTATATACAGGGGGGTACCTGTACAGAGTCAACGTGGAGACTATATACAGGGGTGTACCTGTACAGAGTCAACGTGGAGACTATATACAGGGGGGTACCTGTGACAACGTGGAGACTATATACAGGGGGGGTACCTGTACAGAGTCAACGTGGAGACTATATACAGGGGTGTACCTGTACAGAGTCAACGTGGAGACTATATACAGGGGGGTACCTGTACAGAGTCAACGTGGAGACTATATACAGGGGTGTACCTGTACAGAGTCAACGTGGAGACTATATACAGGGGGGTACCTGTGACAACGTGGAGACTATATACAGGGGGGTACCGGTACAGAGTCAACGTGGAGACTATATACAGGGGGGTACCTGTGACAACGTGGAGACTATATACAGGGGTGTACCTGTGACAACGTGCGTCTAGGTGGTAGGTAGGAGTCAGGCGCAGGAGAGCAGGGGTGTCTGAGAAGTGTGTTGAATCAGAAAGTCCACCAACACAGGAATGGCACAATCAAAAGGACAACGCACTCGACAACAAAAAACCCGTACAAACGTACGGAGGAACAAACAAAGTTCCGACACTCATATACTTCAGAACCCGTGAAAACAAATACCGGTAATACCTAACCGAGCACCTCACAATACACGACAGTACCAGTACCAGTACAGAGTCAAAGTGCAGGGGCACCAGTTAGTTGAGGTAGTATGTACATGTAGGTAGAGTTATTAAAGTGACTATGCATAGATGACAACAGAGTGGCAGTGGTGTAAAGAGGGGGTGAGAGGGGCACTGCAAATAGTCTGGGTAGCCATTTGACTAGATGTTCAGGAGTCTTGTGGCCTGGGGGTAGAACCTGTTTAGAAGCCTCTTGGACCTAGACTTGGTGCTCTGGTACCGCTTGCTGTGCGGTAGCAGAGAGAACAGTCTATGACTAGGGTGGCTGGAGTCTTTGACAATTTTTAGGGCCTTCCTCTGACACCGCCTGGTATAGAGGTCCTGGATGGCAGGAAGCTTGGCCCCAGTGATGTACTGGGCCGTATGCACTACCCTCTGTAGTGCCTTGCGGTCGGAGGCCGAGCAGTTGCCATACCAGGCAGTGATGCAACCAGTCAGGATGCCCTCGATGGTACAGCTGTAGAACCTTTTGAAGATCTGGGGACCCATGTCAAATCTTTTCAGTCTCCTGAGGGGGAATTGGTTTTGTCGTGCCCTCTTCACGACTGTCTTGATGTGCTTGGACCATGTTAGTTTGTTGGTGATGTGGACACCAAGGAACTTGAAGCTCTCAACCTGCTCCACTGCAGCCCCGTCGATGAGAATGTTGGCGTGCTCTGTCCTCCTCTTCCTATAGTCCACAATCATCTCCTTTGTCTTGCCAATGCAAGTGAAATAAACAATCACAAATTAAGAGTAAACATTATGCACAGAACATTTTTCAAAAGAATAAAGACGCTTGAAATGTAATATCTACAGATCATATATATATATATATATATAATAACTCTGTCCCTTTTTCCCTCTCATTCTTTCTCTCTGTTTACTGTATATATCTCTTTCTCTCTCTCTCTATCGCTCGCTCGCTACCTCTGTCTCTCTCTCAGGTGGGTGAAACAGGAGCTTGAGATCAGTAAGCAGTCTCAGACTCCAGACAACACTCCTAAACTGGACCTGGGTTTCAAAGAAGGACAGACCATCACTCTCAATATCGGGGTAACTTCCTCAACTCATACCCATAATACTCCTTCCATGGTACCTGGTTAGCACTTAACAACTAAAACGCGAACATGCACGCACATGTTGCAAACCCATGTTCTGTTTATAAGCTTTGTCAAGCAGACACCTATTCCTCTCCTTCCTTCTCACCCGTCGCACCTCTCTCTTTCTTTCTATTTCTGTTCCTCTCTCAGCAAGGCAGAAAGAGAGACAAGTCCCGCCCCCAGAGCGCTGGTGGCTTTGGGCTCCTCCCTCCTCCTCCTAGCGGTGGAGGCTCCAAGATAGCCCCTCCCCCTATGTCAAGCTCCTCCAATGACAATGATGGTTTATTCTCAGGGGGAGACTTATTCTCTGCGGGAAGTGACTCGTTTTCAGGGGGAAGTGACACATTTTCAGGAGGAAACAACACATACTCAGCAGGAAGTGACATGTTCTCAGGGGGAAGTAACACAGGTAGGTGAACAGCATTTTGGGCCACGTTCAGCGAAGTGTAATGCTACTGGTTGTTCAGATACATTTGGTCATGGAGTGCATATCTATGTGGACACCTGCTCCCTGAACATCTCATTCCAAAATCATGGCCATTATTATGGAGTTGGTCCCCCCCTTTGCTGATATAACAGCCTCCACTCTTCTGGGAAGGCTTTCTGTGAGGACTTGCTTCCATTCAGCCACAAGAGCATTAGTGAGGTCAGGCAATGATGTTCTGCAATTAGGCCTAGCTCGCAATTGGCGTTCCTATTCATCCCAAAGGTCTTCGATGGGGTTGAGGTCAGGGCCCTGTGCAGGCCAGTCAAGTTATTCCACACCGATCTCAACAAACCATTTCTGTCTGGACCTCGCTTTGTGCACTGTCGCATTGTCATGCTGAAACAGGAAAGGGCCTTCCCCAAACTTTTGCCACAAAGTTGAAAGCACAGAATCGTCTAGAATGTCATTGTATGCTGTAATTTTAGGAATTCCCTTCACTGGAACAAAGGGGCCTAGCTGAAACCTGAAAAACAGCCCCAGACCTTTATTCCTCCTAAACCGAACTTGACAGTTGGCATTAGGCATTGGGGCAGGTAGCGTTCTCCTGGCATCTGCCAGATTCGTCCGTCGGACAGCCAGATGGTGAAGCGTATTTATCACTCTAGAGAAGACATTTCCACTGCTCCAGAGTCCAATGGTGGTGAACTTTACACCACTCCAGCCAACGCTTGGCATTGTGCATTGTCATCTTAGGCTTGTGTGCGGCTGCTCGGCCATGGAAACCTATTTCAAGAAGCTCCCGACGAATCGTTCCTGTGCTGATGATGCTTCCAGAGGTAGTTTGGAAGTTGGTAGTGAGTGTTGTAACAGAAGACAGACTATTTTTACTCGCTACGCTCTTCAGCACTCGCCGGTCACATTCTGTGAGCTTGTGTGGCCTACCACGTCGCGGCTGAGCCGTTGTTGCTCCTAGACGTTTCCACCTTTCCATACACAATAACAGCCCTTACAGTTGACTGGGGCAGCTCTAGCAGGGAAGTTTGACAATTTGACAAACTGACTTGTTGGAAAGGTGGCATCTTATGACAGTGCCGCATTGAAAGTCACCGAGCTCTTCAGTAAGGCCATTCTACTGTCAATGTTTGTCTATGGAGATTGCATGGCTGTGTGCTCAATTTTATACACCTGTCAGCAACAGGTGTGGCTAACATAGCCAAATCCCCTAATTTGAAGAGATATTCACATACTTTTGTGTATGTGTATATATATATAGTGTATATAATAACCAAAAAATGTAACGCGTAAAGTGTTGGTCCCATATTTCATGAGCTGAAATAAAATATCTCAGAAATTTTTCATATGCACAAATAGCTTAATTCTCTCAAATTTTGTGCACAAATTTGTTTACATCCCTTTTAGTGTGCATTTCTCCTTTGCCAAGATACTGTAATCGTACCACCTGACAGGTGTGGCATATCAAGAAACGGATTAAACAGCATAACATTACACAGGTGCACCTTGTGCTGGGGACAATAAAAGGCCACTCTGAAATGTTCAGTTTTGTCACAAAAAAATGCCATAGATGTCTAAAGTTTTGAGGGAGTGTGGAATTGGCATGCTGACTGCAGGAATGTCCACGAGTGCTGTCGCCAGAGAATTGAATGTTAATTTCTCTACCATAAGCCGCCTCCAACGTTGTTTTAGAGAATTTGGCAGTACGTCCAACCGGCCTCACAACCACAGACCACGCGTAACCACACCAGCACAGGACCTCCACATCTGGCTTCTTCACCTGCGGGATTGTCTTAGACCAGCCACCCCGGACAACTCATGATATTGAGCAGTATTTCTGTCTATCAGAAATACTGTCTGTCTGATTGGCTGGGCCTGGCTCCCAAGTGGGTGGGCCTATGTCCCCCCAAGCCCACCTATGGCTGTGCTCCTGGCCTCTCTTGTGAAATACATAGATTAGGGCCTAATTTATTTATTTCAATTGACTGATTTCCGTATATGATCTGTAACTCATTAAAATCATTAAAATTGCTGCATGTTGCGTTTATATTTTTGTTCAGTATAGATCTGCTCTGGCATGTAGATTAGGGATGATGTCAGCTCCATACAAGACAATTCTATGTGCAACGTTCAGAGCGTTGTGTTCTCCTGAATGCAACCCTGTTTTTATATTGCTGCTTCTGATTCATCTGTTTGTTTATCTTGTTCGGTTACCCTAGTAACTGCTTTTTCTGTATAGCACTTTTTGCTACCATTGTTGAAGACTATTTGTCCAGTTCCCCAAACCAGGCTGTGAATTCATTTGACTGAAGGGAAAAAGGGTATGTTTTATATGCCACTGTGTAATTAGGTTAAGGATTGAATGGGGCCCTGCGTGTTTTTTAGTTTAGTTTTATGAGCTAACCAAGAAAAAAGGCTATTGTCGTTAGAGTATGAATGTAGAGAAAGCAGTAGAGGGTGTGTATGGAAGGGTTTGATGTGTGTTGTCTCCATAGAGATCCTATTACATTATTTTCCTAATTCTATCGTTGTCTCTCTGTTCTCAGGCTGTTTGTTAGACCTGGACAGCAGTAACTCCAACTCTGTGGTGCAGCCGAACCCCAATCCCGCAGGCGGCTCGGACATGTGGGGAGACTTCTCTGCCCCAGAAAAGTAAGGGGAAAATCTTCTCTCTTTCATCCTTTTCTCTCTTCTTTCATTAATCTGTTCCCCCCATTAATGCTCTCCTCTTTTTCCCCATAATGCAGTTCAATGTCTCCTCTCGCCAACGATGATGGTTCTACCAACTGGCAGCAGTTCTGAGGTCGTCGCACAATCTCTTTCACTTGACCTTCACCTGACCTTTAACCCCTGACCAGCGGAGGACTCCAGCAGAACACTGTATATTATCACCTCAACCTCAGTGTACTCTTTCTCTCTCTCTCTTCCCCCTCTCTTTATTTCTCTCTCTCTTCACCCCTCTCCTGGCTTCCTCTCCTTACCATCCTCTCCCTCTACATCTTTCCCTCTCAGCCCCAACTCTACACTCTCTCCCCCCGTCTCCTCTCCTTACCATCCTCTCCCTCTACATCTTTCCCTCTCAGCCCCAACTCTACACTCTCTCCCCCCGTCTCCTCTCCTTACCATCCTCTCCCTCTACATCTTTCCCTCTCAGCCCCAACTCTACACTCTCTCTCCCCGTCTCCTCTCCTTACCATCCTCTCCCTCTACATCTTTCCCTCTCTGCCCCAACTCTACACTCTCTCCCCCCGTCTCCTCTCCTTACCATCCTCTCCCTCTACATCTTCCCTCTCAGCCCCAACTCTACACTCTCTCCCCCCGTCTCCTCTCCTTACCATCCTCTCCCTCTACATCTTTCCCTCTCTGCCCCAACTCTACACTCTCTCCCCCCGTCTCCTCTCCTTACCATCCTCTCCCTCTACATCTTTCCCTCTCAGCCCCAACTCTACACTCTCTCCCCCCGTCTCCTCTCCTTACCATCCTCTCCCTCTACATCTTTCCCTCTCAGCCCCAACTCTACACTCTCTCCCCCCGTCTCCTCTCCTTACCATCCTCTCCCTCTACATCTTTCCCTCTCTGCCCCAACTCTACACTCTCTCCCCCCGTCTCCTCTCCTTACCATCCTCTCCCTCTACATCTTTCCCTCTCAGCCCCAACTCTACACTCTCTCCCCCCGTCTCCTCTCCTTACCATCCTCTCCCTCTACATCTTTCCCTCTCAGCCCCAACTCTACACTCTCTCCCCCCGTCTCCTCTCCTTACCATTCTCTCCCTCTACATCTTTCCCTCTCAGCCCCAACTCTACACTCTCTCCCCCCGTCTCCTCTCCTTACCATCCTCTCCCTCTACATCTTTCCCTCTCAGCCCCAACTCTACACTCTCTCTCCCCGTCTCCTCTCCTTACCATCCTCTCCCTCTACATCTTTCCCTCTCTGCCCCAACTCTACACTCTCTCCCCCCGTCTCCTCTCCTTACCATCCTCTCCCTCTACATCTTTCCCTCTCAGCCCCAACTCTACACTCTCTCCCCCCGTCTCCTCTCCTTACCATCCTCTCCCTCTACATCTTTCCCTCTCTGCCCCAACTCTACACTCTCTCCCCCCGTCTCCTCTCCTTACCATCCTCTCCCTCTACATCTTTCCCTCTCAGCCCCAACTCTACACTCTCTCCCCCCGTCTCCTCTCCTTACCATCCTCTCCCTCTACATCTTTCCCTCTCAGCCCCAACTCTACACTCTCTCCCCCCGTCTCCTCTCCTTACCATCCTCTCCCTCTACATCTTTCCCTCTCTGCCCCAACTCTACACTCTCCTCCCCCCGTCTCCTCTCCTTACCATCCTCTCCCTCTACATCTTTCCCTCTCAGCCCCAACTCTACACTCTCTCCCCCCGTCTCCTCTCCTTACCATCCTCTCCCTCTACATCTTTCCCTCTCAGCCCCAACTCTACACTCTCTCCCCCCGTCTCCTCTCCTTACCATTCTCTCCCTCTACATCTTTCCCTCTCAGCCCCAACTCTACACTCTCTCCCCCCGTCTCCTCTCCTTACCATCCTCTCCCTCTACATCTTTCCCTCTCAGCCCCAACTCTACACTCTCTCTCCCCGTCTCCTCTCCTTACCATCCTCTCCCTCTACATCTTTCCCTCTCTGCCCCAACTCTACACTCTCTCCCCCCGTCTCCTCTCCTTACCATCCTCTCCCTCTACATCTTTCCCTCTCAGCCCCAACTCTACACTCTCTCCCCCCGTCTCCTCTCCTTACCATCCTCTCCCTCTACATCTTTCCCTCTCTGCCCCAACTCTACACTCTCTCCCCCCGTCTCCTCTCCTTACCATCCTCTCCCTCTACATCTTTCCCTCTCAGCCCCAACTCTACACTCTCTCCCCCCGTCTCCTCTCCTTACCATCCTCTCCCTCTACATCTTTCCCTCTCAGCCCCAACTCTACACTCTCTCCCCCCGTCTCCTCTCCTTACCATCCTCTCCCTCTACATCTTTCCCTCTCAGCCCCAACTCTTCACTCTCTCCCCCCGTCTCCTCTCCTTACCATCCTCTCCCTCTACATCTTTCCCTCTCAGCCCCAACTCTACACTCTCTCCCCCCGTCTCCTCTCCTTACCATCCTCTCCCTCTACATCTTTCCCTCTCTGCCCCAACTCTACACTCTCTCCCCCCGTCTCCTCTCCTTACCATCCTCTCCCTCTACATCTTTCCCTCTCAGCCCCAACTCTACACTCTCTCCCCCCGTCTCCTCTCCTTACCATCCTCTCCCTCTACATCTTTCCCTCTCAGCCCCAACTCTACACTCTCTCCCCCCGTCTCCTCTCCTTACCATCCTCTCCCTCTACATCTTTCCCTCTCAGCCCCAACTCTACACTCTCTCCCCCGGTCTCCTCTCCTTACCATCCTCTCCCTCTACATCTTTCCCTCTCTGCCCCAACTCTACACTCTCTCCCCCCGTCTCCTCTCCTTACCATCCTCTCCCTCTACATCTTTCCCTCTCAGCCCCAACTCTACACTCTCTCCCCCCGTCTCCTCTCCTTACCATCCTCTCCCTCTACATCTTTCCCTCTCAGCCCCAACTCTACACTCTGTCCCCCCGTCTCCTCTCCTTGCCCTTCTCTCCCTATGTCTCTCTATCTATTGCAACAGAGTTTATTTATTACTGAGGGAAAAGACTGAGGGCAAATCTCTAAATGAAAGATGGTACAGAAAGGAATGATGGTGACTCACACTAATATAGTCTTGATAAATAAATACCGTAATTAATTTATGTACATAATATATTATTGTAAATGTATATATTGTCAGTAGTTTGTAATTCCCATTGTTGTTGTGGTAGTGTTGTAGCTAATTTTCCTTTAGAATCTCCAGTACAACTGGAATTATCGCCTGAAATAACTGATTTACAGGCTTGCCTGGATGCATTAGTATATGACCAAGTTATCTCATATCTGATCTAAGGTCAGATTTGCATTTTCCTCTTAATTGCTAAGGTCAGGCCACGGTGAGTCTGGAGCTGTGCTTTGGAGCAGCTTCTGCTTTGAGTGGACACTGATCTACTGTACGTTTACACAGCAGGCATGCTGTTTGGCGCCCCTTAGTGGGCTATTGCGGTCCTACAACCACAGTCTGACAGGGAGAGTGGTGAGATGCACAACAGCAGCTGCTGTGGACGTGATCACTGCTGGCTGGGGATGAGCACTTGTCTGGATCACTTGGCTGCATTGTTTTAACAGGAAGCTGGTGTTAGTTAACACAGAAATGGAGGGAGTGAGAGGAAAAAAGTTAGCTAATTGAGGGAAGGGACAGCAGAGTGAGGGGATGAAAGGGAAAGATGAGTGGGTTCTGAGGAGGGATGGAGGGTGAGGAAGGGCTTAAACCCATGGGGTGATAGACAGGCCTGATTTAGGCTTTGTGATGTAATAATTTAGGCCTTGTGATGTAAACAGTCCCTTCGGGGTTTCTGGGTAGATGACTCATTTAGGTCACGACTTTTGCCCTGCTGGATGAATAGCCCTGTGTGTGTACATACAACTGTCTGTCCGTCCGTCTGTCTGTCTGTATTCTATACGTTGAACCCTGGAACTAACGTAACTCTGTCAATGCAGTCAGACCATTCCAGTCCTTGTGAGATGCAGTGTTTTACTTTACTGTTGTGTTGTTATTGTGAGAGAAAGGATGGGTGGAGGGAGGGAGGGATAGAGGGAGGGAGGGATGGATGGATGGATAGAGGGAGGGAGGGATAGAGGGATGATGGATAGAGGGAGGGATAGAGGGATGGATAGAGGGAGGGAGGGATAGAGGGATGGATAGAGGGATGGAGGGAGGGAGGGAGGGATAGAGGGAGGGATAGAGGGAGGGAGGGATAGATCAAGGGAGGGATAGAGGGAGTGAGAGGGAGGGAGGGAGGGATGGATGGCTAGAGGGAGGGAGTGATGGAGGGAGGGAGGGATGAATGGATAGAGGGAGGGAGGGAGGGATAGAGTGAGGGAGGGATAGAGGGATATCGGGAGGGAGGGATAGAGGGAGGGAGGGAGGGATAGATCGAGGGAGGGATAGAGGGAGGGAGTGATAGAGGGAGGGATGGATGGCTAGAGGGAGGGAGTGATAGATAGAGGGAGGGAGGGAGGGATAGATGGAGGGAGTGATGGAGGGAGGGAGGGATGGATGAATGGATGGAGGGAGGGATGGATGGATAGAGGGAGGGATGGATGGATAGAGGGAGGGATAGAGGGAGGGATAGAGGGATATTGGGAAGGAGGGAGGGAGGGATGATGGATGGATGGATGGAGGGATACATTTATAGATGGATGGATAGAGGGGTGATAGAGGGAGAGATGGGTGATAATGCTGTACAGGACATCATATTACAGTAAGCCAGTTATGTGGCTTTTGTACTTATCATTGTGTGCGTCTTTCTCTCATGGACACACATGGACTCAAACATTTGCATTGACTGATGACATTATGTTTATTAATGAGGTGATAATTGATTGATTTCCTGTGTGAGAACACAGCTAGTGGGAGAATTGGTATGAACTGGTGAGAGTCTGTGTAGACTCTACTCATGTTGGTTTATGTGTTTATTCTTGACATTACAAATACAATATATGTGTATGTAAAAGCTGATGTATTGAAAATCAAAGCATAAAGATATCAACTAATGTTGAGTCAAGGTTGACTTGTTTTCTTTTTATCTACATGAGGAAAAAACTGGACTACATCAATAAAGTGATCCACACAAACCAATGAATGACATTTTATTGGGTAGTATTGCACTGCTTTGTAGTATTGCACTGCTTTGGTATTGGATTGTGATAGAGTGCTTTACAATAAGGTGTCAGTAATGACAGAGTGGATAACATTGTTCTCAGACTGTCTCTACAGTACACAACTACAGGAACTCAACAGCGTTCCATCTGAACAGTATTATACAGCCCGCAACGGCACAGAACATGATCTGTGTCAAATAAAACACAGGTCCAATCTGTGGGGAGTGATTTCTCCCCTGATATTCACAGACAGTTCTATTAAAACACAGGGCTAATAGCAGAACTGAGAAATATGACTCAGACTGTTCTTAACTGGAGTTACATGGACTGTGTTATATATATGTTGTTTGTTTGTGTGTGTCTGGTTGTGTGTGTGTGTGGCTGGCTAGCACCAGGTGTTGAGCGGTGGATTTATGATGTTTTTATGGAGACAACCCAGTGTTCTGTCTCCAAGGGTGTCCTCCCTCCTACTCTGTCTCTCCTTCCTCCCTCCTACTCCTTCTCTCCTTCCTCCCTCCTACTCCTTCTCTCCTTCCTCCCTCCTACTCCTTCTCTCCTTCCTCCCTCCTACTCCTTCTCTCCTTCCTCCCTTCTACTCCTTCTCTCCTTCCTCCCTTCTTCCTCCGCCCCTCCTTCCATCTCCGCCATCTTGGGCCCATCAGGCCTTGTTTTCCCAGGTTTGGGGGTTGCCATGGCGATTGCGACAGCGTTTCTTATTGGTGGTTGACCTCTGGAAGCGTTTGGGCCAGCCGGACCGCTCCCTGCAGAGCTCAGCTGGGATGGAGAGAAGAGAGAGAGGATGTGTGGGCTCAGATGTACATGCTGTCCTAAAGCCAGTAAGTGTTTCATGCACTCTAAGATTGTTATGTTGTTGTAATCCTAACGACAGGTCTAATGAAGTGCTATCAGGTGGACTGTCTTACCCTTCAGGTACTCATCCTGTTGGCAGACAGTTCTAACACATATCTCCTTGTTGATCACATAGACACGAGGGAGGCTGAGACAAACCAGGAGACATACATCATTACACTATAATCAGAGCCCAGCTGCTGTCTCTAAAACATGCCTCTCTGTACAGGCTCTCAGGTTGAAACCAATGAACTTTGACCGCATGACCAGGAGGCACTGAGTGTGTCTATGTTTTCCTGTGAGAGAGAACCTGTAGTTGCAGTTTACCTGTAAAGGCAGAGGGAGTGGATGCATCTCTTGATGGGCCGGTGGACAGAGTACATCCTGGTGCAGGGGTACGTTTCTTCCCTACAGTCTAGCACAGAGGATACACACAACATCCAGATAACTCACACACAATGTTTAGATAACACTGGACACCCCTGGTCATCCCTGGCCTAACATTGTTTAGTGATGTTTCTGTTCCACACTGAACACCTTAGTCACCAGGCGACAGGGTAGAGACAGACACCTCACTCCCCAGGTGATAGGGTAGAGACAGACACCTCACTCACCAGGCGGTAGGGTAGAGACAGACACCTCACTCAACAGGTGGTAGGGTAGAGACAGACACCTCAGTCCCCAGGTAATAGGGTAGAGACAGACACCTCACTCACCAGGCGGTAGGGTAGAGACAGACACCTCACTCCCCAGGTGATAGGGTAGAGACAGACACCTCACTTACCAGGCGGTAGGATAGAGACAGACACCTCACTCACCAGGCGGTAGGATAGAGACAGACACCTCACTCACCAGGTGGTAGGATAGAGACAGACACCTCACTCCCCAGGTGGTAAGGTAGAGACAGACACCTCAATCACCAGGTGGTAAGGTAGAGACAGACACCTCACTCACCAGGCAGTAGGATAGAGACAGACACCTCACACACCAGGTGGTAGGGTAGAGACAGACACCTCACTCCCCAGGTGGTAGGGTAGATACAGACACCTCACTCCCCAGGTGGTAGGGTAGAGACAGACACCTCACTCCCCAGGTAATAGGGTAGAGACAGACACCTCACTCCCCAGGTGATAGGGTAGAGACAGACACCTCACTCACCAGGCGGTAGGGTAGAGACAGACACCTCACTCCCCAGGTAATAGGGTAGAGACAGACACCTCACTCACCAGGCGGTAGGGTAGAGACAGACACCTCACTCCCCAGGTGATAGGGTAGAGACAGACACCTCACTTACCAGGCGGTAGGATAGAGACAGACACCTCACTCACCAGGCGGTAGGATAGAGACAGACACCTCACTCACCAGGTGGTAGGATAGAGACAGACACCTCACTCCCCAGGTGGTAAGGTAGAGACAGACACCTCAATCACCAGGTGGTAAGGTAGAGACAGACACCTCACTCACCAGGCAGTAGGATAGAGACAGACACCTCACACACCAGGTGGTAGGGTAGAGACAGACACCTCACTCCCCAGGTGGTAGGGTAGAGACAGACACCTCACTCCCCAGGTGGTAGGGTAGAGACAGACACCTCACTCCCCAGGTAATAGGGTAGAGACAGACACCTCACTCCCCAGGTGATAGGGTAGAGACAGACACCTCACTCACCAGGCGGTAGGGTAGAGACAGACACCTCACCCCCCAGGTAATAGGGTAGAGACAGACACCTCACTCCCCAGGTGGTAGGGTAGAGACAGACACCTCACTCCCCAGGTGGTAGGGTAGAGACAGACACCTCACTCACCAGGCGGTAGGGTAGAGACAGACACCTCACTCACCAGGCGGTAGGGTAGAGACAGACACCTCACTCGCCAGGCGGTAGGGTAGAGACAGACACCTCACTCGCCAGGTGGTAGGATAGAGACAGACCCCTCACTCACCAGGTGGTAAGATAGAGACAGACACCTCACTCACCAGGCGGTAGGGTAGAGATAGACACCAAAGCCTCCTCTTCATTCCAGTCACCTCTGTGGAGTTCCACCTCTACCAGCAGGGAAACAACACAACCAGCATGGGAACAACCTCTACCCACGGCATGACTCACAGACAGAGACATATCATGTAACTTAATGTCTGTTGAAATAACGTGTGACCATTGAATAGAGGGCATTATTACCAGCCTGCGGGGCTTGGGCTACAGCTGTGAGGACTGTGGAACAGAAAACCATATGAGGGGAGTCTTTTATGGAGTTAAAACAAACAGTGATGGACTCAAACCTAATTGAAGGTGATGATTTGTGTGTTGTGTTTGTCAGGGGTTACCGTGGAAACCGCAGAGGAGCAGGGCGATTGGAAGACTGCCCATCCTTGTAAGAGCTGAATGTTTACGAGCTGAAGGAAACAGGACCCACAAAAGCCCAAGAGGAAAATAGTTTATATGTTTCAATTCACACAGAGGAACTCTTCAATATCTCGACTTTACATTTCCTCCTTCTGCTCTGCCCCTGGCCCTACCTCTGCTGTTTCTAATGCAATGTATACTCTTCTCTAAGGCAGTTGTAGAAAATGTGTACCTGATGAAATCCAGGTAAATGAGCTAGATACAGTATATACAGTTGATAGTATCAGTATATGTGTTGTTGGTAGTATCAGTATATGTGATGTTGATATTATCAGTATATGTGCTGTTGACAGTCAGTATATGTGCTGTTGACAGTCAGTATATGTGCTGTTGATAGTATTTCACCAGGCTCACTGTTCATTAACTCTTGGAAGTGCTTGCACAAAGGATAGTAACATCTCATCCTGTGTTCTTGGAATCTGAATATCTGGACTTGTCCAGTGACTGCTGAGAAAGATCAGCTAACAACAGGGGAAAGTCCTTGTGGCGGCACGGAGAGACGGCTGACAGGAGGGAATAGACCCCACTGGGACAGTCATGGGGTAGCTTCCCATTTCTGTAGTTTCCCATGCGTCGCAGTATTTTGGAAACACCCGCTTTAGCTACAGAAAGTCAACATACGAGAATACCCCTAGAGTCTGCGAGAGCGGGGGCGGAAGATGACTCATCGGCTGACAACATGGTAACGACTGGACCGGAAACGACTACGAGTAATGAGAGCACAGCACAAGAGAACACCACAGCAACTGTCACAAGTTCTGCTGCAACAGCGGGCCACAAACAGATGCAGGTATGTGTCTGTGGTTGGAGGAAAGTTACATCACACCATGGGTTGAGGATCCACCAGGGGAAGAAGGGGTGTTTGGGTAAAGAGAGACAGAGGCCTCGCATTGATTACTTTCTGCGAAAGCGATCAAATCAGTCGAATGAAGCACAGCAACTGGACGCAAACCATAGTTTGCAGTGCATCAGTACCACTGTCATGGAGGACGTAAACTCAAGCCCCGAAGTAACAACTGAGGTGGAACCAACAACAGGAGTGGAACTCACCGAGCCTCCCAGACCTGCAGTCGAGAGGAGACTACCAGGGCACAGACCCGGTTCCAACCCCACCAGTTTCCAGGAGGCAACAAGAAATCAAGCGCCTCGTTCAAGAAAGGCGACAGCTTAAGAAACAGTGGAAGAAGGCCTCGGAAGTGGAGAAGGAGGGCATAGAGGCACTTCAGGCTGATATCAAAACCCGGTTGGCATCCCTCCGTAGAGCAGAGAACCTACGGAAACGCAGAAGGAAGAAAGAACAAACTAGAACTCGATTCTATAAAGATCCCTTCAAGTTCCTTAAAAGTCTCTTCACGAAGGGAAAAAGTGGAGCTCTAAAAACAACAAAGAAAGACCTAGAGGAGCACCTGAGAACAACAAACTTTGACTCAAAGCGACATGAACATCTGGCCATCCCATCAGATATCCCACCCATTGAACCCCCGGAACATCATATTGAGACCAGCCCTCCGACATGGAAAGAGGTGGAAAACACAGTTCGAGGGGCAAGAACAGCATCAGCCCCGGGGCCAAATGGAGTCCCGTACAAAGTGTATAAGAACGCACCAGACGTCCTGAGGTTCCTCTGGAGGCTTATGAGAACAGCTTGGAAAAATAAGATAATACCCAAAGTGTGGCGTAGGGCAGGCGGGGTCCTGATCCCTAAGGAGAAGGATGCAGTGAACATCAGCCAATTCCGCCCAATCTCCTTACTGAATGTCGAGGGTAAAATCTTCTTTAGGGTCATTGCCCAGAGGATGGCCGAGTACCTGCAAAGGAATGCGTACGTCGATACATCTGTACAGAAGGCAGGAATATCAGGGTTCTCTGGCTGCTTGGAACATTCCAGCATGATCTGGCACCAGATCCAAATGGCCAAGGTGGAGAAAAGGGACCTCCATGTAGTCTTTCTCGACCTCGCCAATGCATTTGGCTCTGTGCCCCATGAACTCCTGTGGTCTGCCTTAAGATTTTTCCACATACCGGACACCATCACAACCCTGGTGAAGTCGTACTTCCAGGATCTGCAGTTCTGCTTCACCACCTCAGAGTTCACCACCTCATGGCAGTGCCTGAATGTAGGTATAATGGCAGGATGTACCATTTCTCCGTTGGCATTCATAATGGCAATGGAGGTTATCATCAGATCCTCAAAATGGGTTGCTGGTGGACAGCAAGTCGACTCTGGTTTCCGCCACCCTCCACTCAGAGCCTACATGGACGACATTACAACATTGACTACCACTGTCCCATGCACCAGGAGACTGCTCAGAAAACTCGAGGAGAACATCAGCTGGGACCGTATGAAGATTAAACCATCCAAGTCACGCAGCATCTCGATTGTGAAGGGAGGACTCTCTGACCTGAAATTCTTCATCGGAGATGACCAAATCCCAACAGTGTCTGAGCAGCCGGTAAAAAGCCTTGGAAGGTGGTATGATGCAAGCCTGAAGGACAAAGACCAGGTGCAACAGCTGCGCAAAGACATCAGTAGTAGCCTACAGTCCATTGACAACACCCAGCTACCTGGAAAGTTAAAGGCCTGGTGTCTGCAGTTTGGTCTCCTACCCTGGGTGTTGTGGCACTTAGCAGTGTATGAGGTTCCAATCTCAACAGTGGAGAAGATGGAAAGAGGAGTCACAGGCTACTTAAAGAAGTGGCTCGGAGTTCCACGATGCCTTACCACCATCGGCCTCTATGGAGATGGTGTCCTCAAGCTGCCCCTCACCAGTCTAACAGAGGAATTCAAGTGTTCAAAAACCAGGCTCCAGATGACACTGAATGAATCTCGAGACCCAGTGGTGAGCAACAACGCGCCGACCTTGGCAACTGGGCGCAAATGGAGGCCAGGAAAAGCAGTCCAGGAGGCAACAGCAGCCCTCAGACATGCTGACATTGTGGGTCATGTTCAGCAAGGGAGAGGAGGCCTTGGGCTAACTAGCCGTGCTGCTTGGAGTAAGGCCACTGCACCAGAGCGGCGGAAGATGGTAGTGCAGGAAGTACGCCATCAGGAGGAGGCTGCAAGGTGGGCCAAGGCAGTCTCTCTTGCCAAACAGGGACAGTGGACTCGATGGGACAGTGTGGAGAAGAGGAAGATCAGCTGGAAGGATCTGTGGGCCATGGAAGCGAGGCGGTTGAGCTTTTCCATCAGAGCAACATATGACGTCCTTCCAACTCCAGTTAATCTTCACCAATGGTATGGTGAAGATCCGGACTGTGCCCTCTGTTCCATGCCAGCCAACCTCAGGCACATTCTCACGGGGTGTAAAACAAGCCTCACCCAAGGACGCTACACTTGGCGTCACAACCAAGTCCTTAAAAACCTTGCGTCCGCCCTGGAGGACAAGCGAGCTGCCACCAACTCCCTACCACCCCCAGCAGCATCACACCCCTTACGGACAAACTTTGTCCGCGAAGGGGCTAAACCACCGAAGCGCGGCTCGACACCATTAGAGCGAGACCAGCTGCGCTTGGCCCGCGACTGGAAAATGCTAGCTGACATTGGCCGACAACTTGTGTTTCCTCCGGAGATCGCAACCACCACCCTAAGACCTGACATGGTGCTCTGGTCCCGTTCGCTCAAGAAGGTCTTCATCACTGAGCTCACAGTACCCTGGGAGGACTCAGTAGATGAGGCTTATGAGCGAAAACATCTGCGCTATGCCGATCTAGCTGCCGAAGCACGGCATCATGGCTGGAACACAGAAGTCCGACCAGTGGAGGTGGGCTGCAGAGGTTTTGTGGCAACATCTACAACCAGACTGCTTAGAGACCTTGGAATTAAGGGCCAGAGCCAGCGTTCGGCAATCAAAGCTGTATCGGAGGCGGCAGAAGGCAGCAGTCAGGGGCTCTGGATGAAGAGGAAAGACCCCAGCTGGGCCCCGAAGTGAGAGGGCCAGGAGGTATGCAGTCAACAATGCTTGACTCAGGGAGGAGGACGCCCCTGCCATGCATAGTCCCATGGGATGTTGGCTATCATCAACAAGGCAACTCCTATGACTAATTGGGAATGGGACGCAAGCGTAGGATTGATCACCCTGTCGCTGGCCGCCTTTGGGGAGGGTGTATAGTGTGAAAGGCCGAAACACCCTAGGAACCAAAGGTACACTACTGACGATGCGCTCCCCAAATTTCACCAGGCTCACTGTTCATTAACTCTTGGAAGTGCTTGCACAAAGGATAGTAACATCTCATCCTGTGTTCTTGGAATCAGTATATGTGCTGTTGATAGTATCAGTATATGTGCTGTTGATATTATCAGTATATGTGCTGTTGATATTATCAGTATATGTGGGGTTGATATTATCAGTGTATGTGCTGTTGATAGTATCAGTATATGTGCTGTTGATATTATCAGTATATGTGCTGTTGATATTATCAGTATATGTGCTGTTGATATTATCAGTATATGTGCTGTTGATATTATCAGTATATGTGCTGTTGATATTATCAGTATATGTGGGGTTGATATTATCAGTGTATGTGCTGTTGATAGTATCAGTGTATGTGCTGTTGATAGTATCAGTATATGTGCTGTTGATAGTATCAGTATATAGAGACAAACACCTCACTCTCTCACTCACACACACACACACACACACACACACACACACACACACACACACACACACACACACACACACACACACACACACACACACACACACACACACACACACACACACACTCCCTCAGCTCTCTCCCTGCATCATTCCTCTTGTGATGTGTCAGTGTGAGTTTGGAGTCCAAGACATGAGTTCTCACAAAAGAATGTGTTTTTTGTGCCCTATCTGAGCACCCCTCTACTCCTCCTTTCTCATACACACTCTTTTCATACACTTCTCTTTTCGTAAACCTCATTAAGAATGTTCTAAAGCGTCCGAACAGTTTTGTCACTCAATATGTTTAATATGTCACCCGTTCCTCCTTTACCAGCATCTTACCCAGGCCCTGAATACGTTAAATTGATTTAACTTGCTGCGACTCATTTATACACTCTTGTATGCCAGGGCACATAGTTCTAAATGACATATTGTCATCCATGACCGAAGTTCACAAACAGTATTCTACTAGGATGACTTCATGTAAAGTGAGTTTTTTGCAGTAAAATATAGTTTGGTTTCTCTATGCATCTTTTATATATGTACTTCATGTTATTTATTTGAATCATTCTATATACAATACTACAGTGCTACTAATGTCTTTATAGTCTTCAAAATTAAGAAAAGAACACAATGTTTTCATACTCACAACTTTTTCTGTCGTCCAAAAGCGTCCTTTGTTTTTGAATATTTTGTCCTCTCTCCTTTCCCCTCCTTCTCTCTCCATCCCCTCCTCCTCCTTCTCCTCCACCCCTTCTCCTCCCCTCTCATTACAATTCTCTTGCTCTGACTTTCCTCTCCTCCAATCTGGCAGAGATTCAGGGAGAAGTGTTCTAGTCCAGAGTTGATTTCGTATACACCCAAACAACACAAACTCATTATCAAAAATATATATCTGTTGATTTCACAATAACCATCACTAATAGTAAACACATCTATCAGCGCATTGAACTAGGAACTTACACTTTACAAATACAAAACAACTAAAAGAATAATACACACGATGATAGATAGAATATTGTGTAATAAATATGAACAATAACAATTAGCCCAGTATGCTTTAGAGCAGCTAAAGGAATATGTTGGAATGTCTGGTACAGGTCTGGCAGACCTTGCGTTTGCAGTGATCCCCTTTCTCCACTAGGCGGGGCAGTAAACTTGGTGATTTATTTTTAATTTTTATTATGAACACAACAAATACCAAAACAGAAATATACAAACAAGAGTACATAAACCTAACAGACCTAACAGTACCTAACAGTACCTAACAGACCTAACAGACCTAACAGTACCTAACAGTACCTAACAGTACCTAACAGTACCTAACAGACCTAACAGTACCTAACAGACCTAACAGTACCTAACAGTACCTAACAGACCTAACAGTACCTAACAGACCTAACAGTACCTAACAGTACATAACAGACCTAACAGTACATAACAGACCTAACAGTACCTAACAGACCTAACAGTACCTAACAGTACATAACAGACCTAACAGTACCTAACAGACCTAACAGTACCTAACAGTACCTAACAGTACCTAACAGACCTAACAGTACCTAACAGACCTAACAGTACCTAACAGTACCTAACAGTACCTAACAGTACCTAACAGACCTAACAGTACCTAACAGTACCTAACAGACCTAACAGTACCTAACAGTACCTAACAGACCTAACAGTACCTAACAGACCTAACAGTACCTAACAGTACCTAACAGACCTAACAGACCTAACAGTACCTAACAGACCTAACAGTACCTAACAGACCTAACAGACCTAACAGTACCTAACAGACCTAACAGACCTAACAGTACCTAACAGACCTAACAGTACCTAACAGACCTAACAGTACCTAACAGTACCTAACAGACCTAACAGTACCTAACAGACCTAACAGTACCTAACAGACCTAACAGTACCTAACAGTACCTAACAGTACCTAACAGTACCTAACAGTACCTAACAGTACCTAACAGTACCTAACAGACCTAACAGTACCTAACAGACCTAACAGTACCTAACAGACCTAACAGTACCTAACAGTACCTAACAGACCTAACAGTACCTAACAGTACCTAACAGACCTAACAGTACCTAACAGACCTAACAGTACCTAACAGTACCTAACAGTACCTAACAGTACCTAACAGACCTAACAGTACCTAACAGTACCTAACAGTACCTAACAGTACCTAACAGACCTAACAGACCTAACAGTACCTAACAGACCTAACAGTACCTAACAGACCTAACAGTACCTAACAGTACCTAACAGACCTAACAGTACCTAACAGTACCTAACAGTACCTAACAGTACCTAACAGTACCTAACAGACCTAACAGTACCTAACAGTACCTAACAGACCTAACAGTACCTAACAGACCTAACAGTACCTAACAGACCTAACAGTACCTAACAGTACCTAACAGTACCTAACAGTACCTAACAGTACCTAACAGTACCTAACAGACCTAACAGTACCTAACAGACCTAACAGTACCTAACAGACCTAACAGTACCTAACAGTACCTAACAGTACCTAACAGTACCTAACAGTACCTAACAGTACCTAACAGTACCTAACAGACCTAACAGTACCTAACAGACCTAACAGTACCTAACAGACCTAACAGTACCTAACAGACCTAACAGACCTAACAGACCTAACAGTACCTAACAGTACCTAACAGTACCTAACAGTACCTAACAGACCTAACAGTACCTAACAGTACCTAACAGACCTAACAGACCTAACAGACCTAACAGTACCTAACAGACCTAACAGTACCTAACAGACCTAACAGACCTAACAGTACCTAACAGACCTAACAGTACCTAACAGACCTAACAGTACCTAACAGTACCTAACAGTACCTAACAGTACCTAACAGTACCTAACAGACCTAACAGTACCTAACAGTACCTAACAGTACCTAACAGACCTAACAGTACCTAACAGTACCTAACAGTACCTAACAGTACCTAACAGACCTAACAGTACCTAACAGACCTAACAGACCTAACAGTATTACATATCAAATACATTTTCAATTTGTCAAATTTTTTTATGGTGTGTTTTGCTTTTTTGTTTTTACATTTACTGATCATTTCAAAATAATATTTCAATTCTATCTTAAATAATGTGAAGAAGAGTTTGTTCTCTGCTCACTTCATTTTATGGATAAAGAATCTTCCATGAAAAATAAACACATGAACAATGAAAGGTAAATCAGGGTCCATATCATTTAGATCAAAATAAAACATAACAACATTAATAGTTGTTTATTTTCAAATAAAATCTTCTAACTCACTCAAAACACTTCTGACATAAGAACAGTTCTAATGGGTTCTACTGGGTCACAACCACAAAGTTATCAATATCTATTTTAAATCTGTGTATAATAAAGTTCTTTACAGGGTAGATTCTATGAATGAGTGTGTATGATACTTCAACTTATTAGATATGCTATATTCACCAGACAACAACAGTGTAGTTGGTGAGTGTGGTCTCAGCTCAGAAGTGGCCAATTTTGGTTTTGAAAGAGCAGCAGTGTGTGCAGGCTTTTGTTTCAGCCCAGCTCTAACTGTACACCAACTTATCATGGTCTAGATTGAATGAGGCATGCTAGTGTAGGGCTGGAGTAAAAGCTTGCGCGGCCTGTATCACTGTCCAGAGTTGCTTGTAGCTAAAGGTCACACATATTTCTGTATTCATGGGGTTCTTAATCCTGGTATTGGGAACCCACAGGGGTGCATATTTTGATCGTGCCCAGCACTAACACACACCTTATCATGCTAATCAAGGGCCTATGTTAGGTTGGGTAGTTGAATTAGGTGATGGGCTGAAGCAGAAATGTGCTGTGGGACCCGAAGGACCGTGCAGGATTAAGAAACTAGAGTAGACAATTATATTGCTACATCAAAAGGCATTGCAACAAAGATGAGTGAATATCACGACCGAAACACCTGACCATTTGTTTGATCCCCTACTTGTGTTGAAAAGAGGGTTTCCATGGGGACCATTAATAGCTTGTATGGGGGAAACCTGATCACAGCAGGCTTCCATGAACTTGACCAATATAAATATTGTCACACATGCTACCAGAGTCACAGACAACAAAACCCCGCTGGCGCGCTCTCTCCCAAAGTCACTTCAAGAGGGACACACACTCATCATCCCCCTGACATATTGGGGCTACATAGTCTCTGGGATGAGGCTGGGGGTGAGGAGAGGTGAGGAGGGGTGAGGGGGAGGGAAGTGCTGGCCTAACAAGGTCAGGCAGGCATGGCTGATGACAGGTTGAGTGATGGAGAGATCAGGCCAGGGAACACACTGACCTGCCATTCTGAACACTCTGCTTTCACCCTGAGAAATAGGGAGGGAGGGAGGGCATAGTGAGCAAGACCCAGTCAGCAAGACAGAAAATATGACTCTGCCTGATGTCCAGAGTGAAGGTACAGAGTGAAAGTTTAAACAACCTCTTTTATGGATGTTGAAAAAAACTATTTTGCAACCAAATCAAGGCCGGTCTGGCCAGGCCAGATTGGCTCAAAAATCAATATCTGTAGACATTAAAATCAAGGAATGGGACTGACCCAATTGCGACTGACCCAATTTTTTACCAATAAACAACCTCCAGACTTGGCCTTTCTCCCCACCCCTCCACAAGACTGCCCATTCTTGTCTGGTGCATATTTTCTCCACACAACCCCTTGTTAAAGATGCACTCTGGGATCTTAAGCACAACAAATTTGTATCATTTGCAAAAACTGGATTCTTAACATATCACACAAATTGCATAAAATGGGATGATATCACACAAATGTATAGGGTGGCAGGTAACCTAGTGGTTAGAGCATTGGACTAGTAACCGAAAGGTTGCCAGATTGAATCCCCGAGCTGACAAGGTAGAAATCTGTTCTGCCCCTGAACAAGGCAGTTAACCCACTGTTTCTAGGCTGTCATTGAAAATAAGAATGTGTTCTTAACTGGTCAACAAAAAACAAAAAATCATAACATATCACACAAACTGGATGACATTGTACACAAAAAACAGGGACCAGTTTTGGCTTGTGAGCACCACTTTCAAAACTAGTGGCTGAAATGATACAAAGGTTTGAGAGTGCATCTTTAACCCTGCAGCACCTTTCTCTCCCTCTCTTTTTATTCTCCTTTAGTTGTTCTTAGCCCCACAGGTCCACACAAGTGTTCCGTATCTATTTGCAACAACACAAACATGGCCTTAACTACACGAGGACACTCACTTGCATTGTCGATCTTTTGATGATTTGTTCATCACGCTGGGCTGCTGCCAGAGCTGTGCTTTCAGCCTCTTCAACAGTGTCATGACTGTCTGTTGCTGGTCCCCTTAGATTAGAAGATCACGGCGATTTCTTCATAGAACAGCGCCATCTTATGTTCGTATGTTGTATGACCTTGGCTGTACTTCCGTACCTGTTCCTTTTTGTGCCCATGCCTTTGTTTAATCTTTGCACCTCATGTTGTCACCAGGTTGGAGATCAGATAGGTTTCTTGTTCCTCTGTCATTGTAGAACTTTTGATTCGTTTTCGGTTGTTCTTTGAACTTCCTCACTTTCTCTCTGTCTTTCCTTTTTAGGAGGTCCTGCGTGATGGGTCAGTTGGTCCTCAGTCTGCATCCCATGAGGAGGTGTGCTGGGGAAAACTCCCAGTCAAGTGGCAACGTGCAGTAAACAAGCAGGCTCCTGTAGAAGGCAGTTCCACTGTCTTTTGCGTTGTACATCAGTCTCTCCACTGTCTGAACAGATCTCTCCACGAGTCCGTTCGATTGTGGGAAGTGGGGACTTGACGTAGCGTGGACCAAGTCCCAGTCCTTGCTGAATTGTTTGAACTTTTGCATTAGAGAATTACGGTCTAGTATCGCTGAAGACTTCACTTGCCACTCTGGGTCTGGATAATATGGATTTCATACACATTACCTCAGTGTCTGAGGTGGTGGTGTTCAGCCGACAAACCTCTGGATACAGGGAGTAGTAGTCTGTAAGAACAAGGTCATCCATTCCATTAAATCAAATCTAATTTTATTTGTCACATGCGCCGAATACAACAGGTGTAGACCTCACCATGAAATGCTTACTTAGAAGCCCTTTACCAACAATAGAGTTCAAGAAATAGAGTTAAGAGAATATTTAATAAATAAAATAAAGTAAAAAATAAAATAAAAAAGTAACACAATAAAATAACAATAATGAGGCTATATACAGGGGTACTGGTACCGAGTCAGTGTGTAGGGGTACAGGAAATAGTTATGTTTTACTTTTTGAGGATCTGAGGACCCATGCCAAATCTTTTCAGTCTCCTGAGGGGGAAAAGGTGTTGTCGTGCCCTCTTCACTACTGTCTTGGTGTGTTTGGTCCATGATAGTTTGTTGGTGATGTGGACACCAAGGAACTTGAAACTCTCGACCCGCTCCACTACAGCCCCATCGATGTTAATGGGGGCCTGTTCAGCCCGCCTTTTCCTGTAGTCCACGATCAGCTCCTTTGTCTTGCTCACGTTGAGTTAGAGGTTGTTGTCCTGGCACCACAATGCCAGGTCTCTGATATCCTCCCTATAGGCGGTCTCATTGTTGTGATGATCAGGCTGTTGTGTCATCAGCAAACTTAATGATGACATTGGAGTCATACTTGGTCACGCAGTCATATGTGACCAGGGATTGTAGAGAGTAGAGAGAATAATAGTAGAGAGAATGATTTATTTCAGCTTTTATTTCTTTCATCACATTACCAATGGGTCAGAAGTTTACATTACACTCAGTTAGTATTTGGTAGCATTGCCTTTAAATTGTTTAACTTGTTAAACGTTTTGGGTTGCCTTCCACAAGCTTCCCACAATAAGTTGGGTGAATTATTCCTCCTGACAGAGCTGGTGTAACTGAGTCAGGTTTGTAGGCCTCCTTGCTTGCACACACTTTTTCAGTTCTGCCCACACATTTTCTATAGGATTGGAGGTCAGGGCTTTGTGATGGCCACCCCATTACCTTGGCTTTGTTGTCCTTTAGCCATTTTGCCACAACTTTGGAAGTATGCTTGAGGTCATTGTGCATTTGGAAGACCCATTTGCGACCAAGCTTTAACTTCCTGACTGATGTCTTGAGATGTTGCTTCAATATATCCACATAATTTCCCTGCCTCATGATGCCATCTATTTTGTGAAGTGCACCAGTCCCTCCTGTAGCAAAGCACCCCCACAACATGATGCTGCCACCCCTGTGCTTCACGGTTGGATGGTGTTCTTTGGCTTGCAAGCCTCCCCCTTTTTCCTCCAAACATAACGATGGTCATTATGGACAAACAGTTCTATTTTTGTTTCATCAGACCAGAGGACTTTTCTCCAAAAAGTACGATCTTTGTCCCCATGTGCAACTGCAAACCGTAGACTGGCTTTTTTAAGGCAGTTTTGGAGCAGTGGCTTCTCCTTGCTGAGCGGCCTTTCAGGTTATGTCGATATAGGACTCGTTTTACTGCGGATATAGATACTTTTGTACCTGTTTCCTCCAGCATCTTCACAAGGTCGTTTGCTGTTGTTCTGGGATTGATTTGCACTTTTCACACCAAAGTACGTTCATCTCTAGGGGAATGCGTCTCCTTCCTGAGCGGTATGGCGGCTGCGTGGTCCCATGGTGTTTATACTTGCACACAATTGTTTGTATAGATGAACGTGGTACCTTCAGGCGCTTGGAAATTGCTCACAAGGATGAACCAGACCTGTGGAGGTCTACAATTTATTTTCTGAGGTCTTGGCTGATTTCTTTTGATTGTCCTATGATGTCAAGCAAAGAGGCACTGAGTTTGAAGGTAGGCCTTGAAATACATCCACAGGTACACCTCCAATTGACTCAAATTATGTAAATGAATTCTTATCGGAAGCTTCTAAAGCCATGACATCATTTTCCAGAATTTTCCAAGCTGTTTAAAGGCACAGTCAACTTAGTGTATGTAAACGTTTGACACATTGTGATACGGTGAATTTTAAGTGAAATAATCTGTCTGTAAACAATTGTTGGAAAAATTACTTGTGTCTTGCACAAAGAAGATGTCCTAACCGACTTGCCAAAACTATAGTTTGTTAACAATACATTTGTGGAGTGGTTGAAAAGGGAGTTTTAATGACTCCAACCTCAGTGCATGTAAACCTCCGACTTCAACTGTATGTTGTTTTTTAAAGTTCCTAACCTGTTTGATAAGATTGTTGCAGGTCTTCTCAGAGGACCACATATGGGGCTCCGACCCCAAGTTTGGGAACCACTGGACTAACCTCTCGCTTTCCTTGCTTCCTCTCTCTCTGTCTCTGCTTCCTCCTGCATGCATTGCAGCCTGCCTCAGCCTCACCACTGAGCGCAACATCACTGTCTGTCTTAGTAGCCCATTCTCTGTAAAGCAAAATTATTTGGATAACTTTTTTTGCTCTTGCTGAGGTAGGCTCCATTTAATGTTAGCTTCTTACTTCACCCTTCTAGCTGGCTAAGTAATACTAGCCAGAGCCCTTCAGGTTACTGCAATAGAAGTCTCTCCCGGCAGCTATAGCCACCTGACTGACTGACATACTGTATCTAAAAGTGACTACCATTTGTGCACTCATTCTCCAAGAGTTGTTTTTTGTTTGGGGTATGTCTGAGACATGGTAGGAGTTGCAGGACTGTTTTAAATTGCCTTTGGTCCTGCATCTCGCAAACGCATTGTCAGCAGCGTCTTTAGTTCTGCCTACTTCTCTAGTGAGCCAGATAGAGCTGGGGTAGTTTGTTTCATGTCTCAGGCCCTCGGCCTGTGCCTCGAGAAGACCAAGTTTACCATTTGAGTGGGGGTGAATGTGCTACTAAAAAGGCTAATCTGGGAGGCAAATAATAATAAACAATCCACTGATTCCACTCATTCGCAAAAAGGCATGCGCGATTAGAACTCGGTCAGATCAAGAATATATTTAGATATTTGTAATGATATAAGAAAATATTGTTTGCTAGATTGATTACCATGCCTGGGCAGGATAAAGCATGTGCAGGAATGACACTCGTGGCAGTTAGACGAGGCCAGCTCTAACTGATGTACATTCAATACCCCTCATGGCAGATACAGGTTCCTGAGATTACCTTTTGGCATTGCCTCAGCTCCTGAAGTTTATCACAAAACCATACATCTGATCTACGAACACATTGAAGGTGTGGACATGTCGATGGATGACATTATTGTATGGGGGACATCGAAAGCAGAGCATGACACAAGACTGAAAAAAGTGCTAGAATCAGTAAGGAAAGCAAACTTGAAACTGAACAAAGAGAAATGCCAGCTTGGTGTAACGGAGTTGACTTTCATTGGAGACATCATCGGCTGTGAAGGCATCAGACCTGAGAAAGATATCTGCTGTGGATAACATGCCAAAACAATAAAGCAAAAAGGATGCCCAGAGGTTTAATGGGATGGTCAAGTACTTGGGAAAATTCACACCCAACATCTCAGAGAAGATTGCTCCACTGAGAAGACTGACGGAAAAGAAAATGGAATGGAGTCATGAACATGAGACCGCATTAAACAACTTGAAATAACAGCTGACAGAGAAACCAGTCTTGAGATTTTACGACCCAGCGAGACCCATCAAGACATCGTCAGATGCATCACAGAGTGGACTGTTCTGTTGCAGAAGTACGACAACAACTGGCATATGCATCTTGTTCAATGACTGACCCTGAGATGCGCTCAAATTGAAAAGGAGCTGCTCAGCATAACATATGCTTGGGAGAGATCCCATCAGTTTGTGTCAGGACAAGTGATCAGCGTTGAAATGGATCACAAACTACTGATTCCGCTGTTTCAAAAACCACTGAATGACTGTCCGCTGGGAGTCCAAACAATGATGATCAAACTACAACGCTATGCTATGAATGTAGAATACACTCCAGGAAAGATGATGCACACAGCAGACACTATTTCTAGAGCTGTGGACCCGAAGGCGCCAGCAAGGACCAAAGCAGATGAAGAAGTGAGAGCAGAAGTGGATATGATCACACCAGCATTGCCAGTTGCAGATGGAAACATAGGGACTGAGACAGAAAAAGACACTGAAACATGAAGAACATGAAGAAAATAATAATCAACGGATGGTCTAACATGGAACAAGACTTAACCGAATACTGGAACTGCTGAGCTGAGCTGACAGTAGTTGAGGGGCTTGCAAATTATTACAGATTACAAAGTGAAACCCAGATGCTGCCCAGTGCCTTTTATGCTCGCTTCGAGGCAAGCAACACTGAAGCATGCATGAGAGGACCAAATGTTCCAGACGACTGTGTGAACACGCTCTCTGTAGCCAATGTGAGCAAGACCTTTAAACAGGTCAAAATTCACAAAGCCGAGGGGCCAGATGGATTACCAGGACATGTACTCAAAGCATGCGTGGACCAACTGGCAAGTGTCTGCACCGACCGAGTCTGTAATACCTACAGTTGAAGTCGGAAGTTTACATACACAGGAAGCAGAGACAGAGAGAGAGGAAGCAAGGAAAGTGAGAGGTTAGTCCAGTGGTTCCAAAACTTGGGGTCGGAGCCCCATATGTGGTCCTCTGAGAAGACCTGCAATAATCTTATCAAACAGGTTAGGAACTTTAAAAAACAACATACAGTTGAAGTCGGAGGTTTACATGCACTGAGGTTGGAGTCATTAAAACTCCCTTTTCAACCACTCCACAAATGTATTGTTAACAAACTATAGTTTTGGCAAGTCGGTTAGGACATCTACTTTGTGCATGACACAAGTCATTTTTCCAACAATCGTTTACAGACAGATTATTTAACTTGTAATTCACTGTATCACAATGCGTCAAACGTTTACATACACTAAATTGACTGTGCCTTTAAACAGCTTGGAAAATTCCAGAAAATTATGTCATGGCTTTAGAAGCTTCCGATAAGAATTAATTTACATAATTTGAGTCAATTGGAGGTGTACCTGTGGATGTATTTCAAGGTCTACCTTCAAACTCAGTGCCTCTTTGCTTGACATCATGGGACAATCAAAAGAAATCAGCCAGGACCTCAGAAAATAAATTGTAGACCTCCACAAGTTCGGTTCATCCTTGGGAGCAATTTCCAAATACCTGAAGGTACCACATTCATCTGTACAAACAATAGTACGCAAGTATAAACACCATGGGTGTTACGGTTTTCTTCTATCTCCTCCTCTGACGAAGAGGTGTAGCAAGGATCGGACCAAAATGCAGCGTGGTAATTTTGATACATGTTTAATAACGAATAAACACGAACAATACAAAAACAAGAACCATAACGCGAAAACCTAAACAGCCTATTTTGTGCAAACAAACACAGAGACATGAACAATCACCCACGAAATACTCAAAGAATATGGCTGCCTAAATATGGTTCCCAATCAGAGACAACGAGAATCACCTGCCTCTGATTGAGAACCGCCTCAGGCAACCATAGACTTTACTAGACAACCCTACTAAGCCACAATCCCAATACCTACTAAAACCCCAATACAAAAAAACACCACAAAATAAACCCATGTCACACCCTGGCCTGACCAAATAAAGAAAGAAAACACAAAATACTAAGACCAGGGCGTGACAATGGGACCACGCAGCTGTCATACCGCTCAGGAAGGAGACGGGTTCTGTCTCCTAGAGATGAACGTACTTTGATGTGAAAAGTGCAAATCAATCCCAGAACAACAGCAAAGGACCTTGTGAAGATGCTGGAGGAAACAGGTACACAATTATCTATATAGTCCTATATCAACATAACCTGAAAGGCTGCTCAGCAAGGAGAAGCCACTGCTACAAAACCACCATGAAAAAGCCAGACTACGGTTTGCAACTGCACATGGGGACAAAGATCGTACTTTTTGGAGAAATGTCCTCTGGTCTGATGAAACAAAAATAGAATTGTTTGGCCATAATGACCATCGTTATGTTTGGAGGAAAAAGGGGGAGGCTTGTAAGCCGAAGAACACCATCCCAACCGTGAAGCACAGGGGTGGCAGCGTCATGTTGTGGGGCTGCTTTTCTGCAGGAGGGACTGGTGCACTTCACAAAATAGATGGCATCATGAGGCAGTGAAATTATGTGGATATATTGAAGCAACATCTCAAGACATCAGTCAGGAAGTTAAGGCTTGGTCTCAAATGGGTCTTCCAAATGGACAATGATCCATTTGGATCATGAAGCATACTTCCAAAGTTGTGGCAAAATGGCTTAAGGACAACAAAGTCAAGGTATTGGAGTGGCCATCACAAAGCCCTGACCTCAGTCCCATAGAAAATTTGTGGGCAGAACTCTCGCTCTGTCAGGAGGAATGGGCCGAAAATCACCCAACTTAATGTGGTGAGCTTGTGGAAGGCTACCCAAAACGTCTGACCCAGGTTAAACAATTTAAAGGCAATGCTACCAAATACTAATTGAGTGTATGTAAACTTCTGACCCACTGGGAATGTGATGAAAGAAATAAAAGCTGAAATAAATAATCCTCTCTACTATTATTCTGACATTTCACATTCTTAAAATAAAGAGGTGATCCTAACTGACCTAAAACAGGGCATTTTTACTAGGATTAAATGTCAGGAATTGTGAAAAAGTTTAAATGTATTTGGCTAAGGTGTATGTAAACTTCTGACTTCAAATGTATGTTACAATATAAACACATCCACATGGCCTATCTTCCCTATAGGCCTACATTAAAATTATATTTAAAAAAATAGCAAACAATACAGTTCTGTAAAAATGTAATGTTTTAGTTTATATCGGTGGTTGTTTTGTCTGATACATTACCCTCTTTTTTTTTAACCTCTACATCACTGATATTAATACAGAATTGTAAGTAATATTCTAATAATTCATGTGAATGTGATAATATGATCATCTGTGTGCTCCATTTTGCATTTTGATGTCTGTTTGTGCGGAGCTCTGCCTCCCACTCACTAATACTCTAACCCTGGTTACAGCCCTGGACACAAACACACACAAACAACAAGTGCACATTCTCCCTCGCATACACACTCACACTCAATCACTCACAGCCTTTATGACCTAGATCAGGTGACATTGTGTGAGTCAGTGCTCCCTCTAGTAAGATAGTTAATTTGAGAATCATCCAGACTCCTTACTGATGCCATTCCCCTGATCCAGCAGAACAATTCCAGTATTACTGACTTAACAAGGGGGCGGGGCACATCTCACCGTCTTGTCTCGCTCAGTCTGGTTATCTACTGTCTCTTATTTACCCAGTCTGTCTCTCTGTTTACCTCTGTCTGTCTGTCTGTCTCTGTTTAACTCTGTCTGTCCTCTTGTCTATCTGTCCCTCTGGCTTTGCCCCACCCCCTCTCTGTCCTGTTGTCTCACTGTCCCTCATATCAAACTGTCCTCCTGGCTATGTCCTATTATTTAATCACCTCTCTCACTCTCTCTCTCTCTCTCTCTCTCTGCCATGCAGACAGCCTCCCACAGATCTACGCCTGGATCAGCATCTTTGTGTTGGCACTCCATTGTCTCCCTGCACCATGTGTTTCCATTTGTCAAACAGAGTTTCCGTGCTCCTGAACTCCCCCCCCCCCCCCCCCCAACCCTGTCACATGAGCCCTGTCCCCCTGTTTCCTGGAAATAGCGCACCCTAAACATCTACAACTGAGGGGGGGATCCAGCACAACCATTTACAAAGAGAGGGGGTGAGGGGTGTTAAAGACATGCTCTGGTACTTTGGCAATAAAGAAGTATTTTATAAACCTCCCGATTTGGGATGTGTCAATATGTAGTTCATACATACATAATCTATGAGCAGAATTACTGTCTTACCTCAATTAGCCACAAAATCCCTAGTTTGAACCTGACTGTTTTCTTGAAAACCAGAAATACCAGGTGCATCCTGTTTCCATTGATCATCCTTGAGATGTTTCTTCAACTTGATTGGAGTCCACCTGTGGTAAATTCAAATGATTGGACATGATGTGGAAAGGCACACACCTGTGCATGTCAGAGCAAAAACCAAGCCATGAGGTCGAAGGGATCGTCCGTAGAGCTCCGAGACAAGATTGTGTTCGAGGCACAGATCTGGGGAAGGGTTCTAAAAAATGTCTGCAGCATTGAAGGTCCACAGTGGCCTCCATCACTCTTAAATGGAAGAAGTTTGGAACCACCAAGACTCTTCCTAGAGCTGGCTGCCCGGACAAATGGGGGAGACGGGCCTTGGTCAGGGAGGTGACCAAGAACCCGAGAGTTCTTGAGTTCCTCTGTGGAGATGGGAGAACCATCCATAAGAACAACCATCTCTGCAGCACTCCACCAATCAGGCCTTTATGGTTGATTTCCCAGACGGAAGCCACTCCTCAGTAAAAGGCACATGACAGCCTGTTTGGAGTTTGCCAAAAGGCATCTAAAGACTCTAAGACCATGAGAAACAAGATTCTCTGGTGTGATAAAACCAAGATTGAACTCTTTGGCCTGAATGCCAAGCGTCACGTCTGGAGAAAACCCGGCACCATCCCTACGGTGAAGCATGGTGGTGGCAGCATCATGCGGTGGGGATATTTTTCAGTGGCAGAGGCTGGGAGCCTAGTCAGGATCAAGGCAAAGATGAACGGAGCAAAGTACAGAGAGATCCTTGATGAAAACATGCTCCAGGGCGCTCAAGACTACTGACTGGGGCTCAGGTTCACCTTCCAACAGGACAACGACCCTAGGCACACAGCCAAGACAAAGCAGGCTTCGGGACAAGTCTCTGAACATTCTTGTGTGGCCCTCCCAGACGCCGGATTTGAACCCGATCAAACATCTCTGGAGAGACCTGAAAAAAGTTGTGCAGCAACGCTCCCCATCCAACCTGACAGACCTTGAGAGGATCTGCAGAGAAGAATGGGAGAAACTCCCCAAATACAGGTTTGCCAAGCTTGTAGCACCATACCCAAGAAGACTCAATGCTGTAATTGCTGCCAAAGGTGCTTCAACAAAGTACTGAGTAGAAGGTCTGAATACTTATGTAGATGTGATATTTCAGTTTTTTTTTATTAAAGTAGCAAAAATGTCTAAAAACCAGATTTTGCTTTGTCATTATGGCCTATTGTGTGTAGATTGATGAGGAAAATGTATTTAGAATAAGGCTGTAATGTAACAAAGGCACTGTAGTATGTCCACATGTTGCACACAGAACTCTAGACTACACCGGCTGTTACTGGCCCAAGTAAACAGTGACCTGCAGAGACAGAAGGCAATGAAGAGAAAGAGTGCATTTTTAAAAACTATAGTGGGGACCAGATGTAATAAGTAAAAAAATGAGAGGAAACAAAAAAGCATGAGGTAAAGTTAAAGGGGGAGAAAGTGCAAGAGAAGAGCGAGAAGGGGTGCCATGATAGAGAGAATAGACAAACTGTTGAACAACCACTAGAGTCTAAGTCAGGCTGCCTTGCGAGTTCTGGAGAGGAGGAAAGGTACA
This sequence comes from Oncorhynchus kisutch, assembly GCF_002021735.2. Lineage (NCBI taxonomy): Eukaryota > Metazoa > Chordata > Actinopteri > Salmoniformes > Salmonidae > Oncorhynchus > Oncorhynchus kisutch. The sequence continues at coordinate 5,617,889 of NC_034175.2, read as the reverse complement.
GAGTGAGAAGGGGAGGGAGGAAGAGAGAGAAAGAGAGTGTGAGAGAACCAATAGCAGAAGGTCAAACTGTTTGGCCAAATTGTGCTTTAAGGTATGGAGAGGTAGAGTGGTAAAGAGAGAGGAAGCCAGGGAGAGGAGGCAGAGAGGGAGAGAAGTAGAGAGTGAGGGAGGGAGCCAGGGAGAGAGGGAGGCAGAGAGTGAGAGATGTAGAGAGGGAGGGAAGTAGAGAGGGGGAGGGAGACAGGGACAGAGGGAGGCAGAGAGTGAGAGATGTAGAGAGGGAGGGAGAGAGACAGGGACAGAGGGAGGCAGAGAGTGAGAGATGTAGAGAGGGAGGGAGGAAGCCAGGAAGAGAGGGAGGCAGAGAGGGAGAGAAGGAGAGAGTGGGAGGGAGGGAGCCAGGGAGAAAGGTAGGCAGAGAGTGAGAGATGTAGAGAGGGAGGTAGGGAGCCAGGGAGAGAGGTAGGCAGAGAGTGAGAGAAGTAGAGAGTGGGAGGGAGGGAGAGAGCCAGGGAGAGGAGGCAGAGAGTGAGAGATGTAGAGAGGGAGGGAGGAAGCCAGGGAGAGAGGGAGGCAGAGAGGGAGAGATGTAGAGAGGGAGGGAGGAAGCCAGGGAGAGGGGGGGCAGAGAGGGAGAGATGTAGAGAGGGGGAGGGAGCCAGGGAGAGAGGGAGTCAGAGAATGAGAGAAGTAGAGAGGGGGGAGAGAGGGAGCCAGGGAGAGAGGGAGGCAGAGAGAATGAGAGAAGTAGAGAGGAGGAGGGAAGGAGCCACGGTGGCAGTGTAGCCCCCAGAGCTGATGATGTATGTGTTGTGTAAATAGATGGGCCTGGGGTCTATTTATAAAGTCATCTGGAGTGGCCCTTAGCTGGGGTTAGCACAGACCTCCCTTCCTGACACACACATACACACTCGCATGCACACGCAAACACACAAGCACATACATGCACACACACACAAATGAACGCACGCACTCACACACGCTGAGGATTTGTAGTTTTTCTATTTGTGTTAATTGGTATACAGTTCAGTCTGCCCACTATCAACCAATAAATGCTGCTACGTAACTGGTAGCATTGGCTTTGCATTCAATTAGGGGTCAAGTCTACATAGGCTACTGACAGGCTAACAGCATGGCATGGTTGGGTCTGGGCTATTAGGGTAACATTCAGGGAGGTCATTTTTCATCTGTTGGCATCATTCTCAGTGACAGAAATGGGACAGGTCCAGAGTTCCTTCTGCTGCAGGGTATAGTTATTGTACTCAGGGGGACAGTTAAGAAGGTCAAGGGTCATGGAGGCAGATCTCTCCACAGCAGGTTATTATATTCGTCAGTTGTGGCAGTGACATAACTTTAAAAGGAGCCTGTCCTGTAGTTAGGTGTTAGGGTCAGTTGTTGCTAAGGCAGTGACATAACTTTAACAGGAGCCTGTCCTGTAGTTAGGTGTTAGGGTCAGTTTTTGCCAAGGCAGTGACATAACTTTAACAGGAGCCTGTCCTGTAGTTAGGTGTTAGGGTCAGTTGTTGCTAAGGCAGTGACATAACTTTAGAGGAGCCTGTCCTGTAGTTAGGTGTTAGGGTCAGTTGTTGCTAAGGCAGTGACATAACTTTAGAGGAGCCTGTCCTGTAGTTAGGTGTTAGGGTCAGTTGTTGCTAAGGCAGTGACATAACTTTAGAGGAGCCTGTCCTGTAGTTAGGTGTTAGGGTCAGTTGTTGCTAAGGCAGTGACATAACTTTAGAGGAGCCTGTCCTGTAGTTAGGTGTTAGGGTCAGTTGTTGCTAAGGCAGTGACATAACTTTAGAGGAGCCTGTCCTGTAGTTAGGTGTTAGGGTCAGTTGTTGCTAAGGCAGTGACATAACTTTAGAGGAGCCTGTCCTGTAGTTAGGTGTTAGGGTCAGTTGTTGCTAACATCAGCAGTGTAATAATGGTGCCTGATTGACCTGCTTCTAATGAAACACCCTGATAAGCTCTAATTCCTAACGTGGGTGAAGAGGGCAGATAGGGGCCATATGAGATTGAATACTGAGCTTGGAACAGCCAGGGTATTAGGTATTATTTACTGCTAATGGTAGCCAAGTGTGTGTGTGTGTGTGTGTGTGTGTGTGTGTGTGTGTGTGTGTGTGTGTGTGTGTGTGTGTGTGTGTGTGTGTGTGTCCACATCTCTAGTTCCAGTACTGGCTTCTTACTGTCCCAAGGTCTTAAAGGTCCAATGCAGCTGTTTTTATGTCAATATCAAATCATTTCTGGGTAACAATTCAATACCTTACTGTGATTGTTTTCAATGATCTCAGTGATCACTGTCCTACTGCATTTATTAGTGATGTCAAACAGATTAACACTGATCCTCAAATAATCATGACGAGAAATGTTTTAAATTCCAACAAGCTTTCTTCATAATGTATTACTCTGACATTTCCTCTATCAGCCACAGTGCCTTGCAAAAGTATTCACACCCCTTGGCATTTTTCCTATTTTGTTGTATTACAACCTGTAATGTAAATTGATTTTTATTTAGATTTCATGTAATGAACATATACAAAATAGTCCAAATTGGCAAAGTGAAATGAATAAAATAACTTGTTTCAACAACAAACTGTCACGCCTTGGTCATAGTGTTTTGTGTTTTCGTTATATATTTTGGTCAGGCCAGGGTGTGACATGGGTTTGTGTGTTGTGTTTCGTATTGGGGTTTTATAGGATTTGGGATTGCTATGATTAGGGGTGTGTCTAGTTGGGCTTGGCTGCCTGAGGCGGTTCTCAATCTGGAGTCAGGTGATTCTCGTTGCCTCTGATTGGGAACCGTATTTAGGTAGCCTGAGTTTCGCTTTGTGTTTCGTGGGTGATTGTTCCTGTCTCTGTGTAGTGTTCACCAGATAGGCTGTATTAGGTTTCACGTTCCGTTTGTTGTTTTTGTATTTATTAAGTTATTTCAGGTATCGTCACTTTTTTCATTAAAGACATGAGTAACCACCACGCTGCATTTCGGTCCTCTCTTTCAACAAACGAAGAACGCCGTTACAGAATCACCCACCACACACGAACCAAGCAGATTGGTAACAGGCAGCGACGGCAGGAGCAGCGAAAGGAGGACGTTATGGACAGCAATGGCATGGAGTATACGACGTGGGAAGAAATCGACAGGTGGGCGGCCGACCCAGGGAGAGTGCAGGAGCCCGCCTGGGATTCGCTGGAGCAGTGCGAAGAAGGCTATAGGCGAATGGAGTTGGAGAAACAGACACGGCGGCGCAGAGCGAAACCCGAGAGTCACCCCAAAAAATGTATTGGGGGGGGGGGGCTCAGAGGGAGAGTGGCTGAGTCAGGAGATGGACCTGAGCCAACTCTCCTTGTTTATCGTGAGGAGCCAAGGAGGAGACCAGAACCAGAGCCGGTGTTAGAGGTGAGCGAAGCAGAGACTGTGAAGGAGTTAATGGGGAAAGTGGAGTGGAGAGTAATGAGGGAGTTGCTAGCTTGGTGCTATAGATATCATATTCGTCCGACGGATCGTGTCGGGGATTTGATGGCACCTGGGTTAGCGCTCCATACTCGTCCTGAGGTGCGTGTTAGTCGGCTGGTGAAGTTGGTGCCAGCCTCACGCACCAGGCCTCCTGTGCACATCCCTAGCCTTGCACATCCTGTGCCACCTCCACACACCAGTCCTCCGGTAGCAGCTCCCCGCACCAGGCTTCCTGTGCGTGTCCTCGCTCCAGTATCACCAGTGCCCGCACCACGCATCAGGCCCACAGTGCGCCTCGCCTCTCCTGCGCTGTCGGAGTCTCCCGCCTCTCCAGCGCTGTCGGAGCCTTTCTCCTCTCCTGCGCTGCTGGAGTCTCCCGCCTGTTTAGCGCAGCCAGAGACTTTCTCCTCTCCTGCGCTGCCGGAGCCTCCTGCCTGCCTGAAGCAGCCAGAGCTGTCAGTCTGCATGAAGCAGCCAGAGCTGCCAGTCTGCAAGGAGCTGTCAGCCTGCATGGAGCAGTCAGAGCTGCCAGTCTGCAAGGAGCTGTCAGTCTGCAAGGAGCTGCCAGTCTGCAGGGTGCTGTCAGCCTGCATGGAGCAGTCAGAGCTGTCAGTCTGCATGAAGCAGCCAGAGCTGTCAGTCTGCAAAGAGCTGCCAGTCTGCAGGGAGCTGTCAGTCTGCAAGGAGCTGTCAGCCTGCATGGATCAGTCAGAGCTGTCAGTCTGCAAGGAGCTGCCAGTCTGCAGGGTGCTGTCAGCCTGCATGGAGCAGTCAGAGCTGTCAGTTTGCATGAAGCAGCCAGAGCTGCCAGTCTGCAAAGAGCTGCCAGTCTGCAAGGAGCTGCCAGTCTGCAGGGTGCTGTCAGCCTGCATGGAGCAGTCAGAGCTGTCAGTCTGCATGAAGCAGCCAGAGCTGCCAGTCTGCAAGGAGCTGCCAGTCTGCAAGGAGCTGCCAGTCTGCAAGGAGCTGTCAGTCTGCAAGGAGCTGCCAGTCTGCAGGGTGCTGTCAGCCTGCATGGAGCAGTCAGAGCTGTCAGTCTGCATGAAGCAGCCAGAGCTGCCAGTCTGCAAGGAGCTGCCAGTCTGCAAGGAGCTGCCAGTCTGCAAGGAGCTGCCAGTCTGCAAGGAGCTTCCAGTCTGCAAGGAGCTGTCAGTCTGCAAGGAGCTGTCAGCCTGCGTGGAGCAGTCAGAGCTGTCAGTCTGCAAGGAGCTGTCAGTCTGCAGGGAGCTGTCAGTCTGCAAGGAGCTGCCAGTCTGCAGGGTGCTGTCAGCCTGCATGGAGCAGTCAGAGCTGTCAGTCTGCATGAAGCAGCCAGAGCTGTCAGTCTGCAAGGAGCTGCCAGTCTGCAAGGAGCTGCCAGTCTGCAAGGAGCTGCCAGTCTGCAAGGAGCTGTCAGTCTGCAAGGAGCTGTCAGCCTGCGTGGAGCAGTCAGAGCTGTCAGTCTGCAGGGAGCTGCCAGTCTGCGGGGAGCTGTCAGTCTGCAGGGAGCTGTCAGTCTGCAAGGAGCTGCCAGTCTGCAGGGTGCTGTCAGCCTGCGTGGAGCGGTCAGAGCTGTCAGTCTGCATGAGCAGCCAGAGCTGCCAGTCTGCAAGGAGCTGTCAGCCTGCATGGAGCAGTCAGAGCTGTCAGTCTGCATAGAGCAGCTAGATCCGCCAGTCAGCCATGATCTTCTAGATCTGCCAGTCAACCAGATTCTTCCAGATCAGCCTGTCAACCAGAATCTTCCAGATCTGCTAGTCAACCAGAATCTTCCAGATCTGCTAGTCAACCTGAATCTTCCAGATCCGCCAGTCAGCCATGATCTTCTAGATCTGCCAGTCAACCAGATTCTTCCAGATCAGCCTGCCAACCAGAATCTTCCAGATCTGCTAGTCAACCAGAATCTTCCAGATCTGCTAGTCAACCAGAATCTTCCAGATCTGCTAGTCAACCTGAATCTTCCAGATCCGCCAGCCAGCCAGGATCTACCGGAGCCTACTACCTACCTGAGCTTCATCTCAGTACTGGGCTTCCTCTCAGTACTGGGCTTCCTCTCCGTACTGGGCTTCCCCTCTGTTCCGGGCTTCCCCTCTGTTCCGGGCTGCTCCTCAGTTCCGGGCTGCCCCTCAGTTCCGGGCTGCCCCTCAGTTCCGAGCTGCCTCAGTCCCGAGCTGCCCCTCAGTCCCGAGCTGCCCCTCAGTCCCGAGCTGCCCCTCAGTCCCGAGTTGCCCCTCAGTCCCGAGCTGCCCCTCAGTCCCGAGCTGCCCCTCAGTCCCGAGCTGCCCCTCAGTCCCGAGCTGTCCCTCAGTCCCGAGATGCCCCTCAGTCACGAGCTGCTCCTCAGTTCTGTGGGGTTCTGGGTGAGGACTATTAGGCCATGGTCGGCGGCGAGGGTGGATTATCCCAGGACGCAAAGGGGAGGAACTAGGACATTAATGAAGTGGGGTCCACGTCCCGAGCCGGAGCCGCCACCAAGGACAGACGCCCACCCGGACCCTCCCTATGGTTTTGAGGTGCGTCCGGGAGTCCGCACCTTGGGGGGGGGGGGGGGGGGGTTCTGTCACGCCTTGTTCATAGTGTTTTGTGTTTTCGTTATATATTTTGGTCAGGCCAGGGTGTGACATGGGTTTGTGTGTTGTGTTTCGTATTGGGGTTTTATAGGATTTGTGATTGCTATGATTAGGGGTGTGTCTAGTTGGGCTTGGCTGCCTGAGGCGGTTCTCAATCTGGAGTCAGGTGATTCTCGTTGCCTCTGATTGGGAACCGTATTTAGGTAGCCTGAGTTTCACTTTGTGTTTCGTGGGTGATTGTTCCTGTCTCTGTGTAGTGTTCACCAGATAGGCTGTATTAGGTTTCACGTTCCGTTTGTTGTTTTTGTATTTATTAAGTTATTTCATGTATCGTCACTTTTTTCGTTAAAGACATGAGTAACCACCACGCTGCATTTCGGTCCTCTCTTTCAACAAACGAAGAACGCCGTTACACAAACAAAAAAAAGTCAAATGGAGAAGTGGTGCGTGCATATGTATTCACCCCCTTTGCTATGAAGCCCCCAAATAAGATCTTACCTTCAGAAGTCACATAATTGGTTAAATAAAGTTCACCTGTGTGCAATCTAAGTGTCACATGATCTGTCACATGATCTCAGTATATATACACACCTGTTCTGAAAGGCCCCAGAGTCTGCAACACCACTAAGCAAGGGGCACCACCAAGCAAGCGGCACTATGAAGACCAAGGAGCTCTCCATACAGGTTGCGGACAGCTCAGGTTTGGGTTATAAAAAAATATCAGAAACTTTGAACATCCCACGGAGCACCATTAAATCCATTATTAAAAGAAAAGAATATGGCACCACAACAAACCTGCCAAGTGAGGGCCGCCCACCAAAACTCACCGACCAGGCAAGGAGGGCATTAATCAAAGAGGCAACAAAGAGACCAAAGATAACCCTGAAGGAGCTGCAAAGCTCCACAGCGGAGACTGGAGTATCTGTGCATAGGACCACTTTAAGCCTTACACTCCACAGAGCTGGAAGAGTTGCCAGAAAAAGCCATTGCTTATGTTCACCATAAGGCATATGGGAGACTCCCCAAACATATGGAAGAAGGTATTCTTGTCAGATGAGACTAAAATTGAGCTTTTTGGCCATCAAGGAAAGCGCTATGTCTGGTGCAAACCCAACACCTCTCATCAGCCTGAGAACAACATGATTTTCATCGGCAGGGACTGGGAAGCTGGTCAGAATTGAAGGAATGGTGGATGGCGCTAAATACAGGGAAATTCTTGAGGGAATTAGTCTTCCAGAGATTTGAGACTGGGACGGAGGTTCACCTTCCAGCAGGACAATGACACTAAGCATACTGCTAAAGCAACACTCACATGGTTTAAGGGGAAACATTTAAATGTATTGGAATGGCCTACTCAAAGCCCAGACCTCAATCCAATTGAGAATCTGTGGTATGACTTAAAGAATGCCGTACACCAGCGGAACCCATCCAACTTGAAGGAGCTGGAGCAGTTTTGCCTTGAAAAAGTGGCTAGATGTGCCAAGCTTATGTTATTTCCTGTTTGCTTCAAAATAAAAATATTTTACATCTTAAAAGTGGTAGGCATGTTGTGTAAATCAAATGATACAAACCCCCCAAAAATCTATCTGAATTCAAGGTTGTAAGGCAACAAAATAGGAAAAATTCCAAGGCTTGGGCCAAGGCTGGGTCAAGGCTGGGTCCAGACCTGGGTCAAGGCTGGGTCAAGGCTGGGCCAAGGCTGGGTCAAGGCTGCGTCAAGTATAGAAAAAATGACTCTGTAGCTGATTTGCAGCTTTTCAGGCAATTGGGAAATTGATGCACTTTCGCAAATTAGGCCAGCTAAATCTATCTACTGTCTAAGTTCCATCTCAGACTGCTGGTGATCCGTCTACATGTTGGAAAACAGTTAATGCGCTGAAGAGTGGAAATCCCACTCCTTCCTTGCCTAAGCAAATTGTGTCAGACTCTGGGATCATTACTAAGAAAAGTGAGATGTGATGCTTTTAATCATTTTATCTCTGCAGGCTTTTTATTGTAAAAAAAATTGTGGTTTAATTGGCCCTGGTCAGCGAGTCGACTGCCTGCCCCTCTCCCCACCTCTAGTTGTCTCAATGGAAGTTCTGGCAACTTCTAATGAATCTTTGTTTTCATTTCATCAACTTTCTACTTTTGATGTGCTAGACACCTTAAGCAAGATTGAAGTAAAAAATAAATGGGGGTCTGATTTGCTTGATCATTTCTTGCTGCAGATTTCTGCTCCTCTGATTGCAGAGTATTTATTTTTTAAATAACCTTCAAATTATTTCTGGTACCATCCCCCGGGTTTTGAAAGGTGGTGGAGACCTGTGTGACTTAAATAATTACCACCCCACTTCCTAACTCTCTTGCCTAGCACAAATGATCAAATCCTTGGTAAATACTCAACTTAGATCCCTTTCAACTATGAAATGTATTCTAAAATGAACACCAGTCAGGTAGGTTTCAGACCTGATCATAGCACCATTTCTGCTACTTCTTTGGTTAACTGATGTTCTTAATTGTTTGGATCAGAAGAAACACTGTTCGGCCCTTTTTATTGATATGTCTAAAGCCTTCGACACAATTACTTACTCAGAGGCTTTCATCAATTGGCCTGGACCAGGCTGCGTGTAGCTGGTTTGGAAATGATTTAAAGGACAGAACAGAGTGTATTTACTGATGGTGTTAAATCAGGTATTCTGGGCGTAACAAAGCGTGTCCCACAGGGATCGATTCTTGGTCCAGTTAATTTCACTATTTACATGAACAATATTAGTTTATCTGTTAAAAAAATAAATAAAGAAATGACTTTCACCTGTATGCAGCTGACACTGTGGTGAATGCTTTTGCCCCCACAGCTGACCAGCCTCTGTCAAATCTTCAATCTGTCTTTATAGCCCTGTAGAAGGCCTTTGTTGAACTGATATTGGTCATTAATACAGGTAAAACCAAGTATATGTTATTTCCCAAAATGTATCTGATGCATACATACTTTGGATGGTGCCCACATTGATCGTGTCCCTGTTTATGACTACCTGGGTAACTGGATTGATGAAAAAGTATCTTTCAAAAAGCATGTTGATGAGTTAATTAAGAAATGTATTATTATTTCAATAATTATTAGTCTTCATCTACAGGAACAGGTCCGGTCTTGTGTTAAATAGCAGAAAACAAATAATCCGGTCAACATTCATTCCGGTTATTGACTATGGCCATATCTAATGAATCCAGCTGCCACTGTATTGAAGCCATTGTACACAGTTTATCATAGCACAGTGCGCTTTATTACAACGATATGTTCTGTACACATCATTGCATTTTGTATCAGAAAGTAGGCTGGCCCTCCTTGAAGTCTCAAAGATCAATGCATAGATGCGGTAAAAAGGTAAATCGAAATCGAACAAAACAATGGAATTACTATGGAATCGTGTGGGGTAAAGGGCCGTGGGAGAAAGATCCCGAATTTCCTCATTGCTCCCCAGCAAAATTAGCCTACATTTAGGCTATTGTGTATATGACATCTCACTCTATGTTGGGGTCAAAATCTGAGTATAAAGCTTGTATGGATGCCAACCCCAAAACATGTTCATGTCATCGTCACCAATCAACTTCATTACAGTTACAAATGACTTTGACTACCACCACTGATTTCTGTATGCTAGCTATGCTAACCAGTTTATACAGGAGTTAGCATTTAGCAGTCACTTCTTCTAAACCTGAAAAGGGACTTTTTGTTGTTGTTATGCAACAAAAACAAACAAATATATACAAATCGGACTTAAGTAACCACATTGTGGGCCTGTTACAACATATAAATCATGACAAATTTGACCAATATCCACTTTGTTAGTTCAGATGTTTTGATTGTGCGCCAATCTGGTCTGCGTTCCATTGACTCCTTTACCTCATCTGTCTCTTTCAGTCTATAAAGCACTCTTGCATTAACTTCTGCCATACCTTACCAACCTTCAGACGTATAAGTTACCAGACCCCGACTCAGACCCCGACTCAGACCCAGACTCAGACCCCGACTCAGACTCAGGGACAGACCCCGACTCAGACCCTGACTCAGACTCAGGGACAGACCCCGACTCAGACTCAGACCCCGACTAAGGGACAGACTCAGACCCCAACTCAGACCCAGACTCAGACCCAGACTCAGACCCCGACTCAGACCCAGACTCAGACCCCAACTCAGGGACAGACTCAGACCCCAACTCAGACCCAGACTCAGACCCCGACTCAGACCTCGACTCAGACTCAGGGACAGACCCCGACTCAGACCCCGACTCAGACCCAGACTCAGACCCAGACTCAGACCCCGACTCAGGGACAGATAACCTATTTTTTGTCCTCATGGAAAATGACCTCCAAAAGTCCTTAAAGTTGCCAGATTTGGTGCCTCCAAGAAAATTCAGTCGGATGTAAGAGGACCTTTTTTCCTGAAGAATGTGTTTGTTGATTGCTTTTTGTGTTTTGTGTTTGCTTTTCATGTATTGATGTGTATATAGATATGTATAGTAAAACTGTTGTTTATTGATGTGTATATAGATATGTATAGTAAAACTGTTGTTTATTGATGTGTATATAGATATATATAGTGTAATGGTTGTTTATTGATGTGTATATAGATATGTATAGTAAAACTGTTGTTTGTTGATGTGTATAAAGATATGTATAGTAAAACTTGTTTGTTGATGTGTATAAAGATATATATATATATATATATATATATATATATATATGTAAAGGGAAACTGTTGTTTATTGATGTGCTGTTTATTGATGTTTGACAGATCATCTTTGTAAATAAGAATGAGTTCTTAATTGACTTACTTGTATAAATAATAAAGGTGATATTTAAAAAACATGTAAACAGTCAAAAATAAACAAAAATAGCTTCTTAGCAAAGAGCCATTTCTGGGTGGGGAGGCGACACTGAAAATGCTGCTATTGGCAGAGAGGTTTGGACTGCACATCAATCAACATTTTTGTAAATGTGCCAGATATAGCCAGCTAGCTAACTGGAGAGTCTTGGCAGGTAGATACACAAAAAAACACATACATTTTCCCCAAAAATTGGAAAGTATTCCCTTGACTTTTTCCACATTTTGTTACATTACAGCCTTATTCTAAAACGTTTGTTTTTTAAAAATCTCATCAATCTACACACAATACCGCATAATGACAAATTCTGGGTGGGGAGGCGACACTGAAAAAGCTGTTATTGGAAGAGAGGTTTGGACTGCACATCGGAGTGGTGCTGCACAGTAATTTTCAGGTCTCTCCAGAGATGTTCAATTGGGTTCAAGTCCTGGCGGCTCTGGCTGGGCCACTCAAGGACATTCAAAGACTCCTGCATTGTCTTGGCTGTGTGCCTAGGGTCGTTGTCCTGTTGTAAGGTGAATCTTCACCCTCGTTTGAGGTCCTGAGTGCTCTGGAGCAGGTTTTCATCAAGGATCTCTCTGTACTTTGCCTCGATCCTGACTAGTCTCCCATTCTCTGCCGCTGAAAAACATCCCCACAACATGATGCTGCCACCACCATGCTTCACTGTAGGGATGGTGCCGGGTTTCCTCCAGACATGATGCTGCCACCACCATGCTTCACTGTAGGGATGTTGCCGGGTTTCCTCCAGGGGTGACGCTTGACATTCAGGCCAAAGAGTTCAATCTTGGTTTTATCACACCAGAGAATCTTGTTTCTTATGGTCTGAGAGTCTTTAGATGCCTTTTGGCAAACTCCAAGCGGGCTGTCATGTGCCTTTTACTGAGGAGTGGCTTCCGTCTGGCCACTCTACCATAAAGGCCTGATTGGTGGAGTGCTGTAGAGATGGTTGTCCTTCTGGAAAGTTCTCCCATCTCCACAGAGGAACTCTAGAGCTCTGTCAGAGTGACCATCGAGTCCTTGTTCAATTCCCTGACTAAGGCCCTTCTCCTCCGACTGCTCAGTTTGGCCGGGCGAACAGCTCTAGGAAGAGTCTTAGTGGTTCCAAATTTCATCCATTTAAGAATTATGAAGGCCACTGTGTTCTTGGGGACCTTTAATGCTGCAGACATTTTTTGGTACCCTTCCCCAGATCTGTGCCTCGACACAATCCTGTCTCTGAGCTCTATGGACAATTCCTTCGACCTCATGGCTTGATTTTTGCTCTGACATGCACTGTCAACTGTGCCTTTCCAAATCATGTCCAATCAATTTAATTTACCACAGATGGACTCCAATAAAGTTGTAGAAACATCTCAAGGATGATCAATGGAAACAGGATGCACCTGAGCTCAATTTTGAGTCTCATAGCAAAGGGTCTGAATACTTATGTAAATAAGGTATTTATGTTTTTCTTTTTTATAGATTTGTACAAAAAAAATGTAAACCTGTTTTTGCTTTGTCATTATGGGGTAGTGTGTGTAGATTGCTGAGGATTTTTTTTATTTAATCAATTTTATACTAAGGCTGTAACGTAACAAAATATGGAGTCGGAATACTTTCCCGAAGGCTCTGTATATGGTGTCGACAGTGTTCCACAGGGATGCTGGCCCATGTTGACTCCAATGCTTTCCACAGTTGTGTCAAGTAGGCTGGATGACCTTTGGGTGGGGCACCATTCTTGATACACACAGGAAACTATTGAGCTTGAAAAACCCAGCAGCATTGCAGTTCTGGACACACTCAAACGGTGCGCCTCATTCTAAACGAGCACTGGGTACATGATACATATTGATTAACATGATATGTCCATTTGGTTTGGCGGAGCAAATAAAGGAATAACATAGCAGTTTGTCAAGACATCCACCGAAGTCGGTCCCTCTCCTTGTTCGGGCGGCATTCGGCGGTTGACGTCACCGGTCTTCTAGCCATCGCCGATCCACTTTTAATTGTTAATTTGTTTTGTCTTTGTTTTCTACACACCTGGTTTCTATTCCCCAATTACATGTTCATTATTTAACCCTCTGTTTCCCACATGTTAGTGTGCGTGTTTATTGATTGTTCATGTCGGTACTTGTTGGCTGGTTATGTTTGCCGGGTTATGTATTTACGGACGTTATTTTCGAGTTACCGGTATTTCTCCGCACCTTGAGTATTGTCTGTATACTGGTGCTGTCATGGAATTAAATACCTTATACACTCATTTCTGCTCATTCCTGCACCTGATTCACTGCACCAGTTACCCACCACCTGACACAGTTGCCTTGAGGCAGATGAACACTTCCCCCCTAGACAATCTTTTGGCAATGTGGTGGCCTGCCTTTGCTGAAGCAGGTAAGGGAGCATTCTCTCCCCATTCTGCACAGTGGACACTGGGGTTGTCTCCAGACCCCCCAGCAGTGCAGTCATTTTCTCTCCATGCCTGTGAAAGGGTCAGAGCACACCCTCTCCTTTCCAGGCTCTGGAGAGAGCCTGGAACTAGGTCCTCTAGAAAGAGGACCTAGTTCCCAAGGTGGAATTCCGAGTTGGATGACTATTCAAATAGATTATTCCCAGTCGGAGCAGTGGTGTAGTGGTGTAGTGGTGCCTGGAGAAGTGGGTATACTCTAATATTGCAACAAAAAAATCTAACCGGCCGCCAGGCGAAGGAAAGGCGCCCTGTGTGAAAAATTCTATGAGAAACAGTGACATACACTCTGAACGACCTAAAATCATGAATCCCATATTGGTCTGTCACAGTCAGGCCAACCCAAGCTGTACCGTGCAGAAGGCTAATAGTAGGCCTACTATTGGAACAGATAAACTGAGTCAGAAATTCACAGGTTTCAGAAGTCCCACTTTTTTTCTCCCGAAAAATTGGATGTTCTAAGTCCATAACAGTGCTTAAACCATATCAGGAGACCTCTTTTGAGGTCTGGGAAAAATCTCAGAAATGTTGCTTTTTAGAGTAGTTACCCTTTAATTCAAGTGTGCAGGCACCTAGCATCATTGTTTGCGGTGTTTCTGTAGCACATGAGATGGAATTTGTCAAATAAATGGCCACTGGATTGACGCAAATAACATCATGGTATCATTCTGCAGTGGGGTAAAGTACTTAGTAGTAATACTTGAAACTACTACTTAAGTAGTTTTTTTGGGCATCTGTACTTTACTATTTATATTTTTGACAACTTTTAGTTTTACTTCACTACATTCTTAAAGAAAAGTATGTACTTTTTACTCCATACATTTTCCCTGACACCAAAAAGTACTCGTTACATTTTCAACCCTTAGCAGAACAGAAATATCGTCCAATTCACACAGTTATCAAGAGAAAATCGCTGGTCATGCCTACTGCCTCTGATCTGGCAGACTCACTGAACACACATACTTCGTTTATTTTTATTTTTTAGAGAACAAGTTGCTTGTTTTGACAGTTGTAAATGGTTTGCTTGATATAAGGAATTTGAAATTATTTATATACTTTCACTTTAGATACTTAAGTATATTTGAGCAATTACATTTGCTTTTGATACTTAAGTATATTTTAAACCAAATACTTTCAGACTTTTACTCAAGTAGGATTTTACTGGGTGACTTTCACTTTTACTTGAGTCATTTTCGGGTATCTTTACTTTTACTCAGGGATGACAATTGGGTACTTTTTCCACCACCGTCATTCTGACAGGTAGGCTTCTTCGTAGCTAGTTAACATTTCATCTACCAGAATATGGTTAGACCTATCATTAGCATCGCTGTCATTAGTAAACCTGGATGTTGTATTTCATATTATGACGCATGTCTTACCTTGATTCAAACTAGCCTATAGCCAAAATCCCACCACAGAAACGTGGAGGCAATTATTATTCTAGCAGCTAAAGGCATTATCCTAATCATATTAGCAACTCATGATAGTTGTTGCATGTTTAAATCCCCCCTCTTTCTAATGGATATTTCCATGTCTGTCAATGAAATCTCTTGCGTGTGCAGGTGCCCATTTCAGAACGGTGTTTCCCGCAAATGCATTTTGGAACATTCACGGGTAGGCCTACTGCCGTGTGTACATTGCTGCTCCTAAAATGTGAATAAATAAAAGTTTATCAACATAAGCTAAACATTCCGATCTTTTCCATCAGCCCTATTAATTGATACGATGTATAGCTCCACTCCACTACTTTAATAAGTATCAGTCGGGATTAGTGCCCCGGTCAAACCTGGGAACTCTGGGGGGGATGTTACGGTTTTCTAAGTGTGGTGAAGGAGAGTCGGACCAAACTGCAGCGTGTCGATTGCGATCCATGTTTATTTAAACAAACGTAAACACGACTAAACATGAACACTACAAAAACAATAAACGAAACGAAAACCGAAAACAGCCTATACTTGTGTCAACTAACATCAAACAAGGACATCAAGACACTCAGGACAAATAGGACAATCACCCACGACAAACTCAAAGAATATGGCTGCCTAAATATGGTTCCCAATCAGAGACAACGATAAGCACCTGCCTCTAATTGAGAACCACTCCAGACAGCCATAGACCTTGCTAGATAACCCCACTAGCTACAATCCCAAAAACATACACACCAAAACCCCAAGACAAAACACACCACAATACAAAAACTCCATGCCACACCCTGGCCTGACCAAATACATGAAGAAAACACAAAATGCTTAGACCAGGGCGTGACAGAACCCCCCCCCCCCTAAGGTGCGGACTCCCGAACGCACCTCAAAACAATAGGGAGGGTCCGGGTGGGCTTCTGTCCATGGTGGCGGCTCCGGCGCGGGACGTGGAACCCACTCAGTTAATGTCTTAGTCCCCTCTCCTCGCGTCCCTGGATAGACCACCCTCGCCGCCGACCATGGCCTAGTAGTCCTCACCCAGAACCCCACTGGGCTGAGGAGCAGATCGGGACTGAAGGACAGCTCGGGACTGAGGGGAAGCTCGGGACTGAGGGGAAGCTCGGGACTGAGGGGAAGCTCGGGAGTGAGAGGAAGCTCGGGAGTGAGAGGAAGCTCGGGAGTGAGAGAAAGCTCGGGAGTGAGAGAAAGCTCGGGAGTGAGAGAAAGCTCGGGAGTGAGAGAAAGCTCGGGAGTGAGAGAAAGCTCGGGAGTGAGAGAAAGCTCAGGAGTGAGAAGAAGCTCAGGCAGGTAGATAGATCTACCAGATCCTGGCTGGCTGGCGGTTTCAGCAGGTCCTGGCTGACTGGCAGATCCAGGCTGACTGGCAGGTCTGGAAGATCCAGGCTGACTGGCAGATCTGGAAGAGTCTGGTTGACTGGCAGATCTGGAAGAGTCTGGTTGACTGGCAGATCTGGAAGAGTCTGGTTGACTGGCAGATCTGGAAGAGTCTGGTTGACTGGCAGATCTGGAAGAGTCTGGTTGACTGGCAGATCTGGAAGAGTCTGGTTGACTGGCAGATCTGGAAGAGTCTGGTTGACTGGCAGATCTGGAAGAGTCTGGTTGACTGGCAGATCTGGAAGAGTCTGGTTGACTGGCAGATCTGGAAGAGTCTGGTTGACTGGCAGATCTGGAAGAGTCTGGTTGACTGGCAGATCTGGAAGAGTCTGGTTGACTGGCAGATCTGGAAGAGTCTGGCTGACTGGCAGATCTGGAAGAGTTTGGTTGACTGGCAGATCTGGAAGAGTCTGGTTGACTGGCAGATCTGGAAGAGTCTGGCTGACTGGCAGATCTGGAAGAGTCTGGTTGACTGGCAGATCTGGAAGAGTCTGGTTGACTGGCAGATCTGGAAGAGTCTGGCTGACTGGCAGATCTGGAAGAGTCTGGCTGACTGGCAGATCTGGAAGAGTCTGGCTGACTGGCAGATCTGGAAGAGTCTGGCTGACTGGCAGATCTGGAAGAGTCTGGTTGACTGGCAGATCTGGAAGAGTCTGGCTGACTGGCGGATCCTGGCAGACTGAAAGATCTGGCTGCTCCATGCTGACTGGCGGCTCTGGCTGCTCCACGCTGACTGGCGTCTCTGGTGGCTCCGTGCAGACTGGCAGCTCCTTGCAGACTGGCAGCTCCTTACAGACTGGCAGCTCCTTGCAGACTGACAGCTCCGTGCAGACTGACAGCTCCTTGCAGACTGACAGCTCCTTGCAGACTGGCAGCGTCGTGCAGACTGGCAGCTCCTTGCAGACTGGCAGCTCCTTGCAGACTGGCAGCTCGGGCTGCTTCATGTAGACTGACAGCTCTGGCTGCTCCATGCAGACTGACAGCTCTGGCTGCTCCATGCAGACTGACATCTCAGGCTGCTCCATGCAGACTGACAGCTCAGGCTGCTCCATGCAGACTGACAGCTCCTTGCAGACTGGCATCTCCTTGCAGACTGGCAGTTCCATGCAGACTGGCAGCTCCTTGCAGACTGACAGCTCTGGCTGCTCCATGCAGACTGACAGCTCTGGCTGCTCCATGCAGACTGACATCTCAGGCTGCTCCATGCAGACTGACAGCTCAGGCTGCTCCATGCAGACTGACAGCTCCTTGCAGACTGGCATCTCCTTGCAGACTGGCAGTTCCATGCAGACTGGCAGCTCCTTGCAGACTGACAGCTCTGGCTGCTCTATGCAGACTGACATCTTGGGCTGCTTCATGCAGACTGGCTGCTTCATGCAGACTGGCAGCTCGGGCTGCTTCATGTAGACTGACAGCTCTGGCTGCTCCATGCAGACTGACAGCTCTGGCTGCTCCATGCAGACTGACAGCTCTGGCTGCTCCATGCAGGCTGGCAGCTCTGGCTGCGCTGAACAGGCAGGAGACTCCGGCAGCGCAGGAGAGGAGGAAGGCTCTGGCTGCGCTAAACAGGCGGGAGAATCCAGCAGCGCTGTAGAGGAGGAAAGCTCTGGCAGCGCTGAACAGGCGGGAGACTCCGGCAGCGCTGGAGAGGCGAGGCGCACTGTAGGCCTGATGCGTGGTGCTGGTACTGGTGTTACTGGACCGAGGACACGCACAGGAAGCCTGGTGCGGGGAGCTGCTACCGGAGGGCTGGAGTGTGGAGGTGGCACAGGATGGGCTATACCGTGAAGGCGTACTGGAGATCTTGAGAGCAGTGTTGGCACAGGACGTGTAAGGCTAGGGATGTGCACAGGAGGCCTGGTGCGTGAGGCTGGCACCAACTTCACCAGCCGACTAACACGCACCTCAGGACGAGTATGGAGTGCTAACCCAGGTGCCATCAAATCTCCGACACGTTCCGTCGGGCGAATTCCATGCAAAAAGCACCAACACAGCAACTCCCTCATTTCTCTCTCCTCCAATTTCCCCATTAACTCCTTCACAGTCTCTGTTTCGCTCACCTCCAACACCGGCTCTGGTTCTGGTCTCCTCCTTGGCTCCTCACGATAAACAGGGAGAGTTGGCTCAGGTCTATCTCCTGACTCAGCCACTCTCCCTCTGAGCCCCCCCCCAATAAATTTTTTGGGGTGACCCTCGGTTTTCGCTCTGCGCCGCCGTGTCTGTTTCTCCAACTCCATTCGCCTATAGCCCTCTTCGCACTGCTCTAGCGATTCCCAGGCGGGCTCAGGCACTCTCTCTGGGTCGGCCGCCCACCTGTCTATTTCATCCCACGTCGTATACTCCATGCTTCTGCTGTCCATAACCTCCTCATAACACCGCTGTTGCTGCCTTTGTTGCCTCTCCTCTTTCGGCTGCTCCTGCCTGTTGACACGCCGCTTGGTCCGTTGGTGGTGGGTGATTCTGTTACGGTTTTCTAAGTGTGGTGAAGGAGAGTCGGACCAAACTGCAGCGTGTCGATTGCGATCCATGTATATTTAAACAAACGTAAACACGACTAAACACGAACACTACAAAAACAATAAACGAAATGAAAACCGAAAACAGCCTATACTTGTGTCAACTAACATCAAACAAGGACATCAAGACACTCAGGACAAATAGGACAATCACCCACGACAAACTCAAAGAATATGGCTGCCTAAATATGGTTCCCAATCAGAGACAACGATAAGCACCTGCCTCTAATTGAGAACCACTCCAGACAGCCATAGACCTTGCTAGATAACCCCACTAGCTACAATCCCAAAAACATACACACCAAAACCCCAAGACAAAACACACCACAATACAAAAACTCCATGCCACACCCTGGCCTGACCCAATACATGAAGAAAACACAAAATACTTAGACCAGGGCGTGACAGGGGAAAAGAACTCCAACTGGGAAAAATAGTTTTGAACGGTCATCCAAGTCGGAATTCCAACTCGGGAACTCGAGCCTCTTTCTGCTCTTTCTGGAGCTCCGACTTTACGACCTGAAGATCACTGACGTCATTCCCAGTTGTTTTGAACTGGGAAATGTCAGGATGAAAACGTCACACCATCATAAGGAAGACAACCCTCAGAGCGCCACCCATAGGAACAGCAGTGGACCAGAAAGGTCCGTTAGACCATCAACTGGACCACACCCTTATAAATCAAAATCAAATATTACATCACGTTATTCACAGCCTACCACAGAGAAGAGAAGCGCTTTCCCCCGCTTTTTTATGGAAACTCAAAGGAGTCATGCCTCTCTCGATACCAGTACCTCCTGCTGTACCAGTACCTCCTGTATACAGCCTCTCAAGATACCTCCTGCTGTACCTGTACCTCCTGTATACAGCCTCTCAAGATACCTCCTGCTGTACCAGTACCTCCTGTATACAGCCTCTCTCGATACCAGTACCTCCTGCTGTACCAGTACCTCCTGTATACAGCCTCTCTCGATACCAGTACCTCCTGCTGTACCAGTACCTCCTGTATACAGCCTCTCTCGATACCAGTACCTCCTGCTGTACCAGTACCTCCTGTATACAGCCTCTCAAGATACCTCCTGCTGTACCTGTACCTCCTGTATACAGCCTCTCAAGATACCTCCTGCTGTACCAGTACCTCCTGTATACAGCCTCTCTCGATACCTCCTGCTGTACCAGTACCTCCTGTATACAGCCTCTCTCGATACCTCCTGCTGTACCAGTACCTCCTGTATACAGCCTCTCTCGATACCTCCTGCTGTACCAGTACCTCCTGTATACAGCCTCTCAAGATACCTCCTGCTGTACCTGTACCTCCTGTATACAGCCTCTCAAGATACCTCCTGCTGTACCTGTACCTCCTGTATACAGCCTCTCTAATGCTATTTTACTGCTGCTTTTTAATTCTTTGCTATTTGTATTTTTTACTTTTACACCTGTTGTATTCTGCGCATAAAATAGGATTTGATTTAACCGCCCCAGTAGCTTTCCATAGCCCCATACACACACTGCTTGTAACTTTTTTGCTATTTTTATATAGTGACTTAAAATGAAAACTGAGTTGGCTAAAGTTTGAACTGAGGGGACTAAGCCCCCTTTAGTGCCCTCGTGGAGCCAGGTACACTTGTGGATAACCTAGTTGTTTTGCTGATTTTTGACAAAATCCCTAGGTTTGCATATTGGAAAATGTATTATTTAAAAATAATACAAGAAAAAGTGTATTAGACAAACATAGAGAAGCAAGACATGTATATAAATACAAACTGGTTTATTCAGATATTTTTACAACTTAAAGTGTCATAGAGTGATCATTATAATACTGCCTGTGTGTTGAAGGAGAACGAATTCATGTATTCTCTTAAGAGGCTAGCTGCCCCTAAGCACACATGCACACTCACGATCATGTTCAACCACGCACATACACAGGCAGGAATGGCACATGCACGCTCACACACACACATTATATTAAGTTGCACTACACTGTAGAGAACTATTACAAGGTAAAACATACAACAATATCAAAATACAGTTATCTCAATTCTATCAATACAGAGTAAGAAATGTTCAGCAAAATATTCTGAATATCAACCTCTATAAAGCAAATATTGTCTTTGAAAATGTACAGTACATCTTAAAAATTCTCGAACCTGTCTAGTATGAAACACTTTATCTCTCCCCTCTTCCCTCCCTCTCCCTCCCTTCCTCCACCGTTCCTGCCTCTCTTATTTTCCTGGCCTCCTTCTCTACCTCCTCTGCTTTCCTCTTCTCCTCTCTCTCCGTCTCCATCAACCAGGGCCCACCCAGGTAGCTGAGGATCTCATCAGGGCCTCCTCGAAGCCTGGGCTGTGGGTTAAGCAGCTCCCTGAAAAGAGACATCAACAGTGGGCTAAAGCCTTCAAACTGTGGGGCCACAGGGTTCGACTTCTGATTCATCTCCAGGCTCAGGATATTGTCCTTTTCCCTTTCACCTTCACACCAAATTACTTCCTGCTCCCCTCTCAGTCCCTCGCTCCTTTCCTCCCTCTCCATCTCGCAGTCGTACCACTCCTTGTACCTCCTGTAGGCGGGGTCGTTGTGCGTGGTCTCTTCCCAGGGAAAGCATCCCGTCAGCAGGCAGTAGACCAGCACGCCCAGGGCCCAGCTGTCTATAGTGGTCTCCACTGTGATCCAAATGTTCTCCTCCTCCTGTCCATCCTCCTCTCTCTGCTCCCTCACTTTCTCAGACTCTTTGGCCTGCTCCACCTCAGGCGTGCAAAAGGGTGAGTCGTACCAGATGGCGCGGATAGTGCAGCCAGTGGGGCGGGCCAGGCCGAAGTCACCCAGTTTGACCCAGCGACAGGTGCGGTCACACAGGAAGATGTTCTCTGGTTTGATGTCCCGGTGGACGAAGCCTATGGAGTGGAGGTGTGAGACGGCACCACTCAGCTGAGACATCACACTCTGGACACACTCTTCATCTACACCCACCTGGAGACAGAGAGAGAAACAACATTATACTGTATATCATTGTTTCATAAATGGTATGACCTGGATTCCTTTTGGGTCATGGTTCAACATAGGCGGCTGCTAGGTTCAGTTTACTAGTTAGGTCACACAATAAGCTTTATGTGGGTCACGATGCAAAAATGTTTGGGAACCACTGTTCTATCACGTTGTCCTCGTCCCACCCAAAGATGCCAAATGGATCGGGGACAGCAAACACTTTGTAATTTTTCACATTTACAAGTTAGACATTTAGCAGATGCTCTTCTTCAGGGCGTCTTACAATTAGTGCTGAAGATACAGTATCTAGGTGAGACAACAACACATCACAATCGTATCAAGGACATTTTCCCTCGACAAAGCATTTACCAGCAAAGTCAGTGCAAGGGTGAAAAGAGGTGGGGGGGGGGGGGCACCGTGAGAGTTATTTAAGATACTCTTCAAAGAGGTAGGGTTTCAGACGTTTTCGAAAAATGGGCATGACTATAGGGTAAAAGTTGTTCCACCATTGGGATGCCAGGACAGAGAAGAGCTTTGACAGGACCTGCCCTCCTGTAGGGGTGGGAGGCCCAAGAGACCAGAGGTGGCAGAACGAAGTGCTCAGGTTGGGATGTAGGGTTTGAACATAGCCTGAAGGTAAGGAGGTGCAGTTCCTCTTGCTGCTATGTCGGCAAGCACCAGGGTCTTGAAGATGATGCAAGCTTATCATCCACTGTAGGTTAATGGCATAGACCGACACAAACAAAGAGTCACTAGAGGGGATGAGGTGGAGGCTACTGGAGAGATTCCATTGAAGTCTTTATCATGTACTCACTGACAGAGGAAGAGGGCAACTGGGACCAGGGCAATATGGAACAGTAGAGGTGGTGGCAGACAGAGATCAGACCTCGGAGGAATTACAATACTGGGTCTGTGTTGTGCACTTAGCTTTAGTGCTTTGACATGGAAATGAAACACCTCTCATGTATGACTGACTCAGAGATTGTAAACAGATGTATGATTCTAACTGACCTCTGACACGATGACACTGTAGAGGTCTCCGTAGAGACCAGCCTGCTGGGCGAAGACGTAGTAGCAGGGGGTGGAGAAGAAGATACCCAGGGCCCGGGTGAGAGAGGGATGAGTGCAATAAGAAAGGGAGAGGTTGTATTCACGCAGGAAAGAGAAGAGGGATGTGGACTGGCGGGGGAAGAACTTCAGAGCCATGGGAGTGCCTGGTGGAGAGGAGGAGAGGCCCAAGAAATGATTTAGACATTAAAATCAAATCAAATACTGCACTAAAACATCAATAGATCAATTATAGAGTAAATCATGTTGTCATCACTGTGACCACATTGATAACATAAAAACATCCTGGCAGATTCCATATAGCCCCGGGGATGTCTAATTACATTACTTCCCTATTCCCTGGGGTTTAGATAGAGGAAATCCAATGACTGTTTATGAATGGACAAAGCCATCGATCAAGTGACAAAGTTTTTTATTTACACCACGAAGATTGACAAGTTTCCATTCACTATCATGGGGATCCCATTTTTTGCTAACAATGCCTGCAGTAATGCGGTCGGCCTTGAACTTCCGGGGTTTCAGGGTTGCGGAGAACTGGTTAAAAAAACTAACTAAGAAATGACATTGCCTGCAAAAAATATTGTAAACAGAATACATATATTTTGAAAAACTAGATGATTACTTCTTGGATTACTTTTCAATTCAGAAAGGATGCTTGCGAAAAAATACAATATGACACCTTTCTGTTTTGTCAATGACATAGGCAGGGTAGCCTAGTGGTTAGAGTGTTGCAAGTTCGAATCCCCGAGCTGACAAGGTACAAATCTGTCTTTCTGCCCCTGAACCAGGCAGTTGACCCACTGTTCCTAGGCCGTCATTGAAAATAGGAGTTTGTTCTTAACTGACTTGCCTAGTTAAATAAAGGTTAAAAAAATTCAGCATTGAAGAAAGGTTTAAGTTTGTTCCACCCAATGAGTCTGACCACAAGTCAGAGACCTCTATGATGACACAAAAAATATGTTTGATGGATAGTCTGTCTTCTTTTAACGCCTCTTTAGGGGAAAGTAATCAGATTACTGAGTTTGGGTAATCCAAAAGTTACAGTTTACAATTTTGGACAGGTAACTAGTAACTGTTACGTATGACATTTAGAAAGTAACCCATCCAACCCTGCGTGGCTTCAATGAGAAGGGGCAGTCATTCTCCCCTGAGGAAACCCCACAGCAACTCTATCCCCAAGAATGTAGTAAAGCACTTCATAACAGCAACACTCATGCTAACGGTTGAGTTGACACTATTTAAAGACACCTCTACACTCACTGTTCACGTGTAGTTTTATCCTCTGAACTATAACCCCAGACCCCTTCAGACCTATATTTCACTAGAACCAGAAATAAAATGTTATTAGTCACATGCGCTGAATACAACAGGTATATACCATGTGTATCCCGTACTGTGAAATGCTGAATACACAGGTATATACCATGTGTATCCCGTACTGTGAAATGCTGAATACAACAGGTATATACCATGTGTATCCCGTACTGTGAAATGCTGAATACAACAGGTATATACCATGTGTATCCCGTACTGTGAAATGCTGAATACAACAGGTATATACCATGTGTATCCCGTACTGTGAAATGCTGAATACACAGGTATATACCATGTGTATCCCGTACTGTGAAATGCTGAATACAACAGGTATATACCATGTGTATCCCGTACTGTGAAATGCTTACTTACGAGCCCCTAGCCAACAGGGCAGTTTAAAAAAAGATAAGAATAAGAGATAAAAGTAACAGGTAATTAAAGAGCAGCAGTATAAAATAACAATATATACAGGGTGTGCCGGTACAGAGTCAATGTGCGGGGGCACCGGTTAGTTGAGGTAGTTTGTACATGTAGGTAGAGTTTTTAAAGTGACTATGGATAGATGACAACAGAGAGTGGCAGTGGTGTGGAGAGGGGAAGGGGGGGGACAATGCAAATAGTCTGAGTTCATGTTCAGGAGTCTTATGGCTTGGGGGTAGAAGCTGTTTAGA
Organism: Oncorhynchus kisutch; assembly: GCF_002021735.2. Lineage (NCBI taxonomy): Eukaryota > Metazoa > Chordata > Actinopteri > Salmoniformes > Salmonidae > Oncorhynchus > Oncorhynchus kisutch. The sequence goes on along the minus strand of NC_034175.2, from coordinate 5,593,208 downwards.
AGCCTCTTGGACCTAGACTTGGCGCTCCGGTACCACTTGCCGTGCGGTAGCAGAGAGAACAGTCTATGACTTGGGTGGCCGGAGTCTGACAATGTTTTACCTTTATAAGAAGCCATTATAGGTGTGTCGTGGACTCTAACAAGCCATTATAGGTGTGTCGTGGACACTAACGAGCCATTATAGGTGTGTCGTGGACACTAACGAGCCATTATAGGTGTGCCGTGGACACTAACGAGCCATTATAGGTGTGTCGTGGACACTAACGAGCCATTATAGGTGTGTCGTGGACACTAACGAGCCATTATAGGTGTGTCGTGGACACTAAGGAGCCATTATAGGTGTGTCGCGGACACTAACGAGCCATTATAGGTGTGCCGTGGACACTAACGAGCCATTATAGGTGTGTTGTGGACACTAACGAGCCATTATAGGTGTGTCGTGGACACTAACGAGCCATTATAGGTGTGTCGTGGACACTAAGGAGCCATTATAGGTGTGTCGCGGACACTAACGAGCCATTATAGGTGTGTCGCGGACACTAACAAGCCATTATAGGTGTATCGTGGACACAAACAAGCCATGATAGGTGTGTCGTGGACACTAACAAGCCATTATAGGTGTGTCATGGACACTAACAAGCCATTATAGGTGTGTCGTGGACACTAACAAGCCATTATAGGTGTGCCGTGGACACTAACAAGTTTCTCGTTTTATTAGCTGTCTGTGCGGGATACACATGGTTTATACCGTCCAGCTAAATGCTTACTGCCAGGTTAATTCTCGACAATGCAACAACAATGAGAAATTATAGAAGATAAGAATACGAACATAAAGTAAGTGGCTCAACGGCCTCCCGGGTGGCGCAGTGGTTAAGGGCGCTGTACTGCAGCGCCAGCTGTGCCACCAGAGACTCTGGGTTCGCGGCCAGGCTCTGTCGTAACCGGCCGCGACCGGGAGGTCCATGGGGCGATGCACAATTGGCCTAGTGTCATCTGAGTTAGGGAGGGATTGGCCGGTAGGGATATCCTTGTCTCATAGCGCACCAGCGACTTCTGTGGCGGGCTGGGCGCAGTGCACGCTAACCAAGGTTGCCAGGTGCACAGTGTTTCCTCCGACACATTGGTGCGGCTGGCTTCCGGGTTGGATGCGTGCTGTGTTAAGAAGCAGTGTGGGCGGCTTGGTTGGGTTGTGTATCGGAGGACGCATGACTTTCAACCTTCGTCTCTCCCGAGACCATACGGGTGTTGTAGCGATGAGACACGATAGTAGCTACTAAAACAATTGGATACCATGAAATTGGGGAGAAAAAGGGGGTAAAATTCAACAACAACAAAATTAAGTAAGTGGCTCAGTTGAACAGAATAAATGTTTTAGCATAAGTATAATATCGGAAGGCATCATTTATAACACCTGCCCACCCCATAACTCTCCAGGAACCACCACAGTGACCTCTGGTGCTTTACTGACCTCTCTTCTTGTGGACGGCCAGCATGACCTTGCCGTAGGATCCCTCTCCCAGCAGCTTGACCATCTGGAAGTGGTCGGAGGTCTCCAGAGTGGACATGGACTGGGCTGAGAGGAAACATAGCTCGTCCAGTTCCTGAGCTGCAGCCTGACAGAGAAAACAAGGAAACATGGTCAAATAGGGGGAACATTTTTCTAAGGAGTTGGTGTTTCATTTCCAATATCTTGTTACACTAGCAGGAATAACACTTATTACGCTGCATGGTGAATAACCAACCAACACTGAAAATGGTCAACGAGCAGTGGGAGTAAATACTAAACACATTATGACAAATGCAATATAAATACATTTAGATTTATCAATTGAATGATTGATTGATTGATTGATTGATCAACTTGCTGATACATGTATGCTTGGGTGTATATGGTTCAGTGTCACCATAAGATGTACTGTTACAGGATGTCAGGCGACCTCAGGGATTACCATAAAATGTACTGTTACAGGATGTCAGGCGACCTCAGGGATTACCGTAAAATGTACTGTTACAGGATGTCAGGCGACCTCAGGGATTACCATAAAATGTACTGTTACAGGATGTCAGGCGACCTCAGGGATTACCATAAAATGTACTGTTACAGGATGTCAGGCGACCTCAGGGATTACCATAAAATGTACTGTTACAGGATGTCAGGCGACCTCAGGGATTACCATAAAATGTACTGTTACAGGATGTCAGGCGACCTCAGGGATTACCATAAAATGTACTGTTACAGGATGTCAGGCGACCTCAGGGATTACCATAAAATGTACTGTTACAGGATGTCAGGCGACCTCAGGGATTACCATAAAATGTACTGTTACAGGATGTCCAGCGACCTCAGGGATTACCATAAAATGTACTGTTACAGGATGTCCAGCGACCTCAGGGATTACCATAAAATGTACAGAAACAGGATGTCAGGCGACCTCAGGGATTACCATAAAATGTACTGTTACAGGATGTCAGGCAACCTCAGGGATTACCATAAAATGTACTGTTACAGGATGTCCAGCGACCTCAGGGATTACCATAAAATGTACAGAAACAGGATGTCAGGCGACCTCAGGGATTACCATCAAATGTACTGTTACAGGATGTCCAGCGACCTCAGGGATTACCATAAAATGTACTGTTACAGGATGTCCAGCGACCTTAGTGATTACCATAAAATGTACTGTTACAGGATGTCCAGCGACCTCAGGGATTACCATAAAATGTACAGAAACAGGATGTCAGGCGACCTCAGGGATTACCATAAAATGTACTGTTACAGGATGTCAGGCAACCTCAGGGATTACCATAAAATGTACTGTTACAGGATGTCCAGCGACCTCAGGGATTACCATAAAATGTACAGAAACAGGATGTCAGGCGACCTCAGGGATTACCATAAAATGTACTGTTACAGGATGTCCAGCGACCTCAGGGATTACCATAAAATGTACAGAAACAGGATGTCAGGCGACCTCAGGGATTACCATCAAATGTACTGTTACAGGATGTCCAGCGACCTCAGGGATTACCATAAAATGTACTGTTACAGGATGTCCAGCGACCTCAGGGATTACCATAAAATGTACTGTTACAGGATGTCCAGCGACCTCAGGGATTACCATAAAATGTACAGAAACAGGATGTCAGGCGACCTCAGGGATTACCATAAAATGTACTGTTACAGGATGTCAGGCAACCTCAGGGATTACCATAAAATGTACTGTTACAGGATGTCCAGCGACCTCAGGGATTACCATAAAATGTACAGAAACAGGATGTCAGGCGACCTCAGGGATTACCATAAAATGTACTGTTACAGGATGTCCAGCGACCTCAGGGATTACCATAAAATGTACTGTTACAGGATGTCCAGCGACCTCAGGGATTACCATAAAATGTACTGTTACAGGATGTCCAGCGACCTCAGGGATTACCATAAAATGTACTGTTACAGGATGTCCAGCGACCTCAGGGATTACCATAAAATGTACAGAAACAGGATGTCAGGCGACCTCAGGGATTACCATATAATGTACTTTTACAGGATGTCAGGCAACCTCAGGGATTACCATAAAATGTGAGAAAATGATGAGATGAGAGATTGGATGGAGATCGGATCACATTGGAGCAACCAGAACATGCTGTATGTAATACCTACATACCTACTGTCTCCTCAGTCCCCTGTGTCTATCATATCATCAGTTTGATCCCCTATATACAGTTGAAGTCGGAAGTTTACATACACCTTAGCCAAATACATTTAAACTCAGTTTTTCACCATTTCTGACATGTAATTTCTGAACATACTTCTGTGCGAAAAGCGCAAATCAATCCCAGAACAACAGCAAAGGACCTTGTGACCTTGTGAAGATGTGAAGATGATGGAGAAAACAGGTAGAAAAGTATCAAATACATTTAAACTCAGTTTTTCACAATTTCTAACATGTCAGAAATTGTGAAAAACTGAGTATAAATGTATTTGATACTTTTCTACCTGTTTTCTCCATCATCTTCACAATTGTTTGTACAGATGAACGTGGTACATTCAGGCGTTTGAAAATTGCTCCCAAGGAAGAACCAAACTTGTGGAGGTCTACAATTTTTTTTCTGAGGTCTTGGCTGATCCAACGACGTTTCCCAATTGACACCAATTGCGTAACTTGTTGCTGCATCAGGTGGAAGACAGTTGCCCCAGACTCACCCACCTGACATTCACTGTGTCCTTGTATCCTGAGGTGATTATGAATGAATCCCTTATTGGTCAATGAATCCCCCTGTCGATAAGAGCTAGCTGTAATTGAAATATTGGCCTCTATGACAGTATTATGAGCTGTCCGAAGACTAACGCTATTAACAGATTTAAAGACAAGTAAAACCAGTGAAGATATAAACACTGGAAGCTGAAAAGCCTCTCTACTATGTGCTCCTTTCTGGACACGTGGCCGTGGCAACCACTGACACCCCCAACTGAACGCCCCCATATGAAGACATGTCTATATTACAATGTCACTTCACTATGCAGATACGAGTGTCAGAGTGATGTTACTGTATTTACAGACCCATAAACATAATACCATTGTCCATAGAATGTGACCCCAAAACCAACTAAGTCCAACGCAACATCTGACAGCAGGCTAAATCAAATCAAAAGCAAATCAAAGTTTATTGGTTGCGTAAAGCGTTCAGCAGATGCTATAGTGGGTGCAGTGAAAGGCTTGACTTACTAGCTGCTAACGATGCAGTAAAAATGTCAAACAATACACAAATCATGAATCTACTTGTAAAAACAGTGGTTTGATGTTTATATGACTATAGTGCAATGTCATATCAGCCTCCTGTCGATGTAGTGGGGCGAGGAAGACATTGGCTGTATAAAAAAAATGTATTTATGACTATTTTGCGATGGAATTTCTCTGCAGTTGGTATAGAGGAAATTTAAATATATGACACCACCACTTTTCATACAATTTGCATAAGGACAACAATAGCTGAATTTTAAAGAAACGTCCACTTACTGTCATTGTAGAGTTCTCTCAAATGGGAACGTCTGTCTCTGTTCAGCTTGTCTGGGTCCTCGTCAGCATCTAAATAGACTTCAACAACTTCCTGACCCTTTGTAGGTCTGCTGTTGTTCTGCTGCTGTTCTGTTCCTAACTATTGTCTTTCACTGGTGATCTACTCTTTAGGAGATCTGTATCGGAGCACAAGTAGCTGTTATTGTTACTTTGTCTCTGCAGGTCCATGCGCTGGTAGTTTTTATAGCAGACACTGAGGTATATCTACCTTCCTATCCCTCAGGACCTTGGTACTTACCGTGTCTCTCTCCCTGAGAGACCACCACTTCACTCACTCTCTGTCTCCTCCCCTCTCTCTATCCCCCTCCTCCTGCTCTCCCGCTCTCCCCCTCCCCCTCCTCCCTCCCTTCCTCTCTCTCTGTCCCGAACACACAATCTCTGTCTCCTCCCCTCTGTCTCCTCCCCCTCCTCCCTCCCTTCCTCTCTCTCTGTCCCGAACACACACTCTCTCTGTCTCCTCCCCTCTCTCTATCCCCCTCCTCCTGCTCTCCCGCTCTCCCCCTCCTCCTGCTCTCCCGCTCTCCCCCTCCCCCTCCTCCCTCCCTTCCTCTCTCTCTGTCCCGAACACACAATCTCTGTCTCCTCCCCTCTGTCTCCTCCCCCTCCTCCCTCCCTTCCAATTCAATTCAAGGGCTTTATTGGCATGGGAAACATGTGTTAACATTGCCAAAGCAAGTGAGGTAGACAACATACAAAGTGAATATATAAAGTGAAAAACAACAAAAATGAACAGTAAACATTACACATACAGAAGTTTCAAAACAGTAAAGACATTACAAATGTCATATTATATATATATACAGTGTTCTAACAATGTACAAATGGCTAAAGGACACAAGATAAAATAAATCCTCTCTCTCTGTCCCGAACACACACACTCTCTGTCTCCTCCCCTCTCTCTATTCCCCTCCTCCCACTCTTTGTCTCCTCCAGCTCTCCCTCTATCTCTGTCCCTAACACACACTCTCTCTCACTCTATGTTCCCCCACTTGTTTTTCCAGCAAATATGCATGTACCATAGTTTTAAGGTATTCCAACCCTCTCCCTCTCCCCACGTGTCCTTAGCCCGCTCCCTCTCAGCGTCAGTGTTAATGTTCAAATGTGCCCAATCCGACAGTCTGTCTGTCTACATTAACCCTGTAACCCATTCATTGTGCTCTCTCTCTCTCTCTCTCTCTCTCTCTTCTCCCTCTCTCTCTTATTCCCTCCCTGTCTCTCTCCTCCCATACACAACCCCCCCACTCTCTCTCTCACTCTTCTCTCTCTGTCTCTTCTCCCTCTCTCTCTTATTCCCTCCCTGTCTCTCTCCTCCCATACACAACCCCCCCACTCTCTCTCTCACTCTTCTCTCTCTGTCTCTTCTCCCTCTCTCTCTTATTCCCTCCCTGTCTCTCTCCTCCCATACACAACCCCCCCCCCCCCTCTCTTAATTCAATTCAATTCAAGGGCTGTATTGGCATGGGAAACATGTGTTAACATTGCAAAAGCAAGTGAGGTAGATAATATACAAAAGTGAAATAAACAATACAAATTAACAGTAAACATTGCACTTACAGACGTTTCAAGACAATAAAGACATTACAAATGTCATATTTTAACAATGTACAAATGGTTAAAGGACACAAGATAAAATAAATAAGCATAAATATGGGTTGTATTTGCAATGGTGTTTGTTCTTCACTGGTTGCCATTTTCTCGTGGCAACAGGTCACAAATCTTGCTGCTGTGATGGCACACTATGGAATTTCACCCAGTAGATTGGGGAGTTTATCAAAATTGGATTTGTTTTCGAATTCTTTGTGGATCTGTGTAATCTGAGGGAAATATGTCTCTCTAATATGGTCATACATTGGGCAGGAGGTTAGGAAGTGCAGCTCAGTTTCCACCTCATTTTGTGGTCAGTGTGTACATAGCCTGTCTTCTCTTGAGAGCCAGATCTGCCTACGGCGGCCTTTCTCAATAACAAGGCTATGCTCACTGAGTCTGTACATAGTCAAAGCTTTCCTTAATTTTGGGTCAGTCACAGTGGTCAGGTATTCTGCCGCTGTGTACTCTCTGTTTAGGGCCAAACAGCATTCTAGTTTGCTCTGTTTTTTTGTTAATTCTTTCCAATGTGTCAAGTAATTCTCTTTTTGTTTTCTCATGATTTGGTTGGGTCTAATTGTGCTGCTGTCCTGGGGCTCTGTAGGGTGTGTTTGTGTTTGTGAACAGAGCCCCAGGACCAGCTTGCTTAAGGGATTCTTCTCCAGGTTCATCTCTCTGTAGGTGATGGCTTTGTTATGGATGGTTTGGGAATCGCTTCCTTTTAGGTGGTTATAGAATTTAACGTCTCTTTTCTGGATTTTGATAATTAGTGGGTATCGGCCTAGTTCGGATCTGCATGCATTACTTGGTGTTCTACGTTGTACACGGAGGATATTTTTGCAGAATTCTGCTTGCAGAGTCTCAATTTGGTGTTTGTCCCATTTTGTGAAGTCTTGGTTGGTGAGCGGACCCCAGACCTCACAACCATAAAGGGCCTGTGGCGCTGATGTTTAGGCCAAGGTATGTATAGTTTTTTGTGTGCTCTAGGGCAATAGTGTCTAGATGGAATTTGTATTTGTGGTCCTGGTGACTCTTCTCACAACCACCACCCCCCTCTCTCTCTCTCACTCTTCTCTCTCTCTCTCTTACTCCCTCCCTGTCCCTCTCCTCCCATACATAACCACCCCTCCCCATACTCTGTTCTCCTCTCTGTCTTTCTCGCCCTCTCCCTCAGTCTTGAATTCCTTCCAAAGTGTTTGGATTCCGTATCTAATCAACAGACGTGGTGGATTAGGACAGTCTGAATGAGCTAACAAGCTGTTTCCACCATCACTGTATCTGATGGAGTTTAGCTTCCAATGACTTCTCCTGCCAATCTGCATGTTTCAGTAGATCCCTAATACTCAACATATCTCTGCTCTCTGGTCTCTCCCTCACTCTCTCTCTTCTTCTCTCTACCTCTCCCTCTCTCTTTCTCTCTCTCACACACATACACTCTCTCGTCTCTCCATATCTCTCTCTCTCTCCTTCTCTATCTCACACACAGACATTCTCTCTCTCTCTCTCTCCATTTCTCTCACTAACAGACACTCTCTCTCCATCTCTATCTCACATACAGACTCTCTCTCTCCTGCTTTATCTCACACACAGACACTCTCTCTCTCCATCTCTCTCACACACAGACACACACTCTCTCTCTCACTCTCCCTCCTTCTCTATCTCACACACAGACTCTCTCTCTCTCCTGCTTTATCTCACACACAGACACTCTCTCTCTCCATCTCTCTCACACACAGACACACACTCTCTCTCTCACTCTCCCTCCTTCTCTATCTCACACACAGACTCTCTCTCTCTCCTTATGTATCTCACACACAGACTCTCTCTCTCTCTCCCTCTCTCTCACACACACAGACTCTCTCTCTCTCTCTCCCTCTCTCTCACACACACAGACACTCTCTCTCTCTCTCCATCTCTCTCATTCTCTATTTCACACAGAGACACTCTCTCTCTCATCTCTCTCATTCTCTATTTCACACACAGACACTCTACATCCTTCATCTCACACACAGACTCTCTCTCTCTCTCTCTCTCTCTCTCTCCCTCACTCTCTCTCTTTCCTTCTCTCTCTCACACACATACACTCTCTCGTCTCTCTCTCCCTCACTCTCTTTCCTTCTCTCTCTCTCACACACATACACTCTCTCTCTCTCCATCTCTATCCCACACACATACACTCTCGTTTCTCCCTCACTCTCACTTTATCTCCTTCTTTCTCTCACACACAAACACTCTCTCTCTTTCTGACACCTGCTCTCTCAAGCAGTGAAGTGAAATCAATTTTTTTTAAACCCATGTCCTCTGATCTCTTAGTCAGCTACAACGTTTAGAAAAGCCTAATGCATTAGTCATCTATTTTTCATCATACAAAACATATATTTTTGGTAAGCTCTCAAAGCTACATTTCTGGCTTTTCCCTTTCTCCCTACTTATCTTCCTCTGTGTTCCCCTTTCTCCCTACTTATCTTCCTCTGTGTTCCCCTTTCTCCCTACTTATCTTCCTCTGTGTTCCCCTTTCTCCCTACTTATCTTCCTCTGTGTTCCCCTTTCTCCCTACTTATCTTCCTCTGTGTTCCATATTTCTCTCTCTCTCCCTCCCTCCCTCCCTCCCTCCCTCCCTCCCTCCCTCCCTCCCTCCCTCCCTCCCTCCCTCCCTCCCTCCCTCCCTCCCTCCCTCCCTCCCTCCCTCCCTCCCTCCCTCCCTCCCTCCCTCCCTCCCTCCCTCTAGCCCAAACTGTATTATGTCCCATCATCTGTGAGTGACAAAGCTAACAGCTGAAACGTTACCTTACCAAACACCTTAATATCACAGTGCCATCTACATGCCAACTCCTTTTCCCTGCTTAGTGCCAACGAACTGGGACCTCTTCTACATCTCTCTCCCCCGACACCCTCCTACTCTTTCTGTCTACTCAGATTTCCCCTGATACTACATACTACTGTACTATTATTGCTGAGGGCTCTCACTCTCTGTGTGCTGTGTAACTAAAACACAGGCTGTTATAGCAACCACCCAGCTCTGTGGGCTCCCCATGCCCCTGCTGTGACAACCTGCCACCACTCCACCAGGAACATGTCTCATCACTACCTATGATTGGACACCCAGCCTACTCTGCTTTAATTTAATTTAATTTCACATACATTTGAAGTCGGAAGTTTACATACACCTTAGCCAAATACATTTGAACTCAGTGTTTCACAATTCCTGACATTTAATCCTAGTAACAATTCCCTGTCTTAGGTCAGTTAGGATCACCACTTCATTTTAAGAATGTGAAATGTCAGAATAATAGTAGAGAGAATTACATATTTCAGCTTTTAATTCTTTCATCACAGTGGGTCAGAAGTTTACATACACTCAATTAGTATTTGGTAGCATTGCCTTTAAATTGCTTAACAAGGGTAAAACGTTTTGGGTAGCCTTCCACAAGCTTAAGTTGGTTGAATTTTGGCCCATTCCCCCTGACAGAGCTAGTTTAACGGAGTCAGGTTTGTAGTCTTTCTTGCTCGCACATGCTTTTTCAGTTCTACCCACAAATCTTCTATAGGATTCGAGGTCAGGGCTTTGTGATGGCCACTCCAATACCTTGGATTTGTTGTCCTTAAGTCATTTTGCTACAACTTTGGAAGTATGCTTGAGGTCATTGTCCATTTGGAAGACCCATTTGCGACCAAGCTTTAACTTCCTGACTGATGTCTTTAGATGTTGCTTCAATATATCCACATCATTTCCCTGCCTCATGATGCCATCTATTTTGTGAAGTGCACCAGTCCCTCATGCAGAAGAGCACCCCCACAACATGATGCTGCCACCCCCGTGTGTCTGGCTTTTTTATGGCGGTTTTGGAGCAGTGGCTTCTTCCTTGCTGAGCAACCTTTCAGGTTATGTTGATATAGGACTTGTTTTTCTGTGGATATAGATACTTTTCTACCTGTTTCCTCCAGCATCTTCACAAGGTCCTTTGCTGTTGTTCTGGGATTGATTTGCGCTTTTCGCACCAAAGTACATTCATCTCTAGGAGACAGAACGCATCTCCTTCCTGAGCGGTATGATGGCTGCGTGGTCCCATGGGGTTTATACTTGCGTACTATTGTTTGTACAGATGAACGTGGTACCTTCAGGCGTTGTAAAAATGACTTGTGTCATGCACAAAGTAGATGCCTGATCCGACTTGCCAAAACTACAGTTTGTTAACAAGAAATTTGTGGAATGGTTGAAAAATAAGTTTTAATGACTCCAACCTAAGTGTATGTATACTTCCGACTTCAACTGTACACACACGCTCACACACACCCACACAGCATATACTGTACATACACACCCGTATACACTTGCTCATACACACACCAGCATGCAGACACGTATGCTCGCATACACACACTCTCTCCTTCCATTCACAAAACATTGTTGCTGACAGATGCAGACCTTTCTGCTCCTAAATGACTTGTAAAGTACAGACAGCCTTTTTGCAGTTAACAGTTTTTTTTCTGATTGCTTAGGCACTCTCTTTCAAACTATAGGTTACTTTTGCAAAACCCTACACACTAACCACAAAACCTTATACCAAACCAGAAAAACATTATACATCTCTTGCAAAAGCAAACAATTCTTGCAAAACTCTTCAAACTCTTTTTTTAAAATTGTGTTTTTGCATCAATACAGTACACATTTGAATAAGCACATGAAGCACCTACTAGGCACTGATAGTATGAATGAAAAACACTTGTGGATTTTCCTCTTTCTGTGTGCAGGGCATAGCAGTTAGCAATCAAGTTTTGTCATACATGTAGTAAACACACATACACATAGGTATTCAAATGTGTAAAGTATGGATGTGTAATGCGAACATAAGACACTATCAATACAAATGAGGTGATAATTTTTTTTTCTCAAAATGTTCTAACACTCCTTAAACAACAAAAGCGCAGTAGAAGAAAACTAAGAACAGAACAAAATGAAGCTACATCTCACCTTCTTTGTGGGTCTGGCCATAAGACTTCATCCACATCACATGTGATGTTGTCTTGAGTTAGGCAGAGTGGAAAGTTTGGTTTCCACTCTGTGGACGAGGCAAGGTTGCCTCGTTGAAACCTGCCTCGTCCACAAATATTAGATTGTGACACACTGCATCTGCTTCTAGCTCCATGACTCTCTGAAAGACAGAAGACAAAACAATGTAGCACAGTATGAAAAGACAGGGATCAGTCAATATGATGTAGCACCATCCACTTCCAGATCCAGTACCAATGATAGGATAGTATAGCTTACCTGCACATATTCATATCTGAGTTGTTTTACACAGTCTGAGTTTCTTTAGAAAGGGACTTTGTACAGCTGCTTCATCTTAATTCTATTGTGTTTCAGTAGACGAGACAGTGCAAAGAGACTCACTCTGTTGACATTTTGGAATATGGTGTTATCTGACATTATGTGGTCCTGCAGTTCTCTGAGTCTGATGCAGTTATTTGCAATGACCATATTTACAATGTGGGTCTCCTGCTCTGGGGTGAACAGTCAACCTCTTCCACCAGATACTGGTTTTCTTGCAGTTCTGTAAAAACATTTGAATGGTTATAGTGATAGATCCTTCTCATTATGAAAGTTCAGTACATATTACTGTACCAGTAAGACTACAGCACTTACTTACTTACCGGTTCTCATTTTGAAACATCCGGATGATACCTGCAACAGTATAGCGGCTCAGATTTGGTTGAACCCGTTGCCCATGGTCAACCACAGTCACTCTGATTTCATCTGTAATTGTGTTCCTGACTCCCCTTCCTCTTCCTATTCCCCATCCTCTCCTTCTCCCCCATCCTACTTCACCTCTTCCTCCTCTTACTTCTTCACCTCCTCGTCCTCCTCTTCCTCCTACTCATCCTCCTCTAGTTCTCACCCCTCTTACTCTCTGTCCAATATTGACCTCCATTGTTGTCCAAACCAAATGTTTACCTGTGGCCTATTTATAGTGCTCAAGCTCTGATTTGTAAGTGAACTCATTATCTAAGTGTTTTCACATGTCTCAATGTGGAAAGGCAATTGGCAAAATAGTATAGCAATGTAGAGACCAATATTTACAGTTTTGCTAGAAGAGTGTTATTAAGTTACAAACTGAGTGTAAAGCAGAGAACGTGCATTCAGTTTGGCACACTTGGTAAGTATGTTTCCTACAAGTGTTAATGGTTTCAGAGATAGTGCTTCAAGAATCATTGTTAGTGTTTAAGCATTCAGCATTCAGAATAGACTGAAATACGTGTAATGACAGCATTGTGGTACCTGTATAACAGGTTCATCTGTCCCCTGTCCTTCTGCAATTCTTGCTAGTGGCAGAATAAGAACTACTTTGTGTTTGCACTTAATCCATTTTGCATTAAAAGTAATGGTTTAGCATTTGTTATATATTGTGTCCTACTTGTTTTAATTATCATAAGATCCATCAAGTAATGTAAATAAAATCTCCCTAACACAATCCAATCTTAGAGCATGACCCAAGAGCAACCTACCATCACTACCCCGACCCACCTTTCAAGAAACACTAATAAGGATTGTACATTGCAACTCAAGCATAAAACTATATTTCTTTGAAACACCAAAGCATATTTGTGTGTTTTCCTATGTGCCTGTCTGATCAGTGCAGGACCCACACCCTCTCAAGTGTCCCCAGCAATCCTAACAGAGCATAGGGGGAGAGGGAGAGACAGAGAGAGAGAGAGAGAGAGAGAGAGAGAGAGCGAGAGAGAGACGAAGAGAGAGAGAGAGAGAGAGAGAGAGAGTTTTGTTGTCTGTGACTCCAGTAGTATTTGTGGAAAAAATATAAACGCAAAAATATAAACGCCACATTCAACTATTTCAAACATTTTACTGAGTTACAGTTCATATAAGGAAATCAATCAATTTAAATCAATTCCTTAGGCGTTAAAATATGGAAACTGGAAATACAGATATGCAACTGTTTGTCACAGATACCTTAAAAAAAGGTAGGGGTGTGGATCAGAAAACCAGTCAGTGTCTCATGCAGCATAACCCATCTTCTTCGCATAGAGTTGATCAGGCTGTTGATTGTGCCCTGTGGAATGTTGTCTGATTCCTCTTCAATGGCTTTGCGAAGTTGCTGGATATTCGCGGGAACTGGAACACGCTGTTGTACATGTCAATCCTGAGCATCCCAAACATGCTCAATGGGTGAGATGTCTGGTGTGTATGCAGGCAATGGAATAACTGGGACATTTTCAGCTTTCAATTTTCTTAAACAGCTCTGGTGGACATTCCTGCAGTCAGCATGACTATTGCACACTCCCTCAAAACTTGACACATCTGTGGCATTGTGTTGTGTGACAAAACGGCACATTTTAGAGTGTCCTTTTATTGTCCCCCAGCACCAGGTGCATCTGTGTAATGGTCCTGCTGTTTAATCAGCTTCCTGATATGCCACACCTGTCAGGTGGACGGGTTATCTTGGCAAAGGATATATGCTCACTAACAGGGATGTAAACAAAATTGTTCACAAAATGTGAGATAAATAAGCTTTTGGGATCTTTTATTTCAGCTCATGTAACATGGGACCAACACTTTACATGTTGAGTTTATATTTGGTTTCAGTGTAAAGAGTGGATAAAAGGAGGAGTTGTGACCCACATGTATAGCAGCTCTTATAATGGTCCTCTGATCTGTTGACCTCCATGCATTATCATGGTTCAGCTGGGTTCTGACGCTATACTGTACATCTCTGTAAAATATGCTGGAGGTTACCTCTGTGTGGATGCTATATGCTACAGTAGTGTTATTGAGGGCAATTCACACAGCCACCCACAGCAGACATACACATGTCCCAGACACACAACGTCCCAGGCTCAGAGGTGTCCTGTTCGGTTAGGGTTATAGGATGAAGTTATGGGGTTAGGAACTGAGTAACGTGATCTCTGGACATTACTGTCTGACTGTACCAAGTGTATTTGTAAAAAGAGCTCTACAAATGTGAAGGAAAAATGTGAGTGATTGATGCCTGTGGAAGTCACAGCGCTTGCGGGATTGTGCCTGTTGAAAGATGATTCTCTTTTATTGTGATCATAGTATTCATAATGATATGCACATGAACAGGGACTCATGCCTGAGGAGGACAGGATAGATGTTTCGTGTTGATGGACATTCAGCAGGGAGGGAGTGGAGAGGTGTTAATGATTACTATTCATACCAGCAGAAACCAAAGCAACAATAAAATGACATAACACACTTCTGTGTGAATCTGAATGTGAAGAATGTGGATGAGAGGAATAATTCCATTCACAACGAGGTGATTTATATGAGCTGATTTTATTTATAGCTCAATATTTGCCACTGGGTTTGCTGCTAAATTTAGGAAGTGGGCCTGCAGGAACGTCAACCAACACACAACACAAGCCTAACCCTCTTGAAATCAGTGTCAGACAAATCTGATTTGTTATCTACTGTCCCTTAGTAATATATATATATATTTGATGATTTGTGTTGGCTAGTATTTTATCCTGTCTTATTTGATTAATGCTTTGAAATATAAGTATTGAAATATGCTTATATTACTAAAGTATATTCATATTTGATCCTTTTTTTATATAAGGGTTTCTAGGCCCATTTGGGAAACAGTCAGGAGTCAGCTATAAAAAGACAAGCTAAGTTTATTAAGCGATTCAGGCTATGTATAGGTTTTCTTGTTTCAAACAGGATAAACTCAAAGCACATTAACACAATTACATCCGGCCGTGATTGGGAGTCCCATAGGGTGGCACACAATTGGCCCAGCGTCGTCAGGGTTTGGTTGGGTAGGCCGTTATTGTAAATAACCATTTGTTCTTAACTGGCTTGCCTAGTTAAATAAAGGTTAAATTAAAAATAAATAAAGATGAAATCTGCAGTTATAACAATAATAAAACATATTCCCAACCACTGTTTCTGTAAAAGTCTGAAGGATGGGGCTGGAGAAATGTAACCCCTCTCCTTGCATCCATAGACATAGCTATGGATACAAGGACTGATCATTCAAGCATCCATGATATCAACATTATAGTTTTATCCATGTTTTGAGGCTATACAGTGTTTGTCTACATTTACTTTGTTTACAAACATTGGAGTAACACAAGCTAATATTTTGGGTTCTGATGGGGTACGACAGTTGAACTAAGCTCTGTAGGCATTTTTAAGTTATATTCTTCAAGAATGAATGGGTACATATCATGTCAAAAAATGTGTGCAGCAACTGCAGATTTCCCCTTTAACAAAATACACATTTGGAATATTGTCAACATTGCTCAACACACACTGGGGCACCCGAGTGGCACGGCAGTCTAAGGCACTGCATCTCAGGGCTTGGCACGGCAGTCTAAGGCACTGCATCTCAGGGCTTGGCACAGCAGTCTAAGGCACTGCATCTCAGGGCTTGGCACAGCAGTCTAAGGCACTGCATCTCAGGGCTTGGCACGGCAGTCTAAGGCACTGCATCTCAGGGCTTGGCACGGCAGTCTAAGGCACTGCATCTCAGGGCTTGGCACAGCAGTCTAAGGCACTGCATCTCAGTGCTTGGCACGGCAGTCTAGGGGTGTGGATCAGGGTGTGGATCAGAAAACCAGTCAGTGTCTCATGCAGCATAACCCATCTTCTTCGCATAGAGTTGATCAGGCTGTTGATTGTGCCCTGTGGAATGTTGTCTGATTCCTCTTCAATGGCTTTGCGAAGTTGCTGGATATTCGCGGGAACTGGAACACGCTGTTGTACATGTCAATCCTGAGCATCCCAAACATGCTCAATGGGTGAGATGTCTGGTGTGTATGCAGGCAATGGAATAACTGGGACATTTTCAGCTTTCAATTTTCTTAAACAGCTCTGGTGGACATTCCTGCAGTCAGCATGACTATTGCACACTCCCTCAAAACTTGACACATCTGTGGCATTGTGTTGTGTGACAAAACGGCACATTTTAGAGTGTCCTTTTATTGTCCCCCAGCACCAGGTGCATCTGTGTAATGGTCCTGCTGTTTAATCAGCTTCCTGATATGCCACACCTGTCAGGTGGACGGGTTATCTTGGCAAAGGATATATGCTCACTAACAGGGATGTAAACAAAATTGTTCACAAAATGTGAGATAAATAAGCTTTTGGGATCTTTTATTTCAGCTCATGTAACATGGGACCAACACTTTACATGTTGAGTTTATATTTGGTTTCAGTGTAAAGAGTGGATAAAAGGAGGAGTTGTGACCCACATGTATAGCAGCTCTTATAATGGTCCTCTGATCTGTTGACCTCCATGCATTATCATGGTTCAGCTGGGTTCTGACGCTATACTGTACATCTCTGTAAAATATGCTGGAGGTTACCTCTGTGTGGATGCTATATGCTACAGTAGTGTTATTGAGGGCAATTCACACAGCCACCCACAGCAGACATACACATGTCCCAGACACACAACGTCCCAGGCTCAGAGGTGTCCTGTTCGGTTAGGGTTATAGGATGAAGTTATGGGGTTAGGAACTGAGTAACGTGATCTCTGGACATTACTGTCTGACTGTACCAAGTGTATTTGTAAAAAGAGCTCTACAAATGTGAAGGAAAAATGTGAGTGATTGATGCCTGTGGAAGTCACAGCGCTTGCGGGATTGTGCCTGTTGAAAGATGATTCTCTTTTATTGTGATCATAGTATTCATAATGATATGCACATGAACAGGGACTCATGCCTGAGGAGGACAGGATAGATGTTTCGTGTTGATGGACATTCAGCAGGGAGGGAGTGGAGAGGTGTTAATGATTACTATTCATACCAGCAGAAACCAAAGCAACAATAAAATGACATAACACACTTCTGTGTGAATCTGAATGTGAAGAATGTGGATGAGAGGAATAATTCCATTCACAACGAGGTGATTTATATGAGCTGATTTTATTTATAGCTCAATATTTGCCACTGGGTTTGCTGCTAAATTTAGGAAGTGGGCCTGCAGGAACGTCAACCAACACACAACACAAGCCTAACCCTCTTGAAATCAGTGTCAGACAAATCTGATTTGTTATCTACTGTCCCTTAGTAATATATATATATATTTGATGATTTGTGTTGGCTAGTATTTTATCCTGTCTTATTTGATTAATGCTTTGAAATATAAGTATTGAAATATGCTTATATTACTAAAGTATATTCATATTTGATCCTTTTTTTATATAAGGGTTTCTAGGCCCATTTGGGAAACAGTCAGGAGTCAGCTATAAAAAGACAAGCTAAGTTTATTAAGCGATTCAGGCTATGTATAGGTTTTCTTGTTTCAAACAGGATAAACTCAAAGCACATTAACACAATTACATCCGGCCGTGATTGGGAGTCCCATAGGGTGGCACACAATTGGCCCAGCGTCGTCAGGGTTTGGTTGGGTAGGCCGTTATTGTAAATAACCATTTGTTCTTAACTGGCTTGCCTAGTTAAATAAAGGTTAAATTAAAAATAAATAAAGATGAAATCTGCAGTTATAACAATAATAAAACATATTCCCAACCACTGTTTCTGTAAAAGTCTGAAGGATGGGGCTGGAGAAATGTAACCCCTCTCCTTGCATCCATAGACATAGCTATGGATACAAGGACTGATCATTCAAGCATCCATGATATCAACATTATAGTTTTATCCATGTTTTGAGGCTATACAGTGTTTGTCTACATTTACTTTGTTTACAAACATTGGAGTAACACAAGCTAATATTTTGGGTTCTGATGGGGTACGACAGTTGAACTAAGCTCTGTAGGCATTTTTAAGTTATATTCTTCAAGAATGAATGGGTACATATCATGTCAAAAAATGTGTGCAGCAACTGCAGATTTCCCCTTTAACAAAATACACATTTGGAATATTGTCAACATTGCTCAACACACACTGGGGCACCCGAGTGGCACGGCAGTCTAAGGCACTGCATCTCAGGGCTTGGCACGGCAGTCTAAGGCACTGCATCTCAGGGCTTGGCACAGCAGTCTAAGGCACTGCATCTCAGGGCTTGGCACAGCAGTCTAAGGCACTGCATCTCAGGGCTTGGCACGGCAGTCTAAGGCACTGCATCTCAGGGCTTGGCACGGCAGTCTAAGGCACTGCATCTCAGGGCTTGGCACAGCAGTCTAAGGCACTGCATCTCAGTGCTTGGCACGGCAGTCTAAGGCACTGCATCTCAGGGCTTGGCACAGCAGTCTAAGGCACTGCATCTCAGGGCTTGGCACAGCAGTCGAAGGCACTGCATCTCAGTGCTTGGCACGGCAGTCTAAGGCACTGCATCTCAGGGCTTGGCACAGCAGTCTAAGGCACTGCATCTAAGGGCTTGGCACGGCAGTCGAAGGCACTGCATCTCAGGGCTTGGCACAGCAGTCTAAGGCACTGCATCTCAGTGCTTGGCACAGCAGTCTAAGGCACTGCAGCTCAGGGCTTGGCACAGCAGTCTAAGGCACTGCATCTCAGGGCTTGGCACGGCAGTCTAAGGCACTGCATCTCAGGGCTTGGCACGGCAGTCTAAGGCACTGCATCTCAGGGCTTGGCACAGCAGTCTAAGGCACTGCATCTCGGGGCTTGGCACGGCAGTCTAAGGCACTGCATCTCAGGGCTTGGCACGGCAGTCTAAGGCACTGCATCTCAGGGCTTGGCACGGCAGTCTAAGGCACTGCATCTCAGGGCTTGGCACGGCAGTCTAAGGCACTGCATCTCAGGGCTTGGCACGGCAGTCTAAGGCACTGCATCTCGGGGCTTGGCACAGCAGTCTAAGGCACTGCATCTCAGGGCTTGGCACAGCAGTCTAAGGCACTGCATCTCGGGGCTTGGCACAGCAGTCTAAGGCACTGCATCTCAGGGCTTGGCACAGCAGTCTAAGGCACTGCATCTCAGGGCTTGGCACAGCAGTCTAAGGCACTGCATCTCGGGGCTTGGCACGGCAGTCTAAGGCACTGCATCTCAGGGCTTGGCACAGCAGTCTAAGGCACTGCATCTCAGGGCTTGGCACAGCAGTCTAAGGCACTGCATCTCAGGGCTTGGCACAGCAGTCTAAGGCACTGCATCTCAGGGCTTGGCACGGCAGTCTAAGGCACTGCATCTCAGGGCTTGGCACGGCAGTCTAAGGCACTGCATCTCAGGGCTTGGCACGGCAGTCTAAGGCACTGCATCTCAGGGCTTGGCACAGCAGTCTAAGGCACTGCATCTCAGGGCTTGGCACAGCAGTCTAAGGCACTGCATCTCAGGGCTTGAGGCATCACTGGCAGCGGGGTTTGACCGTTGTTGTAAATAAGAATTTGTTCTTAATAACTGACTGGTTAAATAAATTAAAATATATATATATATTTGATTTGAACACATTCGACCACACCACTTACATTTATCTTGGTCCTCAAATGTTTCTTAAACAGACTACGCACAGCACCGACGCCACATATTCTCAACCGACGCCACACATTCTCAACCGACGCCACACATTCTCAACCGACGCCACACATTCTCAACCGACGCCACACATTCTCAACCGACGCCACACATTCTCAACCGACGCCACACATTCTCAACCGACGCCACACATTCTCAACCGACGCCACACATTCTCAACCGACGCCACACATTCTCAACCGACGCCACATATTCTCAACCGACGCCACACATTCTCAACCGACGCCACACATTCTCAACCAACACTCAACTTCAGGTACAATTATAGAGGTCTGACGGGTGCTTTTATAGGCTCCACATGTTCCTGCATACAAAACAATCAATATCAAGGGTCAGTTTGACATTATGTTACAGTATAAAGCTTATTTACAAGTGTGATAAATAGCGCTACATTCTCATCCAGACAATGAAATAGGTTAGAATTTAGATTCAATTTAAAATATTTCATCCATAATGACTGTGTAGCCTCGAACCAGTTCATAAATATTAAATGATGGGAGCGTGCAAAGGGGTGCGGTCTTTCCTGTATTCGGGAACGGAACCGGAAGTTCCGCCATCTCCTTGTACCATTCGAGCTACAACAGGGTCAGTATAGACTTAATTTAGATGTTAAGTATGGTAAATTGTCAACAGTTATTAAATGTTATAAGTAATATTGACAGAGTGAACGTTCCATAACCATCAGTTTTATGTTAAGGATGGTGGTGTCACTCGATCAGATCATAAATACCACTCCTATTCTGTTGCCACTTGAACTGCTAGCAACAGGGTTCAACGTTATCTCATCTGTTTTATGCCGTTGGCTACTTCAGCTACCTAGCTAGGTAAATAGCAATGATTCATTCAGTGTCGTGACAGGAATACCTATATTTAGTTAGTCGGGTTTTTCTCTCACGCTTTCCCCTTAACCCCCAACACAATTGTAAAACGTTAAAATTGATCGCTACTGAGAAAGCCAAGGAGAAGGGGAGTTAACGGTAAGTAAAGCTAACGTTTTCCAGCTGATAGCTGGGATGGTGGTACCAGATAGCTAACGTTAGCCAGCCTATAGCTAGCTAACTAATTAGTTAGTGTTCCCTTTTATCTGGTTTGGATGACCTTCTAAGGTTGCCAACCAAGTTCGTTACACTTCCCATTTTGTTCTTTGACAGTAGTAGTGTCAAGCATTTCCTGTTGTAATGTTTGCATTAGTGTTGAATTGCTGTGTAGACTGCTGTGAGAGATGATAACTGGTTAGCATGCTAACTGGGTGGGGGTCTCTGGCTCAGGAGGGTGTGTGACTGTCTGATAGCGACTAGCAAGTGGGAACGAGCGTAGTGGCCACAGTGTCTCTGACATTGTCATGATCGTTACGCTGCCCTTGTTTTTCTGACGTTAGCACAAATATGGGTTGGTAGCGCCATAACTTTAAGCTTGCTAGCTAATTCAACAGTTTGGTAGTTAGCTTATATTAGACTCAGCCAACTAGCCAAGTTTGTCTGGCTTCAGATAGCTAGTTGCATGTGTATTGCATGTTGGGATTTGATTGCTAATAATGTATCTGCCATTGAATGCACATTGTATGTCTAGTGTCAGTGAAACCAATGAAGTTCTGATACTTATTCCACTGTAAGCTGTCCTGAATATTTAAATGGCGTTAGATAAGCTCCTTATCAACAGTAGAACTTGACAGTACAATGACATAGCTACATACAACACCCGGACGTCTCCTGTCCTGTAGCATGTAGCTATGTTATTGTACCGTCAAGTTCAACTGTTGATAAGGAGCGTAGCTAATGCAGTGCTCCACATTATGATGTGTAGGGTTGAGGTCATTGCAATTTTAAATTCAGCACAGGATATGTCTGTTTCAAGGAAATATCACTTTTTTTTTGTTGTATTTCTCAATTCTTGAATTGGAATTTCAGATCTCTTCCACAATTTACATAGAAGTGGCCTGCACCCTGTTGATGTGTTGAATTGTGAGAGATTTGGGCTAAGCTTGTCCCTTATCTACATTTGTCCCTTATCTACATTCGGTCTTGGTAGATGCCTTGTATGAACTTTGGAACGTTGCTCCAGTAATCTCTAAACTGACTTCAGGAATGGTTATCTCTCTGTGTTATGCAACCTATTAGTACTGTACAACCTGTCGTCTTCCACTCCTTATTAGTCTGCTCGGCCACACTGTTAGGGTCATTCAGCAGCACTGGAACAATTCTGTCAGAGAAGACAGTTAAATCATATAGGAATATGCTGTACCTACATATTAGATGAGTTTGTTAGTCACATACACAGGCTCGCAGATGTAATTGCAGGGCACAGTGAAATTCTTAAGCTCCGTGCTCCAACAGTCCAGGTCAAAAAGAGAAGTGAATGAAACCCACTAAGATTATTCATGCCACAGCATTGTTAAACAGTTCACAGAGTACTAACAGTTCAATGGCGTCAAAATAGTGACACTATTCAAGCCTGCATGCCATGGCCATCTGACAGCATTAAGTGTGTCAGATAGTGAAAGTGAATCAATATAAAGTAGGGGCCTGGGAGTTTTTCATAGATGTCAACCATGCCTGTCCTGGAACTGTATGTGTGGACAAGAACATCAAGTCTGCTGCACCCCTGCCCAAAACACTGTGCATAATTCCAATTAAACCCTGCCTGGCTTATGTTGTGTTTGTAACAGGTGTGTGTGTGTGTGTGCTGCCTTTCTCTCTCTGTTGACATAAAGGAGCACTATGTCCACTAAAATTGATTGCTGGTTTCATTTCTCTTTCACACAATGTTTGCCTATTCATCTTGTCTCTCTGATATCTCTCTCTGATGTCTCTCTCTCTGATGTCTCTCTCTGATGTCTCTCTCGAGCTCTCTCTCCCTCTCTCTGATGTCTCTCTCGAGCTCTCTCTCCCTCTCTCTGATGTCTCTCTCTCTCGAGCTCTCTCTCCCTCTCTCTGATGTCTCTCTCTCTCGAGCTCTCTCTCCCTCTCTCTGATGTCTCTCTCTCTCTCTCTGTCTCTCTCCCTCTCTCTCTGATGTCTCTCTCTCTCTCTGATGTCCTCTCTCCCTCTCTCTCTGTCTCTCTCTGTCTCTCTCCCTCTCTCTCTGATGTCTCTCTCCCTCTCTCTCTGTCTCTCTCCCTCTCTCTCTGTCTCTCTCCCTCTCTCTCTGTCTCTCTCCCTCTCTCTCTGTCTCTCTCCCTCTCTCTCTCTGTCTCTCTCCCTCTCTCTCTGTCTCTCTCCCTCTCTCTCTGTCTCTCTCCCTCTCTCTCTGTCTCTCTCCCTCTCTCTCTGTCTCTCTCCCTCTCTCTCGATCCCTCTCTCTGTCTCTCTCGATCCCTCTCTCTGATCTCTCTCTCTCACTCTCTGTGTGTCTCTCTTGATGTGTGTCTCTCTCCCTGTCTCTCGATGTCTCTCTCCCTCCCTCTTGATGTGTCTCTCGCTTGATGTCTCTCTCTCTTGATGTCTCTCTCTCTTGATGTCTCTCTCTCTTGATGTCTCTCTCTCTTGATGTCTCTCTCTCTTGATGTCTCTCTCTCTTGATGTCTCTCTCTCTTGATGTCTCTCTCTCTTGATGTCTCTCTCTCTTGATGTCTCTCTCTCTCGATGTCTCTCGATGTCTCTCGATGTCTCTCGATGTCGATGTCTCTCGATGTCTCTCTCTCTCTCGATGTCTCTCTCTCTCGATGTCTCTCTCTCTCTCGATGTCTCTCTCTCTCTCGATGTCTCTCTCTCGATGTCTCTCTCTCTTGATGTCTCTTTCTCTGTTGCTGCTTTTCTTTTTGTCTACTTGTTTCTTCTCCTCAGAGTTTGGCTCCTCTCCTCTCTCTGTGTATTAACTCACTGTACACTTTGCCCTGGCTGCTATTTGTTTTGTGTTGTATTGTATTAACTGTTTTACAAGCCCTCTCTTTCTCTGTGTGGGGCAGATTTTCCGTGGAAACCGACAGCCAGACGGTTGCCATGTCGACCTCATCGCTACGGCGACAAGTGAAGAACATTGTCCACAACTTCTCGGAGGCAGAGATCAAGGTTCGCTCGTCCTCTTCCCTATTTTCTCTCTTCCTCTCCGACCACTTTTCTCCTCGCACCTCAATTTTTTTATTCTTCTGTTACCCATTGTCCTCTTCCTCCCTTCCTCACCACTTCGTTCAAGGCCATCTCACCTCAGTCTTCCCCGCCTCTGCTTCCTCCCTTCCTCACCACATCGTTCAAGGCCATCTCACCTCAGTCTTCCCCGCCTCTGCTTCCTCCCTCTCCAACTCTTTCTTCCTCTCCTCCCTTATTTCTGTCTTAACTACTCTTAACTATTGGTACTTACCAAAGAATACATTCCACTGTGTACTCCCTGTATCTCCACCTCTCCCTATCTGGGTTAATGTAGTCATGTTATCCATTCATCATGATGGTTCTGTCCAGCCTGTTTATCATCACATCATCTCCACACCCCAGAGAGTAGAAGAGATGATCAGTTAAGGTGACCTACGATCACGGCTGTGGACTTATCAGGGGGTTCATTTGATTAAAGTACTTTGCATAATTGTTTTGTCTGTTTTTACATGTTTAGTCGGGAGCTTTGTATCGTAATATATTTTGTTGGCTTGAGCTTGCCAAGGGAATGAAGTCTGTTGTCTTGATATAAACTACCAGTTGATTAATCAATTCATTGATCAATAAATCACACCTTAGATTGTTCAATGTTGAGTGCTTTTGGGGTGTCAGGTAGCCTAGTGGTTAGAGCGTTGGGCAAGTAACCGAAAGGTTGCTCGATCGAATTACCGAGCTGACAAGGTACAAATCTGTCCTTCTACCCCTGAACAGTTAACCCACTGTTCCCCTGTAGGCCGTCATTGTAAATAAGAATTTGTTCTTAACTGACTTGCCTAGTTAAAAAAAAAAAACGTCCCTGGTCTCTCCCCCCCCCCCCCCTCCTGTCCCTGGTCTCTCTCTTCCCCCCCCCCCCCCCCCCTGTCCCTGGTCTCTCTCTTTCCCCCCCCCCCCCCGTCCCTGGTCTCTCTCTTCCCTCTCCCCCCCCCCCCCCCTGTCCCTGGTCTCTCTCTTCCCTCTCCCCCCCCCCCCCTGTCCCTGGTCTCTCTCTTCCCTCTCCCCCCCCCCCTGTCCCTCTCTCTTCCCTCTCCCCCCCCCTGTCCCTGGTCTCTCTCTTCCCTCTCCCCCCCCCCCCCCCCCCCCCCCGTCCCTGGTCTCTCTCTTCCCCCTCCCCCCCCCCCCTGTCCCTGGTCTCTCTCTTCCCTCTTCCCTCTCCCCCCCCCCCTGTCCCTGGTCTCTCTCTGTCCCCGTCCCTGGTATCTCTTCTCTCCCCCCCCCCCCCCCCGGTCCCTGGTCTCTCTCTGTCCCCCCCCCCCCCCCCCCCCCGTCCCTGGTATCTCTTCTCTCCCCCTTGTCTCCAGGTGCGGGAAGCGACGTCCAATGACCCATGGGGCCCCAGCAGCTCTCTAATGTCAGAGATTGCAGACCTGACCTACAATGTAGTGGCCTTCTCTGAGATCATGAGCATGGTGTGGAAACGACTCAACGACCACGGCAAGAACTGGAGACACGTCTACAAGGTGAGTGAGTGAGAGAGATCTGTTCAAGATTGAGCAAACAATGGGTGACGTAGTCTGTCTGTCTTGTTTGTCTGCTCACTGTTGTATGTGTGGACATAGGAATTAGAATACTAGAATGGACATGACCAAAGATTTGTATAACTAAACCAAGATAGAGCACAGCCTGTCATTTCAAATGGGAACAAATGAGTCATAGTGGGCAGAACAAGCAAGGAGGTCTGCAGAGCCAAGCACGATCTAGCGAGATCGTATTGGCGTGTTCTAGCATGCATTTGCATATTTTCTAGCATGAGGTAACATTTTAGTTTTGGGAAGAGAACTGTATTCAGATAAATAGTTTTATCGATGAAAAAATGTGCAGAATGTCTGCCAAAATCCATCTCGTTCCATCCACTGCCGGCCACAGGGCTTCCTCTCACTACCATATTTGGTAGTGAGTGGAAATGCCAAACAGATGCTTCATATTTATACATCCGGTGAAATATCTGTCTCATTGTTCTATCTGTGACCTAAGGCTTCATATGACAGTATAAAATATCTGTCATTTTGTCCAGTGAATAGGTCAGCCAGTGATAAGATATCGTGCACATTATGCTTGTTAGCTAGCCAGTCAGTTTCAGTGGAATTAATGATTCCATGAATTTTTCAAATGAACTGCCATAGACGCGTTAAAGAGGTCAATGGAACGCAGACTGGGGGATAGAATAAGGATGCCGGATTGGCAAACGTTCAACCAATCTGATCAAACAAAGTGGATATTGTCAAATCTGTCATGGTTGATATATTGTAACATCCCCACAATGTGGTTACTTAAGTCCCATTTGGCTGTTTTCACTGCATTTAGATGTAGTTCCTTTTCAGCTTTAGAAGAAGTTGACTGCTAAATGCTAACTCATATAAACTGGTAGCATAGCTACACTACATGACCAAAAGTATCTGGACACCTGCTTGTCGAACATCCCATTCCAAAATCATGGCCATTAATATCAAATAAAATGTTATTTGTCACATACACATGGTTAGCAGATGTTAATGCGAGTGTAGCGAAATGCTTGTGCTTCTAGTTCCTACAATGCATTGATATCCAACGAGTAATCTAACCTAACAATTTCACAACAACTACCTTCTACACACAAGTGTAAAGTCCACAATCATCTCCCTTGTTTAGTTGACATTGAGTGTAAGGTTATTTACCTGACACCACACTCCGAGGGCCCTCACCTTCTCCCTGTAGGCCGTCTCGTCGTTGTTGGTAATCAAGCCTATCACTGTAGTGTCGTCTGCAAACTTGATGATTGAGTTGGATGAACAGGGAGTACAGGAGAGGGCTGAGAACACACCCTTGTGGGGCCCCAATGTTGAGGATCAGCGGGGTGGAGATGTTGTTACCTACCTTCATGCCTGGGGGTGGCCCGTCAGGAAGTCCAGGACCCAGTTGCACAGGGCGGGGTCGATACCCAGGGTCTTGAGCTTGAGGACGAGTTTGGAGGGTACTATGGTGTTAAATGCTGAGCTGTAGTCGATGAACAGCATTCTCACATAGGTATTCCTCTTGTCCAGATGGGTTCAGGCAATTTCGATCTCGAAATGGGACAGGGCCTTCCCAAACTGTTGCCACGAAGTTGGAAACACAGAATTGCCTAGAATGTCATTGTATGCTGTAGTGTTAAGATTTCCCTTCACTGGAACTAAGGGGCCTTGCCCGAACCATGAAAACAGCCCTGGATCATTATTCCATCCCCAACAAACTTGACAGTTGGCACTATGCATTGGGGCAGGTAGCGTTCTCATGGCATCTTCCCAAACCCAGATTCGTCTGTCGGACTGTCAGATGGTGAAGCATGATTCATCACTCCAGAGAACATGTTTCCACTGCCCCAGAGTCCAATGGCGGTGAGCTTTACACCACTCCAACCGATGCTTGGCATTGCACATGGTGATCTTAGGCTTGTGTGCGTCTGCTCTGCCTTGAAAATCCATTTCATCAAGCTCCCGACAAACAGTTATTGTGCAGACGATGCTTCCAGAGGCATTTTGGAACTCTGTAGTGAGTGTTGCAACTGTGGACAGACTTGTTTTTTTTTTTGTTCACACTACACGCTTCAGCACTCGGGGGGTCCCGTTCTGTATGCTTGTGTGGCCTACCACTTCATGGCTGAGCCGTTGTTGCCCCTAGACGTTTCCACTTCACAATAACAGCACTTCGAGTTGGCCGGGGCAGCTCTAGCAGATCCTCCACCAAATTTCACAGTGGGTGCGAGACCTGGAGAGGCCTACAAGCCACAGTGTCTCGCACCCACTGTGAAATTTGATGCAGGATCAGTGACGATCTGGGGTGCTTCAGCAAGGCTGGAATCGGGCAGATTTGTCTTTGTGAAGGACGGATGAATCAAGCCACTTACAAGGTTGTCCTGGAAGTAAACTTGCTTCTTTCTGCTCTGACAATGTTCCCCAACTCTGAGGATTGGTTTTTCCAGCAGGACAATGCTCCATGCCACACAGCCAGGTCAATCAAGGTGTAGATGGAGGACCACCAGATCAAGACCCTGTCATGGCCAGCCCAATCTCCAGACCTGAACCCCATTGAAAACCTCTGGAATGTGATCAAGAGGAAGATGGATGGCCACAAGCCATCAAACAAAGATGAGCTGCTTGAATTTTTGCGCCAGGAGTGGCATAATGTCACCCAACATCAATGTGAAAGTCTGGTGGCTAGCATGCCAAGACTCATGAAAGCTGTGATTGAAAATCAGGGTTATTCCTATAAATATTGATTTCTGAACTCTTCCTAAGTTAAAACATTAGTATTGTGTTGTTTAAAAATGAATATGAACTTGTTTTCTTTGCATTACTCGAGGTCTGACAACACTGCATCTTTTGTTATTTTGACCAGTTGTCATTTTCTGCAAATAAATGCTCTAAATTACAATATTTTTATTTGGAATTTGGGAGAAATGTTGTCAGTAGTTTATTGAATAAAACAAAAATTTCCATTTTACCCAAACACATACCTAGAAATAGTAAAACCAGAGAAACTGATAATTTTGCAGTGGTCTCCTAATTTTTTTTCTAGATATATACAGTGGGGCAAAAAAGTATTTAGTCAGCCACCAAATGTGCAAGTTCTCCCACTTAAAAAGATGAGAGGCCTGTAATTTTCATCATAGGTACACTTCAATTATGATAGACAAAATTAGAAAAGAAATCACATTGTAGGATTTCTTTATGAATTTATTTGCAAATTATGGTGGAAAATAAGTATTTGGTCACCTGCAAACAAACAAGATTTTTGGCTCTCACAGACCTTCTTCTTTAAGAGGCTCCTCTGTCCTCCACTCGTTACCTGTATTAATGGCCCCTGTTTGAACTTGTTATCAGTATAAAAGACACCTGTCCACAACCTCAAACAGTCACACTCCAAACTCCACTATGGAAAAGACCAAAGAGCTGTCAAAGGACACCAGAAACAAAATTGTAGACCTGCACCAGGCTGGGAAGACTGAATCTGCAATAGGTAAGCAGCTTGGTTTGAAGAAATCAACTGTGGGAGCAATTATTAGGAAATGGAAGACATACAAGACCACTGATAATCTCCCTCGATCTGGGGCTCCACGCAAGATCTCAACCCGTGGGGTCAAAATGATCACAAGAACGGTGAGCAAAAATCCCTGAACCACACGGGGGGACCTAGTGAATGACCTGCAGAGATCTGGGACCAAAGTAACAAAGCCTACCATCAGTAACACACTATGCTGCCAGGGACTCAAATCCTGCAGTGCCAGATGTGTCCCCCTGCTTAAGCCAGTACATGTCCAGGCCCGTCGGAAGTTTGCTAGAGAGCATTTGGATGATCCAGAAGAAGATTGGGAGAATGTCATATGGTCAGATGAAACCAAAATATAACTTTTTGGTAAAAACTCAACTCGTTGTGTTTGGAGGACAAAGAATGCTGACTTGCATCCAAAGAACACCATACCTACTGTGAAGCATGGGGGTGGAAACATGTTTTTGGGCTGTTTTTCTGCAAAGGGACCAGGACGACTGATCCGTGTAAAGGAAAGAATGAATGGGGCCATGTATCGTGAGATTTTGAGTGAAAACCTCCTTCCATCAGCAAGGGCATTAAATATAAAACGTGGCTGGGTCTTTCAGCATGACAATGATCCCAAAAACACTGCCCGGGCAACGAAGGAATGGCTTCGTAAGAAGCATTTCAAGGTCCTGGAGTGGCCTAGCCAGTCTCCAGATCTCAACCCCATAGAAAATCTTTGGAGGGAGTTGAAAGTCAGTGTTTCCCAGCAACAGCCCCAAAACATCACTGCTCTAGAGCAGATCTGCATGGAGGAATGGGCCAAAATACCAGCAACAATGTGTGAAAACCTTGTGAAGACTTACAGAAAACGTTTGACCTCTGTTATTGCCAACAAAGGGTATTTAACAAAGTATTGAGAAACCTTTGCTATTGACCAAATACTTATTTTCCACCATAATTTGCAAATAAATTCATAAAAAATCCTACAATGTGATTTTTTTCTCATTTTGTCTGTCATAGTTGAAGTGTACCTATGATGAAAATTACAGGCCTCTCATCTTTTTAAGTGGGAGAACTTGCACAATTGGTGGCTGACTAAATACTTTTTTGCCCCACTGTAGGTGTATAGAGGCCCATTATCAGCAACCATCACTCCTGTGTTCCAATGGCATGTTGTGTTAGCTAATCCAAGTTTATCATTTTAAAAGGCTAATTGATCATTAGAAAACCCTTTTGCAATTATGTTAGCACAGCTGAAAACTGTTGTTTCTAATTATAGAAGCAATAAAACTGGCCTTCTTTAGACTAGTTGAGTATCTGGAGCATCAGCATTTGTGGGTTCGATTACAGGCTCAAAATGGCCAGAAACAAAGACGTTTCTTCTGAAACTCGTCAGTCTATTCTTGTTCTGAGAAAACAAGGCTATTTCATTTGAGAAATTGCCAAGAAACTGAAGATCTCGTACAACGCTGTGTACTACTCCCTTCACAGAACAGCGCAAACTGTCTTGGTGATGGTGACATGAACCTGTATTGGGGTTAGTATCCATACAAGCATTATACGCTGATTTTTACCTCAGCATAGTGTGAAATGCACATAAACAATAGCCTAAATGTAGGCTAATTCTGCTGTGGGGAAATGAGGAGATTCTGGATATTCCTTCACTGCCCTTTCCTGTACTCTTCCTTGGCAATTCCCTTGTTTAGGTCGAGTTCGATTGACCTCTTTACCACATCTATGGCTGCCATTCTCGTCCTGTTCTGGAACTTTGAGGGTTTATGACATAGTATCTCCAGTAATTTAATAGGATCTCTGTGGTTTCTACTGTACTGTGTGTTCTCCAGGCTATGACTCTCATGGAGTACCTCATAAAGACGGGTTCAGAGCGCGTGGCTCAGCAGTGCAGAGAGAACATCTACGCTGTCCAGACTCTCAAGGACTTCCAGTTCATCGACAGAGACGGCAAGGACCAGGTACGACGCGCGTGCATGCGCACACACACGCACACTGTACACACATTCCCAAACACACACTGGTACGGGATCACTACTCGCCTCTCATTGAAGGACTTTACAGTGTTTTCACTGTCACCTCTTATACAAACACAGAGTGAAAGCCAACAGTAACATGTTTATGGGCTGGTAATGGCAATATAGCAGGTCACAGGGAAACACTGATGGAAATGGAACGACTGAAACAGGAATGTAGCACTTAGTTTGCAAGCAAATAACTGACATTTATCAACTATTCAGTGACACAGCTGTGTAGTTAGGAAGGTTATGCACTGAGTTGTATGTACTCATGTGCATTCAACTGCGTGTGTGTCAGGGGGTGAATGTGCGGGAGAAGGCCAAACAGCTGGTAACACTGCTGAAGGACGAGGAGAGACTACGAGAGGAGAGGATCCATGCCCTCAAGACCAAAGAGAAGATGGCACAGACCACCAGTGGTGAGAGACAACTACATTACCCAGCCTGCACCAGCCACCAGGGGATCTGAAACAGATTGAGGAGAAAAGCAAACCATAGACAGAAATGTAGTTTTAAATTGTCTGCTGTGATGCAGAGCTTCCCTGATCCTGGAGAGATGCATGTGGTGTTTGCAGGCTTTTGTTCCTGCCAAGCTCTAACTATGCCCAGATGCAAACTATAACATTTTCTTTCCCATCCTTTCCCTGTTCTCCATTCCCCTCATCCTGTCCCCCAGCCTCTTCGGCCCCCTCAGCTCCAGGTCTGGGGGGTGGAGCGCTGTCTCAGGGCTCTCACTCTGGAGGGGCGGACCCAGAGCAAGCGTGGCCACAGAGCTCCGGTGAGGAGGACCTGCAGCTGCAGCTGGCCCTGGCCATGAGCAAGGAGGAGGCGGAACAGGTATACAGTACAGCCAGCCTGGAGCTGGTGGAGGGTAGGCAGAGCCCCCGCTGGCCAACCACACTGTTAACCTGCGGTCCAATGGCTTGATAAACGGGCTGATTTGTATAGAATATATGCACTGTACACCCTACAACCACTATACATAGAACACATGTATATGGTGACACTTAACTATAGTCCATAACAGAAGTATCCGGGCATAGCAAGGTTAACCCAGGACAATGTGTGTTTCCATTCACTCACCTTTACCCTCTGACCCCTGACCCCCAGACTACTGTGGCCCCTCTGGAGGACGCAGAGCTCCGCTATGCACTCACACTCAGCAAGGAAGTACAAGAACAGGTCAGGGGGCAAAGGTCACCTGACCGGCCGATCATCATCTACCTACCTATCTACCTTTCTGTCTACCCAGCCGGCAGTCACTCCATCGAGTCTTAATCCCAATCAAAATGAATGATATTCATAGGAATGATCTGTTTCATTAATTCCAAACATACACATGTCAATGGGTTAATAATATAAGAAGGAAAGAAGTAGTTTTAAAAAGATCTCCCCTATGATCTAATCAGTGTAAAATGATGCATGGCAAAGACTTCATCATTTGAATGACTCAATTTAACCCTTTCTGAATGAGTGATTACTCCCTTTTTTTCCTTCCGTTGCAAATGACTGTTCTGAACGCATGCTTCAAACTACACACGCTATGACATACTTAAACACACTCAATTAAAGGCATCTTCCAGTGCCCGCACTCTGCAAGTTGGAGGGCAGTATTCAATCAACACCAGTATTCAGAAGTTTAGAGGCTAAGGCAAAACAACACTCTACCTTTAGCATAAAGACAAACTGGGTCAAAACAACCCATGTTCTTTTGTCTCATAAAGTTCTTAAGTATAGATACAACCTCAGTGTAATTCTAGGACCCCGACTTCGTTCTAGAATGTCAACTTCCTTGCAGAAGCACAAGAAGAGGACTGTTTTGTCTGCCCATGAACACTTCTGGATACAGGCAGTGGTTGAATAGAGAGCCCTGGCAGACAGTCCACGTCCACTATGGCTGGGACCCTGACCAGTTTCTTCAGAAGGTGAAAGAAGAGGAAGCTGCCCATAGCGGCTGGTCTAGAATCAGTTTTTGATTTCCTCAAGGAAGGGAGAATGTTTTCCAACTCCCTAAGTTGGGTTGAGGGGAGCTGATCTGAGAGCAGCCACTAAAGGCAGCATCTCTCCTGAAGCTTTGCATCATGGTCAGATAGTGCTTCCTTGGGGGAGTGAAATTAAGTTGCTCCCTAGACACTGATCTAATGTCAGTTTAGCATTTTCTCCCCAAATGGCTTTGGCTACAATTTGGAGTTAGTAAGCTGATCCTAGATCTGTGCCTATGGGCTGGCCTGCCCGAGCGCTTGTCGCAGGTGATGACACCACAGTTGTATGTGATTGGCAGGAGGAGAGGCTGCGCAGGGGGGACGACCTGAGACTGCAGATGGCCATCGAGGAGAGCAGGATGGAGAAGGCCAAGCCAGAGGAGGTGTGTTTGGTGACGTGTGTGTACGCCAGCCATAGGGGAGGAATGGATGGGGGCTACACACACTCTTTAGACAATACCACTCAGTTCCTCTTTCTCTCTCCTGGTGTTACCTGCTGTAGTTGTGTCTCTCACCTGTGCATTCTGTGATTGGAGAGAACTGAAAGCGAAGGTAGTGTAGGCTGACAACAGAAGGGTTTCTGAACCCTTTCAGGTAATTGACTGTAAGCTATGACATCAACAGACCGGTCCCCAGACCACAGGTTGAGAAACAAGAAAGAAACACCCCTCGCTCTCTCCCGTCCCAGTACTAGTTGATCTATCCATTTTTTTTCATCCTCTGCTTTTATCAAGGCAACTGTGTGTGTTGCCTGTGTGTCAACATTTGTTTAGTGTGTATGTTAACTGACTGTATGCTCTGATTTTCATGTTGTGTGTATGAGAGATGGACTACTCTAGCCTTGAGCTCATTGACTCTTGGTGTCTGTTCAACATCAGTGTGTTGTTATAACCTGTGCATTATCCTCTCCCAGAGTGCGTTAATGGAGCTGAGTGCTGTGGACCCCTGGGGGGCTCCTGCTGCTGCCTCTGGGGGCTCTGCCGGCCCCTCACCCCCTCCCACAGTCCCCCTCCCAGCCCCCTCTGCCTCTGGCCCCTGGGGCCTGGCCCCTGCAGACCCTTGGGGAGCCTCGTCGCCTGCCTCACCCCCCAGCGTAGACCCGTGGGCTAGTGGAGGGACGGCTCCCCCAACGATAGCCCCCCCGCCAGACCCCTGGGGAGAAACAGCCTCAAGAGTCAACTCAGTTGACCCCTGGGGACCCTCAGGTTAGTGACCTCTGACCTTTACTCCCCTGGCCTCGTCTACACCTGTTACCCTCATTCCGTCTCCTTGTCCCACAACCCTACCTCAACACACTGGACATCAATACATTTGGTCTATTTTCCCAATACTCTTCAAATGGCCAGCATGTTTAGATCATTTGGAATGTGACCCTCCATATCTCAGTCAGGGGTATCTCTGGTTTCAATAAAAGATCTCTGTCCGTTCTTACCTCCTTTCAAGTAAAAAGATTGTCTGTGTCCAGCTCTTCAATAGCAGTACAGATAAATGAGAGAAAGTGGGGAAAGGAAGCCAAATTGGACTATTGGGATCCAGCCCAGCTCCTTGTTCCCTGTATATTGTATGATGTTGTGCAGGGTTGTATTCCATTCCTGTTCAGTTCAAGAGATGAACAATCCTCATTGAAAATAAATGGCACTTTTGAAATCTTAGATGGGGAATTCCAATTCATCTTTTGAATTGACTGACTTGAAATGGTATTGACCCTGACCCTGGTGTTGTATGTGAGCCAAACCCCTGCCTGTCTCCCTCCCCCATAGCTGTGACCCCCCCCAGTGTCGACCCCTGGGGCCCCTCTGTGCCCCTCTCCACCACCTCCTCTTTTGGGGGGCCAATAGACCCCTGGGCTGGGGACGGGGTTGACCCCATCATCACCTCTGACCCATGGAGCGACTCCGCCAAACACACTAATGGCACAGGTACATCCACACACACACTGACACATAATGGCAAGGCCATGTGGATGAGATGCTCATTGAGCACCCCCCCCCTCCCTCCCCCCATTCACCCACAAACACAGTTGTCTTGCATTCCATCCTCCCTCAGTAATACTGGTATAATGCTGTGGTCTCTAATCTGGTTAGTCACTATAAATACAGTACTCCATGTTCACCTTCACTCTCTGTCTCTCGGTCTGTAGGACACCCAGCACTGCGAGGTCAGTTAACGGGCGATAGTGCGGGTTCTCCGGTGCCCTTTGACCTCACATCTCTGTGCTCTTCACTTCCTGTCCGTAAGACCCCCGAGTCGTTCCTGGGGCCCAACGCATCTCTGGTGGACCTGGACTCACTGGTGTCTTCTAAACCCAAACCTAAACAACCTCCTCCTCCATCAATCTCCTCCTCAACACACAACCCCTTCCTCCAGACTACAGGTACTGATAACACACACATAAGCACATAAATACACACACACATTTACACACACACATTTTTAAGCACTTTGTGTTTGTAATAAATGAAAGTACATTGATTGAAGTATTCTCTCCTCTCCAGCCTCGTCTTCAGCCCCTGGTATGGCAGTCACCCCGGGCAGCACAATCTCCAGCAGGGGGGTTTCCCCGACGCCACCCCCCACCTCCAACCCGTTTGGCGCGGCCGCCCCCATGTCCTCCATCTCCCCACAGCCCTCCACACTGGGTCTCAGCAGCCTCCGCACCAGCCCTGTACCACCCAACCCCATGGCATACCCTGGCATGGGCTTGGGGCCTATGGGTATGGGAGCACCAGGCCTGGGGATGGGTATGATGCAGAGCCCCATGGGAATGTCCCCCTACGGCGGGCTCTCGCCCATTGGTCCTCCTGGGTCCTCTCACTTCATGGGGCCCGGAGGGACCCTGCCCCCACAGCTGAATTTTGGGGGGCCTACGGGGGCAGCTGGAGTGATGGGAGCCGGGGGAGCAGTGGGAGGGGCCGGAGTGACGGGCGCCAGCACCAATCCCTTTCTTCTTTGAGGACTTTTCGGCACTCCCTCTTCAACACCCAATCCAGGCCCTGCCCCACCCCCTGGCTCATCTACTGCCCCCCCCTTCCCCCCCAGAGCGATCCTCCTTCAACACAAACAATTTATGTTTCCAATAAGAAACGTGTGTACATCTCTATATTTAAAGAAAATCTGAATTTGTTATTTTCTTTCAGAAGCATTTCCATGTATTTTTCTCCTAGCTCAGATGAATTTCAACAACAAATATTTTGGTTCCTTTCATTTTAGTGGGATGTAGCGGGAGGGAAATAGATGTTTATTTATTTTTATTTCGTTTAAATGCATTTTGCTTTCTTTCAGTCCACTTTTATTGGGTGGGTGTTTGAGAGTTAGGCTTCATCAGTTATGTCACACTGATATAATATTGTATTATTGCACTGACAGAGATGGGGAGAGAGATGGGACATGGCCACTAACAAACTGAAACACAAACAAATTCCTGTACTTGCCTCTTCCTTTCTTTGTCTGAAAAGAGGAGGTTTTTATTTAAAAAAACTCCTGAACAAGATTTGGACTGAAAAAGCTGGCATTAACATTTCAGCCACAATATAGTCCAATCATTCAATAGCTGTTCTATTTTTTATTTAATGTCATTTATTTCTATTTTTTT
The DNA here is from genome assembly GCF_002021735.2 of Oncorhynchus kisutch. Taxonomy (NCBI): domain Eukaryota; kingdom Metazoa; phylum Chordata; class Actinopteri; order Salmoniformes; family Salmonidae; genus Oncorhynchus; species Oncorhynchus kisutch. The sequence goes on along the minus strand of NC_034175.2, from coordinate 5,556,444 downwards.
CTGCTCCTGGGAATGAATAAACAAAAAAAATTACGCCATTATGCCATTTTAAAACAAATGCTTATTTTGTCTTGTCATGGAAATCAAAAGAGGGCATCTATTGAATTGGTTGAGGAGAGCTGGAATGTGTTTTGTAAATGTGTTGTGTGGAAGAGGGTGTGTGTGTGTGTGTGTGTGAATGTGCCTCTGTCTCCATTCATCCTGCGTCCTCGCTTATTTCAGCAAGATACAAATCTATTATTTTTGTTTTTAAAAATTGTCACTTGTATCAATGCTATGTAATGTTGGGATTTCAAATGAGGTATTATAAGGATCACATTTTTCTGCCAATTTTATTTCACAAATGTTTTTTATTAATCAGAGTCTTTCTCACTCTTTCATACGGGATGTCTCGTCTCCAGGTGTCTCGACATGACTGGACCCTCTCCTTTCTGACCCTCGCTCCTACGGGGGGAGAGCTGCAGATGCTTCTTTTAAAAAGACAATTCAATGAATGAACCAACTTAAACAACAGGGGACTTGATGACATGCTCCATGCTGTTTCTTTTCATTTAGTTTGATGAATTGATTGTTATTTTATATCAACTAAAATATCTCTTTTATTGGGTAAGGTCACATTTTGTGTGGTGTTAACTGTGAACATTCACATTTGAGAAGTAAAAGAAATTTAAGAAATAAAATAAATCCACAAAGGGTACGTTTCTTTACATTACATTTGTCCGGTGTACTGTGTGTGTGATGTTCCAATGCTGTTGGACAGGGAGAAACTGGGACAATAATTCATTTTATAGTATTGTATTAACATATGAAGTCTTCTGTCAGTTGGAGGATATATGCATGTCCAGAAGCTTCTGTGAAGACTTCCAGATAGGGATACAATTGCAGAAAATAAGTAGGAACCAAAAAACATTCAACCATTTTACTATAGCAATACTGTATTCAATCATAATGTACCAATAACCATCCTCACTGGCAAGAGTAGCGTGTGTGGTGAGGCAGCTGAATATAGGGTGTAGTGTTTTGTATGGGAGGCCCCTCGGAGTAGGAGGAAGTTTCCCCTAGATACTGATCTATGTTCAGTTTTGCATGTTTCCTCCCAGTGGTCCAGGTTTGTTTTGGGGAGTGTAAGCTGATCCTAGATCTGTGCCGGCAGGCAACACTGATCCAGTAGACTTCCTGAATGGAATCGTGGGGCAAACAGAATCCACTCTGTCAAGCGATCAGAGAGTCCCAGTCAAAGTCATCTTGGATCTCCTCGCTGTTGTTATGGAGATGTTTCATAGGGGGACGGGGTTTAGGTTGAAGTTGGATCCCAGCTGTGTGAGAGAGTGGAGAGAAGACACTATCATAAGCCTCCTTTGTTGACAAGGAAACTACTGCACATACCTCAAACTAATACAAGGAGTACAACTCAAGTTCCTTTCAAAGCAGTTTAATGTTCACTTCCCTATTAACACCTGTTTCCTCATCTCCTTCACTATGTGATGTCATGATGTGACTGGGGTGGACTTTCTACCTTACCAACCCAGCTCTGTCCCTGTTACATTAGTGGTAATGAGGCCAAGGAAGGCAAGGAAACAGGAAGCAACAAGGAGAGGAAGCCTTTTGATTACATCAGAGTGATACTATATTTGACTAAATAATCCCAACATGTACCATTGAGTGAAGCAAAGCTTTACACTGGTAGAAAATATTACTTGTATAAAAAAAGGCTTTGCAATGAAAACACTTGCCAAAACACCACTACTGAGTACTGGAAGTTGTAGAGCTAAAATACTGTCAATAGTTTACAAAGGTGTCTTGTGGCTGAGGTCTCACCATTGGTCTGAGGAGCTCCAGGTTGGGTCAGGTGGGGCCTCTGTACACCCTGAGTTTGGGGGTGGAGGGGCCTCCTGGGGGGCTGCCCACTGCTGGAAGGGGGGACCAGAGGGGGGTAGGCCAGGGGAGAGGGGTGGATTAGGGTGGCCAGGGTGGGGGTGTTGTGAGTAAGGGGTGGGAGGAGCAGAGATTGAGGGGAACCATGGGCCAATGGGGAGTTGTTACCGGAGGACGAGCCAATTAGGCCCTTATGAGTGAAGAAACGGTTCAACGAATCACAGAGCGAAGTGAAGAGCGTCGGCTCCAGTGCCCAATCACAGAGCTCGGCCTGGCGCATGCTCTCCAGGAGGTCTGGAGGAGAGAGGGAGGAGGGGAAAAACGAATAGCAGGGAGAAAGAGGAAGATTGTCAATGTGATAAATATTCTTGTCAATAGAAACAATGGGTAGCATTGATCTATAATTATCATGTAGTTTGTTAAGTGACCTGGGTGGCTAGTGAGGTCAATGTTGGCCCAGTCCAGACTGCTGGCGACCCTAAAGCTCTCCTTCAGAGTGTCTGTAGTACTGAACCAGTCTGCTGGCACCACTACAGAGACAAACAGAGAGAGAGGTGGTATAGGTTGTCAAAGAGTTAATTACCGTATCATATTCACACAGTGCAGTGACAAACCTACAGGCACAGTTGAATAGGTTTATGAAGTACTAAGGTGTTCAGGTGTTGAGTTGTTATAATCACCACTGCTGTGAGACAGTCTGTCTGCCTCAGGAGGAGGCCCGGGCGCTACAGAGGGTACAGGGTGAGGGGAAAGAGGGGGGAGGGTTGGGGTGTGCAGTGGGGTACTGTCATTGGTCAACACAAATAATGGACCCACGTCCGCTACAGGGAGAGAGAGCGAGAGAGTTAAACATTCACATACACAGATTCTCTGACAGCACAGACAGATATGTATAAAAACACTCATTTAGAAAGTGAGAGAGAACGTACATTGCGAGGCCACTCTCTCCCTGACGCTTCTGCAGAGGGACTGGAAGGAGGTGTAGAGGTCTGGCAGGTTCAGATCAGAGAAGGAGAAACGGAGAAGGGGATCACAGGAGTGTGACGAGGCGTAGGTGGGGGCAACAGAAAGAGATGGGACAGAAAGAGAGGGAACAGAGAGAGGGGGAACAGAGAGAGCGGGAACAGAAGAAGGGAGAGCTTGAGGGGAGACAGAAGAGGAGACAGTAGAGTGAGAGGTAGAAAGAGCGGGGAGAGAGTGAGGGACAGAAAGAGAGGGGAGAGAGTGAGGGACAGAAAGAGAGGGGAGAGAGTGAGGGGTAGAAAGAGAGGGAAGAGAGTGAGGAACAGAAAGAGAGGGGAGAGAGTGAGGGACAGAAAGAGAGGGGAGAGAGTGAGGGATAGAAAGAGAAGGGAGAGAGTGATGGACAGAAAGAGAAGGGAGAGAGTGAGGGACAGAAAGAGAAGGGAGAGAGTGAGGGATAGAAATAGAGGGGAGAGAGTGAGGGACAGAAAGAGAGGGGAGAGAGTGAGGGACAGAAAGAGAGGGGAGAGAATGAGGGATAGAAAGAGAGGGGAGAGAATGAGGAACAGAAAGAGAGGGGAGAGAGTGAGGGACAGAAAGAGAGGGGAGAGAATGAGGGATAGAAAGAGAAGGGAGAGTAGCAGAGGCAATAGATGGGGAGACAGTCTCATGGGGGACAGGGAGAGAGGAGACAGGGGACTGCATATAGGGTGGCCGTTGCTGTGGAACCAAGGTGATAGACAACAACAGCTTATTATTTGGTTGTAAAACCCATGATCTTTATCTATTTGTTGGGACTGAACTTACTCTACCTTGCAAGGTGGGGGGGATAGTTGTTGACTCGGTTCCTGTGGAGATGCTAAAGACCTATAATGGTCTGTCTGTGGAGATGCTAAAGGCCTATAATGGTCTGTCTGTGGAGATGCTAAAGGCCTATAATGGTCTGTCTGTGGCGATGCTAAAGGCCTATAATGGTCTGTCTGTGGCGATGCTAAAGGCCTATAATGGTCTGTCTGTGGAGATGCTAAAGGCTTATAATGGTCTGTCTGTTGAGATGCTAAAGGCCTATAATGGTCTGTCTGTGGAGATGCTAAAGGCTTATAATGGTCTGTCTGTTGAGATGCTAAAGTCCTATAATGGTCTGTCTGGGGTGAATGCTGTTTCTCTGCCTGCATCACTGAGACATTGGGGACCTGGATGGACCCCTCCTCCTCTTCAGCTGGATACGGACGCTTGGTTCCTCTCAGCGGATTGGGCTCTGAGGAGCCGTCCATCATCCAATAGGAACCCTGGAAACACAAGAGGTGGAGGGTTCTCACAATTTATAAGTATTACTTCAAAAGTACCAAAAAGTATGAAACTGTAATATATTCAGTATATTTTGAAATATCATACTTTTATCTATTTCTAGCCTATGTATCGTATTTCACAGAAAACAGTGGATCACCGAGTGCACTGGTCCCTAATGTCTTCACGTGGCAACATTGTGGCCGTTTGAAACATTCACTGGCCCTGTTTGAATGTTTTTAGAATGACTCACCTTCCCAGGGTCACTTTGGGGTCGAGGAACCTTCCGGAAGCATTTATTGAGGGACAGGTTATGGCGGATGGAGTTCTGGGAGGCAAAATCAGCATGAACATGTATTGCAGTAACACAATCATTTTGGATAATGGACTTTGGACAGTTTGCACATGGAGAGTTTGGAGTATTTCTGATTACTGCACCTTCCATCCCCTGGCAGATCTGCTGTAGTAGGGGAACATGTCACTGATCCACATGTAGATGTCATTCAAACTCAACTTCCTGCCGGGGGCGGCACCTATCGCCATGGCGATGAGGGTGGCATAGCTGTGAGGGGGCTTGGCTTTGGATCCAGAGGAAGGAAAGGGGACAGGGATGGATGGAGAAAGATCACTTCTCTCCCTCCCTCTCTCTTTCTTTCTCTCCCCCTCTTCTCCTCCTCTCTCTCTTCCTGATCGCAGTGAGCTGATTCCCAGCTGGGGGAGCCAGTCTATGCTGGTTAGACTGGAGTCCAAGTTAGAAGACATGCTAGCTCTCTGTCAGGGCTCTGAGGGTTGGAATAAAAGCCTGCACACACTGCAACCCTCCAGGAACAGAAGTGCCCACCTGCTGTAGAATATAACATGTATAAGAACAGTTCTATAGAACAACATTACAGTAAGACTCACCACAGTAATGCAATACTGTCGTCAGCACTGCAGTTTTAGATGGTGTTGTTTACATTTCACATGTTGTGTTTCAATGGAACTATAACACTCACAATAGAGACTGACTTTGTTATGTGTCTTAGCACTTCAAGTGTTTGTTTACAGGTTTCTGTTTAGCTAGAAGCAAGAGTGATTGACTTACCTCTCCCTCCTTGGTCAATGAAGGCCCCAAGGCCTCAAACACGTACTAATTGATGTTCTCATCAGTTGTGCAGTATACTCAGTGTCAGGTTAGTGTTATTCCTCCCTCTTTCTTTATCTCTCGCTCTCATTCCCAATCGGTTGATCCTCACCGGCTTTCTTATAGTCTTTTCTCTTTTTGAAAGTTTCAGTGTGGAGAAAAAAAATGTATAGCAGACTGCTTCCTTTTTCTCTCCCTCTTTCTTCCCCTCCCTTTCAGTCTGCCCCTGAATGAGGTCATCCACTCCTCCCCCTCTGTGACATCACAGATTCTGTTCCTCCTCCTCTGAAGGGTTGTCTGAAGGGTTGTCTACACCCCTTGTCTGCTTGAGGAAGTTGCCACAGTTGCCACAGTTCTAGGATTAGATTACCACACCTTCAAATACAAAAGTGACAAAATTTCAGTGTCTATAGGATCATTTATGAACTTTTACCTAGTCGTCTGTCTCATCTCTCCCCTGTGGACTGTAGAAGGTAGAGTGGAAGTGTCAGAGGAAAGCCCTAAATATGGTCAAAGACTCCAGCCTCCCAAGTCAGACTGTTCTCTCTGCTACCGTATGGCCAGCAGTACAGATGCACCAAGTCTGAAACCAACAGGACCCTGAACAGCCTCTACCCCCGGCTATGAGACTGCTAAATACTTAACCTATAGCTACCTGGAATATATGCATTGACCCTTTTTGCACTAACTCTTCACTCAGCACATACACTTCTGTTACTGTTTATTATCTATCCCATTGCCTAGTCACTATATCCCTACCTTTACCTATATGTACATATTTACCTCAATTACCTTGTACTCCTGCACATGGATTCAGTACTGGTACCCTGTGTATATAGTTATTATTACTCATTATGTACCTTTTGTTATTATTGTTCTACTATTTCTATTTTCTTTCTCTCTGCATTGTTGGGAAGGGCCCACAAGAAAACATTTCACTGTTAGTCTACACCTGCTGTTTACCAAGCAAGTGACAACAAAAATGTGATTTGGAGTAGGAAAGATGTAAGCCTACCAGCAGCATGCGCTCTAGCAGGTATATCTCTCTGGTCACCATAGCATCTCCCACCTGTAGCATGCGCTCTAGCAGGTATATCTCTCTGGTCACCATAGCATCTCCCACCTGTAGCATGCGCTCTAGCAGGTATATCTCTCTGGTCACCATAGCATCTCCCACCTGTAGCATGCGCTCTAGCAGGTATATCTCTCTGGTCACCATAGCATCTCCCACCTGTAGCATGCACTCTAGCAGGTATATCTCTCTGGTCACCATAGCATCTGCCACCTGTAGCATGCGCTCTAGCAGGTATATCTCTCTGGTCACCATAGCATCTCCCACCTGTAGCATGCGCTCTAGCAGGTATATCTCTCTGGTCACCATAGCATCTCCCACCTGTAGCATGCGCTCTAGCAGGTATATCTCTCTGGTCACCATAGCATCTCCCACCTGTAGCATGCGCTCTAGCAGGTATATCTCTCTGGTCACCATAGCATCTCCCACCTGTAGCATGTGCTCTAGCAGGTATATCTCTCTGGTCACCCCCAAAACCAATTCTTCCTTTAGCCGCCTCTCCTTTCAGTTCTCTGCTGCCAATGACTGGAACGAACTACAAAAATCTCTGAAACTGGAAACACTTATCTCCCTCACTAGCTTTAAGCTCCAGCTGTCAGAGCAGCTCAGATTACTGCACATAACCCATCTATATTTTAGCCCAAACAACTACCTCTTCCCCGACTGTATTTATTTATTTTGCTCCTTTGCACCCCATTATTTCCATCTCTACTTTGCACATTTTCCACTGCAAATCTACCATTTCAGTGTTTTGGCCTTTTTTTTGCCTTTACCTCCCTTATCTCACCTCATTTGCTCACATTGTATATAGACTTATTTTTCTACTGTATTATTGACTGTATGTTTGTTTTACTCCATGTGTAACTCTGTGTCGTTGTATGTGTCGAACTGCTTTGCTTTATCTTGGCCAGGTCGCAATTGTAAATGAGAACTTCTCAACTTGCCTACCTGGTTAAATAAAGGTGAAATAGATCAAATAAAATACAAAAAATATACAGAGCAAAGCAAAACTCACAACAGTAATATGATGTCATCAAATGGATTCTATATACGCTCCCTTCTCCATTTACCCCCCATTTCAAAGATGATCAACAATCAGCAGTCAGCATGGAAAACAGCAGCATGGGTTTATTTCCGTACTTGTGTTCACACAGTGTTTCAGATGATTTCACAGACAACAAGAAGGAGCTTGTCTTCTCTACAGAGAGCTGAAGAAGGACAGCAGGGCTGTGTCAGGGGACGGCTGGACCAACAGCTTCTGGATCTATGGAAGGAAACACCATCACATGAACATTCCAGATTCATCCACTGCTGGACACTATTTACAATACATAGGCTTATACAAGAGTAACGACTTGTGTAATAACATATGTAATTACCATGTAACAGGCTGAGTGTAATCACAACACTAACAGATAAGACAATAGGCATTGTGTGTGTTCTGTAAGGTGGAGGTCACATGGTACAGTACCTCTCTAAAGTTGGGGTGTTGGGCATCTTGCACTAGCTGTAGTAGGACAGCCTCTGTGGTGGTCAGGAAGGCTCCACTCTGCCTCAACCGGGACAGGGCAAACAACCGGTCTGTCTGACTGGAGATGGAAATAGAGAAGGGAAAAGAATCTCTCAGCACCAGAAATGTTTAACCAGTGAAAATGTGAGCATATGTCATTGAAGAAAAACAGTATTGTCATATTGAAGAGAAATAGTAGGGAACACAGGAGGAAGTAGGGAGTACCTTCTGGATGAGACGGCATCAGCCACGATATGCACCTCCATACCCTTCTCCAGCAGGTCAAAGGTCGTGCACTAATTAGTGGGAGAAGAAAAGATAGATGAGCCCTATTTACAGTAAATTCAATTAATTATGAACTTGTTCCCAAGGGTCAATCTGAACAAGGCTCTTAGATTCAGGTAGGGAAAAACTGATCACAGATCTGAGCTTAGGGACCAATTCCAGTCATATCTGACCCTGTGGTCTCACCGCGATGCAGGCTTGTGTCTCTATCCCACAGAGGATGGCTATCTTGGGATCTCCCAGGGCTTTGAGCTCCTTCTCCACTGGCTCTATCATCATGGTGAACTTGGTCTTGGCGTGGGCTGTCAGGTCCCCAGCCCCCAGCTCAGGCACCGTGGGACCCAGGCCTTTAGGGTACTGCTCTGTCACTATGGGGGGGATGCCCAGAACACGGGCTGCCTGGGGTGTGGACACACACACACACACACACACACATTGAATTTGTTTTTCGGATGACTGCCTTGCCTGGTTCACCAATTACTTTGCAGACAGAGTTCAGTGCGTCAAATCGGAGGGCATGCTGTCTGGTCCTCTGGCAGTCTCTATGGGGGTGCCACAGGGTTCAATTCTCGGGCCGACTCTTTTCTCTGTGTATATCAATGATGTTGCTCTTGCTGCGGGCGATTCCCTGATCCACCTCTACGCAGACGACACCATTCTATATACTTTCGGCCCGTCTTTGGACACTGTGCTATCTAACCTCCAAACAAGCTTCAATGCCATACAACACTCCTTCCGTGGCCTCCAACTGCTCTTAAACGCTAGTAAAACCAAATGCATGCTTTTCAACCGGTCGCTGCCTGCACCCGCATGCCCGACTAGCATCACCACCCTGGATGGTTCCGACCTAGAATATGTGGACGTCTATAAGTACCTAGGTGTCTGGCTAGACTGCAAACTCTCCTTCCAGACTCATATCAAACATCTCCAATCGAAAATCAAATCAAGAGTCGGCTTTCTATTCCGCAACAAAGCCTCCTTCACTCACGCCGCCAAGCTTACCCTAGTAAAACTGACTATCCTACCGATCCTCGACTTCGGCGATGTCATCTACAAAATGGCTTCCAACACTCTACTCAGCAAACTGGATGCAGTTTATCACAGTGCCATCCGTTTTGTCACTAAAGCACCTTATACCACCCACCACTGCGACTTGTATGCTCTAGTCGGCTGGCCCTCGCTACATATTCGTCGCCAGACCCACTGGCTCCAGGTCATCTACAAGTCCATGCTAGGTAAAGCTCCGCCTTATCTCAGCTCACTGGTCACAATGGCAACACCCATCCGTAGCACGCGCTCCAGCAGGTGTATCTCACTGATCATCCCTAAAGCCAACACCTCATTTGGCCGCCTTTCGTTCCAGTACTCTGCTGCCTGTGACTGGAACGAATTGCAAAAATCGCTGAAGTTGGAGACTTTTATCTCCCTCACAAACTTCAAACATCAGCTATCTGAGCAGCTAACCGATCGCTGCAGCTGTACATAGTCTATTGGTAAATAGCCCACCCTTTTTCACCTACCTCATCCCCATACTGTTTTTATTTATTTACTTTTCTGCTCTTTTGCACACCAATATCTCTACCTGTACATGACCATCTGATCATTCATCACTCCAGTGTTAATCTGCAAAATTGTAATTATTTGCCTACCTCCTCATGCCTTCTGCACACATTGTATATAGACTCCCCCTTTGTTTTCTACTGTGTTATTGACTTGTTAATTGTTTACTCCATGTGTAACTCTTTGTTGTCTGCTCACACTGCTATGCTTTATCTTGGCCAGGTCGCAGTTGCAAATGAGAACTTGTTCTCAACTAGCCTACCTGGTTAAATAAAGGTTAAATAAAAAATTGGCTGCTATGTGGGTGGCAACAACTTTAATTTGTAATGAGCTGTATGAATATGTGTGTGTGTGTGTGTGTGTGTGTGTGTTTGTACCTGTAGCAGTCTGGCTGCGTTGCTGACAATGTTGGTGAACTGGAAGATGTTGGGTCTGAACTTCTCCTGCATGTCACACAGTAAGAGTACTGAGCCCTTTGTTGACAGTCTGCCAATCCCTGCCACTGAGAGAGCAATATGTAGTGAGAGAATGGAGAGAATAGAAGAGTCTAGAAGAAGTACTACATCAAAGGGGTGCTCAATGGATCAGATTCAGAGGACTGTGACAGAAAACATTTGTGACAGCAAAATCATGTTCTCAACTCTCAACATTTATTTATTCAACTCAAGACACAGACGAGACAACAAGAGGATTCAATGCATGTAATTGATTCAATGCATGTAATTATTTCAATGTCATGCTGGCAGGGTAGCCTAGTGGTTAGAGTGTTGGACTAGTAACTGAAAGGTTGCAAGTTCAAATCCCTGAGCTGACAAGGTACAAATCTGTTGTTCTGCCCCTGAACAGACAGTTAACCCACTGTTCCAAGGCTGTCATTGAAAATAAGAATTTGTTCTTAACTGCCTTGCCTAGTTAAATAAATGTAAACAGTGGGTATGCTCATAGGGAACTTGTATCTCACATAGATTTAGATATTTCACTGTAATGTTTGTCAACTTTAAAGGAATGCATGTCCAGGAATGCCTATCAAAAGAAATTATATAAACATTAAATTGGTAAAGAAAAGGCAAAAGAATCAAACGTACTGTTGATAGTGGGGGGTCGACGGGTGGAATGGTTGAACTTGAAGGTCCAACTTTCTACAGCTACCGGACAGTTGACACCCCCTCCTTATTAGCAAAATCTAGGAACATTTTAGATTTATGACAGAGTAAACGGGGTTACACATACAGTACACAGCCAACATTCAGCATGTGAAATAAAGGACCAAGACTGTCATATAATTAGACATTGATTGCTAGATCAAGCTGTAAAATATATTGGCTAAACAGAGACAGCGATAATTGCATTGACAACGCACCTCAACAATTCACGAATAAATGGAAAAACCAAGTGATCAACTGTCAACTACGACCACTGTTCACAAATTACCCTAAAACGCTCCAACATCCAATACACCAATCGAATGAGATGCATTGAGCATTGACATTGGTTTCGGCCAATAGCATGCAGCGTTTTCCCCATAACGAGTGCGTGTCAGAATCAAGTGCACTAGGACTGCTGAGGATGTCTGACAAGGCAGAGTCTCCCACAGAAACGCAAAAAGATGAGCCTTCAACCCCACAACAGCCTACGGAAGACTCGGGGATGGCAGACGATAAGAAAAAAAGTAAATTATGAGCGAGTGTTTGACTCACAGTTAAAATGACAGTAAGATATCGTGCTTTCTGTTTACAAGCAAACTGACCCGGAAGAGGTTGATTGACAGTTGTCTCAGTCAATATAATTGAAACAATTTTGTGAACAGCGAATCGATGGTCAGGGATGTTCATACGTTTTAAGTAGGGCGGGCGCTGGCTGAATGGTTCAAGTTTGCTTGCATTTCAAACTATGTTTACCTCTTACTTTAACACATTATACACATTTTTCTTTAAGGCTGAGACATCTTCTTTTTTCTTCGTTTCTTACTACATAGAACATGCCAAAATCCACTTTCAGACATTACGGCGTGTGTCATGGTCATGGCTATAATGATTTCACTGTCCAAGATCTACCTATTTTTCCAGCTGACTATAACATAGCTGCAAACCTATGATAGTTTAGGTTGCAAAATTATGTGGCTAATACATCGATCACTAGTCACTTTAATAATGTTTACATATCACTCATCTCATATATTGCATTTTATACCATCTATTGCATCTTGCCTATGCCGCTCTGTCATTGCCCCTCCATATATATTCGTATTCCATTCCTTTACTTAGATTTGTGTGTATTAGGTAGTTGTTGTGGAATTGTTAGATTACATGTCAGATAATGCTGCACTGTCGGAACTAGAAGTACAAGCATTTCGCTACACTTGCAATAACATCTGCTAATCATGTGTATGTGACCAATAACAGATCAGGGTATTAACTTTAGTCTAGCAGTCTATTGTTATGCTATGCAAAATATACATGTATTCTGTCTCTCTCATTCTCCCTTCATCCTCCTCTCCCAAGTTGACGTGTTGTTGAAGGCAGTAGGAGACACCCCCATCATGAAGACAAAGAAATGGTCGGTAGAGAAAGGGAGGACAGTGCAATCACTCTCTCAATTCATCTCTCGATTCCTCAAGATGGAGGCCAATGAACAGCTGGTGAGTTATTCTGTGCGTGCTTCTCAATAGTTGCCTCTTGCCTCCTTCCCTTCAGCTAGAGGAAGTGGACAGGTGATACCGCTGGTATATGCACCAATGAGGCAAAGATATGTTTAGAACTAACCTACGATGGTTCATCTGTGTCGTTTTACAGTGGGAGCAAGTAAAGCCTAGCACGATCCTATAGAGTATCACAGTATGAGTCATTATACCCATAAAACCTAGCGGTCAAACAGGGAAATGGTTCCAATTGTTTTTCCACCATTCATTCTTCCCATAGGGGATTTTTAGAAACACTTAAAATAAAGGCTGTGTTTTGTGTAGGCTTACTCAAATCAAAATCAAATCAAATGTATTTATATAGCCCTTCGTACATCAGCTGATATCTCAAAGTGCTGTACAGAAATCCAGCCTAAAATCCCAAACAGCAAGCAATGCAGGTGTAGAAGCACGGTGGCTAGGAAAAACTCCCTAGAAAGGCCAAAACCTAGGAAGAAACCTAGAGAGGAACCAGGCTATGTGGGGTGGCCAGTCCTCTTCTGGCTGTGCCGGGTGAAGATTATAACAGAATATGGCCAAGATGTTCAAATGTTCATAAATGAACAGCATGGTCCAATAATAATAAGGCAGAAAGTTGAAACTGGAGCAGCAGCACGGCCAGGTGGACTGGGGACAGCAAGGAGTCATCATGTCAGGTAGTCCTGAGGCATGGTCCTAGGGCTCAGGTCCTCCGAAAGAGAGAATTAGAGAGAGCATACTTAAATTCACACAGGACACCGAATAGGACAGGAGAAGTACTCCAGATATAACAAACTGACCCTAGCCCCCCGACACATAAACTACTGCAGCATAAATACTGGAGGCTGAGACAGGAGGGGTCAGGAGACACTGTGGCCCCATCCGAGGACACCCCCGGACAGGGCCAAACAGGAAGGATATAACCCCACCCACTTTGCCAAAGCACAGCCCCCACACCACTTACTCTGGTGTGACGTTTTGATAACCGTGGAAACTTCTCTCAGACATGGGGACTTTTATCAATATATTTGCCTGTATTTACCCCTCAATAAATGAAATGCTAATTATCTGCTAATGTGGCTATTATAAAGAACTACAAATGCCGAATTGAGGCAAAGGTAAGAATCTCTGGAGTAATTATCTAATATGTTGTAATTAATAAATTGGCAACATTTCTTAAAATTTACCTGTTAGCAAAGGTGCCAGCTAGAGATGACGTGCAGAAGCGTGCTTGGATTTGTAGTCTTGCAGAGTGCCTAGTCTGATGCTAATTAGCATGTTCGAATCTGAGGATAAATAGAGGTGAATATATTGATAAAAGTAACCTTGTCTGAGAGATATTGACATGGTTATTAAAGCGTCATGCCAGGGGAAGTCTACATGAAACACAGCCCTTCATTTAAGTGTTTCTAAAAATCCTCTAAGAGAAATGAATGGTGGAAAAACGATTGGAACCAATTCCCTGTCTGACCGTTCTTAACGGATGCTTCAGCTTTATAGCCCCTGTGACATGTCTGGACTACCCCTTCTGTCTGTGACTGAGGTATGAACTGGAGAAAGCATCCTGGCCCCTTGATATGCACCCACTGTGGCCTTTGATCTGGGACTATAGTGCGTCAGCTTGTTCAATGATTCTAAACACCCATTACTCACTCACTCACTCACTCACTCACACACATAATGGGCTTTATTGGCAAGTGAAATAGATAATAATGAAAATCTCTCTCTCCACACAGTTCATTTACGTCAACCAGTCATTCTCTCCCTCGCCTGATCAGGAAGTAGGAGTCCTGTTTCAAGTGAGTACTTTTAATTTGAAATCATTTCTGGAGGCCTTGGGAAATGCAGTTTTTCTGTTATCTATTTGTCCTGTGGTAAGTTAGTTGACCACCGGAGGGAGGTCTAAGTGAGCAGTTCCCTGTGAGATGGAGCTGTTCTTATCTTCACAGTGACTACTGTTCCCTGGGGCCAGTACACTACTGTATGTGTTATGTCAATACAGGCCTGGATTATTCACCAAGGATGTATATAAACCCTGGATTGCTGATGCTATGTATTAGCCATTGAGAGGCTAGTAACACGGAAAATGTTTTATTTTTATGTTTAGATCATAATAAAATGTAAAAGTATGCATTAAGGTATCTGTAATATCATAAACAAGACTATGTGAGAAAAGATGTGAGGTGATTCTGAGAATTTGGTTCCAAAATATCCTCTAGCCCAAGGCTACCCCTTCAGTGTTTACAGATCAGAAGGAACTGTATAGGTGTTTGGCAGAAGCTCCACTATTCTCATTGCAAGCCTGTATGACAGAGCCAGCATCACATATGACTTACTATCTAATTCTCTTCAGACCTGTTAACACTTGGGTAAATGCTAAAGGTTTATCAGGTACAGTTCTCCTGATCTAAGGGTCAGGGTGGTAGTGTCCACTTGACCCCCTCTTGACCCATGGCCTTGACCGTCCCACCGTCCCGAATACCCGCTAAATACTTCAGCTGATGTTTTGTGCTCCCTTTCCTATTCTTCTAAAAGAGTAACTCTTACCCTCTGTGTTTTTCAGTGTTTTGGCAGCGATGGGAAGCTTGTTCTACATTACTGTAAATCTCAAGCCTGGGGTTAACAGTCTTTAGCCCTTTTCAGTTCAAACGCATACACACACAATATTGTTTATACTCCTTCCTTGCCTAAACCAATGTTGTCATTGCTAATTTCTTGTTTGTTTTGCTGTACATAACCCAATGTAAATAAATTGTGACTATATAAAGTAAACCCACTCTGTCCCCTGTGTTGTCTCCAGACAATTATAGACATTAATAGGAAAATGTCAAGATTTGGCTTTGCACAGGGGGCATAACCTGTCCGGCTAGGATACTTACACTAAATATAACCCCACACAGATTGAGATGAGTGCAACAATTCAAACACAAACACTGTAATGACATGGGATGGTGCCAAGAGTGGGTGAAAGTTGAGTTGAGGTTAGTCAAGAAAGTAGAGGGGGTACTAGGGAGGGAGGGAGGGAGACTGATATGGGAGAAAGTACAGTAACAGATGGACTTAGAGGGATTACATGGATTCGGGATGGGTCTGTGACACAAATTCCCAAGAAAGACAGAAAAAGGAGGAGTGTGGCGGGGGAATCACACTCACCCTGGAGCATGAGAGAGAGTGGGAAAGAAGGATAAAGAGAGAGGGGAGCATCAGGCCAGAGAGGTAAGGGTCAAAACTGCTCATTCTGACAAAGGGGTATTAGAGAGAGGAGTAGTGCGGAGTACTTGGGTTAAACCAGGGATAACAAAAATACCAAGAAATGTGTGCAAAGTTATTGCTTGGTCAACATAAATGTCTCAGCAAATCGTAGAGGACTGAGAAAAATATGAAAGAGGATAGGAAGGAAAGCCTGTGATGGAGGAAAATTAATGTCAGCAAAAGATAGCAGTAGAAAGATTGCATTGTAGTGATGGATGTTGTCTCAAGAGAAAAATAGACTTCTGTTTCTTTTGTAGTGAGGCAACGATGCAGTTTCGATTTGGTGCCAAATTTCAGGCTAAGAATTAGTAGTTCCTAGAACTGAGTAAGCTGTTAAGAGTTTGACATGGAGAAAAAAATGATGTACTTCCTGATGCGCTCTGTATGGTTGTTTATATGTCTTGTACTGTCCAGTCCTTCCTTTCAAAAAAATTGAAAAATTGCAACTGAAATGACTGAAAGAGAATGTTGCTGCTGGTAACTGAGGATTATAGGGAAAATCACATTTTATTGGTCGCATACACATTTTTAGCAGATGTTATTGTGGGTGTTGCGAAATGCAGGTATAGTGAAATGCACTGTGTTTTTAACGTACAGTAGGTCATTTTGTGTTTAGCATTTTTTATTGCCCATTTGTTATGCCAATGGATTTTAGTTTATTGACTGCTACAGAATGTGTTGGGTATTAAACTTGAATATAATGGGCTTTGTAAACAATACCTGCAAATCTGAAAAGTTTTTCACCGGACATAGCCGTGGGAAGTAGTTTGGGGGTGCGGGTTTTTGCCTGCGTTACAGGCGGCTATATCGGTCCGATAAATACAGAACTAGTAAAACTAGTACTATTTTGTTAAACTTTTTTTTTTTTTTCCCAGATTTTTCAAGGGGTCCTTCAGCACCCATACTTCCCACGGAGACTGACTTGAAGATTCTAGTGATATTACAGTGATCGGCAGTCATACTAACTGGTTAATCTGTCCTGTGTTAACATTGCAGGGATCGCAAACAGTGTGAGAGAGAGACCAGCAGAGAGAGCCAGAGTGGGTTTCACACTCTAACACACCTAACACAAACAGATTAGAGCAGATTAACATGGACTACCAGAAAAATGATTTAGATCAGAGGCTTAACTAATGATTTCATCAAAAAAAGTAATCTGTACATTTTATTCCCTCCATTTTATTCCTACTCTACTTTAAATCGTAAGGAGGATGCCGTGAGAGGTAGAGGCAGGCCAGAACCTCTTAATCAGGAAGTAGAAAGTTAATAACGTGGTACAGGTCACAGAACGGTATGGATTACTCCATAACCATATGCAAACACACAGTGAACTCTTGGACCTGTACGACCCGTCACCCTGAGCATTACTGTGAGTAAGATATACTGTATCTGCCCTAAGATGTGATCATATGGAAAACACTTGTACGCCAAAGCAGAATGTATTCCAATAATCTCTCCATTTGATGATACGTTTTACGGCTGGATCTGATAATATCTGTATCAAGTCTGTATGATCAAAACTCACTGTAGGACTAGAGTGAAAAGTTAGGCGACAGAGATCTAGATAGCGTATCCGATAGCTCTCTAAAGTTTATGATGAAAGGCGGCTAGGGACTAGTGATCTATTGACTCCCATTACTGTTGAATGGTTAGAGTGAAGAGCCCTAGGGATCTATAACAGCATAAACCTTCAGTCCTTGTCGGACAGACATGTCCTCCTACCATCCCTTTCTTTTCTCCTGGTGTGACCCCTCTCCTCTGTTCATTTGTCCCTTCTGTCCATCTCTTTTACCTTGACAGAATCTTATCCGACTCTCTTTCCCCTTCTCTCTCTATTCTTGCTTTCCCTTTGTCCCCATTTTCTAATCTTTTCTCTACATTGTTTTTATCTTCTCTTGTTTTTTACTCTGTTTTTTCTTTTTGAAACTCTCTTTCACTGATTTCAATCTATCACCAGAACTGTCATCTTCTTCATCATCCTCTACATCACCAATAACAACCTCATCCTCACATACTGCTGTTGATACTTATATCCCATCTACCTCCCTTTGTCCATCTCTTTCTTCATCCTCTTCTTCTCCTTCCCCTGCCCTGAGTCTCTTACACTTCCTCTCCTCCTGCCCTATCCCTCCTTCTTGACCTTCTCTTACCCTCTCCCCTCCTCCCGGTGTGGCCATGTTGGAGAACATGTCTCGTCGGTCCCGCTCCCTGCTGTCCCTGACCCTGACCACTCTGGCTCTGGCCCTGTCCATCCTGGCTCTCTGCACCTCCTACTGGTGTGAAGGGACTCACAAGGTGGTCAAGCCTCTCTGCCTGTCTCCAGTCAAGATGAGGAACTGTGGGCAGAACAACAGTGAACCCTACACCACAGGTATGCCACCTACGTAACTAACTGTCACCTGTGTAATTGTGATGTCATTTCCTGTGGCACTCTCAACACACCCAGTTCCTAACTTATTGACCCACGCTTCACTGTGATCATATGTATATCATGTTACTGTCATCACTAGTCAGCCCTACAGGTCCTACCAGCCCTAAGCTATTATCTAAACATTTGGATGTCCAAGGGAGTCTGAACTGCATTCATTTGGTTCAAGTACCCATCTAAGTGTTAGACAAGTAGAAGGACACTGTTTCAACTGTAACACCATGGTGACATCTGCCAGCCATTTATGACATGCTGTCTTCTGACTGTGTGTGTGTGTGTGTGTGTGTGTGTGTGTGTGTGTGTGTGTGTGTGTGTGTGTGTGTGTGTGTGTGTGTGTGTGTGTGTGTGTGTGTGTGTGTGTGTGTGTGTGTGTGTGTGTGTGTGTGTGTGTGTGTGTGTGTGTGTGTGAGAGAAAGTGTATTCTGTATGTGTGCATGCTTGTGTGTGTTCGGTGATAGTCTGCCTTGCTCGTCATGCCCACTTGGGTTGAAACCGAATCACAACCCTCATCCAAGTGCTCCCAAATGGCCAAACACCCAAAAGATGCCAGTCTGATTTTGTTTTTAACTCCAAATCAACTGTTTACAAAGAAGTTGTCAGTTGATCATCCCAGCAGTACGTTCTGGCCACTTATGTGGCCTCTTCCCCTATTCTCCCAAGGTTTATGATACTGTACATATTTCATCTAACCTTTCAAACCTGCCTCCACATCCCTCATTGAAAACAACTTTGCTCTGAGCTGTAATCTGCTGGGTGTGAGGAATGCAGATGAATCCTGGGGTTTTGTTCTGTCCTCTCTGCTCCCTGGTCTGTATTGTGTATAATCCAGTGAGATTGAGATTAACACTTTATAACTCCATACATGAATCCAGTTAGAGATCTGTAGCTGCAGTGTTCAGTACGTACTGTAGCACCGCTAACCACAGCAGGAGGCTCACCTGACACACATGCTAACCACAGCAGGAGGCTCACCTGATACACACGCTAACCACAGCAGGAGGCTCACCTGACACACACACTAACCACAGGAGGAGGCTCACCTGATACACACGCTAACCACAGCAGGAGGCTCACCTGACACACATGCTAACCACAGCAGGAGGCTCACCTGATACACACGCTAACCACAGCAGGAGGCTCACCTGATACACATGCTAACCACAGCAGGAGGCTCACCTGATACACACGCTAACCACAGCAGGAGGCTCACCTGACACACACACTAACCACAGGAGGAGGCTCACCTGATACACACGCTAACCACAGCAGGAGGCTCACCTGACACACATGCTAACCACAGCAGGAGGCTCACCTGATACACACGCTAACCACAGCAGGAGGCTCACCTGATACACACGTTAACCACAGCAGGAGGCTCACCTGATACACATGTTAACCACAGCAGGAGGCTCACCTGACACACATGCTAACCACAGCAGGAGGCTCACCTGATACACACGCTAACCACAGCAGGAGGCTCACCTGATACACACGCTAACCACAGCAGGAGGCTCACCTGATACACACGTTAACCACAGCAGGAGGCTCACCTGATACACACTTTAACCACAGCAGGAGGCTCACCTGACACACACGCTTATCACAGCAGGAGGCTCACCTGACACACATGCTAACCACAGCAGGAGGCTCACCTGATACACACACTAACCACAGCAGGAGGCTCACCTGATACACACGCTAACCACAGCAGGAGGCTCACCTGATACACACGTTAACCACAGCAGGAGGCTCACCTGATACACACGTTAACCACAGCAGGAGGCTCACCTGACACACACGCTAACCACAGCAGGAGGCTCACCTGACACACATGCTAACCACAGCAGGAGGCTCACCTGACACACACGCTAACCACAGCAGGAGGCTCACCTGACACACATGCTAACCACAGCAGGAGGCTCACCTGACACACACGCTCACACAGCAGGAGGCTCACCTGACACATGCTCACACACAGCAGGAGGCTCACCTGACACACACGCTCACACACAGCAGGAGGCTCACCTGACACACGCTCACACACATGCACGTGAATACACACCCACGTTCACACATATGCATGTGAATAAACAAATACATACACTTAGTAACACAGGTGATTGATCCTGTCTGAGTTATGTTATAAATACCTTAGTGTTGTAGACACTGGGAAATAGATTTGGGAGTAAATCCATTTAGAGGGATTACATCCCATGTGAGTTTTACTACAGAGATAGGAGCGACAAGCTGACCCAGTGTCATTCACAAGAAATGGGATGCGATTTTAATCAATCCCTACTGGGCATTAACGTCAATTCAACGTCTATTTCATTTATTTGAAATGACATGGAAACAATGTTGATTCAACCAGTGTGTGCCCAGTGGGTCACTTCTTAGAAAGGATTAATCGAAAGAATTTAGGGTTTTACTCAGAATGTTCAGGTATTTGGAAGTTAAGGGTTCTGGAGCGGCAGCTAGCCTAGTGGCTAGAGCGTTGGACTAGTAACCGAAAGGTTGCAAGATTGAATCCACGAGCGGATAAGGTTAAAATCTGCCCCTGAATAATACAGTTAACCCACTGTTCCTAGGCCGTCAATGAATATAAGAATTTGTTCTTAACTGACTTGCCTAGTTAAATAAAGATAACATTTTTTTTAAATAGTGGTGAACAGAAAGATACAGTCCCACTGTCATCAGATGGATACCAAGATAATATTCTACTGTCCCCAGAGAGCCCAACTCAGAACCCATACAACAGAACCCTGTCCCCCCAGAGGAAATATAATATTCTACTGTCCCCAGAGAGCCCAACTCAGAACCCATACAACAGAACCCTGTCCCCCCAGAGGAAATATAATATTCTACTGTCCCCCAGAGAGCCCAACTCAGAACCCATACAACAGAACCCTGTCCCCCCAGAGGAAATATAATATTCTACTGTCCCCAGAGAGCCCAACTCAGAACCCATACAACAGAACCCTGTCCCCCCAGAGGAAATATAATATTCTACTGTCCCCAGAGAGCCCAACTCAGAACCCATACAACAGAACCCTGCCCCCCCAGAGGAAATATAATATTCTACTGTCCCCAGAGAGCCCAACTCAGAACCCATACAACAGAACCCTGCCCCCCCAGAGGAAATATAATATTCTACTGTCCCCAGAGAGCCCAACTCAGAACCCATACAACAGAACCCTGTCCCCCCAGAGGAAATATAATATTCTACTGTCCCCAGAGAGCCCAACTCAGAACCCATACAACAGAACCCTGCCCCCCCAGAGGAAATATAATATTCTACTGTCCCCCAGAGAGCCCAACTCAGAACCCATACAACAGAACCCTGTCCCCCCAGAGGAAATATAATATTCTACTGTCCCCCAGAGAGCCCAACTCAGAACCCATACAACAGAACCCTGTCCCCCCAGAGGAAATATAATATTCTACTGTCCCCCAGAGAGCCCAACTCAGAACCCATACAACAGAACCCTGTCCCCCCAGAGGAAATATAATATTCTACTGTCCCCCAGAGAGCCCAACTCAGAACCCATACAACAGAACCCTGTCCCCCCAGAGGAAATATAATATTCTACTGTCCCCAGAGAGCCCAACTCAGAACCCATACAACAGAACCCTGTCCCCCCAGAGGAAATATAATATTCTACTGTCCCCAGAGAGCCCAACTCAGAACCCATACAACAGAACCCTGTCCCCCCAGAGGAAATATAATATTCTACTGTCCCCAGAGAGCCCAACTCAGAACCCATACAACAGAACCCTGCCCCCCCAGAGGAAATATAATATTCTACTGTCCCCAGAGAGCCCAACTCAGAACCCATACAACAGAACCCTGTCCCCCCAGAGGAAATATAATATTCTACTGTCCCCAGAGAGCCCAACTCAGAACCCATACAACAGAACCCTGTCCCCCCAGAGGAAATATAATATTCTACTGTCCCCAGAGAGCCCAACTCAGAACCCATACAACAGAACCCTGCCCCCCCAGAGGAAATATAATATTCTACTGTCCCCAGAGAGCCCAACTCAGAACCCATACAACAGAACCCTGTCCCCCCAGAGGAAATATAATATTCTACTGTCCCCCAGAGAGCCCAACTCAGAACCCATACAACAGAACCCTGTCCCCCCAGAGGAAATATAATATTCTACTGTCCCCCAGAGAGCCCAACTCAGAACCCATGCAACAGAACCCTGCCCCCCCAGAGGAAATATAATATTCTACTGTCCCCAGAGAGCCCAACTCAGAACCCATGCAACAGAACCCTGCCCCCCCAGAGGAAATATAATATTCTACTGTCCCCAGAGAGCCCAACTCAGAACCCTGTCCCCCCAGAGGAAATATAATATTCTACTGTCCCCAGAGAGCCCAACTCAGAACCCATACAACAGAACACTGTCCCCCCAGAGGAAATATAATATTCTACTGTCCCCCAGAGAGCCCAACTCAGAACCCATACAACAGAACCCTGTCCCCCCAGAGGAAATATAATATTCTACTGTCCCCAGAGAGCCCAACTCAGAACCCATACAACAGAACCCTGTCCCCCCAGAGGAAATATAATATTCTACTGTCCCCAGAGAGCCCAACTCAGAACCCATACAACAGAACCCTGTCCCCCCAGAGGAAATATAATATTCTACTGTCCCCAGAGAGCCCAACTCAGAACCCATACAACAGAACCCTGTCCCCCCAGAGGAAATATAATATTCTACTGTCCCCAGAGAGCCCAACTCAGAACCCATACAACAGAACCCTGTCCCCCCAGAGGAAATATAATATTCTACTGTCCCCCAGAGAGCCCAACTCAGAACCCATACAACAGAACCCTGTCCCCCCAGAGGAAATATAATATTCTACTGTCCCCCAGAGAGCCCAACTCAGAACCCATACAACAGAACCCTGCCCCCCCAGAGGAAATATAATATTCTACTGTCCCCCAGAGAGCCCAACTCAGAACCCATACAACAGAAACCCTGTCCCCCCAGAGGAAATATAATATTCTACTGTCCCCCAGAGAGCCCAACTCAGAACCCATACAACAGAACCCTGCCCCCCCAGAGGAAATATAATATTCTACTGTCCCCAGAGAGCCCAACTCAGAACCCATACAACAGAACCCTGTCCCCCCAGAGGAAATATAATATTCTACTGTCCCCCAGAGAGCCCAACTCAGAACCCATACAACAGAACCCTGCCCCCCCCAGAGGAAATATAATATTCTACTGTCCCCAGAGAGCCCAACTCAGAACCCTGTCCCCCCAGAGGAAATATAATATTCTACTGTCCCCAGAGAGCCCAACTCAGAACCCATTCAACAGAACCCTGTCCCCCCAGAGGAAATATAATATTCTCCTGTCCCCAGAGAGCCCAACTCAGAACCCATACAACAGAACCCTGTCCCCCCAGAGGAAATATAATATTCTACTGTCCCCAGAGAGCCCAACTCAGAACCCATACAACAGAACCCTGTCCCCCCAGAGGAAATATAATATTCTACTGTCCCCCAGAGAGCCCAACTCAGAACCCATACAACAGAACCCTGTCCCCCCAGAGGAAATATAATATTCTACTGTCCCCCAGAGAGCCCAACTCAGAACCCATACAACAGAACCCTGCCCCCCCAGAGGAAATATAATATTCTACTGTCCCCAGAGAGCCCAACTCAGAACCCATACAACAGAACCCTGTCCCCCCAGAGGAAATATAATATTCTACTGTCCCCCAGAGAGCCCAACTCAGAACCCATACAACAGAACCCTGTCCCCCCAGAGGAAATATAATATTCTACTGTCCCCCAGAGAGCCCAACTCAGAACCCATACAACAGAACCCTGTCCCCCCAGAGGAAATATAATATTCTACTGTCCCCCAGAGAGCCCAACTCAGAACCCATACAACAGAACCCTGTCCCCCCAGAGGAAATATAATATTCTACTGTCCCCCAGAGAGCCCAACTCAGAACCCATGCAACAGAACCCTGCCCCCCCAGAGGAAATATAATATTCTACTGTCCCCAGAGAGCCCAACTCAGAACCCTGTCCCCCCAGAGGAAATATAATATTCTACTGTCCCCAGAGAGCCCAACTCAGAACCCATACAACAGAACCCTGTCCCCCCAGAGGAAATATAATATTCTACTGTCCCCCAGAGAGCCCAACTCAGAACCCATACAACAGAACCCTGTCCCCCCAGAGGAAATATAATATTCTACTGTCCCCAGAGAGCCCAACTCAGAACCCATACAACAGAACCCTGTCCCCCCAGAGGAAATATAATATTCTACTGTCCCCAGAGAGCCCAACTCAGAACCCATACAACAGAACCCTGTCCCCCCAGAGGAAATATAATATTCTACTGTCCCCAGAGAGCCCAACTCAGAACCCATACAACAGAACCCTGTCCCCCCAGAGGAAATATAATATTCTACTGTCCCCAGAGAGCCCAACTCAGAACCCATACAACAGAACCCTGTCCCCCCAGAGGAAATATAATATTCTACTGTCCCCAGAGAGCCCAACTCAGAACCCATACAACAGAACCCTGTCCCCCCAGAGGAAATATAATATTCTACTGTCCCCCAGAGAGCCCAACTCAGAACCCATACAACAGAACCCTGTCCCCCCAGAGGAAATATAATATTCTACTGTCCCCCAGAGAGCCCAACTCAGAACCCATACAACAGAACCCTGCCCCCCCAGAGGAAATATAATATTCTACTGTCCCCCAGAGAGCCCAACTCAGAACCCATACAACAGAACCCTGTCCCCCCCAGAGGAAATATAATATTCTACTGTCCCCCAGAGAGCCCAACTCAGAACCCATACAACAGAACCCTGCCCCCCCAGAGGAAATATAATATTCTACTGTCCCCAGAGAGCCCAACTCAGAACCCATACAACAGAACCCTGTCCCCCCAGAGGAAATATAATATTCTACTGTCCCCCAGAGAGCCCAACTCAGAACCCATACAACAGAACCCTGCCCACCCCAGAGGAAATATAATATTCTACTGTCCCCAGAGAGCCCAACTCAGAACCCTGTCCCCCCAGAGGAAATATAATATTCTACTGTCCCCAGAGAGCCCAACTCAGAACCCATACAACAGAACCCTGTCCCCCCAGAGGAAATATAATATTCTACTGTCCCCAGAGAGCCCAACTCAGAACCCATACAACAGAACCCTGTCCCCCCACAGGAAATATAATATTCTACTGTCCCCAGAGAGCCCAACTCAGAACCCATACAACAGAACCCTGTCCCCCCAGAGGAAATATAATATTCTACTGTCCCCCAGAGAGCCCAACTCAGAACCCATACAACAGAACCCTGTCCCCCCCAGAGGAAATATAATATTCTACTGTCCCCCAGAGAGCCCAACTCAGAACCCATACAACAGAACCCTGCCCCCCCAGAGGAAATATAATATTCTACTGTCCCCAGAGAGCCCAACTCAGAACCCATACAACAGAACCCTGTCCCCCCCAGAGGAAATATAATATTCTACTGTCCGCCAGAGAGCCCAACTCAGAACCCATACAACAGAACCCTGTCCCACCAGAGGAAATATAATATTCTACTGTCCCCCAGAGAGCCCAACTCAGAACCCATACAACAGAAACCCTGTCCCCCCAGAGGAAATATAATATTCTACTGTCCCCCAGAGAGCCCAACTCAGAACCCATACAACAGAACCCTGTCCCCCCAGAGGAAATATAATATTCTACTGTCCCCCAGAGAGCCCAACTCAGAACCCATACAACAGAACCCTGTCCCCCCAGAGGAAATATAATATTCTACTGTCCCCAGAGAGCCCAACTCAGAACCCATACAACAGAACCCTGTCCCCCCAGAGGAAATATAATATTCTACTGTCCCCAGAGAGCCCAACTCAGAACCCATACAACAGAACCCTGTCCCCCCAGAGGAAATATAATATTCTACTGTCCCCAGAGAGCCCAACTCAGAACCCATACAACAGAACCCTGTCCCCCCAGAGGAAATATAATATTCTACTGTCCCCCAGAGAGCCCAACTCAGAACCCATACAACAGAACCCTGTCCCCCCAGAGGAAATATAATATTCTACTGTCCCCCAGAGAGCCCAACTCAGAACCCATACAACAGAACCCTGTCCCCCCAGAGGAAATATAATATTCTACTGTCCCCCAGAGAGCCCAACTCAGAAACCCATACAACAGAACCCTGTCCCCCCCAGAGGAAATATAATATTCTACTGTCCCCAGAGAGCCCAACTCAGAACCCATACAACAGAACCCTGTCCCCCCAGAGGAAATATAATATTCTACTGTCCCCCAGAGAGCCCAACTCAGAACCCATACAACAGAACCCTGTCCCCCCCAGAGGAAATATAATATTCTACTGTCCCCAGAGAGCCCAACTCAGAACCCATACAACGAACCCTGTCCCCCCAGAGGAAATATAATATTCTACTGTCCCCAGAGAGCCCAACTCAGAACCCATACAACAGAACCCTGTCCCCCCAGAGGAAATATAATATTCTACTGTCCCCCAGAGAGCCCAACTCAGAACCCATACAACAGAACCCTGTCCCCCCAGAGGAAATATAATATTCTACTGTCCCCCAGAGAGCCCAACTCAGAACCCATACACAGAACCCTGTCCCCCCAGAGGAAATATAATATTCTACTGTCCCCCAGAGAGCCCAACTCAGAACCCATACAACAGAACCCTGTCCCCCCAGAGGAAATATAATATTCTACTGTCCCCAGAGAGCCCAACTCAGAACCCATACAACAGAACCCTGTCCCCCCAGAGGAAATATAATATTCTACTGTCCCCAGAGAGCCCAACTCAGAACCCATACAACAGAACCCTGTCCCCCCAGAGGAAATATAATATTCTACTGTCCCCCAGAGAGCCCAACTCAGAACCCATACAACAGACCCTGTCCCCCCAGAGGAAATATAATATTCTACTGTCCCCAGAGAGCCCAACTCATAACCCATACAACAGAACCCTGTCCCCCCCAGAGGAAATATAATATTCTACTGTCCCCCAGAGAGCCCAACTCAGAACCCATACAACAGAACCCTGTCCCCCCAGAGGAAATATAATATTCTACTGTCCCCAGAGAGCCCAACTCAGAACCCATACAACAGAACCCTGTCCCCCCCAGAGGAAATATAATATTCTACTGTCCCCAGAGAGCCCAACTCAGAACCCATACAACAGAACCCTGTCCCCCCAGAGGAAATATAATATTCTACTGTCCCCAGAGAGCCCAACTCAGAACCCATACAACAGAACCCTGTCCCCCCCAGAGGAAATATAATATTCTACTGTCCCCAGAGAGCCCAACTCAGAACCCATACAACAGAACCCTGTCCCCCCAGAGGAAATATAATATTCTACTGTCCCCAGAGAGCCCAACTCAGAACCCATACAACAGAACCCTGTCCCCCCAGAGGAAATATAATATTCTACTGTCCCCCAGAGAGCCCAACTCAGACCCATACAACAGAACCCTGTCCCCCCCAGAGGAAATATAATATTCTACTGTCCCCAGAGAGCCCAACTCAGAACCCATACAACAGAACCCTGTCCCCCCCAGAGGAAATATAATATTCTACTGTCCCCAGAGAGCCCAACTCAGAACCCATACAACAGAACCCTGTCCCCCCAGAGGAAATATAATATTCTACTGTCCCCCAGAGAGCCCAACTCAGAACCCATACAACAGAACCCTGTCCCCCCAGAGGAAATATAATATTTCTACTGTCCCCAGAGAGCCCAACTCAGAACCCATACAACAGAACCCTGTCCCCCCAGAGGAAATATAATATTCTACTGTCCCCCAGAGAGCCCAACTCAGAACCCATACAACAGAACCCTGTCCCCCCAGAGGAAATATAATATTCTACTGTCCCCCAGAGAGCCCAACTCAGAACCCATACAACAGAACCCTGTCCCCCCAGAGGAAATATAATATTCTACTGTCCCCCAGAGAGCCCAACTCAGAACCCATTACAACAGAACCCTGTCCCCCCCAGAGGAAATATAATATTCTACTGTCCCCCAGAGAGCCCAACTCAGAACCCATACAACAGAACCCTGCCCCCCCAGAGGAATATAATATTCTACTGTCCCCAGAGAGCCCAACTCAGAACCCATACACAGAACCCTGTCCCCCCAGAGGAAATATAATATTCTACTGTCCCCCAGAGAGCCCAACTCAGAACCCATACAACAGAACCCTGTCCCCCCAGAGGAAATATAATATTCTACTGTCCCCCAGAGAGCCCAACTCAGAACCCATACAACAGAACCCTGTCCCCCCAGAGGAAATATAATATTCTACTGTCCCCAGAGAGCCCAACTCAGAACCCATACAACAGAACCCTGTCCCCCCAGAGGAAATATAATATTCTACTGTCCCCCAGAGAGCCCAACTCAGAACCCATACAACAGAACCCTGTCCCCCCAGAGGAAATATAATATTCTACTGTCCCCCAGAGAGCCCAACTCAGAACCCATACAACAGAACCCTGTCCCCCCAGAGGAAATATAATATTCTACTGTCCCCCAGAGAGCCCAACTCAGAACCCATACAACAGAACCCTGTCCCCCAGAGGAAATATAATATTCTACTGTCCCCCAGAGAGCCCAACTCAGAACCCATACAACAGAACCCTGTCCCCCCAGAGGAAATATAATATTCTACTGTCCCCAGAGAGCCCAACTCAGAACCCATACAACAGAACCCTGTCCCCCCAGAGGAAATATAATATTCTACTGTCCCCCAGAGAGCCCAACTCAGAACCCATACAACAGAACCCTGTCCCCCCAGAGGAAATATAATATTCTACTGTCCCCCAGAGAGCCCAACTCAGAACCCATACAACAGAACCCTGTCCCCCCCAGAGGAAATATAATATTCTACTGTCCCCAGAGAGCCCAACTCAGAACCCATACAACAGAACCCTGTCCCCCCAGAGGAAATATAATATTCTACTGTCCCCAGAGAGCCCAACTCAGAACCCATACAACAGAACCCTGTCCCCCCAGAGGAAATATAATATTCTACTGTCCCCAGAGAGCCCAACTCAGAACCCATACAACAGAACCCTGTCCCCCCCAGAGGAAATATAATATTCTACTGTCCCCAGAGAGCCCAACTCAGAACCCATACAACAGAACCCTGTCCCCCCAGAGGAAATATAATATTCTACTGTCCCCAGAGAGCCCAACTCAGAACCCATACAACAGAACCCTGTCCCCCCCAGAGGAAATATAATATTCTACTGTCCCCCAGAGAAGCCCAACTCAGAACCCATACAACAGAACCCTGTCCCCCCAGAGGAAATATAATATTCTTACTGTCCCCCAGAGAGCCCAACTCAGAACCCATACAACAGAACCCTGTCCCCCCAGAGGAAATATAATATTCTACTGTCCCCCAGAGAGCCCAACTCAGAACCCATACAACAGAACCCTGTCCCCCCAGAGGAAATATAATATTCTACTGTCCCCCAGAGAGCCCAACTCAGAAACCCATAAAACAGAACCCTGTCCCCCCAGAGGAAATATAATATTCTACTGTCCCCCAGAGAGCCCAACTCAGAACCCATACACAGAACCCTGTCCCCCCCAGAGGAAATATAATATTCTACTGTCCCCCAGAGAGACCAACTCAGAACCCCATACAACAGAAACCCTGTCCCACCCAGAGGAAATATAATATTCTACTGTCCCCCAGAGAGCCAACTCAACCATACAACAGAACCCTGTCCCCCCAGAGGAAATATAAATTCTACTGTCTCCCCAGAGAGCCCAACTCAGAACCCATACAACAGAACTCCCTGTCCCCCCAGAGGAAATATAATATTCTACTGTCCCCAGAGAGCCCAACTCGAACCCATACAACAGAACCCTGTCCCCCCAGAGGAAAATATAATATTCTACTGTCCCAGAGAGCCAATCTCAGAACCCATACAACAGAACCTCTGTCCCCCCAGAGGAAATATAATATTCTACTGTCTCCCCAGAGAGCCCAACTCAGAAACCATACAACAGAACCCTGCTCCCCCCAGAGGAAATATAATATTCTACTGTTCCCAGAGAGCCCAACTCAGAACCCATACAACAGACCTCTGCCCCCCCCAGAGGAAATATAATATTCTACTGTCCCCAGAGAGCCCAACTCAGAACCCATACAACAGAACCCCTGTCCCCCAGAGGAAATATAATATTCTACTGTCCCCAGAGAGCCCAAACTCAGAACCCATACAACAGAAACCCTGCCCCCCAGAGGAAATATAATATTCTACTGCTCCCCAGAGAGCCCAACTCAGAACCCATCAACAGAACCCTGCCCCCCCAGAGGAAATATAATATCTACTGTCCCCCAGAGAGCCCAACTCAGAACCCATACAACAGCACCCTGTCCCCCCCAGAGGAAATATAATATTCTACTGCTCCCCCAGAGAGCCCAACTCAGAACCCATACAACCAGAACCCTTGTCCCCCCAGAGGAAATATAATATTTCTACTGTCCCCCAGAGAGCCCAACTCAGAACCCCATACAACAGAACCCTGTCCCCCCCAGAGGAAATATAATATCTACTGTCCCCCAGAGAGCCCACTCAGAACCCATACAACAGAACCCTGTCCCCCCCAAGAGGAAATATAATATCTTACTGTCCCCCAGAGAGCCCAACTCAGAACCCATACAACAGGAACCCTGTCCCCCCAGAGGAAATATAATATTCTACTGTCCCCCAGAGAGCCCAACTCAGAACCCATACAACAGAACCCTGTCCCCCCAGAGGAAATATAATATTCTACTGTCCCCCAGAGAGCCCAACTCAGACCCATACAACAGAACCCTGTCCCCCAGAGGAAATAATATTCTACTGTCCCCAGAGAGCCAACTCAGAACCCATACAACAGAACCCTGTCCCCCCCAGAGGAAATATAATATTCTACTGTCCCCAGAGAGCCCAACTCAGAACCCATACAACAGAACCCTGTCCCCCCCAGAGGAAATATAATATTCTACTGTCCCCAGAGAGCCAACTCAGAACCCATACAACAGACCCTGTCCCCCCCAGAGGAATATAATATTCTACTGTCCCCAGAGAGCCCAACTCAGAACCCATACAACAGAACCCTGTCCCCCCAGAGGAAATATAATATTCTACTGTCCCCAGAGAGCCCAACTCAGAACCCATACAACAGAACCCTGTCCCCCCAGAGGAAATATAATATTCTACTGTCCCCCAGAGAGCCCAACTCAGAACCCATACAACAGAACCCTGTCCCCCCAGAGGAAATATAATATTCTACTGTCCCCCAGAGAGCCCAACTCAGAACCCATACAACAGAACCCTGTCCCCCCCAGAGGAAATATAATATTCTACTGTCCCCAGAGAGCCCAACTCAGAACCCATACAACAGAACCCTGCCCCCCCAGAGGAAATATAATATTCTACTGTCCCCCAGAGAGCCCAACTCAGAACCCATACAACAGAACCCTGTCCCCCCAGAGGAAATATAATATTCTACTGTCCCCAGAGAGCCCAACTCAGAACCCATACAACAGAACCCTGTCCCCCCCAGAGGAAATATAATATTCTACTGTCCCCCAGAGAGCCCAACTCAGAACCCATACAACAGAACCCTGTCCCCCCAGAGGAAATATAATATTCTACTGTCCCCAGAGAGCCAACTCAGAACCCATACAACAGAAACCCTGGTCCCCCAGAGGAAATATAATATTCTACTGTCCCCCAGAGAGCCCAACTCAGAACCCATACAACAGAACCCTGTCCCCCCAGAGGAAATATAATATTCTACTGTCCCCCAGAGAGCCCAAACTCAGAACCCATACAACAGAACCCTGTCCCCCCCAGAGGAAATATAATATTCTACTGTCCCCCAGAGAGCCCAACTCAGAACCCATACAACAGAACCCTGTCCCCCCCAGAGGAAATATAATATTCTACTGTCCCCCAGAGAGCCCAACTCAGAACCCATACAAACAGAACCCTGTCCCCCCCAGAGGAAATATATATTCTAACTGTCCCCCAGAGAGCCCAACTCAGAACCCATACAACAGAACCCTGTCCCCCCCAGAGGAAATATAATATTCTACTGTCCCCCAGAGAGCCCAACTCAGAACCCATACAACAGAACCCTGTCCCCCCAGAGGAAATATAATATTCTACTGTCCCCCAGAGAGCCCAACTCAGAACCCATACAACAGAACCCTGTCCCCCCAGAGGAAATATAATATTCTACTGTCCCCCAGCGAGCCCAACTCAGAACCCATACAACAGAACCCTGTCCCCCCAGAGGAAATATAATATTCTACTGTCCCCAGAGAGCCCAATCAGAACCCATACAACAGAACCCTGTCCCCCCAGAGGAAATATAATATTCTACTGTCCCAGAGAGCCCAACTCAGAACCCATACAACAGAACCCTGTCCCCCCAGAGGAAATATAATATTCTACTGTCCCCAGAGAGCCCAACTTCAGAACCCATACAACAGAACCCTGGCCCCCCAGAGGAAATATAATATTCTACTGTCCCCAGAGAGCCCAACTCCAGAACCCATACAACAGAACCCTGTCCCCCCAGAGGAAATATAATATTCTACTGTCCCCAGAGAGCCCAACTCAGAAACCCATACAACAGAACCCTGTCCCCCCCAGAGGAAATATAATATTCTACTGTCCCCCAGAGAGCCCAACTCAGAACCCATACAACAGAACCCTGTCCCCCCAGAGGAAATATAATATTCTACTGTCCCCCAGAGAGCCCAACTCAGAACCCATACAACAGAACCCTGTCCCCCCCAGAGGAAATATATATTCTACTGTCCCCAGAGAGCCCAACTCAGAACCCATACAACAGAACCCTGTCCCCCCAGAGGAAATATAATATTCTACTGTCCCCAGAGAGCCCAACTCAGAACCCATACAACAGAACCCTGTCCCCCCAGAGGAAATATATATTCTACTGTCCCCCAGAGAGCCCAACTCAGAACCCATACAAGAACCCTGTCCCCCCAGAGGAAATATAATATTCTACTGTCCCCAGAGAGCCCAACTCAGAACCCATACAACAGAACCCTGTCCCCCCAGAGGAAATATAATATTCTACTGTCCCCAGAGAGCCCAACTCAGAACCCATACAACAGAACCTGTCCCCCCAGAGGAAATATAATATTCTACTGTCCCCAGAGAGCCCAACTCAGAACCCATACAACAGAACCCTGTCCCCCCAGAGGAAATATAATATTCTACTGTCCCCCAGAGAGCCCAACTCAGAACCCATACAACAGAACCCTGTCCCCCCAGAGGAAATATAATATTCTACTGTCCCCCAGAGAGCCCAACTCAGAACCCATACAACAGAACCCTGTCCCCCCAGAGGAAATATAATATTCTACTGTCCCCCAGAGAGCCCAACTCAGAACCCATACAACAGACCCTGTCCCCCCAGAGGAAATATACTCTTCTACTGTCCCCCAGGAGAGCCCAACTCAGAACCCATACAACAGAACCCTGTCCCCCCAGAGGAAATATAATATTCTACTGTCCCCCAGAGAGCCCAACTCAGAACCCATACAACAGAACCCTGTCCCCCCAGAGGAAATAATAATATTCTACTGTCCCCAGAGAGCCCAACTCAGAACCCATTACACCCCCTGTCCCCCCAGAGGAAATATATATTCTACTGTCCCAGAGAGCCCAACTCAGAACCCATACAACAGAACCCTGCCCCCCCAGAGGAAATATAATATTCTACTGTCCCCAGAGAGCCCAACTCAGAACCCATACAACAGAACCCTGCCCCCCAGAGGAATATTAATATTCTACTGTCCCCAGAGAGACCCAACTCAGAACCCATACAACAGAACCCTGTCCCCCCAGAGGAAATATAATATTCTACTGTCCCCAGAGAGCCCAACTCAGAACCCATACAACAGAACCCTGCCCCCCCAGAGGAAATATAATATTCTACTGTCCCCAGAGAGCCCAACTCAGAACCCATACAACAGAACCCTGCCCCCCCAGAGGAAATATAATATTCTACTGTCCCCCAGAGAGCCCAACTCAGAACCCATTACACAGAACCCTGTCCCCCCAGAGGAAATATAATATCTACTGTCCCACAGAGCCCAACTCAGAACCCATACAACAGAACCCTGTCCCCCCAGAGGAATATAATATTCTACTGTCCCCCAGAGAGCCCAACTCAGAACCCATACAACAGAACCCTGTCCACCCCAGAGGAAATATAATATTCTACTGTCCCCCAGAAGAAGCCCCAACTCAGAACCCATACAACAGAACCCTTGTCCCCCAGAGGAAATATAATATTCTACTGTCCCCAGAGAGCCCAACTCAGAACCCATACAACAGAAACCCTGTCCCCCCCAGAGGAAATATAATATTCTACTGTCCCCCAGAGAGCCCAACTCAGAACCCATACAACAGAACCCTGTCCCCCCAGAGGAAATCTAATATTCTACTGTCCCCAGAGAGCCCAACTCAGAACCCATACAACAGAACCCTGTCCCCCCAGAGGAAATATAATATTCTACTGTCCCCCAGAGAGCCAAATCAGAACCCATACAACAGAACCCTGTCCCCCCCAGAGGAAATATAAGTATTCTACTGTCCCCAGAGAGCCCAACTCAGAACCCATACAACAGAACCCTGTCCCCCAGAGGAAATATACATATTCTACTGTCCCCCAGAGAGCCCAACTCAGAACCCATACAACAGAACCCTGTCCCCCCAGAGGAAATATAATATTCTACTGTCCCCAGAGAGCCCAACTCAGAACCCATACAACAGAACCCTGTCCCCCCAGAGAAATATAATATCTACTGTCCCCCAGAGGAGCCCAACTCAGAACCCATACAACAGAACCCTGTCCCCCCAGAGGAAATATTAATATTCTACTGTCCCCCAGAGAGCCCAACTCAGAACCCATACAACAGAACCCTGTCCCCCCCAGAGGAAATATAATATTCTACTGTCCCCAGAGAGCCCCAACTCAGAACCCATACAACAGAACCCTGCCCCCCCAGAGGAAATATAATATTCTACTGTCCCCAGAGAGCCCACTCAGAACCCATACAACAGAACCCTGCCCCCCCAGAGGAAATATAATATTCTACTGTCCCCCAGAGAGCCCAACTCAGAACCCATACAACAGAACCCTGTCCCCCCCAGAGGAAATATAATATTCTACTGTCCCCAGAGAGCCCAACTCAGAACCCATACAACAGAACCCTGTCCCCCCAGAGGAAATATAATATTCTACTGTCCCCAGAGAGCCCAACTCAGAACCCATACAACAGAACCCTGTCCCCCCAGAGGAAATATAATATTCTACTGTCCCCAGAGAGCCCAACTCAGAACCCATACAACAGAACCCTGTCCCCCCCAGAGGAAATATAATATTCTACTGTCCCCCAGAGAGCCCAACTCAGAACCCATACAACAGAACCCTGTCCCCCCAGAGGAAATATAATATTCTACTGTCCCCAGAGAGCCCAACTCAGAACCCATACAACAGAACCCTTGCCCCCCCAGAGGAAATATAATATTCTACTGTCCCCCAGAGAGCCCAACTCAGAAACCATACAACAGAACCCTGCCCCCCCAGAGGAAATATAATATTCTACCCACTGTTCCCCAGAGAATGCCCAACTCAGAACCCATACAACAGAACCCTGTCCCCCCAGAGGAAAATATAATATTCTACTGTACCCCAGAGAGCCCAACTCAGAACCCATACAACAGACCCTGTCCCCCCAGAGGAAATATAATATTCTACTGTCCCCAGAGAGCCCAACTCAAACCCATACAACAGAACCCTGTCCCCCCAGAGGAAGATATAATATTCTACTGTCCCCAGAGAGCCCAACTCAGAACCCATACAACAGAAACCCTGTCCCCCCAGAGGAAATATCAATATTCTACTGTCCCCCAGAGAGCCCAACTCAGAACCCATACAACAGAACCCTGTCCCCCCAGAGGAAATATAATATTCTACTTTCCCCAGAGAGCCCAACTCAGAACCCATACAACAGAACCCTGTCCCCCCAGAGGAAATATATATTCTACTGTCCCCAGAGAGCCCACTCAGAAACCCATACAAACAGAACCCTGTCCCCCCCAGAGGAAATATAATATTCTACTGTCCCCAGAGAGCCCAACTCAGAACCCATACAACAGAACCCTGCCCCCCCCCAGAGGAAATATAATATTCTACTGTCCCCCAGAGAGCCCAACTCAGAACCCCATACAACAGAACCCCTGTCCCCCCAGAGGATAATATATTATTCTACTGTCCCCAAGAGCCCAACTCAGAACCCATACAACAGAACCCTGTCCCCCCAGAGGAAATATAATATTCTACTGTCCCCAGAGAGCCCAACTCAGAACCCATACAACAGAACCCTTGTCCCCCCCAGAGGAAATATAATATTCTACTGTCCCCAGAGAGCCCAACTCAGAACCCATACAACAGAACCCTGTCCCCCCAGAGGAAATATAATATTCTACTGTCCCCAGAGAGACCCAACTCAGAACCCATACAACAGAACCCTGTCCCCCCAGAGGAAATATAATATTCTACGTTCCCCAGAGAGCCCAACTCAGAACCCATACAACAGAACCCTGTCCCCCCAGAGGAAATATAATATTCTAACTGTCCCCAGAGGAGCCCAACTCAGAACCCATACAACAGAACCCTGCCCCCCAGAGGAAATATAATATTCTACTGTCCCCCAGAGAGCCCAACTCAGAACCCCATACAACAGAACCCTGTCCCCCCCAGAGGAATATAATATTCTACTGTCCCCAGAGAGCCACAACTCAGAACCCATACAACAGAACCCTGCCCCCCAGAGGAAATATAATATTCTACTGTCCCCCAGAGAGCCCCAACTCAGAACCCATACAACAGAACCCTGCCCCCCCAGAGGAAATATAATATTCTACTGTCCCCCAGAGAGCCCAACTCAGAACCCATACAACAGAACCCTGTCCCCCCAGAGGAAATATAATATTCTACTGTCCCCAGAGAGCCAACTTCAGAACCATACACAGAACCCTGTCCCCCCCGAGGAAATATAATATTTACTGTCCCCAGAGAGCCCACTCAGAACCCATACAACAGAACCCTGTCCCCCCAGAGGAAAGATAATATTCTACTGTCCCCAGAGAGCCCAACTCAGAACCCATACACCAGAACCCTGTCCCCCCAGAGGAAATATAATATTCTACTGTCCCCAGAGAGCCCAACTCAGACCCATACAACAGAAACCCTGTTCCCCCCAGAGGAAATATAATATTCTACTGTTCCCCCAGAGAGCCCAACTCAGTAACCCATACCACAGAACCCTGTCCCCCCAGAGGAAATATAATATTCTACTGTCCCCAGAGAGCCCAACTCAGAACCCATACAACAGAACCCTGTCCCCCCAGCGGAAATATAATATTTCTACTGTCCCCCAGAGAGCCCAACTCAGAACCCATACAACAGACCCCTGTCCCCCCAGAGGAAATATAATATTCTACTGTCCCCAGAGAGCCCAACTCAGAACCCACAACAGAACCCTGTCCCCCCAGAGGAAATATATATTCTACTGTCCCCCAGAGAGCCAACTCAGAACCCCATACAACAGAAACCTGTCCCCCCAGAGGAAATATAATATTCTACTGTCCCCAGAGAGCCCAACTCAGAACCCATACAACAGAACCCTGTCCCCCCCAGAGGAAATATAATATTCTACTGTCCCCAGAGCAGCCCAACTCAGAAACCCATACAACAGAACCCTGTCCCCCCAGAGGAAATATTAATATTCTACTGTCCCCCAGAGAGCCCCAACTCAGAACCCATACAACAGAACCCTGTCCCCCCCAGAGGAAATATAATATTCTACTGTCCCCAGAGAGCCCAACTCAGAACCCATACAACAGAACCCTGTCCCCCCAGAGGAAATATAATATTCTACTGTCCCCCAGAGAGCCCAACTCAGAACCCATACAACAGAACCCTGTCCCCCCAGAGGAAATATAATATTCTACTGTCCCCCAGAGAGCCCAACTCAGAACCCATACAACAGAACCCTGTCCCCCCAGAGGAAATATAATATTCTACTGTCCCCAGAGAGCCCAACTCAGAACCCATACAACAGAACCCTGTCCCCCCAGAGGAAATATAATATTCTACTGTCCCCCAGAGAGCCCAACTCAGAACCCATACAACAGAACCCTGTCCCCCAGAGGAAATATAATATTCTACTGTCCCCAGAGAGCCCAACTCAGAACCCCATACAACAGAACCCTGTCCCCCCAGAGGAAATATAATATTCTACTGTCCCCCAGAGAGCCCAACTCAGAACCCATACAACAGAACCCTGTCCCCCCAGAGGAAATATAATATTCTACTGTCCCCAGAGAGCCCAACTCAGAACCCATACAACAGAACCCTGTCCCCCCAGAGGAAATATAATATTCTACTGTCCCCCAGAGAGCCCAACTCAGAACCCATACAACAGAACCCTGTCCCCCCAGAGGAAATATAATATTCTACTGTCCCCAGAGAGCCCAACTCAGAACCCATACAACAGAACCCTGTCCCCCCAGAGGAAATATAATATTCTACTGTCCCCAGAGAGCCCAACTCAGAACCCATACAACAGAACCCTGTCCCCCCAGAGGAAATATAATATTCTACTGTCCCCAGAGAGCCCAACTCAGAACCCATACAACAGAACCCTGTCCC
Source organism: Oncorhynchus kisutch (assembly GCF_002021735.2). Taxonomy (NCBI): domain Eukaryota; kingdom Metazoa; phylum Chordata; class Actinopteri; order Salmoniformes; family Salmonidae; genus Oncorhynchus; species Oncorhynchus kisutch. The sequence continues at coordinate 5,517,619 of NC_034175.2, read as the reverse complement.
CCCAGAGGAAATATAATATTCTACTGTCCCCCAGAGAGCCCAACTCAGAACCCATACAACAGAACCCTGTCCCCCCAGAGGAAATATAATATTCTACTGTCCCCAGAGAGCCCAACTCAGAACCCATACAACAGAACCCTGTCCCCCCCAGAGGAAATATAATATTCTACTGTCCCCAGAGAGCCCAACTCAGAACCCATACAACAGAACCCTGTCCCCCCAGAGGAAATATAATATTCTACTGTCCCCCAGAGAGCCCAACTCAGAACCCATACAACAGAACCCTGTCCCCCCAGAGGAAATATAATATTCTACTGTCCCCAGAGAGCCCAACTCAGAACCCATACAACAGAACCCTGTCCCCCCAGAGGAAATATAATATTCTACTGTCCCCAGAGAGCCCAACTCAGAACCCATACAACAGAACCCTGTCCCCCCAGAGGAAATATAATATTCTACTGTCCCCAGAGAGCCCAACTCAGAACCCATACAACAGAACCCTGTCCCCCCAGAGGAAATATAATATTCTACTGTCCCAGAGAGCCCAACTCAGAACCCATACAACAGAACCCTGTCCCCCCAGAGGAAATATAATATTTCTACTGTCCCCAGAGAGCCCCAACTCAGAACCCATACAACAGAACCCTGTCCCCCCAGAGGAAATATAATATTCTACTGTCCCCCAGAGAGCCCCAACTCAGACCCATACAACAGAACCCTGTCCCCCCAGAGGAAATATAATATTCTACTGTCCCCAGAGAGCCCAACTCAGAACCCATACAACAGAAACCCTGTCCCCCCCAGAGGAAATATAATATTCTACTGTCCCCCAGAGAGCCCAACTCAGAACCCATACACAGAACCCTGTCCCCCCAGAGGAAATATAATATTCTACTGTCCCCCAGAGAGCCCAACTCAGAACCCATACAACAGAACCCTGTCCCCCCAGAGGAATATAATATTCTACTGTCCCCCAGAGAGCCCAACTCAGAACCCATACAACAGAACCCTGTCCCCCCAGAGGAAATATAATATCTACTGTCCCCCAGAGAGCCCAACTCAGAACCCATACAACAGACCCTGTCCCCCCAGAGGAAATATAATATTCTACTGTCCCCCAGAGAGCCCAACTCAGAACCCATACAACAGAACCCTGTCCCCCCCAGAGGAAAATAATATTCTTACTGTCCCCAGAGAGCCCAACTCAGACCCATACAACAGAACCCTGTCCCCCCAGAGGAAATATAATATTCTACTGTCCCCCCAGAGAGCCCAACTCAGAACCCATACAACAGAACCCTGTCCCCCCAGAGGAAATATAATATTCTACTGTCCCCCAGAGGAGCCCAACTCAGAACCCATACAACAGAACCCTGTCCCCCCAGAGGAATATAATATTCTACTGTCCCCAGAGAGCCCAACTCAGAACCCATACAACAGAACCCTGTCCCCCCAGAGGAAATATAATATTCTACTGTCCCCCAGAGAGCCCAACTCAGAAACCCATACAACAGAACCCTGTCCCCCCAGAGGAAATATAATATTCTACTGTCCCCAGAGAGCCCAACTCAGAACCCATACAACAGAACCCTGTCCCCCCAGAGGAAATATAATATTCTACTGTCCCCCAGAGAGCCCAACTCAGAACCCATACAACAGAACCCTGTCCCCCCAGAGGAAATATAATATTCTACTGTCCCCAGAGAGCCCAACTCAGAACCCATACAACAGAACCCTGTCCCCCCAGAGGAAATATAATATTCTACTGTCCCCAGAGAGCCCAACTCAGAACCCATACAACAGAACCCTGTCCCCCCAGAGGAAATATAATATTCTACTGTCCCCCAGAGAGCCCAACTCAGAACCCATACAACAGAACCCTGTCCCCCCAGAGGAAATATAATATTCTACTGTCCCCAGAGAGCCCAACTCAGAACCCATACAACAGAACCCTGTCCCCCCAGAGGAAATATAATATTCTACTGTCCCCAGAGAGCCCAACTCAGAACCCATACAACAGAACCCTGTCCCCCCAGAGGAAATATAATATTCTACTGTCCCCAGAGAGCCCAACTCAGAACCCATACAACAGAACCCTGTCCCCCCAGAGGAAATATAATATTCTACTGTCCCCAGAGAGCCCAACTCAGAACCCATACAACAGAACCCTGTCCCCCCAGAGGAAATATATATTTCTACTGTCCCCCAGAGAGCCCAACTCAGAACCCATACAACAGAACCCTGTCCCCCCAGAGGAAATATAATATTCTACTGTCCCCCAGAGAGCCCAACTCAGAACCCATACAACAGAACCCTGTCCCCCCCAGAGGAAATATAATATTCTACTGTCCCCCAGAGAGCCCAACTCAGAACCCATACAACAGAACCCTGCCCCCCAGAGGAAATATAATATTCTACTGTCCCCAGAGAGCCCAACTCAGAACCCATACAACAGAACCCTGTCCCCCCAGAGGAAATATAATATTCTACTGTCCCCAGAGAGCCCAACTCAGAACCCATACAACAGAACCCTGTCCCCCCAGAGGAAATATAATATTCTACTGTCCCCCAGAGAGCCCAACTCAGAACCCATACAACAGAACCCTGTCCCCCCAGAGGAAATATAATATTCTACTGTCCCCAGAGAGCCCAACTCAGACCCATACAACAGAACCCTGTCCCCCCAGAGGAAATATAATATTCTACTGTCCCCCAGAGAGCCCAACTCAGAACCCATACAACAGAACCCTGTCCCCCCAGAGGAAATATAATATTCTACTGTCCCCCAGAGAGCCCAACTCAGAACCCATACAACAGAACCCTGTCCCCCCAGAGGAATATAATATTCTACTGTCCCCCAGAGAGCCCAACTCAGAACCCATACAACAGAACCCTGTCCCCCCAGAGGAAATATAATATTCTACTGTCCCCCAGAGAGCCCAACTCAGAACCCATACAACAGAACCCTGTCCCCCCAGAGGAAATATAATATTCTACTGTCCCCCAGAGAGCCCAACTCAGAACCCATACAACAGAACCCTGTCCCCCCAGAGGAAATATAATATTCTACTGTCCCCAGAGAGCCCAACTCAGAACCCATACAACAGAACCCTGTCCCCCCAGAGGAAATATAATATTCTACTGTCCCCCAGAGAGCCCAACTCAGAACCCATACAACAGAACCCTGTCCCCCCAGAGGAAATATAATATTCTACTGTCCCCAGAGAGCCCAACTCAGAACCCATACAACAGAACCCTGTCCCCCCAGAGGAAATATAATATTCTACTGTCCCCAGAGAGCCCAACTCAGAACCCATACAACAGAACCCTGTCCCCCCAGAGGAAATATAATATTCTACTGTCCCCCAGAGAGCCCAACTCAGAACCCATACAACAGAACCCTGTCCCCCCAGAGGAAATATAATATTCTACTGTCCCCAGAGAGCCCAACTCAGAACCCATACAACAGAACCCTGTCCCCCCCAGAGGAAATATAATATTCTACTGTCCCCCAGAGAGCCCAACTCAGAACCCATACAACAGAACCCTGTCCCCCCAGAGGAAATATAATATTCTACTGTCCCCAGAGAGCCCAACTCAGAACCCATACAACAGAACCCTGTCCCCCCAGAGGAAATATAATATTCTACTGTCCCCAGAGAGCCCAACTCAGAACCCATACAACAGAACCCTGTCCCCCCCAGAGGAAATATAATATTCTACTGTCCCCAGAGAGCCCAACTCAGAACCCATACAACAGAACCCTGTCCCCCCAGAGGAAATATAATATTCTACTGTCCCCAGAGAGCCCAACTCAGAACCCATACAACAGAACCCTGTCCCCCCAGAGGAAATATAATATTCTACTGTCCCCCAGAGAGCCCAACTCAGAACCCATACAACAGAACCCTGTCCCCCCAGAGGAAATATAATATTCTACTGTCCCCAGAGAGCCCAACTCAGAACCCATACAACAGAACCCTGTCCCCCCAGAGGAAATATAATATTCTACTGTCCCCAGAGAGCCCAACTCAGAACCCATACAACAGAACCCTGTCCCCCCAGAGGAAATATAATATTCTACTGTCCCCAGAGAGCCCAACTCAGAACCCATACAACAGAACCCTGTCCCCCCAGAGGAAATATAATATTCTACTGTCCCCAGAGAGCCCAACTCAGAACCCATACAACAGAACCCTGTCCCCCCCAGAGGAAATATAATATTCTACTGTCCCCAGAGAGCCCAACTCAGAACCCATACAACAGAACCCTGTCCCCCCAGAGGAAATATAATATTCTACTGTCCCCCAGAGAGCCCAACTCAGAACCCATACAACAGAACCCTGTCCCCCCAGAGGAAATATAATATTCTACTGTCCCAGAGAGCCCAACTCAGAACCCATACAACAGAACCCTGTCCCCCCCAGAGGAAATATAATATTCTACTGTCCCCAGAGAGCCCAACTCAGAAACCCATACAACAGAACCCTGTCCCCCCAGAGGAAATATAATATTCTACTGTCCCCCAGAGAGCCCAACTCAGAACCCATACAACAGAACTCTGTCCCCCCAGAGGAAATATAATATTCTACTGTCCCCCAGAGAGCCCAACTCAGAACCCATACAACAGAACCCTGTCCCCCCAGAGGAAATATAATATTCTACTGTCCCCAGAGAGCCCAACTCAGAACCCATACAACAGAACCCTGTCCCCCCAGAGGAAATATAATATTCTACTGTCCCCAGAGAGCCCAACTCAGAACCCATACAACAGAACCCTGTCCCCCCAGAGGAAATATAATATTCTACTGTCCCCCAGAGAGCCCAACTCAGAACCCATACAACAGAACCCTGTCCCCCCAGAGGAAATATAATATTCTACTGTCCCCCAGAGAGCCCAACTCAGAACCCATACAACAGAACCCTGTCCCCCCAGAGGAAATATAATATTCTACTGTCCCCAGAGAGCCCAACTCAGAACCCATACAACAGAACCCTGCCCCCCCAGAGGAAATATAATATTCTACTGTCCCCAGAGAGCCCAACTCAGAACCCATACAACAGAACCCTGTCCCCCCAGAGGAAATATAATATTCTACTGTCCCCCAGAGAGCCCAACTCAGAACCCATACAACAGAACCCTGTCCCCCCAGAGGAAATATAATATTCTACTGTCCCCAGAGAGCCCAACTCAGAACCCATACAACAGAACCCTGTCCCCCCAGAGGAAATATAATATTCTACTGTCCCCAGAGAGCCCAACTCAGAACCCATACAACAGAACCCTGTCCCCCCAGAGGAAATATAATATTCTACTGTCCCCCAGAGAGCCCAACTCAGAACCCATACAACAGAACCCTGTCCCCCCAGAGGAAAATATAATATTCTACTGTCCCCAGAGAGCCAACTCAGAACCCATACAACAGAACTCTGTCCCCCCAGAGGAAATATAATATTCTACTGTCCCCCAGAGAGCCCAACTCAGAACCCATACAACAGAACTCTGTCCCCCCAGAGGAAATATAATATTCTACTGTCCCCAGAGAGCCCAACTCAGAACCCATACAACAGAACCCTGTCCCCCAGAGGAAATATAATATTCTACTGTCCCCAGAGAGCCCAACTCAGAACCCATACAACAGAACCCTGTCCCCCCAGAGGAAATATAATATTCTACTGTCCCCAGAGAGCCCAACTCAGAACCCATACAACAGAACCCTGTCCCCCCAGAGGAAATATAATATTCTACTGTCCCCAGAGAGCCCAACTCAGAACCCATACAACAGAACCCTGTCCCCCCAGAGGAAATATAATATTCTACTGTCCCCAGAGAGCCCAACTCAGAACCCATACAACAGAACCCTGTCCCCCCAGAGGAAATATAATATTCTACTGTCCCCAGAGAGCCCAACTCAGAACCCATACAACAGAACCCTGTCCCCCCAGAGGAAATATAATATTCTACTGTCCCCCAGAGAGCCCAACTCAGAACCCATACAACAGAACCCTGTCCCCCCAGAGGAAATATAATATTCTACTGTCCCCCAGAGAGCCCAACTCAGAACCCATACAACAGAACCCTGTCCCCCCAGAGGAAATATAATATTCTACTGTCCCCAGAGAGCCCAACTCAGAACCCATACAACAGAACCCTGTCCCCCCAGAGGAAATATAATATTCTACTGTCCCCAGAGAGCCCAACTCAGAACCCATACAACAGAACCCTGTCCCCCCAGAGGAAATATAATATTCTACTGTCCCCCAGAGAGCCCAACTCAGAACCCATACAACAGAACCCTGTCCCCCCAGAGGAAATATAATATTCTACTGTCCCCAGAGAGCCCAACTCAGAACCCATACAACAGAACCCTGTCCCCCCAGAGGAAATATAATATTCTACTGTCCCCCAGAGAGCCCAACTCAGAACCCATACAACAGAACCCTGTCCCCCCCAGAGGAAATATAATATTCTACTGTCCCCAGAGAGCCCAACTCAGAACCCATACAACAGAACCCTGTCCCCCCAGAGGAAATATAATATTCTACTGTCCCCAGAGAGCCCAACTCAGAACCCATACAACAGAACCCTGTCCCCCCAGAGGAAATATAATATTCTACTGTCCCCAGAGAGCCCAACTCAGAACCCATACAACAGAACCCTGCCCCCCCAGAGGAAATATAATATTCTACTGTCCCCAGAGAGCCCAACTCAGAACCCATACAACAGAACCCTGTCCCCCCAGAGGAAATATAATATTCTACTGTCCCCAGAGAGCCCAACTCAGAACCCATACAACAGAACCCTGCCCCCCCAGAGGAAATATAATATTCTACTGTCCCCAGAGAGCCCAACTCAGAACCCATACAACAGAACCCTGCCCCCCCAGAGGAAATATAATATTCTACTGTCCCCAGAGAGCCCAACTCAGAACCCATACAACAGAACCCTGCCCCCCAGAGGAAATATATATTCTACTGTCCCCAGAGAGCCCAACTCAGAACCCATACAACAGAACCCTGCCCCCCAGAGGAAATATAATATTCTACTGTCCCCAGAGAGCCCAACTCAGAACCCATACAACAGAACCCTGCCCCCCCAGAGGAAATATAATATTCTACTGTCCCCCAGAGAGCCCAACTCAGAACCCATACAAGAACCCTGTCCCCCCCAGAGGAAATATAATATTCTACTGTCCCCCAGAGAGCCCAACTCAGAACCCTTGTTCCCCCCCCAGAGGAATATATTTCTACTGTCCCCAGAGAGCCCAACTCAGAAACCATACAACAGAACCCTGTCCCCCCCAGAGGAAATATAATATTCTACTGTCCCCCAGAGAGGCCCAACTCAGAACCCATACAACAGAACCCTGTCCCCCCCAGAGGAAATATAATATTCTACTGTCCCCAGAGAGCCCAACTCAGAACCCATACAACAGAACCCTGTCCCCCCAGAGGAAATATTATATTCTACGCTCCACAGAGAGCCCAACTCAGAACCCATACAACAGAACCCTGTCCCCCCAGAGAAATATAATATTCTACTGTCCCCAGAGAGCCCAACTCAGAACCCATACAACAGAACCCTGTCCCCCCAGAGGAAATATAATATTCTACTGTCCCCCAGAGAGCCCAACTCAGAACCCATACAACAGAACCCTGTCCCCCCAGAGGAAATATAATATTCTACTGTCCCCCAGAGAGCCCAACTCAGAACCCATACAACAGAACCCTGCCCCCCCCCAGAGGAAATATAATATTCTACTGTCCCCAGAGAGCCCAACTCAGAACCCATACAACAGAACCCTGTCCCCCCAGAGGAAATATAATATTCTACTGTCCCCCAGAGAGCCCAACTCAGAACCCATACAACAGAACCCTGTCCCCCCAGAGGAAATATAATATTCTACTCTCCACAGAGAGCCCAACTCAGAACCCATACAACAGAACCCTGTCCCCCCAGAGGAAATATAATATTCTACTCTCCCCAGAGAGCCCAACTCAGAACCCATACAACAGAACCCTGTCCCCCCAGAGGAAATATAATATTCTACTGTCCCCCAGAGAGCCCAACTCAGAACCCTGTCCCCCCCCAGAGGAAATATAATATTCTACTGTCCCCAGAGAGCCCAACTCAGAAACCATACAACAGAACCCTGTCCCCCCAGAGGAAATATAATATTCTACTGTCCCCCAGAGAGCCCAACTCAGAACCCATACAACAGAACTCTGTCCCCCAAGAGGAAATATAATATTCTACTCTCCCCAGAGAGCCCAACTCAGAACCCATACAACAGAACTCTATCCCCCCAGAGGAAATATAATATTCTACTGTCCCCCAGAGAGCCCAACTCAGAACCCATACAACAGAACTCTGTCCCCCCAGAGGAAATATAATATTCTACTGTCCCCAGAGAGCCCAACTCAGAACCCATACAACAGAACTCTGTCCCCCCAGAGGAAGTATAATATTCTACTCTCCCCAGAGAGCCCAACTCAGAACCCATACAACAGAACTCTGTCCCCCCCAGAGGAAATATAATATTCTACTGTCCCCAGAGAGCCCAACTCAGAACCCATACAACAGAACCCTGCCCCCCCAGAGTAGAGATGAACTGGCTAAAATCCGCCAGAGACAGTTGGACAATGGCTGTCCACTACATCTGGGAGACAGGAGAGGACAAGTACACCTTCAGATACTTCCACACGGGCTTCTGGGAGAGCTGTGAGAAACACGTTGATGGTGAGAAAGGCTACAAGCACACTTTACTTTTCTCTCTCACAAAAGTTGTAAAACTGCTAATATTGTTCTAAATCTTTCCTCCAGGTGAGAAGTGTCGCAGCTTTATTGAGCTGACTCCTGGTGAAACACAAGGTGCGCTCTCTCTCTCTCTCACTCTCTCTCTCTCTCTCTCTCTCTCTCTCTCACACTCTCCCACTCTCTCTCACTCTCTCTCTCTCTCACTCTCTCGCTTCCTCTTTGCCTGTGGTGTTTAGTTTTGCATTATGTTATTTTGAGGATGGGCCTCCCATTGATACAGTGTGTGTGTGTTTGGTTTTATTATCCTTGTGGGGACCAGATATGGGGAAGTTTGGACATGTGGGGACAAGGAAAAAGGCTATTTTAGGCTCAGGGTTTAGGTTTAGGGTTACAATTAGGGTTAGTGGGTTGAGGTTAAGGCTTAGGGTTATGGCTTAGGGAAAATATGATTTTGAATGGGAATCAATTGTTTGGTCCGCACACGGATAGGAAAACAAACGTGTCTGTGTGTGTGTGTCTCCAGGTGTGTTATGGCTATCGGTGATATCTGAGTTCACTTACATCGGTCTATTGGGAATGGGCTTTCTGTTGATGTGGTTGGAGTTGTTGTGTTCCCATAAGGAGATACACGCTCTCAAAATCAATGCCTATGCTGCCATTTGCACCGTACTGTCAGGTAATGCCTCTACTCCTTCACTTTCTCCCTCCCTCCCTCCCTCCCTCCCTCCCTCCCTCCCTCCCTCCCTCCCTCCCTCCCTCCCTCCCTCCCTCCCTCCCTCCCTCCCTCCCTCCCTCCCTCCCTCCCTCCCTCCCTCCCTCCCTCCCTCCCTCCCTCCCTCCCTCCCTCCCTCCCTCCCTCCCTCCCCTCCCATCCCATCCCCTTCCCTCCCTCCCTCCCTCCCTCCCTCCCTCACCTCCCTCCCTCACCTCCCTCCCTCCCCTGTCTTTACTGTATGAAGCACTTCTCTTGTTCATATCCTTCCATCTCCAGACTTCACCTCTTTATCTCGGTCTGCCTCCCATCCTCTAGCCAAGATGTTCAGTTAAAGAATCAATGAAACAGTAAATCAATGCTTTTCTCTCTCCCCTTCCAGGTCTGATGGGGATGGTGGCCCACATGATGTACACCACAGTGTTCCAGATGACTGTCATCGTTGGCCCTAAAGACTGGAGGCCTCAGACCTGGGACTACGGCTGGTCATTCGCGTGGGTATTCATTCACACTCTTAGTAGTGAATAGTAGGGACACTTCTTTCATAGCCCTCTCTCTCTCTAATGACTCCTCCCCCTCTCTCTGTGGTCTCTCCTCAGCCTGGCGTGGATCTCCTTCAGCTGTTGTATGGGAGCTGCAGTCTTCACCCTCAACTCTTACACCAAGACCATCATCGAGCTGCGCCACAAACAGAGGCTCCGATTGGAGGAGGCCCGCGCCGCCACCCACGCCCCCTCCCTACAATGAGGTGGTCCCCGGGAGCGGGCTCTACTCTGTCAGCGGCCTATTGCAGTGCCCAGACGGGATGATTGACGTGGCGTGGGCGCCTGACGGGACCGTGATGGGGGTGGGGAACGGGGATGTACCAACTCTGGTGTTGGTAGGAGGGTGTGGGCCAGAGGGCTGTGAGGACTGTGAGAGAGAGATGGATGAGATGGAGGAGGCCATGGAGAGGGAAAGAGCTGATTCGCCTTGTTAATAAGTGATGGGTGGGGCTAAAGAGAACAGAGGAGGTCTATGGGTAATGTAGTCACTTTACAGGTACTGTATATGCACCTTGAGTTCTCAAGATGGAAAGAGTAAGACCGAAAAATAGTGAGACTGAGAAAGTGGGAGGGGAATAGTTCTGACATAAAATATGAGAGATCAGGAATGCTGATATACTTCTCTTGCACTGCTTGTGGGGCAGAAGCAGAACTTGATGGACATGGGACACAGGAACTGTGTTGGCTGTAAGAGCTACAGTATCCCCTCTTTGACATTGAACAGAGATCACCTTGACATACATGGTTCAGGCGAACGCTCCTCACATTGTCATTCATTAATACAATAGTGCCTAATGGTAAGGGATTGTTATACAGTATACATGTACACTACCGTTCTAAAGTTTGGGGTCACTTAGAAATGTCTTTGTTTTTGAAAGTAAAGCAATTTAGTTGTTCTGAGAAATGAAGGCTATTCCATGTGAAAAAATTACCAAGAAACTGAAGATCTCGTACAACGCTGTGTACTACTCCCTTCACAGAACAGTGTAAACTGTCTCTAACCAGAATAGAAAGAGGAGTGGGAGGCCCCGAGCACAACTGAGCAGGAGGACAAGTACATTAGAGTGTCTAGTTTGAGAAACAGACACCTCACAAGTCCTCAACTGGCAGCTTCATTAAATAGTACCCGCAAAACACCAGTCTCAACATCAACAGTGAAGAGGCTACTCCGGGATGCTGACCTTCTAGGCAGAGTTGCAAAGAAAAAGCCATATCTCAGACTGGCCAATAAAAATAAAATATTAAGATGGGCAAAAGAACACAGACACTGGACAGAGGAACTCTGCCAAGAAGGCCAGCATCCCGGAGTCGCCTCTTCACTGTTGACATTGAGACTGGTGTTTTGCAGGTACTATTTAATGAAGGTTCCAGCTATAATAGTAATTTACAACATTAACAATGTCTACACTGCATTTCTGATAAATTTTATGTTATTTTAATGGACAACAAAATGAGCTTTTCTTTCAAAAACAAGGGCATTTCTCAGTGACCCCAAACTTTTGAAGAGTAGTGTACGTAAATGTATCCATGTTAGAAATAGTTTTACCATAACTATCCAATACTTTCTGACCTTTGTAAATCATGCTTTCACTTCATCTGAATGTGTCACATTCTGAAGCAGTAAAATAAACAATCATCTCTGTGTCTATCTGAAGTGGAACTGATGTTATTCATGCAGTCTCAGTCCTGCTCCCCCTCCTCTTCTATAGGAGACATCGACCATATCTGCATTTCTCTATCTGTCTGTGGTAGCTCTACTGTAGATCTATCTATCTGTCTGTGGTAGCTCTACTGTATATCTATCTATCTGTCTGTGGTAGCTCTACTGTAGATCTATCTATCTCTCTGTGGTATCTCTGCTGTAAATCTCTCTTTCTCTATCTCTCTGTGGTAGCTCTACTGTATATCTCTCTATCTCTCTGTGGTATCTCTACTGTAAATCTCTCTATTTCTCTGTGGTATCTACTGTAAATCTCTCTATTTCTCTATCTCTCTGTTGTAGCTCTACTGTAGACATCTCTGTATTTCTCTATCTCTCTGTGGTAGCTCTACTGTAGATATCTCTGTATTTCTCTATCTCTCTGTGGTAGCTCTACTGTAGATATCTCTGTATTTCTCTATCTCTCTGTGGTAGCTCTACTGTAGACATCTCTGTATTTCTCTATCTCTCTGTGGTAGCTCTACTGTAGATATCTCTGTATTTCTCTATCTCTCTGTGCTGGCTCTACTGTAGACATCTCTGTATTTCTCTATCTCTCTGTGGTAGCTCTACTGTAGACATCTCTGTATTTCTCTATCTCTCTGTGGTAGCTCTACTGTAGATATCTCTGTATTTATCTATCTCTCTGTTGTAGCTCTACTGCAGATCTCGCTGTATTTCTCTATCAGTGTAGATGAAGGGGCAGAGACAAGTTAAATAATCATTTTTAAGCCTTGAGACATGGATTGGTTAAGTGTGCCATTCAGAGCGTGAATGGGCAAGACAAAATATTTAAGTGCCTTTGAACGGGGGTTGGTAGTAGGTGCCAGATGCACCGGTTTGTGTCAAGAGTTGCTGGGTTTGGTCCACCACCCAAAGGACGTCCAGCCAACTTGACACAACTGTGGGAGGCATTCGAGTCAACATGAGCCAGCATCAATGTGGAGCACTTTCGAAACCTTGTCAACTCAATATTAGGGGCTGACCACCACTATGTGTGTAAAACACTGTAAATGAGCTATTAGTTCATCAATACACAAGCATAAGAGGACACAAGGCAGATAATTCCCCTGCAGCCAGACAGAGACAAATAAGAGAGAGATGGAACGAGAGATAGGGATGCAAAGATTACAGAGATTTTTCTTCTGTCTGCTTTCTGATGTTGGACAGCAGATTATGACAGTAATCCCGAGTTGGACAGAGAGAAGAAGGGAACGACTGAGGAGGGAAGGGAGGAGTAAGGAGGGAGGAGGATGTGGGGGACAAGAAACGGCCTTGGAAATAAACATAGGAACATGGACACAACTGTGCACGCACAGGCACGCATAACACATTATAATACACAACACAGCACGTATTTTCATGGTGTCAGAAAATCCGGGATTATTTGACCATGTGTAAATATGATCAAAAACATAAGACCCTTGTCCTTTGTGAATCACATATTTGAATACATGAAGTCACTGTTTGGACAATAGGAACCGTATAGAAACCCTACTATTCTTACTGAAAACAGACCTTTTTTAGGTCACAGACTAATTCGTGGGACATCACGGACACGCACACACACATGCACACACATACAAAATGATTTGCAATACACAGAATTTATGAGAAAAGCTTTAATCCACCATATGCAGCATATAACTCTTTGATTAAAAACAAAAAGACAATTGTAGGATAAAAATCTAAAAGCCACCATCACAACCATGCAAATTCCTAATGGAGAAAAGGTTTTTTATTCTACAGATTTTCAATTTCTTTTCCCAAATACCTGTGTCCAAACTGTTACCATTTATCACATTTGTACATTTCAAGTTTTCCATCT